>NC_059377.1:2261540-3461540 GCF_019703515.2 Myxocyprinus asiaticus
GACATTTTCTCAACCAACTTCTTGAGGTATCACCCTGGGATGCTTTTCAAGAAGTCTTGAAGGAGTTCCCATCTATGTTGGGCACTTATTGGCTGCTTTTCTTTATTATTTGGTCCAAGTCATCATTTTCAAACATTTAAGCATAAGCAGATCAAAAGATTTTTAAGATCATGAGAAACATTTCTGTCAAGTGTTTCAAAACTTTTGACCAGTAGTGTATATATGAGATCAAGCTTTTTACACTTAGGACAATTGAGGGACTTGTTCACAACTATTACACAAGGTGCAAACATTCATTGATGCTCAAGAAGACAACACACTACTACATGCATACTATACTTTATGTAATTATGTGTAATGTAGATTGTGAAGAGCAGTATTAAATAAAAAATCTTTTGTCTCTTATATTTGTATACATTTTGAAAGAGGTGTGAACATTTATGAGACAAAAGGGAATGCAAACTTATCTTCTCAACTATGTACTGTATACTGTTTATTAAACCTCCGAATGGGTTATCAGCTGTCTTCCTTTTCTTCTGCTTTCTATCTTGTTTCTGAACAGCAATCTAAATCGAGCAATTCTGTGATTTGGTGACTATAAACAGTCATTTGGCTCCTTAATGTTTCAGTTTAGGAGCCAATGGCTCCTTAGTCATTTTGTAGTTTGGAGCCCTGATAATAATCTATTTTCGCTGCGTAATTCATGAATTAGGGCTTTTTTGTTGTTGTTTTTGATCAATATAAGCATAAAAAAGTATTTACTAAGCATTTTAGTAAGTTAAAATGCTCACTATTTGGCAAGTATTGCATGAAAGTCACCCTTTTTATTTGTGTTGCTGTAACTGCATATTAATGATTTATTATGCATTTGTAAATTACTTACTATTCATTGATGAACCCCTCATTTATAAACCCTTTGCAAAAGGGAACATTAAAGGTGATGTAAGTGGTTTTAGCCATTCTGGAATTTCCACAAGCTGAGCCATTGGATTAGCCATGCCCGCTCAGAACACCCAGCCAGAAAGTGCCAGAGACCACGGCCCACAGACACATTTTTGCTTGCTGTTTACAGCATCTAGAGCTGTCACAAAGACAGGTGAGATATCTCACAACACTTATTTAATTAATATCATTCAGGGAGTAGGAACAAATTTTGCATACCTTTCTATGAAAAAATTGCTTACAGCACATTTAATGTAAAGTGTTACCGTTGTAAAAGTGTAAAATGTAATGTGTTAAATGTAAAAGTGTTACATTTCTCAATAATCTCTCCTTAAGATCATTCCATTAATCATACTGTAGTGATGACCATTGTGTCAAATAAGATTTCTTCAGAAAAACATGACAGTCTACCTTAATTAATCCAGCAAAGGTTTCAAACGTTACAACATCTGTTAGTGAATGTTCGTCTGCTCTGTGTGTGTTCTGTTGAGTTTAATTTGTTTGCCTTTCAAATGTGCTTCTCTAATTACAAACCTTTTGTTCTGCATGCCGTAAAAACACAAAACACTGTTGCCATAGCAGCGACTCACCAGAAAAACAAGCTATTCAACCAAACTGAGCATAAAAATATACAAAGCCTAACCATATAGAAAAAGAAAAAAGAATGTAGGGAGAAAAAGAGACGGAAAGATTGACAGGCATTTCCTGTTCGTCCCTGAGGGATTATTTCCAAAACTTTGGACTTCTGGTGAGTGAGTCTGTGCTACAAAAAAAAGTTAGATATTCATAGCTTGAATACATTTCCCATGCATCCAAATATATTTAATGGTGTTGTCTGCTAAAACAAGCATCACTTTTACTATTACTTATTCTGAGAGATTTGAACAAATCCCTTACCTCCCAACATGTTTTATGCCAGAGAATGATACTTCAAATCATGTGGCTTATTGAGCAGAGGTGTGCTATTGGTTACGGTATCTCATTCTGACAAGCTTTGCAGAACTTCCCATTGGAATGAATGTGAGGTTGTCATAATAACACAATTTTTGGCTAAATATTCTCATAAACAGAATTGTTAATATTCTTACGTGGGCTGGAATGAAGAGTGACATTGTGGAGCATATTTATCTGACATTTTTTGTAAAAGCAATTGTTAAATTACACATTAATTTGATTGAAAACTGTGGAGACTGTGAATCAGAATTGAGACAACATCCTTGCTGATGATATACATTTTCATTTGGGAATGAGGGCTGACACATTTTGATCCATCGCATGCTCTTTTCGAGATTTATTTAACCTCCTGAGACCCCCCACATAACTGCTGTGAGAATTTTCCATTTCTCTTTTTGATTTGTAACTAGTAGCACCTAATAAACAAGTAAATAGTTTTCCTAAAAAATGAAATCCACATATGTGGACAGCGAGACTACGTTGTGAAATTTTAAATAACACCAAGCTATAGAAAGTCCAATTTTTTTCATCAAATTGTTTATTATGCTTCCAGGAGTGTTGGTTATTCATGTTTTTGAGACTTTACAGACATTACAGCTGATTTTCTGTAAAGCTGAATAAATAATTCTTATTTAAAGTAATGTCCAGCATCATCCAATCATTGCCAACCACGTTAAAATAAAATGATACATTATAAATTCTGAATCTATGTACTGATTACCATTGTCCCATGTCTGACAAACATGTTGAGTGGTCCAAACATCATCTGCAGCCTGAAACTGAACTCTTGGTCAGAATTTAGTAGTGAATGCACTTTGCTGCATAGAGGGCTATAAGATGCTCCCTTGCTACCTATTTAGTGAATGACTTAACCTCCGGTGTGCTGTCTGTCTGCACTGGTCTCAGAACAGTTTGAAATGCATCTTGTTTTCATCCTAACTCCATATAAAGCCTCTGAAAGCAACATTTTTCAGCTTTCAGATTAACTAATTTATTCTCAGTGTGAAAATGCACAGTAAATATAGGAATGCATTTACTTATGTTAATGAATGGAATCGTATTGTACAGTGATACCAAAATAAAATATAACAAAATGTATATTAAAATGAAGCGAAATGACCCATAGATGTGGTAGCTTAACTTAATTTCTGAGTAGCGAGGTGGTAGTTTTTAAATCAAGAAGCTTTTCAGTAGCGAAGCTATATTTTTGACTAGGTAGCGGCGTAGCGTTGACAAAAGCTACAGCACTACATCATACATCACACCGGAGTTTACTATTGCCAGTTTGAATCAGAACTAAAGATGTCCGACTCACAAATGAATCACTCATTTGAGTCGGTTCTTTACAATGAATTGATCACACGTGATAGGAGAGCGGTCTGAATCGGTTCGCGACTCAATCTGAATGACTCAGAAAGCTTCTGAATCATTGTGCTCGCTCTCACTTGCCAACATGCTCACGGAATATTTTAAAAGATAATGCTGGTTACAGTGGATCTACAATCAATGGAAACCAACCTTGCAAATGTGTTCTATCATTTGCCAGTAATGAAGAAGGTCTTTATAAAGTTCAACACATGTGCAGCTTGTAAACGACTACTGCAGGTAAAGAAATTTCCCAACCAGAAGAGTATCAAAACACATATTAACCTACTTGAAAACACATAAAAAAGTACTATGGCATTACCATGTTTTTTTAGACATGTAACATTAACTTGGAGCACCATGTTAATACAATAGTATATGAATATGGTAATCATATATCAAATTACCATGGTAGTAACATGGTATTCTTTGAAATACTTTGAAGCACCATGTAAATACAGATTGGTACATAAATATGGTAGTTTTACTTCAAAGTACCATGGTATTACAATACTATCTGATACCATCAGAAATCACATTGTTTGTGAAATTCACAAGGAATTTGGCCTCTGAACAGAAGCTTCCAGTACATACAGAAATACAACAGCTAGACACAGAATTACAGGATAAGATGAATAGCAAATGAAATTATGTTCAAATGGGTATGGGTTTGTAAGGTAGTAGTATAAATCTGAAAAATAACATGTAGAAGTAGTGATTTTACATGTTGAACACATGGGTTTGTATAAGTAGCTTGTCTAAATATGAATTTACATGTTTATTGCACCATACTGTATACTTGTATACTGTATTGCACTAAACTGTAATATACTGTACCATGGCTTAGATAAACATCATGTGAATACGTCTTTTAGATGCTTTGTCTATGATGGTATACTCTGTGCATCTGCGGTTGAAAAAAGTAGTTTAAATTTAGTAAATTGCTACCTTTTCAGAAGTGTAGCTTTTAGCTTAGCTTAACAAATTTTTCTGTTGAGTAGTTGGTAGCTTAGCTAGCTACATTTTTTGAGTAGCTTGCCCAACACTGAAAATAACTAACATGTTTTTTCTACTTTTGAGGAAATGCGGTGCCAGTTTCCACATATGTGGACATCATGTTTATCAGTGCACTGATGTGCAAAAGATGAACAGATTTTTTAAAGCAGCATATCAAACCAAATTAGAGACTCTACTCTTTACAACCAAACAGGTTTCAATGAATAAACTTAAAGATATTTCTTACCAATGGCACTTTTGTTGGCTCTGCACCCGTAGAAGTGCTTCACGGAAATCAACATCATGTTGTTGTGTTACGTGACTCAGTGCGCCAGAAGTTTAACCCTTAAATGAGAGTCTAGAGTGTTGTGAACAGTATTCAGTCGGTTTAAATTAATTTAAATTATGCGATGCGTATAGCAAAGCCAAAATACAATGTCCACGCATGTGGTTAAAGATTAAAAAAAAGAAAGAAAACACACGTGTATCCTCTCTAGGTAGTGTCAATATTACAAATGACCCAGCAACAAAAAAGTTTTTATAATTATTTATAAAATTCCACTTAAAACTACTCAAACACACATTACTCCCATAGACTCTTCTTGAGAAAAGCAAACACTTGTCAGAGAAATGGTGGAGAGCAACAGTTGCTTAGATAGGATTGGTCAGAAAAGCTTTTAAGGCGGGGCTTAGTGAATGGTCAGTTACTGTTAAAAAAAAAAAAAACAATTACATTAGAGGGACCCAAGCCATATCAAAAGGGATGGTCTCTTTTTCCTCTTTGGACTTAGACCAGTAAGCAACCACCCAGAGTACCCTAGCAAACCATATAGCAACCCTCTCACAACCACCCTCAACACCCAAGCCATTCCATAGCAACGCCCTCGCAACCACCCAGAACGCCCTAGCAACCTCATAGCAAAAAACCTTGCAACAACCCAGAACATCCTAGCAACCGCATAGCAATGGCCTCGCAACCACCCTCAACACCCTAGCGACCGCATAGCAACCACCCAGAACATCCTGTAAACTATATAGCAACGCCCTCCCAACAACCTTCAACACCCTTGCATCATTGGCAGCACATTTTGCATGAGCAAACAACACTCAAATTTTCTTTGGAAAATTTAAAAATCTAGTTTTTGATTTCAATTCTTGTGCATACATATTTGAGTAGTATTTTAGTACTGACTAAAACTCTGCCCCCCATGTAAAACCATGCACACACACACACACACGCCCACATTCTCAACTCAAGCCACCAGCCGAAAAGTAACAGAAAATGTTCATTTAGAGTATACCAAATTACTAGCAGCTTTGCATGAGTCTCACTGGCTGTATCCATTTCTCTGGGGCAGTTATTTATAAGCCTTTAAAACTGTGGAAAGCAATTAAATAAAATGTAATAAAACTTCTTGTCTGGTGTACAAAACAATACAAGGAGATGAGGAAAACACATGTGAGTGGTCCACTTTACATTAGGAGGCTTTTCTCTACATTTCTCTACATAGGGTAAAGTCAAAAATATGTTTATAGAAATGGCAAGCCTAGTGCCACCATTCTTTGCGGCTATAAGGATAATTTATGTCACAATATCAGGTCAAACAGTGATCAATCAACAGTGTTAAGGATGATATTTCTACAGAGGTGCTGTTATGGGTGCAGTCTTGTGTAACTATTGGCATAAAATCTGGTCCTCTTTGCATCTTATTCTGACTAAAACTGCCCACTGAAACTGACAGGAAGAGACTGTTCATTTTATGTTTATTAATGTGCTACACTATATTGCCAAAAGTATTCGCTCACCCATCCAAATAATTGAATTCAGGTGTTCCAATCACTTCCATGGCCACAGGTGTATAAAATGAAGCACCTAGGCATGCAGACTGCTTCTACAAACATTTGTGAAAGAATGGGCCGCTCTCAGGAGCTCAGTGAATTCCAGCGTGGTACTGTGATAGGATGCCACCTGTGCAATAAGTCCAGTCGTGAAATTTCCTCGCTACTAAATATTCCACAGTCAACTGTCAGTGGTATTATAACAAAGTGGAAGCGATTGGGAATGACAGCAACTCAGCCACGAAGTGGTAGGCCACGTAAAATGACAGCGGATGCTGAGGCGCATAGTGCGCAGAGGTCGGCAACTTTCTGCAGAGTCAATCGCTACAGACCTCCAAAGTTCATGTGGCCTTCAGATTAGCTCAAGAACAGTGCGTAGAGAGCTTCATGGAATGGGTTTCCATGGCCGAGCAGCTGCATCCAAGCCATACATCACCAAGTGCAATGCAAAGCGTCGGATGCAGTGGTGTAAAGCACGCCGCCACTGGACTCTAGAGCAGTGGAGACGCGTTCTCTGGAGTGACGAATCACGCTTCTCCATCTGGCAATCTGATGGACGAGTCTGGGTTTGGCGGTTGCCAGGAGAACGGTACTTGTCTGACTGCATTGTGCCAACTGTGAAGTTTGGTGGAGGGGGATTATGGTGTGGGGTTGTTTTTCAGGAGCTGGGCTTGGCCCCTTAGTTCCAGTGAAAGGAACTCTGAATGCTTCAGCATACCAAGAGATTTTGGACAATTCCATGCTCCCAACTTTGTGGGAACAGTTTGGGGATGGCCCCTTCCTGTTCCAACATGACTGCGCACCAGTGCACAAAGCAAGGTCCATAAAGACATGGATGAGCGAGTTTGGTGTGGAAGAACTTGACTGGCCTGCACAGAGTCCTGACCTCAACTCGATAGAGCACCTTTGGGATGAATTAGAGCGAAGACTGCGTGCCAGGCCTTCTCGTCCAACATCAGTGTCTGACCTCACAAATGCGCTTCTGGAAGAATGGTCAAAAATTCCCATAAACACACTCCTAAACCTTGTGGAAAGCCTTTCCAGAAGAGTTGAAGCTGTTATAGCTGCAAAGGGTGGGCTGACGTCATATTAAACCCTATGGATTAAGAATGGGATGTCACTTAAGTTCATATGCGTCTAAAGGCAGATGAGCGAATACTTTTGGCAATATAGTGTATTTACGGGCACAGTGCACAGTAAACACAAATTGATAAAAAACATTATTTACCTACATATATTAAAAAAAAAAAAAAGTTTTACAATGAACAGGGTGTGCAAAAACAAAAACACATTTTAATCCATCGAATGCTCTTCTCGACATGCATTTAAAGATAAAAAAAAAAAAGAAAAACACGTGTATCCTCTCTAGGTACCTCCTGACAATATTACAAGTGACCCAGCAACAACATTTTTAACATTTTTAGATAATTTGTTTTATAAAATTCCGCTTAAAACTACTCAAACACACATTACTCACGTAGAATCTCGTTGCAAAAAAGCTAACGCTTGTCAGAGAAATGGCGGAGGGCACTTTACTCTCTTATTTTTGAAACCCAGTTGAGTATTATTATACTGAATAATTATTGTGAGACCCTGTGAAGTTTATTCTAATACTGAATTATTATTATTATTAATATTTTTATATTATTATTTGAGTCTTGGATTTGTTTTATACAGTAGCAATATACAACGATGAGCCAAAACATTATGACCACTCACAGGTGAAGCGAATAACATTGATCATCTCCTAACAAGGCCACATGTCAAAGTCTGTGTAGATTAGACGGTAAGTGAACAATCAGTTCTCGTAGTCAACGTGCGCAGACCGGTCAGAGTGTCCATGATGACCTTTGTCCACCACTGAAAGCGCCTACAATGGGCACGTAATCAATGGAACTGGACCTTGGAGCAGTGGAAGAAGGTCCGATGAGTCCTGTTTTCTTTTACATCATGTGGACGGCTGTGTACGTGTCCTCTTTCAACAGGATAATGCACCTTGCCACACTGCACACGTTGTTCAGGAATGGCTTGAGGAACATGATGAAGAGTTGAAGGTGCTGCCCTGGCCTCCAAATTCCCCAGATCTCAATCCGATTGAGCATCTGTGGGATGTGCTGTAAATCCAATCCATGGCAGCTCCACCTCATAACTTACAGGACTTGAAGGTTCTGCTGCTAATGTCTTGGTGCCAGATACTACAGGACACCTTCAGGAGCAGGTCAGCGCTGTTTTGGTGGCATGCAGAGGACCAAGAGCATATTAGGCAGGTGGTCATAATGTTCTGGCTCATCTGTGTATTTCTGTCGTATTAACTTCACCTTCACCTGGAGCTTTAATTATGGTGGATGACTGAAGGTGGAATGTGTATTGGAGAGTATACAATGTTCCCCATTACAAATCTGGTGAAACGCTGTCACTTCCTTCTTTTCTGTGATACTGTGTCTCCCTTAGTTATGCATAATAACTTGTTGCAGTTACAAATATTTGGATATCAGCGAATGTGTAAACCTCTGGCACTTTGCTTCAACAATGCACGGCTGAAAACGTCTTGGTTACTGATGTAAACTCTGTTCCCTGATGGAGGGAACGAGATGTTGTGTCGATGTAGTGACACTAGGGGTTCGATCTTGAGAGCCCCAATCACCTTTGCTTAAAATAGAAAAGGCCAATGAAAATTGGCGAGTGGAATTTGCATGCCACTCTCCACCCCAGACATACGGGTATAAAAGTAGATGGCATGCATCACTTATTCAAATTTATGCTGAGGAGCCGATAGAGAGTCCCAGCCATGTCAGCGACCGGTTCAGCGCCGCGGCAGGAGGGACACAACGTCTCGTTCCCTCCATCAGGGAACAGAGGTTACATCCGTAACCAAGACGTTCCATGTATGTCACTCACTCGACGTTGTGTCAATGTAGTGACACTAAGGGTTCCTATAGGAAACGCCGCAGGCGCTGAAGCGAGCCTCGCAGCGAGCGCTCAACCACGTCGTGACCTTCCAGCGAGTTAGGTAAGGCGTCTCCCTAGTCCCGTTAAGGGGGGATAAGGCAGTTACCCAAGAAGGCTACCGGCAGTGCCTTTCTTAATTTGCTGTTAAGCAATCTCCTGCCGAGCACTTTCTAGAATAGCGCTGGGAAGTGCTCTTCCCTCTCCAGGAAGGAGAGCACTACGGAGACCACAACCTGCCAGAGGGAGGTTAACATGTGGAGCATACCTCACATGGACTTACCAACGGGGAAGTACACATATGGAATGATACCACAGGAGGACCGTATCTACAGAGAGGGTACACAGCACAGTGGCCGAGACAGAGAAAGCTCTGACGAGGGGAAACACAGGTTTCACCTAAGGGGGAAACCGAACAGTGTAAACTCATCATACGGGACTACCAAAGGGGAATCTCCACGCATGGAGCACTGAGCCCAAGCACACGGGCTCACCTGAAAAGGGGAATTCCATGAGTACTGGACCTGGTGGCGTTACTCCTCTGCCGAGTTCGTCACCGGACAGTGCTAAAGAATTAAAGAGGCGTCCGGAGTTCACTGGTACGGGGAACTGTTGTGGACAAAAAGCGCACATTATCACCTTTGAAAAAGGGGAAAGGCGTAATGCAAGCGGTACACCCAACCGGCCGCCCAGTCTACCTGCTGTTACCGCGTAACACTCGGGTTGAAACCGGGTCTATGTGTAGGTTATAAAACCTCACAAAGATATTGGGCATAGCCCAACCCGCAGCTCTGCATATGTCTGCTAGAGAGGCCCCCCTGGCCAGTGCCCAGGAGGACGCAACACCTCTAGTGCGCCTGGACCCCCAAGGGGTATGACAAGTCCTGAGACTGATATACGAGAGAAATGGCATCCACAATCCAATGGGCCAACCTCTGCTTGGAGACAGATTTCCCCTTCTGCTGTCCTCCAAAACAGACAAAGAGCTGCTCCGAGCATCTAAAGCTCTGCGTGCGGTCCAGATAGATGTGCAGGGCATGAACTGGGCACAGCAATGACAAGGCCGGATCTTCCTCCTCTGAAGGGAGCGCTTGCAGGTTCACCACCTGGTCCTGAAATGGAGTGGTGGGAACTTTGGGCATGTAACCAGGCCAGGATCTCAAGATCACGTGAGAGTGTGCCGGCCCGAACTCCAGGCATTCACTGGTAACAGAGAGCACCTGCAGGTCCCCCAACCTCTTGATGGAAGTGAGCGCCACCAGGAGGGCTGTCTTCAGAGACAGAGTGCTGAGCTCGGCCTGCTCCAGGGGCTCAAACGGGGCTCTCTGTAGGGCAGGTAGGACCACAGAGAGGGATAGAGGGAGACAGCCATCTCTCCAGCCCTTCCTGAAGTAAAGACAGCACAGACCCGACGGCGCATCTCTGTGGGTCGTTCTCACGGGAAGAACACCAGTTAGCAAAAAGATGCCACTTCAAGGCATACAGCCACCTCGTAGAGGGGGCCTGGCCTGAGTGATCGTGTCTACCACCGCTGGCGGAAGACCTGCTAGGTCTTCCGTGTCCCATCCAGGAGCCAGATGTGGAGATTCCATAGGTCCAGCTGTGGGTGCTGGAGCGTGCCTTGCCCCTGAGTGAGAAGGTCCTGCCTCAGGGGAATGCACCAGTGAGGTGCTACTGTCAGGAGCATCAGATCTGAGAACCAAGTCCGGTTGGGCCAGAACGGCACAAGGAACAGGACTTGCTGCTTGTCCTCCCTGACTTTGCACAGAGTCTGTGCAATGAGGTTCACAGGAGGAAACGCATACTTGGGTAGCCCCCGAGGCCAGCTGTGCGCCAAGGCATCCGTGCTGAGGGGGGCCTCGGACAGGGAGTACCACAGGGGGCAGTGAGAGGAGTCTTGGGAGGCGAACAGGTTTACCTGTACCTCCCCGAATCTCTCCCAAATCAGCTGGACTATGTGGGGTTGGATTCTCCACTCCCCGCGGAGCGTTACCTGCCGTGAGAGCATGTCCGCTGCATGGTTGAGGGTGCCAGAAGGTGAGTGGATGCAGAGGAGGCGGCAGCAGGGGAGTTGCGACATCTACGCAAGGTTGAGCCACAGGTGCCGCTCTTGGACCACAAGCGTGGACATCATCCACCCCAGGGCGTGCGCCATGACCTTCGTTGCACGTAAGGTGAGGTCGGTCGCAGTGCGCAGTTCCTGCATCAGCCCTGGGTCGGTCCTACCCTCGTGCAGGTCTTTTAGCGCCTTGGCCTGGTGGACCTGCAGGATGGCCATGGCATGCAGGGTGGAAGCGGCCTGACCCGTGGCCTTGTAAGCCTTCATCATTAAAGAGGAAGAGAACTTACAGGCCTTGGAAGGGTGCCTTGGTCGGTCGCACCAGGTGGCTGCGCCCTGCAGGCATAAATGCACCGCTTGCGCGCTCTACCTGGGGAAGCTCGACATATCCCTTAGCCGCTCCTCCGTCGAGGGCAGTCAAAGTGGACGAGCCCACGAAGCGTGTACGAGCAGTAAAATGTGCCTTCCATTACTTCGTTAGCTCCTCGTGCACTTCTGGGAAGAAAGCTGCTGTGAGTCGCGCTCTGAGCCCAGAAACCATTCATCCAGCCGCGAACGCTCAGGGCAGGGTTGAGGGTTCCACTTCAGCCCGATGTTCGCAGCCACCCGGGCAAGCACGGCTGCCATCTCAGCTTCCGACTCATCCTGTGCTCTACTACCCATGGGCGGAATCTCAGAAGATTCATCCGCTTCCGATAGCGGAAGCCCACCCTACGATGCCGCGACCAAAAGCTCATCTTCGTCTCAAGCCGCGAACGACACATTAAACCCGCCCTCAGGCAGACCACCTGCATCACTCGACAGCTCGTCCGGACAGAACGAGCATGCTGGGGGATGGGTGGTCCGCAGGGGCTGAGCCGACGGAAACGCTCCCACATCCACATCCAGATCGCCCGCGGTGGCTCCTTGCTTCATGAAGATGGAAGTTAGCCGTGACCACAACATTCTCATGGGCATGTTCTCGCAATGAGAACATAACCCTTCCATAAAAGCCGCCTCGGCATGCTGGCGCCCCAGACACTCGAGGCAGATTTCATGGGTATCCGGAGGGGAGAGATAACGGCCATATCCAGTAGTGCAAATGCGGAAGGACATCTTTAAAAAAACGCCAAGTGTTTGCGCAAGCTCTTTTAGAAGGAAATATACTCTTTTAGCACCTGCAGACTCAGGCTGCTGAAGCACCCAGGGGAAACACAGCACTCAACCGTGTGAGGGTGACCGCTGATATGCGGCGTAAGAATCCAGCAGCATAGCAAAGAGTGAGAGGACGAACACACATGCATTCGGCTCTGAAGAAAAAATCTGAATGAGTGATGCACGCCATCTCCTTTTATACCTGTATGTCCGGGGAGGAGAGTGGCATGCAAATTCCACTCGCCAATTTTCATTGGCCTTTTCTATTTTAAGCAAAGGTGAATGGGGCTCTCAAGATCGAACCCCTAGTGTCACTACATCGAGTGAGTGACAGACAGGGAACAGAGTATCATGAGCCCCAGTAATGTGTGTAGACTTTCCCGTCCGGAAGACATATGTGCAGATATTTCACAACTGTAGAATAAGTAGAATTAAAAGGTAAAATAAATAGTTCTACCTGTGGCTATCTAGTTAACTTCCAACTAAGTGTCTGAGGGTGACCATCATGTGCAGACGTATGGACCACCCAGAGCGGTGACCCTCATTCCCTCCATGAGCACAACAGGTGCAGAACTCTTCAAAGACTCCATAAAGTAAACCAAGAGACTAAGACAGACGCAACCCTGGAAAACAGAGACCCTAAAGACAGGCACGGGAGGTAGGGAAAAATGAGAGCGAGTGGAACATGAAAGGTTTTGATTTTATCTTTTCTTTTTCTTCCAGTGCCATCATATTAAACTCTGGTGTGCATAAGTAGGGAAATATGATCTTTACTTTGAGTTTGCTTTAATTAACCCTTAATCACTGTAACTGTTCAGATCAAAGTTGACCCTAAATTTTAAATGTGGAAAAATGACCCAAACAGCGATTAAGGTTTGGACACATCAAGATGTTTACACCTCACACTGTTTTTCTGCTAATATTGGTTCAACACAAGCACATACAGCAGGTGATGAATAATATAACCACAGCCAGTCAGTGCATTTTTTAAAACATTACTTGACTGAGGATACAAATCAACCAGGGAAGTTCTGATAATCTTTCTTCTATGTGATATGTCCTGTATGGAAATCCAGAGTGGTCACACATTAAATATATGTTTGTCTTGTTGTAGATAACAAAGTTGTTGTTTTTTTCAAGATCAAAAATTAAGTAGTACACCTTTTTTCAAATATTTTACTTCTCAAAGGTCTAGTTTAGCAGATGCTGATCACACATTCAAGTAGAAAAGCTTCATTAGACATGAACTTAATATTGTATTTTACAAAAGGAACTTTGAATCATTATCTTAAGGGAAGTGGCTCTAGAAAGCTAATTGATTATGAAGACATTTTTGAAGACAAAATTGTTTTTTTTGCTTTTTGTTGTTATTATAAGATGACAAGGAAAACTAAATGTTTACATTTTCTAAAGGAAATGTGAATGATACCAGCCCATGCAAAACTTGCAATCACATTTTACAATCCAAATAAGGGAATTTAAGCAATTATAGAAATGCCATGAATGGCATCTTTTTGTTTCATTTTCCAGTGTTTTTGCATTATGTGAGCACTCCAAATGAACTCCACCCATCTTACTGATGCACTCAGAGCCACTCCTAAAGAGTACATAAAGATTAACCACTTAATGTAATGTTTTTTCATTGCGGATTCATACACGCAGTGTTATTGACATGCAAAGACAGAGTTTCAACACACGAGGGGACCAGGTTTTGGACCATTGCTACTCTCTCTTCCGGGATGGCTACAAATCCCTCCCCCGCCAACCATTTGGCAAATTGGACCACTACTCCGTTCTGCTTCTGCCCGCTTACAGGCAGAAACTGAAACAGGAAGCACCCACCCTCAGAACGATCCAGTGCTGGTCGGACCAATCAGATTCTATGCTACAAGACTGCTTTGATCACGCGGACTGGGAGATGTTCCGGCCTGCCTCTGATGACGACATCAAGGTCTACGCTGATAGCATAACGTGTTTCATCAGGAAGTGCGTAGATGACGTAGCACCGACCAAAACTATACGGATCTAACCGAACCAAAAAAGTGGATTAATAGCGATGTTCGTGCGGCACTTAATGCGCGGACCTCTGCTTTTAATTCCGGGAACGCGGAGGAGCATAAACAAGCCAGTTATGCCCTCCACAAAACTATCAGAGCAGCCAAACGGCAGTACAGGGACAAGATTGAAGGACAGTTCAGCACCACCGATTCTAGAAGCATGTGGCAGGGAATTAACCCTCTGGGGTCTGAGGGTGTTTTGGGCCCTGGAGAAGTTTTGACATGCCTTGACATTTGTGCTTTTTTCAGTTGCTTAAAAACATATTAATGGCTAACATCTGATAACACTGTATTCAGCACAAACTGAGCTACAATAATATGTGAACAACATGTATGTACATATTTGTATTTTTGAGAAAATAACGTTTATGCATGGTTTTTGAAAAAAAAAAAAAAAATTTAAGTCACTGAAATAAGGCCATATAATACATACTAAACATTTGTTCACAAGACTTTTGAGAACTGGATCTTTTTGCTACAAAAATTATGTGAAAATCATCCGATCACTCATTCATACAAAACAATATAGTCATTTAACTTTTGTAAGACACTTTTAGTGTTAGAAAGGCCATATGCGAGGAGGCGTGGATCAAATCAAGTGAAAGTGATTGATGGTCAACGCCTCCAGCCAGACATTGCACTCGCATATCCGTATTTTTCAATTATCAAGGATTGGTTATATCGAGTGACGCAGGACACTCAGACAAAGGAGGATACAACCCAATTGTTAATAGCATGGAGCCGTCGGTAAATGTTATTCCAAACGGCTCATCAAATCACTTTATAATCACACAACCATATACACAAGTGCAATAGTGGGTGAAAGTCTTGGGTGCAGTTCCGAGCAACATAGCAGTCATGACAGTGATGAGACATATATCAATTTACAATAAACATCAGATTTACACAACACAATTTACATATCTAATATACACATAATTACACACAACATAATATACAAATAATAATATACAATGTACAGTATACAATACACACAATATAGAATACCCATACACAATATAGAATACACATTATACAATAAAAATTGTATATATAGTATATATATAAATGTATTATATATAATGGATAAATGGTATATATATAGGATGATCATGAATATTGATGTGACTCACACCTGAGGACCCCTCCCCTGAGAGAGAATGAATGTGAGGAGACTTAATGATTGAATGTATTGTTTGTAGCTTATTCACAAAATCAAGTTTAATTAAAAGTAATCCGACTATACATTTACATAAAGACTTAACTTAAAAACTTTAGACCTACACTACCGTTTAAAAGTTTTAGATCTGTACGATTTTTTAATGTTTTTAAAAGAAGTCTCTTCTGCTCACCAAGGCTGCATTTATTTGATCCAAAATACAGCAAAAACAGTGATACTGTGAAATATTTTAACAATTTAAAATAACTTTTCTATTTGAATATATTGTAAAATGCAATTTATTCCTGTGATCAAAGCTGAATTTTCAGCATCATTACTGCAGTCTTCAGTGTCACAAGATCCTTCAGAAATCATTCTAATATGCTGATTTTCTAATATGGGCATATTTACAGCACATTTTTCAAAGTTACACCCAAACAGATATTTGCAAGCACAAGCTTTGTTCATGATAATGAGGCAGCATAAACACTAGTTAAAATATAATCTAAACATTCATATTATTTTTATATCATATTACATATCATATTTATATCATACAGCATACAATTTAAATACCTGCTTTAGCCAAAACAACATTTACATGTAACTAAAACTTGCCTTTTAGGACATATTTCGAATTTCAATACTCTGAATACTGGCTGGCAAGTCTGGAAATAGTCCAACTAGTAAAATATGTCCATGTTTATATAAAATAGCATGTCAACTAATATGTAAGTAAAACTAAATGACTTACTCATCCGAAATTGTATCCTCGGCTGGATCAAGTCGCTCTTCAAAATGCAAAGGTTTACACAAATAAAAGTAGACCCTTTATAGTCTCTAATGTGTCTTACATTTATCTGTATGCCCAAAAATGACGGAGTATTTTAAGTTGTTTCCGCTGTTATGAGGAAAAATTCAAGCAGGACGTGCTGGCGCCGGTCCAGACAGCATTCTCGGCCGCGTCATCAGAGCGTGCGCAAACCAACTGGCTGGTGTTTTTATGGACATTATCAACCTTTCCCTCTCCTTGTCTGTAGTCCCCACAAGCTTTAAAATGTCCACCACAGCGCCTGTACTAAAGCAATCCAAAATCACCTGCTTAAATGACTGGCGTCCTGTTGCTCTGACCCCCATCATCAGCAAATGCTTTGAGAGACTAATCAGATATTACATCTGCTCTGTGCTGCCTGCCTCACTGGACTCACTGCAGTTTGCTTACCGCAACAACCGCTCCACTGATGATGCTATTGCATCTACACTACACACTGTTCTCTCCCACCTGGAAAAAAGGAACACATATGTGAGAATGCTGTTTGTAGACTACAGCTCAGCATTCAACATCATAGTGCCCTCCAAGCTTGATGTGAAACTCCGTGCTCTGGGCTTAAACAGCTCGCTGTGCAGCTGGATCCTGGACTTCCTGTCAAGCAGATGCCAGGTGGTTAGAATGGGCAGCAACATCTCCTCATCACTGACCCTCAAGACTAGAGCCCCACAGGGCTGTGTTCTCAGCCCACTCCTGTATTCTCTGTACACACGACTGTGTGGCAACACATAGCTCCAATGCCATCATTAAGTTCGCTGATGATACGACGGTGGTAGGTCTGATCACTGACAATGATGAAACACCCTACAGAGATGAGGTGCACACTCTTGACACGCTGGTGTCAGGAGCACAACCTCTTCCTCAACGTCGGTAAGACCAGAGAGCTTGTGGTGGACTTCAGGAGAAAAGATAGAGAACACAGCCCCATCACCATCAATGGAGCACCGGTGGAGAAAGTCAGCAGCTTCACGTTCCTCGGTGTCCACATCACAGAGGAACTCACATGGTCTGTCCACACTGAGGCCATTGTGAAGAAGGCTCACCAGTGCCTCTTCTTCCTGAGACGCCTGAGGAAGTTTGGAATGAACCACCACATCCTCTCATGGTTCTACACCAGCACTGCAGAGAGCACCCTGACTAGCTGCATTACTGCCTGGTACGGCAACAGCACCGCCCTCAACCACAAAGCCCTACAAAGGGTGGTGCAAACTGCCAGACACATCATTGGAGGTGAGCTTCTCTCCCTCCAGGACATATAAACCAGGCGGTGTGTGAAAAAAGCTCAGAGGATCATCAGAGACTCCAGCCACCCGAGCCATGGGGTGCTCTCACTGCTACCATCAGGCAGGCGGTATCGCAGCATCAGGACCCGCACCAGCCGATTTCATGACAGCTTCTTCCCCCAAGCAATCAGACTTTTGAACTCTTGATCTCTCACGATCAATATACATCAGCACTGCACTTTATTAATCTTACACTGGACTGTCATAAATTATATTCTCTCTTAACAACACACTGGCAACTGACTATCAACCGACAGCCTGAATGTCTATACAGCACAATACAACCTACTGTATATTTTATATATACTATTTTTATTGTATACTGGGTATTCTATATTGTGTGTATTGTATACTGTACATTGTATATTATTATTTGTATATTGTGTTATGTGTAATTATGTGTATATTAGATATGTAAATTGTGTTGTGTAAATCTGACGTTTATTGTAAATTGGTATATGTCTCATCACTGTCATGACTGCTATGTTGCTCGGAACTGAGCCCACTGTTGCATTTGTGTATATGGTTGAGTGACAATAAAGTGATTTGATTTTGATTTGATTTGAGGAGTAGACAACTGCTTACTCATAACATTTTCAAATACACACAGAATCTTAAAGGTCTTCCTTCATTCGAAATAAGGGCTCATGGGTTTAATTGGAGAACCTAAAAGCAACTTGTTAAAGTGAAGAATTTAGGACATAAATACTATTGCTTAATTTATTATATTATATTTAGAGATGTGAAAATTAATGGTGAAAATATAAATAATGAGTTACAGTGAGAGCTGGAGGGGGATAAAAAGGGAGTCCAGACTGCTGAAGGAGAGAGAGAGACGCACGCAGCCGAGTTCTTGTGTGTGTGTGCATTTGTTAAGCTGAAAAGCAAACCCGTTTATGTTACACTGAAAAGTGTGTGAAATAAAGACTTGTTGAACATTTATCTGGCCCTTGCTTCCTCCTTGAGAATAAAGTCAGAGACCTTGTCACAGTGGTGCCGAAACCCAGGATTTGGAGGAAGTTACACCGTCATGAAGTCCTCGCCCTTCACCGATTCTCGCTAGCATCCACCAAATGCAACATCAAGCTCTGCTTTAGCTGCGCCAGGAACAGGAGCAGCGATTCCAGGTTATCCTTTAAGCTCAAGCAGAGGACTGGCAGGTGCTACGGAGCTCAATACCCCAGGGGGCTTCCACTGGTGTGCCCCCGCCATGATCTGCTTCATGCTCGCCAAGTTGGGGCCAGAGGACGACCCGGAGGCGTTTGTGGTGCTGATTGAGTGTGCGACTTGAAATGTCCCATCTTGCAACAGGTAGGCCGCAGTGCAGAGCAGCACCGTCTGCACTTCTGCTCGCTAATGCTTGGTGCTGCTGGAGCAGCTGATCAACCGACTACCAAAAGGGATGGCGGAATGGGTCCAGTGACACCACCTGCGTCGCTGGATGAGGCGATCCAGCTGGCTGAGGACCATATGGTGGTGTATTCGGGGGCCGGCGAGCCCTCTTCTTCTCTCTCTCCCTCTCTCTCTCCTCCCTCCCCCTCTCCTTCCCCTCACCCTGTTCCTGTTCCCCGGAAATTGGAAATTCATACCCCAAAACTGGTTCCTCATTCCCATGGGCCGTTCTAACAGCCGGTTTTCCCTAACCCTCTCCGCTCTCCCCCACAGGCTGGTGAATTCACTGTTGCGAGTGCGGGCGTGAAGTCTGGGCCAGTCTGCTGGAGCTGCGGGAAACCTAGGCATTTACAGGACCGATGCCCCGCGATGGAGGTGGGGACATTGGTCCGGGTCCCTGATGCGCCACAGGCTGCCCCGATTGAGCAGGAGCGTACCGGATACCTGTGAGTATTAAAGGGGGTACATATGAAGCATTGGTGGATTCAGGTTGTAATCAGACCTCCATTCACCAAAGCTTGGTTCAATCCGAGGCTTTGGATACAAGCCGGCGGGCGAAAGTAAGGTGTGTGCATGGGGATATTCAAAATTACCCTGTAGTGATGGTCATTATTCAATTTCGGGGACAAAAGCATAGTGTCGAGGCTGCGGTTAGTCCCCAACTCTCCCATCCACTAATCTTGGGTATGAATTGGCCGGCATTTACTACTTTATTAAAGGGAATGTGTGTGGATGGGTATTGCAACAAAACGTATCGGTGTGTGGTGTGTGATTTGCTGGCTGGAGAGGCAGTGCCAGGGCTGTCCACGTCAGGAGGGCGCAAGGGAGGGGGAAGTCTCAGCTTCCCCAGCCCTTAGAGGAATTCCTGCAGGGTATTTTCCTCTGGAGCAGATGCCTTTGATCAAGTGAAAGTGATTGATGGTCAACGCCTCCAGCCAGACATTGCACTCGCATATCCGTATTTTTCAATTATCAAGGATTGGTTATATCGAGTGACGCAGGACACACAGACAAAGGAGGATACAACCCAATTGTTAATACCATGGAGCCGTCGGGAAATGTTATTCCAAACGGCTCATTATAAACTGATGCAGGTCACTTATGGCAGGAAAAACACTGAACCATCTAATGGCCCATTTCTATTGGCCGGGCATTCACAGGGATGTTTGCAGGTGGTGTTGTCAGCTGGTGAATGTCAGCTGGTGAATCCGCCAGCCACCCTAAGAACGCTATTGCACCCCCTTCCATTGATCGAGTTCCCTTTTGAAAGAATTAGTATGGACCTCGTCGGGCCATTAGAATGGATGGCACGCGGACATCACTTTGTGTTGGTTCTGGTGGACTACGCGACGCGATATCTGGAAGCAGTGCCTCTGCACAACATTTCAGCGCAAAGTGTTGCGGAGGCACTCTTCTGAATCATCTCCAGAGTGGGGATTCCGATAGAAATTCTCACTGATCAGGGCATGACGTTTATGTCACATACACTACATGAACTATATGAATTATTGGGGACTAAATCGATTCAGACCAGCGTTTACCATCCCCAAATGGACAGCTTGGTCGAACGATTTAATCAGACCCTAAAGAATATGATTGGTAAGTTCATGCACAAAGATGCTTGAAATTGGGACAAGTGGCTCGAGCCCCTATTATTTGCAGCATAAGAGGTCCCGCAAGCCTCTAAGGGGTTCTCCCATTCCAATTATTGTACGGGCTTCGAATGCACGGCATGCTCAACGTCCAACAGGAAAATTGGGAGGAGGGACCTTCAAACAGCAAAAATGAAATTCAGTCCGTTCTTGACCTGAGAGCAAAACTCCACACACTGGGGCAATTAACATAGGAGAATTTGCTCCATGCTCAAGAATGTCAAAGTTAATTTTTAATAGGGGTACTTGACTCTGGAAATTTACACCGGGAGATAAAGTCTTTGTATTGCTCCCCAAATGAGCTCTAAATTACTCGCCAAGTGGTAAGGACCCTTTGAGGTCACACGGTGAGTTAGGGAAACTGATTATGAAGTGAAACGAATAGATAGAGGCAGAGCATGTCAGATTTCCCACCTCAACCACCTAAAACTGTGGAGAGAGATGGTCCCCATGACTTTGGCGATGGTGGTTCTGGAGAGGGAGGAGCTCAGACTGGAAATGAACTTAAAAGCCACTGATCAAGTCACCCCGGTCACTTGTGGAGAACACCTCTCACCATTCCAGTCATGGAGGTTGCCAGGTTGAAAGGAGAATTTTCATATGTGTTCTTGCATCTTCCCGGTCATACGAATCTCATAGAGCACCATATCGAAATGACCCCTGGGGTAGTGGTACATAGTCGTCCCTAACGATTACCCGAGCACAAAAAAAAAGTGGTTTGGGATGAATTAAAGGCCATGCTGGATATGGGGGTAATAGAAGAATCCCACAGTGACTGGGCCAGCCCGGTGGTTTTGTTTCCTAAGAGCGACGCCGCGGTCCGGTTCTTTATGGATTACAGAAAAGTCAATGCGGTGTAGAAATCTGACACATATCAAATGCCTCGTATTGACGAACTGCTTGATCGGTTGAGCTCGGCTCGCCTTTACTCAACATTGGACTTAACAAAGGGTTATTGGAAGATACCCTTAACGGCGATGTCCCGTGAGAAAATGGACTTCTCCACACCGTTTTGATTACACCAATTTGTGACCCATCCATTCAGTTTGTTTGGGGCACCGGCTACATTTCAGCATCTGATGGACAGAGTCCTCAGACTGCATGCTGCGTATGCCACTGCTTATTTGGATGATATAATTATTTACAGTAATGTTTGGCAGCGGCACATGCAGGATCTGGGGGCCATTCTGAGGTTCCTGCGACAATTGGGGCTCACATCAAACCCGAAGAAGTGCACAATTGGATGGGTGGAGGTACGGTATCTGGGGTTCAACCTCGGGCATGGGCAGGTGCGACCACAAATTGATTAAACTGCAGCAACTGCGACCTGTCCGAGACCTAAGTCCAAAAAGGAGGTACATTTACATTTATGCAGACGCTTTTATCCAAAGCGACTTACAGTGCACTTATTACAGGGACAATCCTCCTGGAGCAACCTGAAGTTAAGTGCCTTGCTCAAGGACACAATGGTGGTGGCTGTGGGGATCGAACCAGCAACCATAGATTACCACCTATGTGCTTTAGCCCACTATGCCACACTTTCCCCACAGGTGAGACAGTTTTTGGGGCTAGCTGGCTATTATCGAAGGTTTGTGCCTAATTATTCGGATGTCACCAGCCCGCTGACTGATCTCACTTAAAAATGGAGCTCCAGACCCGGTCCAGTGGACAGAGCCGTGCCAATGGGCTTTCACACAGGTAAAAGCTGCACTTTGTGGTGGGCCGCTTCTGCATTCCCCTGATTTCTCTCTCCCTTTTGTTTTGCAGACAGACGCATCGGACAGGGGGCTGGGTGCTGTACTGTCCCAAGTGGTGGAGAGGGAGGAGTGCCTGGTGCTGTACATTAGTCGGAAGCTCTCTATGAGAGAGACAAAGTACAGCACCATAGAGAAGGTGTGTCTGGCCATCAAGTGGGCCTCACGCTCCGCTACTATTTGCTGGGATGAGCATTCACCCTCTGTTCGGACCACACCCCACTCCAGTGGCTCCACCGCATGAAGGATGCCAATGCCCGGATCACCAGTTGGTATCTAGCACTCCAGCCATTTAAGTTCGAGGTGATCCACAGACCGGGGAACAGATGGCTGTCACGGACTTCCTATCTAGAAAAGGGGGGAGTGGGCAGTCCGGACGGTTCCCCCAGCCTGAGTCAGGTGGTGGGGGTATGTGGAGGTGAGGGCGTGGTCGAGCGCCTGTCTGGGGAGAGAGAAAGCCATAAGGACATCCCCCTTAGATGAATAGTGGCTAATTACTGTTTCTATGTTCGCAGTGAGAGTCGGGGGAGATAAAAGATGGCCCAGTCCTCTGAAAGAGGGAGAGCTGAAACTGAGCACAGTGTGTGTGTTATAGAAGCTTCACTATCTGGTTGAAAAGCAGCAGTTTTGCGCTGGCCGCTGAAAAGCATTATTTTTGTTTGAGTTGCATGAGTGTGTAAATAAACTCACATGGTTTGCTGAAGCCATCTCCCACTTCCTCCTTTTGATCCAAATACGAACATCTGTTACAAAATGTTTTAAACTAATTACATGCGTTAATGTGTTAATTCTGACAGCTCTAATTATATTATATTATATTATATTTTATTATATTATATTATAATATATTATATTATACGTGGCCACTATGGGCTTCCGTAATTATCTCCTCATGTGAATGATATTATGTTATCACTTTCACACATATTCACAGGTCCACACTCACCATATCATAATCTCTTTTTCACACACAGATTCATACCCTTTCAAAGTTTTTTTTAGAGACTTTTTTATTTTGCCCATTCATCATATCACAGAGCCACAAAATTAGCTTGTGCAAGCTGCACTAATGGCCTTTCAAGTGTGCCTGTAAAGCGCTAGTGAGAGAAAGAGGGAGAAAGAGAGAGATGTGGTTGTAATTAGCACATATCACACTGGTGTAATGGGGAAAGATGTGCAAATATCTCACTCTAATCTCTCCAAACACCTCTTAAGTTGTGTTCACACGCTCAGGCTAAAGGGTTCAAATCTGGGAATACTGCCGTTTTGAACCCAACACAAATTTGATGTGTTCAACAGCATCAATTACACTGGATAATGGATATGTTACCATAAATCCCCAAAATCTGGCTGATTTGAGAGGGATTTGGACTAGGTTACAGCAAATAATTTGACAGCTATGAAGTCTTTAGCTTTTTAGTCCCTAAAGAAGATTTTAGGATGGTCTTAGACATTTCTCTTCTGTTTGTCAATTGTTTTGTGATATTTCTGAGACACCATACGTGTAATTATTTCTATACAAATAGTTCTGGTCCTGGATGCTTATTGGTTAATAGAGCATTCCAGTTGTGCTACAATACACAATAACAGCTGTGATGTGAAACACCTGTTAACTATTAACCTTAGTTTACAATTTAGGAACTATATCTTCAGGAAATTGCCTAATAAAATTATGTTTTAATGAAAATTTGCACCCTTAATATTTTATTATACAGTAAAACCTTCATAAAAGAAAGAAGGTGGCTGTACTTTTTGCTGTAACTTACAGTATATACTTATATTCACAATATAGTCCTCATAATGCAGCTATCTTATTTAAAATGAATCTAAGTGCACTAGAATTAACCTTAAAAAGAAATAATAAAAAAAACCCACTATAATATTCTGTTTCTCTTTGCTCCACATTATGATCAGAGAGGGGGGGGGGGGCTGCTGTATGTAACAAGCTCACATTATCAGTGTCACTAATACCATGAAGATTTCAATTATCTCAAACAAATTCATTAATTAATAAACTACAATATAACTCAATGAGCCTGCTGAGAGACTCTTTGAATACAAGACAAAATCAGATGGGATCTAATTTGAACATAAAAGAGCGAAAAACCTTTGTACGTATTACTACAAAATGTGAGAAATAAAGAACAAAAGAGTTGAAAAATAGAGACCTTCATTATCTTTTTCCTGATTCATTGCTTCACAGATGAATGCAAGCTGTTTTATCAGCACAATTCAACAATGCACACTAACAACAATCATTTTCTAATTCATTGAGATGCACATTAAACACATTTAGGTAGCTTGATTAAAAAAAATGGCTTGGACTATTTAATATAATTAAATTACTCTTAGTTGCTTAACCAAAGAACACAATATAAATGACATAACCTGTAAAATAGCATTAATCATAAGTTTAAATATGTATAACTGCCTTGTGTTTTCCCCTTGTTCATGGACTTCATTTCACAGGATGCACCTTTTTGATTACCCTCACCTGCCCTCCATCTTCCACAGCAGTTCCCTGTTCCCTCATCACTTTTCTGTATATAAATACCCTCTGGTTTCCTTCCCTCATTGTCGGTTCTTGCTAGTTTGTTAGCATGTTAATTTGAATGTTATATACATATTTAACCAGCAAACTGCTGTTACGTTTGATTTTCCCTTTACCTCAAGTGTTTTATTTTCATCTTTAATTCTTCTGCATCTTCTGAGTAGCATAAATAAATAATTCTGCCTTTGGATCCACATTCTCTCGTCTCATCCTTCCCATCAACATTACAGAAGAACCGACCACCAAAATATGGATCCAGCAGAACAACTTGAGCAACTCACCCAAGGGTCTTCTTTAGTGGAGGACTACTGTGTGAAGTTCTGGAGCTTAGATTTTCAAGTGAGCTGGGAAGAGAGAATCCTCAGGACCATGTTCTGGTTAGGACTGAATGAACTGGTGAGGGAGATGGTCCCTTTGGACTGCGATGGTCTGCCCCTTAGTGAATTGATAACATCGTAGTGGCTGGTCTTTTGCATTCTACTCCAGTGGCCAACCCTCTTGCAGTGGCTTCCATGGCTCCTTCCTCCAAGCCTTCCACGGCTCCTTCCTCCAAGCCTTCCACGGCTCCTTCCTCCAGGCCTTCCATGCCCGCCATGGCCAACGAGCCAGCGCCCACGCCCACCACGGCCAACACACCAACGCCCGCTATGGCCAACAAGCCAATGCCCACGCCCGCCACAGCCAACAAGCCAACGCCTGCCACGGCCAACGCCCACACCCGCCACGGCCAACGAGCCAGTTCTTGAAGCCTCGTCCATCCCAGAGCCAGTGTTGGAAGCCTCGTTTATCCCAGAGCCAGTGTTGCAAGCCTCGTCCATTCCAGAGCCAGCGTTGCAAGCCTCGTCCATCCCAGAGCCAGCGTTGCGAGCCTCGTCCATCCCAGAGCCAGTATTGCAAGCCTCGTCCGTCCAAGAGCCAGCTTTCATGCCTGCTCCAGCCCTAGAGAAATTTTTTGGGGAGGGGGGACACTATGGCTTCAGTGGTCTCCGAGCTCCCTTCAGCAGAGACCACTTTCTCTCCAGCCTCAGTGGTCCTGGAGACTTCCTTCTTTGAGCCTCCCATTGCTCTGCCTTCCTTCATCGAGCCTCCCACGGCTCCGCCTTCCGAGTCTCCCACAGCTGTGCTCATGGCCGTCCAGAAGCGGAAGAGGAGAAGAAGAGCTTCTACTCCCCAGTCACTGCTATTGTTCATGGCCACAGAGGTCGTTCCCCTATCACTGCCCATGTTCACGACCACAGAGATCGTTCCCCTATCACTGCCCATGCTCACGACCACGGAGGTCATTCCCCTATCACTGCCCATGTTCACGACCACAGAGATCGTTCCCCTATCACTGCCCATGCTCACAACCACAGAGATCGTTCCCCTATCACTGTCCATGCTCACGACCACGGAGGTCGTTCCCCTATCACTGCCAATGCTAACAACCACAGAGATGGTTCCCCTATCACTGTCCATGCTCACGACCACGGAGGTCGTTTCCCAGTCGCTGCCAGCGCTCCTGACCACGGTGACTCCACCATCAGAGTCTTCCACGACTCCGCCCTCAGAGTCTCCCATGACTTCGCCCGCTCCTCCAGCGGTTCCGTCCGCTCCCCCAGAGACTCCTCCTCAGCTTCCACATCCACTCCCCCTGTGATTCCTGTTCCAGTGGCTCCGCCCGCTTCTCCTGAGACTCACCCTCCAGCGGCTCCGCCCATTTTGCCTGAGACTCCTCCCACTCCATTTGAGACTCAAATTCCTGCTCTTCCTGCGGCTCCACACGCTCCATCTACGGCTCCTCCTCCTGAGTCTCAAATCCCTGATCCTCCAGCGGCTCTGCCCGCTCCACCTCCGGATCCTCCTCCTGGAACTCAGTTCCCTGCTCCTCCTGTGGCTCTACCTGCTCCACCTCCAGCAGTTCCTCTTGAGTCTCAAATTCCTGATCCTCCAGTGGCTCTACCCGCTCCACCTCCGGATTCTCCTCCTGGAATTCAATTCCCTGCTCCTCCTGCGGCTCTGCCCGCTCCACCTTTGGCTCTGCCTCCTGAGACTCAACTCCACGAACCTACTGTGGCTCCGCCCCCTGACCCTGTCCCTATTTTGTGGCCGCCTCCCAGGCCTCCTGATCGTCTGCAGCTCCTCCCTGGCCTCTTGATTGTCCACCAACTCCTCCTTGGCTTCTTAATCATCCTCCGGATCCTTCCTGGTCTGCTTGTCCCTGCCTGCCTTCCCATCCCCTTTGGGGCAGGGGGGGGGGGGTTCTGTCATGAACTGCCTTGTGTTTTCCCCTTGTTCATGGACTTCATTTCCCAGGATGCACCTTTTTGATTACCATCACCCGCCCTCCATCTTCCACAGCTATTTCCTGTTCCCTCATCATTTTTCTGTGTATAAATACCCTCTGGTTTCCTTCCCTCATTGTTGGTTCTTGTTAGTTTGTCTGTTTGTTTGTTAGCATATTCATTTGAATGTTACATACATATTTCACCTGCAAACTGCTGTTGTTTGATTTTCCCTTTATCTCAAGTGTTTTATTTTCATCTTTATTTCTTCATCTTCTGAGTAGCATAAATAATTCTGCCTTTGGATCCACACTCTCTCATCTCGTCCTTCCCATCAGCGTAACAATATATACACAGTAGATAGATAGATAGAAGGATATGTAGAGATATATCAGCTCACATAAAAAGACTGATATATACTAAACAGAATAAATACAATTATATTAATTCACTATGTATATATTTTTATACACACACATACAGACTTTTTCACTCTGTACTTGTAAAATTTGTGTTCTTTTTTATTTTATGCTGCTTTTTTCATTTTGGAAATAGACTTTTTACAGACCAATCTAACCCTGTTTTTCATTTGATGTATAATAGTAATAATATAATTAATTTAAACATTGTCATATTATTTCAGTTGTTTTAGAGCATCCTTTATCTGTATATTTGCAGTGGTTTGGGTGAAACTGACATATACATTTATAAATGTAAAGATATGTTAACACATAAAAAGGCTGACATACTGTGACGAACCAGTCTTAGACACAGAGGTAAGATCCATTAGCAGAGTTTTAATAAGAAGAGTATTCGAGTCAGGCAAGGGTCATAATCCAGGGAAACAGGCAATGGTAATACACAGAAATACAGGCTGGTGATAAATGCTCAGAACTGACAACTGCTATGAGATTGTTAAGACTTTGCAAAGATACACAGATTGAGTGGAGTAAAAATAGCCAAGGAGAGTAATCAGCGTGATAGTGAACAAGTGTGGAGTGAGAGTCAATATTTGGGTGAGGAGGACCTCTAGTGGTGGAGAGCAGAACTGGGTGCAGATGTGACAGTACCCCCCCTTTTATCCCCCCCCCCCCGCCCCGAGTGTACAGGAGGCCTCCCTGGGGTCTAGGTGCTGGACGGTTGGGGTGAGCTTGATGGAACTCTGTAACCAGGGTTAGGTCAAGAATATCATTGGTGTCAACCCAGGAGTGTTCCTCTGGACCATACCCCTCCCAATCCACCAGATAGTGAAGACGACCTCCGCGCCATTGAGAGTCCAGGATGGCATTGACACTGTAAGCGAGATCTCCGTCGAGGTCCAGTGGTGGAGGAGGGTCAGTTGTCATGCTCCCAGGAGTTACAACCACAGGTTTGAGGAGGGAGACATGAAAGGTAGGAGAGACACGATAATTAGGAGGAAGTTGGAGCTTGTAACTGACTGGATTGATCAGTTAAAATTTTCTTAAAAGGTCCCACATACCTGGGAGAAAGCTTCTTTCAGGGGAGCCAGAGATCTCAAGTGGATAGCCACATCCGCTGACCAGAACGGAGGGAGGGGAAGGGTCTGTGATGCTTGTCAGCTTGGATCTTCTGCTGATGAACAGCTTTCTGCAGATGGATATGGGCGGATTCCCAAGTTTGCTCGCTCCGGTGCATCCAGTGGTTGATAGCCAGGACATCAGAGGGTTCACCAGACCATGGGAAAAGAGGTGGTTGAAAACCCAGGACACATTGGAAAGGAGTCATGCCAGTTGATGAGCTGCGGAGTGAGTTCTGGGCATATTCTGCCTAGGGGAGAAACCGACAGCAATCGTACTGGTCAGTACTACAGAAGGTACAAAGAAAACGGCTTACCTCTTGATTCAGACGTTCCATCTGACTATTGGACTGGGGATGATAACCAGATGTGAGACTGATATTGATATTTAACAGTTTGCAAAACCCCTCCAAACCCCATGAAGTAAACTGCGAACCTCGGTCGGAGACAATGTCCATTTCCAATGTACCAGGTGGTCCGTAGAACTGGAAAACTTGATGAAAAATAGTCTCTACAGTTTCTAGAGCAGAGGGAAGCTTCTTGAGAGAAATGAGATGACAAGCCTTGGAGAACCGGTTCACAACTATCATGATGGTGGTGCTGCCCTGGGAAGGGGGCAAGTCAGTGAGGAAGTCCACTGCAATGTGTGACCAGGGGCGCTGAGGAATAGGTAAGGGTTGAAGGAGGCCTGCTGGAGGATGTCTAGACAATTTGGTTTGAGCACAGTTAGAAAAACTCTTGACATACTGAGAGACATCCTGGGACAGGGTAGGCCACCAACACTTATTTTGTAAAAATTGTGTGGTGCGGTTCTCCCCTGGATGCCCGGAGGCGAGTGATGTATGGACCCACTGGATGACCCGAGATCGTAGTGAAATCCACTCAGGACGACAGGTCTCTGGTGCTGGTTCAGTCCAGGATGCTTGAGTAATCTCACTCATGGTATCCCATTGGACAGGAGCTGCAATGATAGAGGGAAGTAGAATGGTTTGTGCTGGTTCAGGGGTACTAGGCGCATACATGCGGGACAGAGCATCAGCCTTAGTGTTCTTGGACCCAGGATGGTAGGTAACTGTAAAGTTGAATCTGGTGAAGAACAAGGACCACCGAGTTTGACGTGGGGACAGGCGTTTTGCTGTTTGGAGGTACTCGAAATTACGGTGATCAGTTAATACCATGAATGGATGTTGAGCCCCCTCAAGCCAAAGGTGCCACTCCTCAAAAGCTGCTTTCATAGCCAGTAACTCACGATTCCCCACATTGTAATTTTGCTCAGTAGAATTATGTTTCGAGAAAAGAAAGCACAGGGATGCATCTTGGGAGGATTACCATATCGTTGAGACAGGACCACACCAACACCGGTATCCAAAGCGTCTACCTCCACGATGAACGGAAAGTTAGGGTCAGGGTGACGAAGGACAGGAGCCTGGACAAAGCACTGCTTGAGGTTCTGGAAGGCCGTAGAAGCTTCAGAAGTCCAAGTCAACGTCCTTGGCTTGCCTTTGAGAAGAGATGTGAGAGGAGCAGGAATGGTGCTAAAGTTACGGATAAAGCTTCGATAGAAGTTGGCAAATCCCAGAAATCATTGCAACTCCTTGACAGTAGTGGAGTGAGGCCAATCTGTGACTGCTTTTACCTTAGCTGTGTCCATATTGGCTCCTTCAGGGCTCAGGACATATCCCAGAAAGGAAGTGGTGGAAATTTCTCAGATTTGACGAAGAGATGGTTATCCAGTAGATGTTGCAGGACTTCGTGAATACGCTGCTTGTGGACCTCCAAAGACGGGAATAGATCAGTATGTCATCAATGTATACTATAACACAATGGTTCAGGAGATCATGGAAAACATCATTCATGAAGGATTGGAAAACGGATGGTGCATTGGCTAGACCATAAGGCATGACCCGGAACTCAGTTGCCTAAATGGGTAAAGAACGCCATTTACCACTCATCTCCCTGCCGGATCCGAATGAGGTTTTAGGCATGTCATAAATCGAGTTTAGTGAATACCTCGCAACTGCTCCAATGTTACTGGAACCAACGGGAGTGGATAAGGGAATTTAACAGTTATAGCATTCAAACCCCTGTAATCAATGCACAGGGCGTAGACCTCCATCCTTCTTTTTGATGAAGAAGAAGCCCGCAGCAGCAGGTAAGGAAGAAGGCTGAACGAAACTCAGGTGTAACGCCTCCTCCACATACTTCTCCGTGGCTTTCGTCTCTGCACAGGGAAGTGGGTAGATGCGACTCTTGGGTGGTTGTGTGCCCAGGAGGAGGTCAATAGCACAGTCACCTGGATGGTGTGGAGGTAGAGTTATCGCCTGGGATTTATTAAAAACAGAAAGAGAGGGCACACAGGGGGCAGTCCAGAGGGACAACTTATCAACAAGGTGAGCATCAATAAAATTTCCAGCTGCTCCAGAGTGCTTCAACAGTGATATTACAAGTGGCTGAGCTAAGAGTCACAGGCACAAACATACGATGGTTTTCAATAGGATGAATAGGAAAATCACTCAATGAATCATGTTGGGGCGATCCATGTGGCTGAATAGGACAGGAAGACAGAAAGTGACCACTCTCCCCACAGTACAGGCAAAGCCGGTTGGGTTCCTCTCTCGTCAGTCTGGCATAACCCAGTTGCATAGGTTCAGAAAGAGTAACAGAAGGAGTATTGGATACCTGGGGAACTGGATAGCGAGAGTGCCTCAAATTATCCAACTTAATGGAGAGAGAGATGAACTGTTCTAGTGAGAGGTTCTCATCACGACCAGCCATCTCTGCTTGTAACTGGTGACTCAGTCCATTGCAGTAAATCGTCTTTAATGGTGCATTAGTCCATCCAGTTTGTGCTGCCAAAGTGCAAAAAGTGAGTGCATAGTCTGCTGCCATAGACTTTCCCTTAAATCTATGAATAATGCGGTCTTCCACATCTTTGCCGTAAACTGGATGCTGAAAAATACTCGTAAAGTGGGAGATAAACAGTTCAACTGAGCTATGAATTTCCTCATTATGATTCCAAATGGCAGTGGCCCACTCTAAAGCTCTGCCTGTGAGCAATGAGGTAATAAATGCTACTTTAGCCTCCTCAATGGGATAAATGTGAGGTACCTGAGCCATGTAGATCTTGCATTGTAATAAAAAACCATCACACTGACCTGGTGCACCGTTGAACTTCTCTGGGAGAGCGAGATGGGGAGAGCGGAAGTTTGAGCGGCTTTGCGAAGTCTCCAGTTGCGAGGATGCAGCAGGCGAAACCGGAATTGCTGACTGCCTCTGTGAGCTAGCAGAAGAGTACAGTTAGCTTAAAACCTCTTCCATGGTGGTGGAAACCTGACCAAGTTGTCTGTGATGATCATCGAGTAGACTGGCTTAAGAAGCAAACACTGCGTGAATCGATGAAATTTCCGCTGGATCTATGGGTGGCGAAATCTTCTGTGACGAACCAGACTTAGACACAGAAGTAAGATCCATTAGCAGAGTTTTAATCAGAAGAGTAGTCGAGTCAGGTCATAACCAGGTAAGCAGGCAATACACAGTTCAAACAAATCCAAATCGGCAGGCAATAGAGAATAATCCAGGGAAACAGGCAATGGTAATACACAGGAATACAGGCTGGTGATAAATGCTCAGAACTAACAACTGCTATGAGATTGGCAAGACTTCGCAAAGATACACAGATTGAGTGGAGTATAAATAGCCAGGGAGAGTAATCAGCGTGATAGTGAACAGGTGTGGAGTGAGAGTCAATATTCGGGTGAAGAGGACCTCTGGTGGTGGAGAGCAGAACTGGGTGCAGATGTGACACACACAAACTGAATATATAAAACATTTATTCATTATATGAACTATTTTATGTGTAAATTCTATAATAATTTTACATGTAAATTCGATAATAATATTAAATTGGAAAATGTACAAATAACAAAGAAACCAAACTTTGTGTTCTTTTTTAAATATTTTATGCTGCTTTTTCATTAATTTTTCAAAGACTCTTTACAGACCAATTTTACCGTGTTTTTACTTGATGTATAATTAATAATTTAGTCATCCTACAATTTAAACTGTATTTCCATTTAATTACTGTAGTAATAACTATAACAAGCAGTGCCATAAAACAATTGCTCAGTAAGTACGTTATTTGTAAGTATTACTCCGTATTTACATATTTAATTACATAAACCTCATTCACACTGGGCTCTGATCCCGGGATATCGGCGGGATCAGGCCTTCTGAGTGCCCCAAAATTTTATCCCAGGATCAGAACCTAGTAACGTTGCCGGGGTCAATCCCGGGATGTGTCTGTGTTAACAAAAGCAGAGCCGATACCGTGAAGGGTGTGTCATAATGATGATGTATTTATCATGCAAAGGAGAAAGTTTATGTGCAGAATAAAGCCATCCACCGCATCTCTGAGTGATAAACTAACAGCTGCTTCCTCTCCCACGATCGCGAAACCGGCTTTGGGGCCGTCACTTTATTCTCTCTCTCTCTCTCTCGTACTAACCACACACACACACACACACGCACATGCGCGATCCCTCACAAACATTCTCGGACACATTTTTGGCTAGTAGATAGCTTCGTGATAAAGCTCAGATCGTACAAGCGGATACACGCGGTAACTGGTAGACGCCATTGACTGGTTTCTCTCCGCCCACATTCATGGCCATATTCTCTGGCCGGAAGTCTCGCGTGACATACTCTCCAGGAGAGTCACGTCTGCCATTCTGTGGGCGTCCCTCCTTACACACACACACACACACACACACACACACACACTCGCTCTCACACACACACACACACCTTATGTGTTATAGGATTATCACAGTATTCCATATCACTGTTTAGTTTGTAGTTGGAAGTTGAAAGTTTATTGACTGCATTGTATTAATTATTAATTGATATTTCTGCATAAATAAACTTTGTTATATTAGAAAGGGAAGTGTTTTGGTTTGTTTTGCATACACCTGTGTCAAGCAGACGGGATGTCAGTGCTCGGATTCAAGCCTTCATTCATTCATTCATTGTTTTTTTCCCGAAAATCGATATTCTTCGGATGTCGATTTTCCTAAGAAAACAATCTAATATTGAGACTGTTATACTATCTGGTTATTAGTCCCTGATTCCAGGGTGGTGCCCCGTCAATGTTAATCCTTATTAATATTCTGTTGATTTTTGATAATTGATAATTATCTTTGATGATTGTTGAATTTGAATGATCAATAAGCTGGTGTTAATTTTAATTAATGTTTCATCGATGTTAACAATTAACGATTATCTTTGATAATTGTTGATTTAAAGGATTAGAAAAGCTAGCATTGATTCTCAATGTTCTATTGATTTGAATAATTAATAATTATCTTTGATAATTATTAATTATTGCTAATAACCAAACCCGCTCCTAAACATAGCGCACTACATTTACTGGAGCCCCATATGAGGTTTTAATGAGTTAGATTCAATTAATTAATTTAAATATTACTTAATAACTAAAGAAATAATTATTAATTATTTCTGATAGTAACACTGATCTAAACAACCAGTAAAGCCCTACAAGCGAAAGATCACTTTTGCTCTGATGTTTCCGGCCAAACTGAGAATAGAAATGAAGGATGGTCACAAAGTATTTACATGTCCCAATCAGGCAATGTCTTTTATAGAATCAATGGGTGAGTAAACCATTGGGTGTTTCTCACATGAGTGGGTCGACTCGCTGTACTTAATCTGGCTTTTGAGGAAGCTGGGCGTCATTTTGGTTTCTTTTTTCTTTTTGCGTTGGCTCCACCAAGTGGCTGGAGTTTGTTTTGTGAATAACACTTTTCCTTAAAGAAACTTTTGCTTTGACAGAAGATTACATTTGCTTTGAAGTTCCTGGCCAGTTTGAGAGTGGACACTACGGATGACCGCAAAATATCTACATGCTCACACAAAGATGTCTTTTATAAAGTTGACGGATTGAGTAAATTATGGTATATACTTTTATGCGGCCTCCGAGTGAATTGACTCGACTGTCCGGAGAACCGGGATGCCAGTTTTGTTTCTTTTTGTATTAGTTCCGACTAGCGGCTGGAGCTTGTTCTATTGAATAACACTCCTTTGGAACAGCTGTGGATTAATCTGTTCATTCTTCGTGCTTATTCCTCCTGCTGGCTGGAGTTTGTTTTGTTGAGTATTTTTACGGGACATTGGAATGATTATGCCATCCGCTTAACTCATGACAGCTGGCTCACTGAACATTCGTTTGTCTCTCCGAGGAATCTGAACGGTTTTATATCAGCTGGAATTTGTTTTGTGGAAGATCACACCTTTGAGACAGTTCTGTGAATGAATATACATGTTCTTTGTGTTCATTCTTCCAATTGGCTGGGGTTTATTTTACAAAGTATTCTCTGTTATGTAATTTTGCCTCACAAATTTGTGAATGATCTGTATAATTTTGTTTTTGACACACAATTAATTTTTACTACTATATCAAAATGTCAAATGTTAATATGCGTGGATTGCCTCTCTCCACACTCTTAAACATAAGAAATATGATATAGTGTTTCTTCAAGAAACACATCTCTCCCCGCAGGAAGTTGAACATTTTGGGAAGATATGGGGTGGACATGTTTTCTTTAGTGATGGCTCAAGTAAAAGCAAGGGAGTCATTATATTGATTAATAAACATCTACAATTCAAATGTCTCAAACAGACTAAAAATAAAATAGGAGTCATTATTGTTTTAGCTGAAATTCAGGGGCAAAGGTTGATTTTGGCTAATACTTACGCACCTAACGCTGATGATCAGGGCTTTTTTACAGATCTTGAAGGGATGCTGCAAACCGCTGGCACCCCTCATGATATAATATTGGGCGGAGACTTTAATCTTTTGATGGACTCAGTCCTTGATCATAGTGAAGCAAAAGTGTGTAAGCCCCCTAGAGAAACACTGACGCTTCACAGGATGTGTAAAAATCTTGGTCTTACAGATATTTGGAGACTTTTGAACCCATCTGGTAGGGACTATACATTTTTTTCATCAGTCCATAAGATTTATTCTAGAATAGATTTTTTTAAATATCCAAATCACTCATTTCATCTGTTGTTGATTGTTCAACTGGAAATATCTTAGTCTCGGATCACGCCCTGGTGAGTTTAGAGGTGTTGCCATATACAGAGAAAAATAAATCATATAGTTGGCGCCTTAATGTGTCCCTTTTGCAAAATCCTGATTTCCAACAAATGTTAAAGACTGAAATCAATGTTTATATGGAGACCAACTGGTCCTCATTATCCTCTGTGGGCAGCACTTAAGGCGGTTCTTAGGGGCTGGATCATACAGTATGCCTCATTCATCAAAAAATCCAAGGCACGAGAACTCGTGGAGTTGGAAGGAAATATTAAAAGTGCAGAGGTAGAGCTGAAGCACCGTATGTCATCTGATGGCCTCAGAGAATTGACTCGATTGAAATACAGATATAATACTATTTTGTCACGGAAAGTGGAGTTTTGGTTATTCAGGGCAAGACAGTCCTACTTTGAGTCGGGGGACAAAGCAGGGAAGCATTTGGCTAGATATATAAAGCAGAGAGAGTCTCTTTCTACCATTCCCACAGTGAAATTTGCTGGTGGTGAAATTTTTACCTTGGCCATTGATATTAATAATGCCTTTAAAAAGTTCTACCTTGATCTTTATAGTTCCACGTCTTCGTCTACTGATGAAGATATTAGAAACTTTGTGGAACCATTAGATCTTCCTAAACTGACGACTGAGCAAAAATGTCTCTTGATTTTGAGATAACCTTGGAGGAGCTTGACGAGGTAATTAAGTCTCTACCTACTGGCAAGGCTCCGGGTCCAGATGGTTTTGCAGCAGAATTTTTTAGATCCTATGCTACAGAACTGGCTCCACTTTTGTTAGAAGTTTATACTGAATCATTAAAGAATGGAAGGCTTCCTCCAACCATGACACAAGCCCGGATCAGTCTGATTCTTAAAAAGGACTAAGATCCAAGCAGGTGTAAAAGTTACCGTCCAATCTCCCTGATCCAACCAGATGTTACAATTTTGACAAAAATTTTGGCTAACCGATTAAGTAAGGTTATGACATCTCTTATACATATAGATCAGGTGGGGTTTATTCGGAGCCGCAGCTCTTCTGATAACATCAGGCGTCTCATCAATATTATGTGGTCAGTAGCAAATGATCAGTCTCCGGTCATTGCCATCTCACTTGATGCCGAAAAGGCATTTGATATGGTAGAATGGGATTATCTTTTTAAGATTTTGGAAATGTATGGGTTCAGGAGTACATTTATTGGTTGGATTAAGTTACTTTATAGACACCCTGTAGCAGCGGTAGAAACAAATGTATTAATTTCAGATTATTTTACTCTGAATAGGGGCATTCGGCAGGGTTGCCCTCTTTCCCCATTATTGTTCTGTCTTGCCCTGGAACCATCAGCAGCCGCGATAAGAAAGGAGGATGATTTTCCAGGGGTGGTGGCGGGAGGTGTGGTGCATAAGCTTCTGCTTTACGCAGATGATATTTCATTATTCGTCTCCAACCCTACTAGATCTATGCCTTGCCTCCACAGAATTATTAATTACTTTTCCAAGTTCTCAGGATACAAAGTCAATTGGTCTAAATCCGAAGCTTTGGCTTTGACAGCGTACTGTCCAGTAACGGCCTTCCAGCGGGCACCTTCCAGTGGCCCAAACAGGGCATTAAGTATTTGGGAATTTTATTCCTGGCAAATTTGTCTGATATAGTCAGAGTTAATTTTGATCCCTTAATAAAAAGGTTTTCGAATGATGTGGACAGGTGGGCTTCATTACACATCGATGATTGGGAAGGTTAATGTAATTAAAATGAATTGTATTCCAAAATTCAACTATCTGTTACAATCTCTCCCTATAGATGTCCCCCTCTCTTATTTCAAGCAATTTGATAGCATAGCGGTCCTTCATTTGGAATGGTAAGCGCACCAGCTTAAATTTCAATAAGTTACATAGGCCGATTGACAAAGGTGGGTTAGGCCTACCCAAGATTTTGTTTTATTGTTACACATTCTGTCTCAGACATTTGGCTCATTGGTCGCTTCCACCTGAGAGAGCCCCTCCCTGGTTTTGTATTGAATAGGAAGCTCTTGCCCCTATCTCACCTCTTCAAAGCCTTTCGATCAAATTAATCGAAGAAGTTAAGTCACACCCCGTTATTTTGCATTTACACTTGATATGGACAAAAGTGTCCAGAATGTTAAATTCAGATATTTATTTAAACGTAGCCTCGAGCATATGGCAGAACCCTAAACTATGCATTAATAAGTCCCCTTTCTGTTGGTCAGATTGGATTGTGAGGGGGGTTAATACACTCGGTGACCTATATGAGAGCGAAGTATTGAGACCTTTTGAAATTTTGGTTCAAAATTTTGGGATTCCCAGATCTCAATTTTATAAGTATTTACAGCTGCGCCACCTACACCTACTGCACTGTTTCTGGGAGTGGCACGCACCCCCCTAGTGCGGCAGATACTCTGGGAGTGGTGATTACTGCTTTTGGAAAAGATCATGAGGCATCAGTGTATTACTCCCTGCTAATTCAGAGTCTGGGGGACAGAGCTTTAAATTCCCTCAAAAGATTATGAGAGGAAGATTAAATTTGTTTTTGGAGGAGGAAGTGTGGGCTAGGATTCTTAAAAACATCAAGTCTGCATCTAGAGATGCAAGGGTGTGCCTTATGCAATTTAAGATTCTGCATAGATTTAATTGGACCCCTTCTAAATTATATAGGCTTGGTCTTAAGGACACACCCACCTGCTGGCGATGCCATTCAGAAGATGGAGACACCACCCATGTTTTTTGGGGGTGTCGTAAAATACAGGAGTTCTGGTTGAGGGTCCAGAATTTTATTGGCGACATATTGGGCACTCGGATCTCCTTTTGCCCCAGGCTCTGTATTTTGGGTGACGGGGCAGTCATTGATGTAGGAGATAAGTACATGAACAATTGGATCCTGGCTGTTGTTATGGTGGGCAGACAGGTTATCCTTAGAGGATGGAAGTCAGCTGGAGCCCCCTCGTTTCATGAGTGTTGCGAGGAGATGGGCAGGGTGGCAGCTTGGGTAGAGTTGTCATATAGAAGGCTAGGCAACAAGGATATGTTCATCAGGAGGTGGTGCAGCTATTTGGCCTTTTTGGAGGGCTCTCGGGGAGGGGCAGTGGAGGGAGACGTGTTGTTTTAAAGGTGTATGTTGTAGCTTTTTTGTTTTTGAACATATACTTTTTTAAATGTATTTCTAAATATTTTCTTCTGTTTTATTGTCTGTTTGTGTGTCTTTGTCAATTGTATTTGACCACTGGGGTATCTGTTTGTGTTAGGTGGTGGGGTGGGGTGGTTAATGTTTGGGAGGAAGGGTTGTAAATAATATAATGTGATTCCAAATATTCTGTAATTTTTTTATTATAATATTATTATTATTATATATACAGTATATTATATGGAATCAATAAAAACTTTTAATAACAAAAAAAAAAAAAAAAAAAGGTGATCAGGCACCTTCAGGACTTTATTAGCAGAATGACATTGGATATGCATGAATTTTCCATCCATGAGTACACTTAACAAATTAAAACATTTGTCCTGCAAGGTGATGACGTTTAATCCAGATTGCCAGTTCAAAATATGAAGCTAAGGAACATTTAGAATTTGTTGATGTATTTAATAGACATTGTCTTAGAGCTCTGGAGATATACATTTTGTTACTTATTTTTTATTATGTAAAAATATATATATATATTTTTAATGTTGGCAAATCAGTAGCAAAACGGTTACTATGTGGTTCCTGTGAAAATGCAGTTGTATCGCAAATTCATGGATATTTATAATTTGATTGTGACTCCAATTAATGAACTAGTAATTGTTGCAATAAAGCACGGTACCTTAATCCATAAGAACTACACATGGGCGCTTGCTTTGGTGTCGCCACCCCTCATAGTCTGCATGCCACCCCCTTACCACCCAATATAAAAATTTCTAGATCCACCCCTGCCCTACAACCTCCGTGAACATAATTTGCGAAGATGAATGTAGGCATAGTGAAAATACGTTAGGCAGGCTAAAGACCCCATTACATAAGAAACACAACCAGATACACTTTTACCATTTTTTTTTTTCCCCATTTTTATCCAATTTAGAATGCCCAATTCCCAGTGCAAAGTCCTTGTGGTTGTGTAGTGATTCGCCTCAATCCGGGTGGCGGAGGATGAATCCCAGTTGCCTCTGCGTCTGAGACCATCAACCCGCGCATCTTATCATGTGGCTTGCTGAGCATGTTACCATGGAGGCATAGCGTGTGTGGAGGATTCACACCATCCACCGTGGCATCTGTGCTCAATTCACCATGCACCCCACCAACATTGAACCACATTATAGCGACCACGAGGAGGTTACCCCATGTTACTCTACCCTCCCTAGCAACTGGGCCAATTTGGTTGCTTAGGAGACCTGGCTGGAGTCACTCAGCATGCCCTGGGATTTTAACTAGTGAACTAGCGAACTCCAGGGGTGGTAGCCAGCGTCTTTTACCACTGAGCTACCCAGGCCCCCCACTTTTACCAGTTTTGAAATTAATCAATATAGTTTTTAGATGACTAACTCGCCACAGTGCTTTGCAACCTTACGACAGGCCAACTGTTTGTTCATACATGTTATTTAACCCTATAAGTGGCAAGCACATAACAATACAGAAAACTAATTTATTGCTATTTTCCAACACATTAGGTTCCAAATGATACATTTCTGTTTTTCTCCAAAAATAGCTTTTATTTTCAATTTTACAGCTTGTAGAAATCATGATCGACATTTGCCTCAATGCTACTAAATGCTTAATCGCAGAGCAACAGTTAGTATACAATGTGTTTATTACTAATATGTTTTATTTGTAAAGTTTAAAAAGTGCTTGGGGCATACAGAAAAAAATGGCAGCGCTAGTTAAAAAGAAAAAAAAAGAAAAAGAAAAAAAAGAAAAACACCAACAAATAAACAGCAAATTAATAATCATTTTTGATTGCAATAAATGCTAATTATAGTTTTACCTTGTCGGTGTAGTTAGCTTTCTTTATTTTTAGGAAGGTAGGCCCATTTAAAATCAAACTAAATTACAAACGCGATTACTGAATCGAATGCACAACTTTATTGTTGCAGGGCAGTATCATTAAAAATTATTCTTTTTTTTTAATATAATTTTTCTATTTTTTAATATTAATAACATTGCAGTGCACCTTAATACTTTGATTTATTTTTATTTATTTATTTATTTTTTTGATGGTTACTTTCACTTTCAATCTTTATTGTTATTGTTTCAGTGTGCGCTTGACTTTCAAGAGTTTATCGTAAAATGCAGAGCAGTCCAGTCCAAAATTAAGACGTACGAAAAGCATTGCCTTCATGACTGTTACACTGAGTCAAGATTTATCCAGTGTCCATGCTAAGTTCATTAATGAGAACACACGCTCCACAGATGCAGATGTCCCAGGCAGACGTAAAACAAACTCCACGACCTTGTCTAAGACTCCGAAGTTGATGGTCTTGCTCTCCAGCTAAAATGTCTGTCCATCTCTCAGACACGGCCGTCTTGTTCATGTTCCACTCAGTGATGCAACGAGTGCTCTGAATGTCTTTCCACTCTGGGATGTCTCTCAGTAGGGCCCACTCAAGTTTTTCTGTGTTCTCCAATGAGCGGCTCCAATTTTGGAGGTAATACACCGATGCTGAAAAAAGTTTCTCACTGCACAAAGAAATCATCCGCTCACATGTCACCAGCTTCAACCAGGGCATCCAACTTCTTTTTAATGTCAGAGGGTATGAATGATTCCTCCAGGATGGCCTGCAAAACTTTTCTCAGGTCATGAATATGCAAAGCTATGGCCATGCACAACAGAATGATAAGCAAAACATCCTTCACTTGTGTGCACCTTGTCAGATTCAGAACTTTGCTTCACAAAAAAATCACTAACACTTGGTGTGGCACACTTACTTTTAGCAGCATCCACATGTTTTCTTGTATGAACATGCTGCGCGATGTTGGCACAGCCTCCATGGGCGATGGAAAAGCGAGCTCCACAAATTTCAAACCTCACTTTACTAGGCTCTGTCTGTGACTCCTTTTTTAGAAATGTAAACTCTTTTTGAAGATCCTCATTAAATGTACATGCATGCTTCCTTGACATTTTTCCAGCCACAATTTCATCTGTGTGCTCTTTCAAACTGACTCTTCAATCAGTTCACTAACTGGACGTCTATTGATAGGGGATTGTGATTGGATAGTTTAATCCAATCATGTACTTCAAATAACATGTTGTGATTTTATTGGTTTTACAAGCCGTATCCTTGGCTACCTTTGATTAGAATACTCAGGTTACTGAGAAAACCACATAGGCGATAGAGAAATTTTAGGAGAGGAGAAATACGGGACAAAAAACGATTTTTTCAGAATAAGTCGGGACACTAGAAAAAGTGCTTAAATACAGGACTGTCCCAGGAAAAACGGGACGTCTGGCCACCCTAGTCATAAATCAGATGTTATTGTGTCACACTGCGTGGATAGAGTGTGGTAATTGCTTTAGTACTGCCTGTGCATGCTCAGTACTGTTGCCATCTGTGAGAGCTCGAGTGGACTGTTGACACCGTCAGACGGCTGCCGTCCGATAAGGGCAACTTTCCTTTGATTTGTGTCCACTGAGAAAACACACATGGGGAAATGACAGTGAGCACACTGTGCACTCAGTGCTGTCTTCATGAGTGTCTTTAGAACATAAAAATAAATAATGCTTATGGCGGCAGAGGACTACAGACACTTAATTGTATAAACGATGTGCTTTTGAAATAAATGTGACCTCAATCAAACAGATAATTTGTTGTTTCTCAGTGCTATGAAGTCAGTTTCAGGTGTGTGTGTGTGTATGTGTGTGTAGGTAGTGGCCAGTGGGTGTCAAAGTCATGAGTGTTTACAGAACACATTCCCAAAGCTGTTGTACTGGCGACCATAAATCTCATAGTGAAAACAGCTTCCACACCGTGCAGCTAGTGTTTGGCTGCATACTAAAACCATGTGTGCTGCCAAAAATGTCAATATAAAAGACAAATTATGAAACTCAACTGCATCCTCCTCTGAACTATAAGATGTAATTTATTACCACTCTATTATAAATATTATGTACTATTTAATACTTTATCTGACTATAAACATCAACTGAGCAAGAATCTGTTTGGTAACACTTTACATAACAGTGTTAATGTTACATATATCACGTCACTGCAAGTAAATACTGTAGTAAAAACAATAACAAGCAGTGTCAAACACAATAAGTACATGCTATTCATTAGTATTACTCCATATTAATTACACAGTATATAATTACACACCACGTTTCTATCCTTACGAGAAGGTACCATAGTGATGGTAGCAGATGTTACATACTACGGCATTATTACCATGGTAGGTGTCCAAAAAAACAAAATATTACCATTTTACTTTGATATATACTATGGTGCTGAATTATTACCATGTACCATAGTATTTAAAAGGCACTCCGTACTATAGTGGTACCATGGTATATGTCCAAAAACACAGTATTGCTATGGAACATTTGTAAAACAATATTACTTGATAATGGTACTGAATTACCATGTATAATTAGTATATTAATGTATCATGATATTTACATGGTACTACAAGCAACTTCAAAAAATACCATGGTAAACCATAGTGAATGCCCAAACATTCATTGTAATACCATAGTACTTTTATATTTTATGATTATATGATTAAATGATTAACATGTTCATATCCTTAGGTATTTATATGGTAAACTGAGGAAACCATGGTACTCCCATGTACATACTTAACCAAAAAAACATGGTAAACTTTTTGGTACTTTTTTGTTAGTGTATATTAAAATATTTTTTTCTTAAAATTAACAAATATAAAAGGTAATTAAGGGATTAATTGTTAATTAAGTGTCATGCATGTGTAAATAAGGAAAATATGAAAATGCAGACATACAGTGTTTGGAGCGTCGGTGTTGCCAGTTGAAGCACGCGCTGAGCGCTTTCTCCTGTAACATACATGAAGAGCGACTGGACGAATAAAACTCCAGCATGTGTCCCGATAACACATCCATACAGTCAAACATCCTGCACTTTATATCACTTATTTAAAAAAAAAAATAAAATAAATAAAATAAAAAATACAAATAGCAGTCTGTTCAGAGAAACTCCATCAAACTCTTCAGTGTGTTTGGCTCGCGTGAATCTCTGTTTCCAAACACAATCAGCGGATAACACGGCAAAACCCCAGCGATACATCCAGATCCGCACTCGACATTTTTCCTTTTTTATAGAATTGAAAAATAAAAAATAAGCGCTTTTAGTTTCTACATATGGTTCTGCTCGTGTTGTGCTTGGTCCCGCTCCGGTTACCGCCAGCAGTTCTCCATAACGAGAGATGATTTTATAAATATATCGCGTTTAAAAGCGCAATATGGATCTGTGCTCCTGCCTGCGTGCAGCTCATTTCCTAGTAGTTCATTCCGACACAATGAAAGACTGAGTTGCCTAATATATGCGAGTGAACTTTCTGTGAACCCTTCCGAGGCTGCTAACCTTCAAATGACCCACACCAGTGTGACATCACCAGCATACACACACACACACACACACACACACACACACACACAGACACACCCGCGCAGGAAAGGCAGAGGAAAGAAACAGCTCAACATGGCTTTTCCCTCGAAAGAATATTCCCCATACATTCATATTCAACTTCACAGTAGCAGAGTAAAGAAGGATGAGACTAAAGTAAGTGTAGAATAGAACGGGCGAAGAAAATTCGAGCTGAGTAGATTAGAGTAAAATACAATGTAAAGAAGATAATAGTAAAGAGTAGAACAGAGAAGAGTAGAGGAGAAAAAGTAGAATAGCAGGATATAATAAAGTAGAATACAGAAGAGCACTTTATTTGCATGTGTACAAACAAACTCTACACACAGTATTAAGAAAAGTGTTAAATTAGAGTAAGAATATTGCTCTGTATATGTATGTGTACTATGCAGGTATAAAGGAGCCTATAAAATGTTAAGTATAGTGCGAAAGGTCTGAGTGTTTGGCAAAATAATGTTATTAATAATAACATAAAATAATATACATTAAATACATGTTTTATATAATACTTGGACAAAAGTTATATAGAATAAAATATTGATATATCAAACATGAATAGATTTACAAAAATAAACTTGCTTTCTTCACTGGTGTGCTTGTAATTTAATGTGCCGCTGCTGCAGTGCAGGTGTTCTAAATAACACAGTATTTTCAATGTTACATAAGCTATATAAGGGCCTCGTGGATTATACATCTTATGGCACTTTTCCACTGCACGTTACGGTTCAACTCAACTCTGCTCGTTTTACTTTTCTGAGCTTGCTTTTCCACTGCAGTTTAGTGCCGCTTCAATGTGGGTGGGACATCATCTTAAACGCGACATAAACATTACTGACCATAAACAATAACACGACCACTAGCTGTTAGCTACTAGCTCATTGTGCTGCATAAAGCAGTTGTTGCATGGTGATTTTACACAAGTGTAACAGTTAAATTGGCCTGGTTGTTTTAGAAGCAAGCTTTCCAGTAGCTGGTCAACTAAATAAAGTGAAGCTTTCAAGCAGAATATAAAGTTAACCTAACAAAACGTATCATTCTTCATCATGGACTTCAACAACGCCGTGGCCGAGTCCAGGGCACTCTCCCTCCCATTGCTCGCCGGTCTATTGCCATAGATAGCATCCATTTGGTCAAACCACTTCCACTTTCTTCTGTTTGAACCACTCCGGCTGTTGTGGTCCTTGATGGTTCTGTAGTCACTTTTAAGTTTTTTTTTTTTTACTTTTCCCTACACTGTTGGTAGGTCCGGTGATAGCTGTGTGCGTCCAACAGCTGAGACACTTCCTGAAAGACTTTTTCGCTTTGCGTCGTTTCGTTCGTCGCTAACGAGAGGAAGTCTGCACCTTGTTTATTGACCACGGCATGGTTTTGCGCACAGCCATTTCTTTTTACAATTTGAAAGTTGCGTGAACAAATGATATTGCTGTCGCTGTTGCTAACTTTAAAACTAGCGGGTTGATGTCCCGTGTCACAAATCCAGTGACGCTGGTAGTGACGATTCTCTCTGACCAATCAGTGATCTGCAGGGTTTTGACGTCACATTTAGTATTGGCTCACTTTTGGAACCTCGACCGAGGTGGTACTAAAAAAAGTATCAGGTACCAGGTACTATCCACAGTGGAAAACTCCCAAAAAGCGAGCAGAGTCGAGTCGAGTCGAGCTGTACCATGCAGCGGAAAAGCCCCATTACTGTATATAGATGGGGGAAAAAACAATTCAAAAAGAAATGTAGTCAATGTATTTTTTCACTGCCTTTAAAGATTTATTTTATTTTGTCTTTTTTGTAATTATCTTTGAAAACCTAAAGCAGCTTTAGTTATTTTTATACATAAAATGTAGCGAATTCATGGTTTATGACTCAATGCATCAAAATTAGACTATTATATTGAGATTTAAAAAGGAGGGATTATGTCATTTTGTGTTTATATTCATTAATCTCTTGACTCACTAGTGCTGTCACTTTCTTTGTCACATTGATGTCAAAAGAATGGTGCTTCTCCGAGTGCTGTCCCAACTTAACTTAAGTTAACTTAAGTCCTAGTTACCTTTGCAAAAACACTTTTCAGCTCTTCATGATCATTAAACCATACTGAAGTTTATGAACAGGTGTCTAATGTTGGCAATATGTGTCTTTACATTAAGGTGCATTTACATAGGTTACTAATGTTGAATAAGTAAGCATGTATAACGTGAGGTAAAATGGCTCACAATTTTGCAGGTATTGCAAGGTATTGTTATAAACTCATATCAATGATTTATAATGCATTTGTAATAAATTACTAGCCACCTTTTACAAACCCTTATAGAGAAAATTAATGTAAAGTGTTATCCAAATACTTTTAGTGATTAACCCATGTATATGTGTTTATATTATTAAATCCAGGCCAAAATTGTGTTGACAAACTTATAGTTCTGTGCACAGGTGTAAGTGTGTTTGAGCACACTACTGTACTGTAGTGAGAGTGCATGACATATTAGATTGGTCTCTGCATGTGTGTTTTGTAGAGGTGTGGATCGCAGGGGGAATTACACACCCTCCACGACTGCCCAAACATTCCATTAGCTTCTGCTCCATCCCCTGCTCCATCTCCCTCAGAGCTCCTCCATCAATCACAACTGATGTCCAGACACACAACAGCAGCCGCGTCAGAAACTTCTAACTACAGCTGCTTTAGATTGTGACTAACCAGAGTAATAAGTAAGAGCATGGTGTGACGATATGCATGAGAAGTATTTCTAATGGAAGTAAATGAATACAATATAACAAAAGGGGAGCCCTTGGGGTGAGGTGGGGTTGGTTTTGAGAGTTCCGACAAAATAGGGGACATCCTAGTTGGCAGTTGGCAACCCTATGCGCACCACGGGGGTTGACTCACAAATGATTTCAATACTGAAAACGCAAGAGGACTGACATAATACTCTTATAGCATAAATATAGAGTACATTTAAGGCTCAATAGTCTTTTTATAATTTTTAATAATTTCTTACCAATAATTTTCAGTATTAAATGATTTATAAGTACATTCATAATATAAAATTCTCTTGGTTTGTCCGCCATCTTGGATTTATTTTTTAATGACACAGCATTTTGGGATTGCCTCCCCAACGAAGAATACATATGACACAGCTTCTATTATTTTCCTTTTTTTTTTCTTTTTTTTTTTTTTTTTTGCCAAAAGGAGGTATCTTCAGAGACTGCATAATTATTGCACATACCTTTTGAAACAGACTTCATGTCTGGAGAGCATAACATGCTACCTCCAGAGGCAGCTCACTAGGTTTTGAAACAGACCCACTGTGAATGGCGTAGAGGTGGGCCTAGGTTGGCTGGGATCACCCATTGGAAATTCAGGGTTACCCATGTGTTGCCACAGTATATCTGCTTATTATACATCTACACCAATGGTGTCAAACACACGACAAGTGGAGAAGTTTAAAAAAAAAACGTACGGCCACGACATTTTTGTACTCGTGGGGTTAGATTGCAAGTGTGCTTTTCAACTGGATCTGTGAGTGAGATTGTCATAATTTAACTGTAAATTTGTATTACTTATTTTAGACCTTACTTTGTGATAATGTTCAGTTTCATATGGCTTATTGCAGCTACAAAGCCATTATTAAAATTAGTATAAATTGGTTATTAAAGAAGTATAAAGTTGATCCAGGACTATTAGCTTGAATATATACTTTGCATGCGCTCTCTATAGGTAGGCTACTCCAAGGTTTATTTAAATATATATCAGCATAAAAGGTGAGTTTAGTCTAAACTGGCCTGCGATTTAAACTGAGCTTGACATGATGATATCATCATTAATCACCATAGTTTCTCCTGTTCCTTCACTTCCACAATGCTGCTGAAATTTTAAAATGTTTTCTAGGGGAATGCCCCCAGATCCCCATATAATAATCAATCTCTGTTCTCAGCCACAAGGCCTCCTAATGCTCCATTATTTATGTACTGTATGTGAAATAAAAAAATAAAAAAATTGTCTGAATGAACTCAAACATGAATACTGTTGCTTAACCTTTTAATATTCTTAAAGGGCATAAGACAAACTTTAGTAGGCTAAATGTCCTTAAATCCTACATATGACCTTTAAAATAATTAACTGATTCTTAAGATAAGGGACAAAACATGTTTAAATCTGAGTTTTTATTTTTTAATACTAAATTAATTTGAAATGGATATATTTGTAAACAAAGGTCTCAGCTAACGAACGATGTAAGGGAACAGGTTTTTATAAAAACGCTTTTTTTTCTTCTGAAAATTGACATTTATTCACTTCATAACTTGCATCTTACTGTCATTTGTATAAACTCTGTCAGACACACCAAAAAGTGTGCTATTTTAATTTGATTCATCCAACAAGTGTAAAGTCTTAAATTATCTAATAATATTGTTAAATGTAAAATATATTCAATATTTTTTTTTCCCCGTTTTCATACTATTCTGAAAATTGTTTTTCCTCAGTTGAAGATGCCTCTATAAACTAAACAAAAATGCCAAAATTGATCCCACAATTTTAACAGAAATTATAATAATGAGAATGACGGAGTTGACAAGTTGAAGCTGTGACCGCAGAGACTTATACATTGTTTGTTTAAAATATGACAAATATCAAACATACCAGACCACGTGTCCTACTGTTGCATCCACCATGAGCAGGAAGTGGGAAAGGGGTACTTGGAGTTAAAGCTGATCAGGACATTTTCTGATTTATTCAGGATAAAAAAAAATGCAAAGTTGATGCAAAGTGAGAACACAACTTTGATAAGCAGTTTTTTATGGAAAATATAATTTAAAGTTTTCTTAATGTATTGTTTGATATCTTACAGGTCCCTACCTTTCATTTGATATTTATATTTTTGAATTTGTTGCATTTTTAAACACTTTGTTAAGCAGTTTAACAATGTGACCTCTTGGGGACAGGTTAAGTTACACATGCTTCCAAGTATAGAGCATGCATTTTAAAAAATTCTAATGAAATTAGTTTAAAATATATGTAAAAAATGCCCTGAGTATACACATTTCCTTTAGATTTAACTTTTCCAGTATTTTTATTGTTATGAAAATGACTTTTTTATGTAAGACATGTTTTGTCCCTTATCACAAGAATCAGTGAATTACCATATATTTTTTTAGATAACATGATCACAAAGGAAGTCTGTATGTTGTTTCCGAAAGTTCCAGTACCCTAGGATTGGCCACATTATACCGACTCACTGACAAGTGTATTTACCACCAGACATTTTAGCATTGGCTCAAGAGTGTTTACCTTCCCTTGTGGTGCGACCGGAAGCACGTTGTTTCAGCAGCATGTGAGACCCAAATGCATATCCTGCATTGAAACCATGAAGTAATTGCTTTCACATAATCATTGATGAGCACGATTTGGAAGTTACATTTTTCCCACTAACATTACATTTTTACTGATGGTTAGGTTTCGGTTTCGGTTTTGGGGTGGGGGCAATACAGTTTCTAAAATATGCATTCCTCTTCACTGTATTACATCCTGTACAGCTTAAAACTACTCACACATGCCCATACGCCCAACAACACTTACTGCTTTGGCCACTATTCACTACGTGAATATCACGTAGGCACAGACCGATTTTACAACAAAGCAATTTTGACCAGGGGCGACTTAAATTCAGGTGCGTTTTTTTTTTTTTTTACGGAAAATACAGTAAACGTTTAAAAAAGGTTAGCTATATGAGTTTATTTTTCTTGGCTCACCCACCCAAACATTTCTGGCTACACTACTGCCCACTGTGTTATTGCTTTATCGAACCATTGTACTAAAATGGTATTAACATGGTGTTTTTAGGAACTTTGAAAGTGTAGTTAGTAGTCCCTGAAGGCAGTGGTCAATGCTAGTCATAGTTTCATCAGACAGATTCTCCTGTTCTTTATAAATAATAGAGCAAGTCAGCAAAGGAACAGAAAATAACTCCCCCACCTGTTCACATGTTCCCCTAAGACCCCCCCCCCCCACGTCCCACTCGCTGTAACACTAACCCTCACTCACCCGCCCGCACAGGTAATCAATCCGCCTGGACATGCACCTGTAATTAGAAGGTGATAATGAATGTGTCCATCAAGATAAGACTGTTTGTGGCATTGTTGCACAGCATCAGTGTGTCCGCTCTGCCAAGAGTCCCTCGAGCAGAACTATAGTCATTGATCATTTCATCATGCTGGATGTAGCCTGATGTTCTGATGCAGCGCAGCACATTTCTGTCATTATTCGCGGTATACTTCCTGTTCTCTGTAGTTCTCAAATCTCATTCACACTTTTAATTTTTTCAAAGTTGACATGTCGCTATAGGTGAGACATGACATAATTTATGTCACGACATGATGTCACATGATAATTACATTTTAGAGGTGCGGTGGAGAGGATAATTATCAGTGAATAACTGCTTAAATTTTCCTCTGTTCCTTTCAAAAAACTATATTTGTGCCTGTATCAGTACAAATTTTTAATACAGTTGGAATCGAAATTATTCAACCCCCCCAAGACAGTAAGGATTTACAAAGGTAAGCTTTTCTGATGACCCAGAATTTTTAAACTTTACATTTATATCAGTTGAGTGACACATTCTAAGTCATAGTGTGAATATATAACCTAATATTTGTAAATAGCAGGATTTTTTAAAAATACAGCCATGCCAAAATTATTCAATGCCTATTGCATGTAGCTGTTTCTTAAATATGTAAGGCTACACAAGTAATTGTTTTAAAACAAAATTAAGTCATCAATCTGCAATGGCACTTATTTAAGTTTTAAAATTGAAGTTTAGCGTTGTAAGCAAAAATGTATTTCTATGCAAAAAATGCAATTAAAAATAAGCTGTCCCAAAAGCTAATAGAGGAGATTATTTCATTACACAAGAAAGGTCATGGCTAAAAGTACATTTCCAAGGCACTTCAATTTCCAATAGACAAAGTTGGCAGCACCATTCATACATTTTTTAAATATGGTACAACAGCAACCTTTTTGGGGTGTGGAAGAAAGAAAAACTTCACCAGGGGAAATGCTGACTTGAATATTCAAGAAGTAATAGGAAAGAAGTAGGAAAGACCTGTGGAGTCCTGGAAGAAGGTTTTATAGATGTATGACACTAAACTGAAAATGAGTTTTAGACCCATGGGTCAGCAGTATGTCTGGAGTAAGATGACAAGGTGATGACAAAAACGACACCATCCCCACAGTCAAGCATGGAGGTGGGTCAGTTCTGTTATGGGAGTGTTTTGTGGCTGCAGGAAACAGCTATCCTGACTATGTGACTGACACCATGGATTCTTTTATTTTGTATCAGGCCATTTTGGCATGAAAAATGTGATGCCTTCAGTGTATAAATTGAAGCTCGGTGAGCACTGGACTTTCCAGCAAGACGATAACACCAAGGATACATCCAAATTGTGCAAAATCTGGTTCAGGGATAGGTTGTGGAATGTCCTTAAATGGCCCGCCCTTGCAGTCCATCATTAAAATCCCATTGCAAACCTTTGTTGGGATTTCAAGGAAGCAGTGGCAGTGGCAGCACAGAAACCAAAGAATGTCAATGAGCTGGAAGCTTTTGCTCATGAGAAATGTGTAGAAATTCTAATAGAGAGGTGTAAACTGAACTCTTTGTTCTCCAAATCACTCAAATGTGTATTATGAGGTTTTAGTCGATGTGTTTTAATTCACATCACCAGAATGTATTGCTGGTCAGGGGGGTTGAATAATTTTGATTGCAACTGTAGCAGTTCAGTCTTTTTTATTGTATGTTTGTGTTGTACTGTGTGTAATTTTTAATGTTTAGTGAAATGTAGCAATGAGGAGTCCACATCAAATTTCCCCTCGGGGACAATAAAGTATACTTTGACTTTGACTTCAATATATCAGAATCAGAATCAGAATGAGCTTTATTGCCAAGTATGCTTACTCACACAAGGAATTTGTCATGGTGACAGAAGCTTCCTTTGCAAGAGAATGCAACATACAGTATGTACATACATGCAATCATATACATTTAAACATATATACATATAGTGACATAAAAATAGAATAAAAAAATATGATATAACATAAAAAAGAGAAATATACAATAGCGCAGTAATGTTGTTAGAATATTTTATATACAGGTATACAGTTATGTGCAGGTGATGTGATGTATTGAAGAAGTGGTAGGATATGTTAAAGAATATAAATGAAATATGGATATAAGTAGGAATGGATGGACTGAATATTGCACATGGTTGTATTGACCAAACGAAAGTATTTGGGGGCAGTTTAAATTGTTCCTGATGTGGATGGCCTGAGGGAAAAAACTGCTCCTGTGCCTGGCTGTTCTGGTGCTCAGTGCTCTGTAGCGCCGGCCAGAGGGCAACAGTTTGAAGAGGAAGTGTGCTGGGTGAATGGGGTCAAGAGTGATTTTACCAGCCCTTTTCATCACTCTGGTTGTGTACAGTTCTAGCAGGGTGGGTAGGGGAGCACCAATAATCCTCTCAGCAGTCCGAACTATCCTTTGTAGTCTTCTGATGTCTGATTTCATAGCTGAACCAAACCAGACAGTTATTGAAGTGCAGAGGACAGACTCAATGACTGCTGAGTAGAACTGTATCAGCAGCGCCTGTGGCAGGTTGAACTTCCTCAACTGGCGAAGGAAGTACAACCTCTGCTGGGGCACCAGTGGTGATTGTATATGTGATGGAGGTAAATTTCCCCATTCTCACTAGCTGCTGCCTGTCTGTCAGAAAGCTGGTGATCCACTGACAGATAGAGCTGGGAACAGAGGGCTGGGTTAATTTAGTCCATAGGAGAGCAGGGTTGATGGTGTTAAAAGCTGAACTGAAGTCAACAAATAGTATCCTTGCATAAGTCCCTGGTCTGTCTAGATGCTGAAGTATGTAATGCAGTCCTATATTGACTGCATCATCCACAGACCTGTTTACTCTATAAGCAAATTGAAGGTGATCCAGAAAGGGTTCAGTGATGTCCTTCAGGTGGTACAACACCAGTCTCTCAAATGACTTCATGACCACAGACGTCAGAGCGGCAGGTCTGTAGTCATGGCGGAGGCAGAGGCAGCTGGTAGAGGTGCTCCGAGTAAATCTTGAATAAAATCAGAGATCTACACAGTTGTTGATGGCAAAATTATTGAGGAAGATGAATTTTTAAACTTCCTCATTGTTAAAATGAAGACTCTGAGCCAAGACAATATTCTTCTACTGGCTGTTAACCACTTCGGGTCGGAGTGGATTGAGAACTCCAATAAAGTTTTTTTTTAACTCTGCCCAAGCTCCACTCAACACTTTGTAGCACATAAAGGGCCACAAAAAGATGTAAATAACGTTAAGAGTTGTTTGAAAATACTTAACGAGGTTGGTGAAAACATCCCTCGCTTTGTGTCTCATTATTTAGATGAACTTCTGTCTGTGACTTTCTACAGCCTTGACGTTTCTTGCCTGCTTTGGAAAATGAAACGATTAAGCACAGACATTACTACTATAAAACAGGCTATGTCTGTACAGACAAATATCTGCAAAGATCTCCGTATGGTAACAGCAGATATAAATCAACGCTTGTGCGTGATTGAGCAACCTGGTTCAAGCAGAGGAGGTGCACCCATTTCCCAGGTTAGCGAGGAGGCTCCGCAGGGTGTGGAGGTCCTTGCAGCCTTGGTCTTCGAGCAACCTGGTTTAAGCAGAGGGGGTGCACCCATCCCCCAGATCAGGGAGGAGGCCCCAAGTTGGGATGTGGAGAGTGTGGCTCGGATGCTTGGAGCCTCGATCCTGGGTGCCAGTGCAGCGGAGGGAGCCCTGAATGTGGAATGGAATAGCAATGCAGCAATGTCACCTGTGTGGAGCCGTGTGGTGAAGGAGGGCCACTGTCTAAAATATGTCACTGGAAATGCTATTATACAGTCCAAACCCGTCTGATTCCTCACAGAGAGTAGAAGCCAAGCGGCATTGTTGGAACCAGTGCTGGGGGAAACATACAAGTTATAAAGACTAGGTTGGTGAGTGTTTTCGCTACAAAATTCTCGCCCAATTTAGACTCGGAGACACTGGCTAATTATCTGAAAGACAAACTCCACTGTGATGTAATTTGTCAAAAGATAGACACTGCTCAAAGTTAGTATAGCTCCTTTAAAGTAACCACTGAGTGCAATAAGGTGGGTGAAATGTATGAGCCACAGCTTTGGCCAGAAGGGATCTTTGTACTTCGTTTTTATGAGGCGCGCAAACCCAGAGCTACCGCAGGGACAGTGGATGAAGAAACACTTATTGCTGCAAGGAATGTGCGTGTGCCTGAGGCTGCTGTATTGAAGTTATGATTGTGGTTTATGAATATTAGAGTTGTGTCATATAACTCACGTGGCTTGCGCCTAGGAAAGAATGCTGGGGACAAAGCACGATGCATTGTTATTGACAAGCTCCTGAAGAAAGCTGATATCATCTGTATACTCTTGGACTATTACCTAAACAACATCTAGACAAATTTAATTCTGTTAATAATTTTTATGGGGCAGGGGAGTCCACAACAGATCTAAGTATGGTAATATTGCGTGGCAGAATACCTGGGGGGTGGCCATTCTTTGGCATAAGAAGTATGACTGTGATTAGATTAGAGGTAGACTGGTGCATAGCAATTAAAGTGGTACATAAGAATGTTTTTGTAATATTAAATGTTTATACTCCTTATGAATGTTATCAAAAGGAGGATGAATATCTTAATAGGTTCGCCTTTATAAGTTCTTTTATTAAAGAAAGTGTATATGCATGTACATTTGATGTGGGTGACATGAATGCTGATATCTCAGATAATAACTCCCTATTTGGTCAACATTTAATCCAATTTTGTCAAGATAGCAAGTTGGTTCTTTCTAGCAAAGTGCTGTTGCCAGTAGATAGCTATACACATACCAGTGAAGCATAGCATACAACATCTTGGCTGATCTCACCTGATTACTGACTCTCTCCCACATCTGCAACGCATACCCTATGATTACACCTCTGTCTGTATATTCTCAGTTGTATCTAGTTCACACTGCGAAGTCTTTCCATTCTCTTGTGTTTGCATTTCTGAGCGTTTATCTACACCTGCTATCTCCTGTGCCTTGATCCTAGCCTGTCTATTATTTACCCTGCTGCCTATCATTTTGGAACTGTCTGCCTGTACACTTGATCATCTGGTTTTGACCCTTGCCTGCCTTCACCGATTACGTCTCTATTAAAGCTCTGCATATGGATCTTACTCCTGTGTCCGAGTTTGTATCGTCACAGAAGTCTTTACCGACAACAGATCCAGTGGAGCCCTCTCCCCTGCATACTGCTTTCACCGCACAAGCCGCCATGCTAGCCGATCACCATCAACAACTTGTTCGGCTTTCCACCACTATGGAGGAGGTATTAGGTTACCTGAGGTCCCAACGTGCTGCCGCTTCCGTCCCACATGCGGTGACACCATCTTCAATACCAGCACCTGCTGCCACCATTTCGCTCGCTGCTCCAGCCCATTCTCAAGGTTTCCACCCTTGAGAGTTCGATGGCACGCCAGGTCAGTGTGAGGGGTTTATGCTTCAATGCATGATTTATATAGCACAACTTCCGCTCTCTTTTCCAACTGATGAGTCTAAAGTGGCATTCATCATCTCGCTCCTGACTGGCAGTATATTAGATTGGGCTACTGCAGTGTGGAATCGCAGTTTGGATATAAGAAACTCCCTGGAAATGTTTACAGACAATTTCAAGAGCGTTTTCATGCATCCTAAGGGGGGAGAGGGAGTGGAGAACCGATTGTTGCGCTTCATCCAAGGCACTGCGACGGCAGCAGAGTACACTTTAACTTTCCGTACACTTGCTGCACAAACAGGTTGGCCTGACGCACCCCTCAAGACCATATATCGAAAATGGGCTCAATGATACCCTGCAGTCTGAATCTCACTCTAGAACAATTTATTCTCCTCTCTATAAAATTGGATAATCTCATTCGCAGTCATTCTCCCATCTCTCGAATGTTTAACATGTCCCATTGTACCCATCTGGAGTCACCCACTGAGCCCATGCAGTTGGGACATGCCCATCTAACCAGAGAAGAGAGACAAAGGCGCATAACTCAGAGACTCTGCCTCTATTGTGGTGAGACTGGTCATTTCATCACCACATGTCCCACTCGCCCTTCCAAGTCCTCATCCTTAAACCCGGTAAGCATCTCCCACATACCTCCCATTGAGAATAGAGTTATGCTGGTGACTGTTATACTTAGAACGGCCACTACCAATCTCACAACCACAGCCCTCCTAGACTCTGGTGCTGCTGGTAATTTCATTGATGATATACTGGTTTCTCACCTTGCTCTTGAGACTGCTTCTATTGTTCCTCCTCTCTCTGTTACAGCATTAGATGGGCGACCTCTCCGCACCAGTCCCATTCAACGAATCACACATGAACTCTCCGTGCAAGTTGGAGCCTGTCATTTTTAATCTCTGCAGTTTCTCATCACCTCCACACCCCACACTCCACTGGTGCTAGGCTACCCATGGCTAGCAAAACACGATCCCGTCATCTCTTGGTCACGGGGTGAAATCGCCAAATGGAACCCATTCTGCATAACAGTCCCGTACCATGATGTGCAACCTGTGTAAACCCCACTGACTCCTCTCCATTATCCATCCTGTTACCATGATTACCTGTCTGCCCGCTCTCGCTTCCTGAGAGGAAGGTTATGGATGAATATGTGGAGGAGGCACTTCATATGCGATTCATTTGGCCATCCACCTCACCGGCAGCTGCAGGGTTCTTCTCCGTTGAGAAGAAGGATGGGGGAATGAGACCTTGCATTGATTACAGAGGGCTCAATTCCATCACCATTAAATATCCTTACCCACTACCTCTAGTTCCGATGGACTTAGAACAACTGCAAGAGGTCCATATCTTCACCAAGCTAGACTTACACCACGCATACAACCTCATTCGTATCCGAGAGGGTGATGAGTGGAAGATGGCATTCATCATGAATTCAGGTCACTACGAGTACTGGGTCATGCCGTACGGCCTAGCCAACTCACCGTCCATATTTCAAGCCTTTATGAATGAGATTTTCTATGATCTCCTCAACCAATGTGTCATTGTCTACATTGATGATATTCTGATATACTCACCCTCTCTTTCTAAATACATCCAGCAAGTTTGTCAGGTCTTACAATGTTTGAGAGATAATCATCTGTTTGTCAAAGCTAAGAAGTGCGAGTTCCATGTCACCACCATTTCCTTTTTGGGGTATGTTCTAAGTCCCGAGGATGCAAACATGGACTCGTCTAAGGTGGAAGCAGTCAAGAACTGGCCTTGGCCCACTACTTTAAAGGAACTACAGAGGTTTCTGGGGTTTGCAAACTCCTACCGATGATTCATTCACAACGTCAGTGTTATTGCAGGTCCCCTCACCTCCCTGTTGCGAGGTAAGCCCAAGACGCAAGGCTTGGAACTCGGTGGTTATCTCTGCCTTTCAATCACTGAAAGATCAGTTTACCTCAGCCCCTATTCTACGACACCCGGACCCTTCCAAACCGTTCGTGGTGGAGGTCGATGCTTCTAACATAGGGGTCGGAGCCATACTATCCCAACGCCATGGTGATCTGCTAAAGATGTTTCTGTGTGCCTACTTCTCCAGAAAATTCAACCCGGCAGAACAAAACTATGATTTAGGAAACCGGAAACTACTGTCTATGAAAACCGCCTTTGAGGAATGGTGGCATTGGCTTGAGGGTGCTCAACATCCATTTACAGTGCTCACTGACCACCATAATCTCCAGTACATCCAGTCTGCCAAGCGTTTGACTCCATGCCAGGCTCGTTGGGCACTTTTCTTTGCTAGATTCAATTTCACCATTATCGTCCTGGCTCCACGAATACCAAGACAGATGCGCTTACTCGCCTACACCCCACCACCGAACAGGAAGAGGCTCTGTCCACCATCCTACCTGCATCTGTTGTAGCTGCCCCTGTACATTGGGATAACATGCAGGACATTTTACAGGCCCAGCAATCTGAATCATCCCCTACAAACCACCCCCCTGATAAGACTTTTGTGCCATCTCCTCTCCGCTCACGGGTTATGCACTGGGTTCACTCCTCACTCTTCTCGGGACACCCAGGGGAGAACCGCACCACACACCTTGTGCAAAACCGTTTCTGGTGGCCGAACCTCCCACATGATGTCTCTAACTTTGTCAAGAGTTGTTCTGTTTGTGCAAAATCCAAGTCTTCCAGGTTCCTTCCTGCTGGATTCCTCCATCCTCTTCCAGTTCCTCGACATCCCTGGTCACACATTGCAGTGGACTTCCTAACTGACTTACCCCCATCACAGGGTAACACCACCATCCTGGTCACCGTAGATCGGTTCTCTAAGGCCTGATGTCTCATCCCCCTCCCAAAACTCCCCTTTGCGTTGGAGACTGCGGAAGTGATCTTCCATCAGGTGTTTCGGTTCTACGGTCTACCTGAGGATATTGTGTTGGCCAGGGTCCCCAATTCACCTCCCGCATTAGGAAGGAGTTCTGCAATTTCCTCCACGTCAACATCAGCTTGACGTCAGGTTATCATCCACAATCCAATGGTCAGGCAGAACAGCTGAATCAGGAGGTTGGTCGATTTCTACACACTTTCTGTTATGATAATCAACCTGATTGGTGTCGGTTTCTTCCCTGAGCAGAGTATACACAGAACTCTCTCCAAAATTCCTCCACTGGCATGACCCCCTTTCAGTGTGTCCTGGTTATCAACCACCACTCTTCTCCTTGTCTGGAGAACCCTCTGAAGTTCCCGCCATCGATCACTGGATGAGGAGGAGCAATAAGGTCTGGGAGGCAGCCCATGTCCACCTACAAAGGGCCGTCCGTCAACAGAAACTCCAGGCCGACAAGCACCACATACATTTCCCTACCCTCCAGCCTGGGCAGAGAGTCTGGTTATCTACCTGGGATTTGCGTCTATGCCTCCCCTGCAAGAAACTCTCACCCAGGTATGTGGGCCCATTCAAAATTATTAAACAAATAAATTCTGTCTGTTACCAGTTACAACTGCCTCCTGACTACTGTATCTCTCTGACGTTCCATGTCTCTCTTCTGAAACCAGGTGCTGGGCCCTCTGGCACCTCCGAGGATGTTCCTCCCCCATCTCCTCTGGACCTTAATGGGGACATTGTATATCAGGTCAACTCCCTCCTTAACTCTCATCGGAGTGGTCGTTGTATGTTCTACCTGGTTGACTGGGAGGGATATGGTCCTGAGGAACGGTCCTGAGTGGCCGTGGAGGATATCCTCAATCCTTCAGTCATCTCAGAATTCCACCAAGCTCATCCCAACCACCCTGCGCCACAACCTCGGGGAAGACCCCCCCGCACGCAGAGGAGAGGGACCTAAAAGGGGAGTACTGCAACAACTTTTGACTCTGTCACCCATCCCCCTCCTACACGAGATCAGCCTCGCCTGATTACTGACTCTCTCCCACACCTGCAGTGCATTCCCTCTGATTACACCATCTGTCTATATATTCTCAGTTGTATCTAGTTCACACTGCAAAGTCTTGCCCTTCTCTTGTGTTTGCATTTCTGAGTGTTTATCTACACCTGATATCTCCTGAGCCTTGATCCTAGTCTGTCTATTGTTTACCCTGCTGCCTATCATTTTGGAAATGTCTCCCTGTATACTTGATCATCTGGTTTTGACCCTTGCCTGCCTTCACCGATTACGTTTCTATTAAAGCTCGGCGTATGGATCTTACTCCTGTGTCCGAGTCGGTATCGTCATAGCAGGATGGAATGAATATGTGTCTGAACTCCATGTGGAGGTTAGAGACGCTTTGAAAAACTGGGTTTTAGCAGGGACAGCTAGGCATGGTCCAGAGTGTGAACACAAGAAACATGCAAATGCTAGATTTAAATATGCTGTACGCTTCATCAAAAGAAATGAGCTGGCCATGAGGGCAAACTCAATGGCCAAAAACCTCAGCAGAATAATGTTTATGAATTCTGGAAAAACTTTAAGGTTATGAATAATAGTAAGATGCCCTAGCCATCCAGTATTGATGGGATTACTGGGGCTGACAATATTGTTGAACTGTGGAGAAAACATTATAGGGATATTTTTAATTGTGTTAAGAGTGATGAATTTAATGTTGGTGATGTTCTTAACAATGATGGTGTAGTTATTAGACCTGATGAAGTGTGCTATGCCATTGAGAAATTGGCAGTGAACAAAGCATGTGGCTTTGACCAAGTAACAGCAGAACATCTGATGTATGCTAGTCAAAGAATCTTAGTGTTACTTGCTATGTGATTTTCTGGATTAATGCATGGCTTACTACCTGACTCTATGTTATCTGTTTTATTAGTACCAGTAGTCAAAGACAAAACCGGTAAAATATCAAGGATAGAAAATTACAGGCCAATTGCCCTGGCTAGCATACTTTCAAAAGTATTAGAACAAATACTTTTGGATAGGCTTTAAGAATGCATAAAAACCACTGACAATCAATTTGGTTTTAAAAGTAAACATGGCACAGATTTGTGCATATATGCCTGATGGAAGTTGTTAGTAAGTATAAAAGACATAACACTACAATATTTATGTGTTTCCTGTATGTGTTTGTATATGGACGTATATATCTTTCTAAAAAATTAAAAGAGTGTAAGACTGGATGTGTGGTGGGAGATAATTTTATTAACATTTGATGTATGCTGATGACTTAGTCATTCTGTCTCCTTATAGTGCTGGATTACAGCAACTGATTAGAGTCTGCTCAAGCTATGGTGTGCAGTATGACATTAAATTTAATTCTAAAAAGAGTGTTTTCATGATAGCTAAAACCAAGGAGGATCAGAATCAAAATTTTCCCTCATTCTATATGGCAAACCAAGTGCTTAATGTCATGAACACAGTGAAATATTTGGGTCACATCATTAGGAATGATTTAAGTGATGATGACGATGTGCAGCGCCAGTGTTGCAAACTGTATGCACAATCAAATATGCTGGCACGCTAATTTCGTATGTGTACAGATTGTGTCAAAACAGCCCTTTTTAAAGCCTACTGTACTTCACTTTATACAGCCCACTTGTGGTGAAGGTATAGTAAAGCAAAAGTGAAAAGGTTTCAGGTGGCATTTAATGATGCATTTAGAATTTTGCTCAAGTTCCCAAGATGGACAAGTGCAAGCCATATGTTTGTGACTAACAATGTTCCCACCTTTTATGCTGTGTTGAGGAATTTTATGTATAACTTTATGTGTCGATTAATTGATTCTAAAAATGTAATCATAATGGCCTTTATTGACCCCACATTAAGTGACACAAGGTATTCCTCTTGTTTTTGGAAACATTGGAACAAAAGCCTGTATGTGTTTTAATCACTGGGAACTGTAATGATTACATTTCTGTGTTATTGTCTACGTGTTGTTTTTTGTTTATATGTTTTTATTGATATGGATCTATTTGTCTGAAATAAAAAGGAATGAATTAAGTCATTTGATCTTAGGTTTCTTTGGAACGGGGATGATTGTTGAGCATTTGAAGCAGCAGGGAACTTCACACTGCTCCAGTGATCTGTTGAAGATCTGTGTGAAGATGGGGGCCAGCTGGTCAGCACAGGATTTTAGACAAGTGGGTGAAACACCATCTGGGCCCTGTGCTTTTCTTGTCTTCTGTTTCAGGAAGACCCGGCACACATCATCTTCACAGATCTTACATGCATGTTGAGTAGCAGGAGAGGGGAGGAGGGTGGTGGCAGGAGGTGTAAATGTTTGTGTGCTGGAGCGGGTGTGGGTTGTGTGACTGGGCTTTTCAAATCTACAGTAAAATACATTCAGGTCGTTAGCCAGTTGTTGATTCCTTACAGTGTTGGGGGGATGTTGTCTTGTAGTTGGTAACTGCAAACATTCCCCCTGTCTGCTATTGGTTCAGTCAGACAGATTGTCTCATCCCAAAATCATGCCATTGGCAGGGATATTGTTGCTGTGTTGGATAGATAGATAGAGTTATGTGTTGCTAGCATGTGCTGGCATTTAGTTATGCGTTGCTACCATGTTGTTATGCATTGCCAGTATCTTTTAGCATGTAGCTAGACATTGATAGCATGATTATAGGCATTGCTAAGCATGTTTTGGCATGTAGCTAGCCATCACTAGCATTTTATTAGGCATTGTTAGCATTTTTTAGCTGGTTGCTAGGATGTTCTGACTGAAAGCCTGTTGATGCTCATTGACCCCACCCATGGGCCTGACTTTGCTTAAATGAGTTCACATTTACTAAATAGTGTGCTATGTATAGATGTATGTATACATCTATATAATTTGTCAACATTATTAACTTTTTTGACAAGACTAAATAGTAAATGTGAACTCATTTAAGCAAAGTGACATCAGTTCTGGTGGGGGGGGGGCATGCACATCAACAGGAGAATGAGAGATAGACCCGTATGAAAATCGAGAGTTCATGGCAAATTTTTGGCAAATTGTCCATTGTTGCCAAAGGTTTGCCAGAGGTTCACCACTACCGGCGAAGTGCTACAACTTCTGCCAAACATTTGCGGCAAATCAAAAGCTAATTTGCATATGAAAATAACGAGCGGCAAATTTTCTGAAAGTTTGTAATTTTTGTAAGGGGGGAGAGAGAGATTTTTTTTAAATCTTTTTTTAAAAAGTTCACATTTATTTCACTTAATATTTACAAAATTGAAAATTATTCATTAATCATTACTGTCATTTACACAGTACATAATTTATTCCCCATATTTCCATAAAAATTGATAAGCATCAATAATATTAGGCATATTCCAACCTGAGCTGAGCCGTCACCAAACCTTAAACATGCCAGCTACTATAGTTCTGTTGTGTCCTGCCCAGACAATTTATTCTTTGTCTTCCAAATAGCAAACTCTGCCATACCAAATAAAAAATGTAAGCAACACTAGTGGGTTTCTACATTTTGCTGAATAATTACGTTTATATATAATAATAAATAAATATAAATATAAATAAACAAAAGTAAAAACATTAATTTAAGTCAGTGTTTTCCAACCTTTGTTCAGTCACCGCACCCTCTGAGAATTTACAAAATCTTATGGCACCCCACCAAGGGGGATAAAACTCATAATACTAAAACTCGCAAAAAATGTAATCACATCTAAATCTCACAGGGTTCTACTTCTTACCTCAATTCTTACCCCTAGTTTTATTCAGATGGAATTATTTTTTAGTATACAACCTACATTATGGCCCTTCTCTTCAGTCACTTGTTTTCCAGTAAGATGTGCAATCATGTGCTGACTTACATTTATATTGTATTTTTGTGACTGGCAAATACATTTCACAAATACTTTTACAGGTAGTTAAAAGGAAAGTTCTCCCAAAAATGAAAATTCTGTCATGAATACTCTACCATATGTTGTTCCAAGCCCATAGGAATTTCTCTCTTCTGTGGAACACAAAAGGAGAGTTAGGCTGAATGTTAGTCCTAGTCACCATTCACTTTCATTCATCTTTTTTCCATATGGTGAAAGTGAATGGTTTTGTTGCCTCGCTCACTTGCAGAGACACGGTATAGCAACATGCTTATTTGTTTCACTGCACACTCGTGAACAGTCCAATGAGCAGCGGAATGCTGCGCATGCGAGTGAGCGAGAGAGAGAGAGATGTAGTAATGTTATTATACTTGTAACTATTGAGAAATGTAAGATAATCAGTTATTTTAAATGTTTTATATTAAGGATTTTTCCCCTGATCTCACCAGACGGCACCCCAGGGTGCCGCGACACGCCGGTTGGAAAATGCTGATCTAAGGACACAGACCATCTAGTTAAAAAAGAGAAAAGGCAACCAATTTGAGCACAACAATATAAAGAAAAAAAGACTCAGTTTCACTGCAAAATGAGCATCCCACCCTTACCCTTTGTCTGTTCATTGCTATTGCCCCATGCACAATCATCCACTGGAAGTCACCAAACCGTTCATCGATCGGGGGCTTGTACTGTGTCCACCAGCAGCCTTTAGGGGAGGATACATTGCCACACTGCTCAGTCCATTTTGAAGAACGTATTTCCATCAAAAGAGGTGCATTAGACACGTTCACACATATAACATACAAAGCTTTTTTTTGCAGCCTCTTTAAATCCATCAAGTTTTGGGGTTTTGAAGGACAAAAGAAGCCCCTCATCCTCATGTCATTCCCTCACGGCAGCAGTTACAGTCAAAGATGGAAAAAAATATTCACACTCTGTCTGGCACGTTGCACGAGTGTTTGTAGCTTGATGGCCTGCTTAGCATTGCTTATTCTTATTCTTATACATTCATCATTTTATCTTTTGCCATTTCACTGTGTGCTTCGGGTTTTTCTGCTTTTCGACTGTTTCAACTGCGTGTATTTTACCGCACGCACCCCTTTTCTCTCTTTTTCTTTTCCCGCTTGTTGACATCTCGTGTCTCGACTGCATGCATTCATTTTCTCCACGGATTTTACACGGATTATTGCATCAATCTCAAACATCTGCTGATCAGGAACCACATCGATCCAAACCCTCGCCTCTCAAGAACAACCATAAAAAAAAAAAAAAAACAACAAACAATTGCGGTAAGTCATGACATCCGCTCATGTTATTGCTTCCTGCATTGAATGCCACAAGTTTACCATTGCTTTTCCGTCAGCAATGAGGGATTCACATGTGATAAATGTAAGGAATTAGTCAGGCTGACGGAGAAGGTTAATGAGTTAGAGACACGAATCCGAACACTAGTGGAGGTCTGTGAGAAAGAGAAGCTGGTAGAGACTGTTTCGGATGCGGGTAGTACAGCGAGCAAAACAAACACTTTGGTTCCAGCTCTAGAGCCCCTGCAGCAGGGCATTTGGGTGACGTCTCGGCAGCATACTCGCTTAGCAAAGCGACACCACTCTCCCTTTCCTATTAGGGTTTCCAATCAATTCTCCCCACTCAGTGATGCACCCACTGATAATCACGTTGAAAGAGCCTTAATAATTGGTGATTCTATTGTAAGGAACATGGAAATAGAGACTCCAACCACCATTGTTAAATGCATTTCCGGGGCTTGAGCGTCTGACATCAGATCAAATTTACAAGTGCTGGCTAATGCTAAACGTAGATTTTCTAAAATTGTTATTCATGTCGGCATTAACAATGTCCAGCTTCACCAGACGGAGATCAGTAAAGGTAATGTTAAAGAGGTGTGTGAACTTGCAAAAACGATGTCAGACACTGTAATATACTCTGGACCCCTCCCTGCTCGTCGTGGTGACAATGTTTATAGTAGATTAGTGTCACTAAATGGCTGGATGTCTGAGTGGTGTCTGGAGAATAGCATAGGATTTGTAGACAATTGGAAGAGTTTGTGGGGTAGACCTGACCTGCTTAAATAGACGGACTCCATCCCTCCAGGGAAGGTGCCGCTCTCCTCTCTAGTAATTTGGCTCAAAGTCTTAATAGTGATAGTATTTGACTAATTGGGGCCCAGGTCAGGAAGCAGACAAACTGGTTAATCCGAACGTCTGCTAGCTGCCTTGAGACATCACACAGTTCACATAAACTACAACACAGAGACTGTATCACCTAGATATTATATAGAGACTGTGTCTGTTCCACGAACTACCAAACACAAACCCCTCACTAAATCATTTAGAAAAAATGTGATTAAGGTCAATCTTGAAAAAAAAAAAAATGTGAAGATAAACATCATATAATGGTAGGGCTACTAAACATTAGATCTCTTTCTACCAAAACACTAATTGTAAATGAAATTATTACAGATCATAGTTTGGATGTGCTCTGTTTGACTGAAAACTGGCTTAAACCAGATTAATATATTAGTTTAAATGAATCTACTCCCTCAGGTTATTGTTATAAACATGAGCCTCGTCTGAAGAGTCGAGGAGGAGGTGTTACTACAATTTACAGTTACGTTTTTGATGTTACTCAGAGGACAGGATATAAGTTTAAATCTTTTGAACTAATCATGCTTAATGTGACACCGTCAGATACAAATAAATAAATCTCTGTCATCTTTTGTCCATGCTACAGTATATAGATCACCCGGGCCGTACTCAGATTTCCTTGGTGAATTTGCTAATTTTCTATTATATCTAGTAGTTAATGTAGATAGAGCTGTTGGTGACTTCAACATTCACATAGATAATGAAAATGACACATTGGGATTAGCATTTATAGATATTCTCAACTTTCTTGGAATCATACGCTAGATTTAATTCTGTCAAATGAAGTTGATGTTGATACTATAGAAATTTTACCACTGTGCAATGACATCTCAGATCATTACCTTATCTCTTGTTTGCTGCAATTAGCTAATGTCACTCAATCTACACCACACTATTGTTCAGGTAGAACTATTCTTTCGAACACTAAAGATAGCTTCACTAATAATCTTCCAGAATTGTCTCACAAAAAAGCCAAAAAAGTCTAGAAGAACTTGATGTAATGACTGAAAATATAAATACAGTCTTCTCTAGCACTCTTGATACTGTCGTCCCCCTTCGATTAAAGATAATTCAAGAAAAAAGCCCTGCACCATGGTACAATGATCACACTTTTCCACATGCAAGTGGAAGAATACAAAATCAGAGGTATTTTGCGGTGCATGGAAGGATAGTGTCTGTAGCTATAGACAGGCACTAAAAGCTGCCAGGTCAGCATATTTTAGCAAATTCATCATAGAAAATAACCACAACAATCCTAGGTGTTTATTCAGTACTATGGCTAAATTGGTTAGGAATAAAGCATCGACTGACCCAGATATTCTGTCGCAGCACAACAGTAATGACTTTATGAATTTATTACTGATAAAATTGAAATAATCAGAAATAAAGTTTGAACTATGCAATCAACTGTCACAGAACCTCAGAAAACAGTGTCTCATAATTTTCCTCATGAGCAACTTCAATCCTTCGCTGTCATAGGTCATGAAGAGCTAACAAAACGTATAAAAAAAATCAAAAGCCACAACATTTATGTTAGATACCAACTATGCTCTTAAAGGAGGTATTCCCTGTAATCTCAGAACCTCTTCTTAACATTATTAACTCCTCACACTGTTCAGGACACAGACACACTCACTCAGTTTAAGTCTAGACTAAAGACTCATCTATTTAGCCAGGCATACACCTAATTTATCCATCAACTCACAATTAGGCTGCTTTAGTTAGGTCTGCCAGAACCAGAAACATCTATCATGATCTATAACTGCTTAAAATTTAATGACATCTACACTAATATTATTCTATTTGTTTCCAAGTCTAACCATTGGGATTCATATCCCGAGGTTACCAGAACCGGCCAGATCCAGCTCCGTTCCTGTTCTATGTGTCTCTGAATGATGATGACTAAATGCAGCCGGTGCTAGCCAGACATCACTTCAGTCTTTTAAAATGGACTTCAGAGGATGAACTGATGCCAACTCCAACTGTAAGACATTGGATACTTCATATGCCACTGCCTGAACCTTTGACTTAGGATGGACCCCACCGAACCTCACCGAAATGACCTGCCGGTTTAACTGCAATGCATCTCATTGATCTCTACCTGCATCACCTTTGTCTATTGATGGACTACACTCCTGAAATGGAATACATAGACTAATATTTAATTGCTAACAAAAGCCTTCATCAGCCAACTAACAAAGGACAATGCATCTATGTGAACTTCTGCAGTTAATCCAGGTTATTAGTCATTACATCTTACAGTTAATAAAAACATTTTTTTTTAAACACTGGACCTTAACACTTACATAGTTTACTAATCTTAAACCATGACATGCACTGCACATAAATAACTAATATTGGCATTATATTCATGCTGGTTATCCAGAGGGGAACTGGCCCCCACGGTGAGCCAGGTTTCTCCCAAGGTTTTTTTTTTCTCCATTAACCTTATGTAGTTTTGTGTTCCTTGCCACAGTCACCTTGAACTTGCTCACAGGGGTTCTAAATACAATTATTATTTAATTATTAAATTTTTATTCACAATTTACAATCATGTTTAATCAAACTACACAATGATCACTCTAAGACTTTATAGATATTACAGTTTCATTTTTTGTTAATGCATGATTTTCTGTAAAGCTGCTTTGAAACAATGTGTGTTGTGAAAAGCGCTATACAAATAAAAATGACTTGACTTGTCCTCCATTGATCGAGTGTGGCTGGAGCATTCAAGAACTCCTGGTATTCAGTTGGTAAATATCTTAAAGTTTCAGAAACCATGACTCATTAGCCGCACAAATTTCACTCCAGCTCTCTCGCTCAAGTCTTCTAACCTTGTGCTCACTAGATGCCCCAGCTTAGTATACCCTGCCTCCAGCAGACATAAGCGCAGGCTAGCTGAAGCCAAGAGTTTTGAAGATAAAAACAGTTGAGAAACAAAGGCTCCTCAAACAACCAACTCCAAGCCAGTGTATCTGGCTCATGTGAGATATAGAGTATAAGCATCACTGTCTAGGAAAACAACATGCATTTTTAACCCTTTTCTACCCCACCTAAAATTCCCTGTAAATGTGTTAATTTATCCCAATTAACCTTTGCTGAGGAAGTTTTAACATATAATTTAAGTGTGTCGGACAGAGCAATTAAATCCTGACTGGAATTAACAAAAACAGTTATATCATCAGCATATACAGAGTGTAACTCCTGACCTTTGGAAAACCCCTGGTATAAAGAACCAAAATAGTGATGCTTACAGGTGATAAAGGCTCAGTTGCTAAACTATAGAATTGATCTGATAGGGACAACCTTGCCTTATACCCCTCTAAATTGGAAGCAGTTGGCTCAGTTTACACCCCACTTTGAACAAGCAAAATACTGCATTATACAACAACTTCACTAACTTCATAAAACAATCCCCAAACCAAAAGTAGGGCCTGTAATACCCTAAAAAGATAGATATGATCAACTCTATCAAGGGCTTTTTTTGCTTTGCAAATGTCAAAGATATCTTGAAATAAAAAATAAATGGTCCATTATAGACCTAACTGGGATGCAGTATGATTGGTCCTGATGCACATTTAAATAAATTAAATTCAAAATGCCTTGCAAATAGACTCAGAGATCATATTTAAAGTATTTTGCTCCCTGTTGTCAACAGAGCTACAGGTCGCCAGTTCTTCAACAAAACTACAGTAGATCTCCCTTCTTAGGTAAAAGCGACAAAAAAGCACATCGGCAGCTGATAGGCAAAGACTCATCCTTAACAAAGTCCTTGAAAACCTCATGGGCCCCGTTTCCACCTGGTATTAAGATGCGTTTCAGGTGATCCGATCACATGTGGTCAGCCCTAAATACAGGTAAAACAGGGTCTAAACTGTTTAGTGATCAGATCACTAAAACTACATATGAATGTGGTAAAAAATGAATGTGACCAGATCACATTTGAGGTGTAAACGCTAATCTGTCCTGTATGCATCCCAGGAGCAGTGAAACGCCACCCTGCACCTGTCAATCAACCGCTACACTAAAACAAGAGTTTAAACGTTGTCGTTTATGAGCAGCTTTAAACGAAATAACCTTCCGATCTGAAATTTTTTAAAAAGCGGATACATACACAATCACAAGAGCTTCACGGATCTTCTTTAGTGTGTCTGATATCCACACAGATAATGAGCACGAACACCTGAAGTTCCTTCAATACAGGTAATCCACTAAAATAACGGATAATTCTACTTGACATGTTGTATTTGCGCTTAGATAAAATTTCAACCGCATCAATGTACTTAATTATCATGCAGTAATCTGATGCATGTCATCAAAACAGAGACCCTCTCCTCCAAATCCGAACACAAGTGGTCACATGAGACGCATTTAAATGACCAGGTGTAAACAGTGATGTGTCTCACCTGACCACATGTGATAGGATCACCCGAGAAGCATCATAATACCAGGTGGAAACGGGGCCATGAAGATCTTTCCCAATATGCTCCCAAAATTTTTTATAAAAATCCGGAGGCAAACCATCAATGCCAGGGAACCGACCAGAGCAGAGCTGTCTGACAACAGTAGTGAGTTCTTGGTATGTAATATCAGTATCTAGGTCCACTTTGGAATCAGGGCTTAGTTAGATAATCCACAAAGTCAGAGTCAAAGTATTCAAACATACAGATCTGTGTAAAAGTCTACTGCATGCTGGCGCATTTCAGGAATGCTGGTAGTTATGCAGCCACCAGGAAGGTGAAGATATGCCATCTGCTTCCGCTGCGCCACTGACCTCTCCAAGTTAAAGTAGAAAACACTTGGTGCATCCATCTCAGCAATAAAAGTGAAATGAGATCTAACCAAAGTGCCCCCTTCACTCTCTCATTCAAACAGGAGCTTAACTGTTTTTTTCTCTGCTGTAAATCATTTAACACAGCAGGATCATTACAGATTTAGCTAGTTCGCCTTCTAAAAAATAATATCACTTTCAAGAGTTTCTACAGTTTTTCTGATGGTCTTGGTATAATAGTCTTAATATAGTAATATTTCTGAGGTGGAGGAATGCTGTTCTACAAAGATTGGAAATTTTCAAAGGACAGATAAATCCATTGAGAGGAGGTTTTTGGACCAAAAATTAGTACCTCTGTTTTGTCAGAATTGAGTAGAAGGAAATTTCTAGCCATCCAATTTTTTATATCATTGATACACTCTGCTAAATGAAAGAATTGGGACATTTTGTTGGGTTTCAAAGAAATGTAAAGTTGGCGTAAAGTTATCTTCGGCGTAACAGTGAAAACGAATTCTATGGTTCCTGATAATGTCTCCCATGGGAAGCATATATAAGGAGAAAACCAGAGGCCCTAAAACTGATCCCTGGGACACTCCATACTTAACTGTAGCTTGATCTGACAATTCCTTGCTTACACAGACAAAGTGGTGGTGGTCGGATAAATCAGACCTAAACCAAGCTAACATAATTCTGAAACATATCCAAGAGAATGTCATGATCTATGGTGTCAAAGGCAGCACTAAGATCTAAAAGCACTATGATAGATGCAGCCGTGATCAGATGATAGGAGCAAGTCATTTGTAACTCTGATAAGTACAGTCTCTGTACTATGATGGGGCCTAAATCCTGACTGAAATTCTTCACATATACACTGGCAGTCAAAAGTTTGGAATAATGTACAGATTCTGCTGTTTCGGAAGGAATTTGGTACTTTAATTCACCAAAGTGGCATTCAACTAATCACAAAGTAAAGTCAGGACATTACTGATGTAAAAAACAGCACCATCACTATTTGTAAAAAGTAATTTTTTATCAAATCTAGACAGGCCCCATTTCCTGCAGCCATCACTCCAACACCTTATCCTTGAGTAATCATGCTAAATTGCTAATATGGTACTAGAAAGTCACTTGCCATTATATTAAACACAGCTGAAAGCTACTTGGTTTGTTAAATGAAGCTTAACATTGTGTTTGTTTTTGAGTTGCCACAGTATGCAATATGCATGTCTTAAGGTCAATATTAGGTAAAAAATGGCAAAAAAGAAACAGCTTTCTCTAGAAACTTGTCAATCATTGCTTTGAGGAATGAAGGCTATACAATGCTTGAAATTGCCAAAAAACTGAAGATTTCATACAAAGCTGTACACTACAGTCTTCAAAGACAAGGACAACTGGCTCTAACAAGGACAGAACTGATGTGGAAGGCCATATGTACAACTAAACAAGAGGATAAGTACATCAGAGTCTCTAGTTTGAGAAATAGATGCCTCACACTGACAGCTTCATTGAATTCTACCTGCTCAACACCAGTTTCATGTACAACAGTAAAGAGAAGACTCAGGGGTGCAGGCCTTATGGGAACAATTGCAAAGAAAAAGCCACTTTTGAAACAGAAAAAACAAAAAGAAAAGGTTATAGTGGGCAAAGAAATACAGACATTGGACAACAGATAATTGAAAGAGTGTTATGACTCTTAACCCCATTGAGCTTTTGTGGGATCAGCTAGACTGTAAGGTGCATGAGAAGTGCTCGTCAAGACAGCCACATCTATGGCAAGTGCAACAGGAAGCGTGGGGTGAAATGTCACCTGAGTATCTGGACAAACTGACAGCTAGAATGCCAAGGAACTGCAAAGCTGTCATTGCTGCACATGGAGGATTTTTTGATGAGAACTCATTTTTTTTCAAATTGTAATAGTTATTTTTCACGTTATTGTCCTGGCTATACATTGTGATCAGTTGCATGCCACTTTGGTGAATAAAAGTGCCAATTTCTTTCTATAAGAGCAAAATCTGTACATTATTCCAAACTTTTGGCCGCCAGTGTACCTTTCCTCTGGAATAATATGACACTGTCTTCTGAGGTGTTGTGGCAGACGGTTGCATAATTCCAAATTTGTTTCTGATGATTTCAGTTTTATCAGTAAAGAAATTCATAAAGTCATTACTACTATGCTGCGATTGAATATCTAGTTTAGTCAAAGCTTTTTTTTTGTCAATTTAGCTACAGAACTGAATAAACATCTAGGATTTTCTATGGGTTTGCTAAAACATGTAGACCTGGCAGCTTTTAGAGCTTGTCTGTAGCTAGAGACACTATCCTTCCATGCAGCGTGAAACACTTGAATTTTGTACTCTACCATTTGTGCTCCATTTTTTTAGATGTTCTCTTGAGAACATGAGTGTGATCTTTGTACCACATTGTGGGGCTGTTCTCTTTAATCGAAGGGGACAACACTGTCAATAGTGCTAGAAAAGACCGTCTCTATAATTTATGTGACAACAACTTTTTGGCTTACTGACTATTTGAGACAAGTCTGGAAGATTATTAGTGAAGCTATCTTTAGCTGTCCAAAGATAGTTCTACCTGATCGATAAAACAGCACCAATTGACTGAAACTAGCTAAATGCAACATACAAGAGATGAGGTAATGATCCGAGATTTCATCGCTCTGTGGCGAATTGCTATATTATCAACATCAACTCCATATGACAGAATTAAATCTTGTGTATGATTATAGCAAGGAGTTAGTCCTGTCATATTTTGTTGGACCCCAACAGAGTTGAGAATATTGATAAATGCTAATCCCAATGTATCACTTTCATTATCTATGAGAATATCAGTCACCAACAATAAAAGCTCTATACTATGAGATTGGAGAGAAGAATTAGCAAATCAATTAACTAAGGAAATCCCAGGTCATCTATATACCGTAGCAACAGCAAAAGAGGATAGATTTATTCATTTATCAGATGATGTCACTTATGTAATCACAGACACAAGAGTTTTGAACCCAAGCAGGGTTGTTTATTTACAGATTGTGCACAAGTGAAGGCAGACAGGTGAAGTACCGTTCTTGGAGATGGAGGGTGAACGGAAAGACTAAGCCAGATACACAGAGGTGAGCTGATGTCAAGTGAAGTGTTCACTCAAAGGTGAACCCACAGGTGAGTGTATCACAGGTGAGCACCGGAGCTTTGGTAAGTAACCCACAGGAGGACGTCAGAGAACGGGTAAGTATACCACAGGAGATCACTGGAGAGAGGATAAGTATTTCACAGGAGATTGCTGGAGAATGGGTGAGTAATCCACAGGAGATCGTTGGAGAAAGGGTTAGTATTCCGCACGAGATCGCTTGGAGCACAGGTAAGTAATCTTAGGAAGATTGCTGGACCAGGAATTAGAGTCTGTGAACACATTGGTGACCAGACAAAGAGTGAGTGTTTGTATGTGCTTCTGATAGTGGTGTTGATTGGTATCTTGAATTGGCTGCAAGTGCAGGTGATTAGTACTCTGGTGAGTTCGAGCGCTGTGATTGGATGACTGGGGAGCCTGGTGTATTTGTGACAGTCACATTAAGCACTATCACTTTAAGATAATTAAACTCATATCCTGACCTCTTAGTAACACTAAGAACATTACTGTAAATCATAGCAATACCCCCTCCTCGACCCTTCAGGTGAGAATCATGTTTATAACAATAACCTGGGGGAGAAGACTCATTTAAACTAATATATTCATCTGGTTTAAGCCAGGTTTCAGTAAAACAGAGTGAATCCAGACTATGATCTGTAATAATTTCAGTTATTGCTTTGGATGACAGCGATCAGTTGTTTAGTAGCCCCACCTTTATATGATGTTTATCTTAATTATTTTGTTATTTTTAAGTTTACATCTATCAGATGTTTTCTGAATTACTTAATTATGGTTTTGTGTTTGGTAGTTCTAGGAACAGACACAGTCTCTATATAATATCTATGTTATACAGTTTCTATGTGTTATAGTTTATGTGACCTGTGTAACGTCTCAAGGCAGCTAGCAGATGGTTGGTTAAGCCAGTCTGTCTGCTTCCTGACACCACTAAGACATGCAGCCATTCAGTAACACTAATCTACTATAAACCTTGTCATCACAATGAGCAGGGAGGGGATCAGAGCATATAACAGTATCTGACATCATTTTTGCAAGTTTACACACCTCTTTAACATTATCTCTAGTGATCTCCGACTGACGAAGACATCGTTAGTGCCGATGTGAATAACAATCTTAGAAAATCTACGTTTAGCATTAGCTAGCACTTATAAATTTGATCTGATGTCAGATGCTTCACCCCGGCAAGCATTTAATAATGGTGGCTGGTGTCTCTATTTTCACTTTCCTTACAATAGAATCTCCTATAACCAAGGTGTTCTCAGTGGCTGAAGTGTTTGTGTTGCTTGCTGTACTACCCGCATCTGAAACAATATCTACCAGCTTCTCTTTCTCTTTGAACTCCACTAGCATTCGGATGCGTGTGTAACTCATTAATCTTCTCCGTCAGCCTAACTAATTCCTTACATTTATCACACGTGAATTCTGCACTGTTGACGGATGAAGCTATTGTGGCATGCAGTGCAGTAGCGATAACTTGTGCTGATGCCATGACTTACCACAGTTGTTTGTTGATGTTGTGCTGATGGTTCCTGAGCAGTGAGGGTTTGAGATCGATGTGAATCCCTCATGCAGTTGTTTGTTGTTGTTGTGGTGGTTCCTTAGCAAGGGGGGTTTGAGATCAGTGCAATAATCCGTGTAAAAACGCAGAGGAATCCAACACATATTGTTTTATAACATATATCCTTCTCAAAATAGTTGATCGATTTGGTGTTTCCCGAAACCGTAGTTTCAATGAACATTCACAAACAGCATCGGAAAGTTGTGTGGATGGAAGCCCGTGTGTTAATGTGGCCCTGCACGCAGCTTTCGTGTCTTCAGCAGCTTTCACACTTTAAAAAGCTTTCTGGAGTTTGTGTAAATGAGCTTTTATAATTAGATATCAGCAGAAGTTATTACTACACCCCCTGCATAATGTCATTAAGGACAGCTCTATATTGCTGAACCAACATGGTTCGATTGACGGATGTGTGACATAGTTACTATGGTTTCAGGAACCAGTCGTGACTAGCTAGTTAGTTTCTCCAACAAAGCATCATACTATTGTGGTTAAGCAATGAGTAAGGTAGTTGTACGGGAAACGCACCCCAGAGCGATTGTTTGAAAGCAACTCACTTAACACACTGGGATAGACAGTACTTACATTTTTTCTCTTTATATTGATTCATCAGTTCTTAAATATCTTACTAACTTAATTTTATGTTGAAAAATGGCTTTTCATCTTGTTCTGACAGACTTTTTGCAGCTTTTTCTCAAGCTGTGTGAGATGTCTTATTATGAACTACTCATTATTTTGAACTTGTGCACATAACACATTGTGTGCTCTCCTTGCTCTTTCTGGTTTATATAAAATAGAGACAAACAAGTTAATCAAGGAATTTGTCATTTTTTATTTTGGTTAGTGTACACAGTAACTGTGGTGTCTTGAAAATGTCATGCTGATTTTCCTGTTTAATGCATCAACTCAGCACCTGACAGCGCCTCCGCCTCGCTTGATATCATGGAGAGAGAGAGACAGTGTGCCCATCAAATGATATTGCGGATAGATGTCATCATAAGAAAACAGCCACAAGACAGTCCTAGCCACCGCAACAGTGTGGAAGAGTGGACTGAACAGACAGCATTTGCTCTAAGAAATTTCAGTTATTCTTACTAAGGAAATAATTGCACAATTATTAAAATACATTGCAGCACAAAATGTATGGCTATGCGACCCAATTTGGGTTGCGACCCATAGTTTAAAAAACGCTGCTCTTAGGTGTACATCTCATCTCTACGGAACTCAGCCAGTGGATAAATATGCAGAGACACTTCTTGTGAACTATCATCTAAATCTGTAAATCTGTATCCTCCATCCTTCCTTCCAGTTATTTCAAACTAGAGCACAAACCTCCACTTATGTCATTTACTGATTTCATTTTACCACCATTTTTACATCATCAACTTTGACTTCATTTTCAATGCCACTACTTGCAACATCACTACTTTTGCTAGGAAAATAACTTTCAATTGCCTGTAACGATTTCTGCATATTCAGGTCTTGCTCAGACTCAGGAACAGGCACAGGGTAATTTTTAGAAGTCAGGGCATTTTCCCATTGAACTACAGCAGCAAAATCTACTGCAGCATTGACTACAAAAACATCCTCTGATTGTACCATAACATTTTCCACAACAGACCCCCCTTTGAGGACAAGCCAGCCATTTTGAACATATCTCCACACTTAAAACAACTCAACATGCCAACAATTGCATAAACCATGTACAGTATGTTTTACCCTCATGTTTCACACAGAAAGAGACATCCAGAGTATTCTCAGGAGAATCTAAAAAAATGAAAACCTGTCTTCTAAAAAACATCCCAAAGACGGGTTTTTGCAGCCAAGAGAAATCTTTTTTAAAGCACTTACAAACTTGCTGAATTGAGTTAATTACCACTGCAAAGATTGTCGGAAAGTCAGAAATAAAAGGTGGCACATTAGATATCGTGATTTCAAATTCAACCAAATGTCTGTGTTTTAAAAAAACAACATGATAGCTTTGTTCATACGCGATGTAGATGAGATGTTTTCATGAACGACTAACTCCCCAACTGCAAGGACAAAGTCCTCCACTATAACCTTGTCATCAGGTACACACTAAGAAAATAGTGACGATGCCTTGTTAAGTCACGCTGACACAAAAACAAAAGTGTATAGTTAAAAATGCTTACCAGATCATGTGAAAAGTTTGAAGTTTACAAAACAACAAGCTAGTTATATAAAATGTTTAGGCATAGATAGATAGATAGATTGATTGATTGATTGTTGCAGAATGGCTGCATACCAGCCAGAGTGAAAAGAGCCCACCAGGTGTGTTTGATTTGGGAGATATCCAAAATGTGTAGTTGGGGGGCCTCCAGGAACAGGGTTGGGAACCACTGTTCTACGATATTCTGGTGCTGAGATATGAGTGTTGATATACGGTTGCTAGGTTGCTAGAGCATGGCTAGGTAGTTGGTAGGGTGTTACAGAATGGCTGCCTGCTGGCCAGACTCACCCCACCCCACCCCACCCCACCCCCATGTTTCTACGATATTCTCATGCTGAGTGATGGTATACAGTAGATAGATAGATAGATAGATAGATTCCGTTCAGTTCCTAACACTCAGTAGATCAATAGATTTAGCTGATTTTTAATCTTCTGCTGTGCGGAAACCATAAGTCCGATCAGATAGAAAAGATATTAGTGGCTATAGTTTAGAGACCCTGTAAAATCAAAAGTTTTGCTGCTTTTAGTCCACATCTATTAGCTTTAACCTTGTGCGACCCCACATACACATGCATAAACGTTGTATTTTGGCTTGGTTATACGCAACGCATTATTTAAATTCATTTAAACTGACTGATCATAGTTCAGAAGACTCTGTGCTGTCAGTAAAGGGTTAAACATTTGAAGCTCTGAGAAATGTGACCAAACTACATGGCGCTGACCACAGCGGAGTTTGTCTTTGGGACAAAAGGCAACAAAACTACATCTGGTAAGAAACCTAATTAAGTTTTTACATTGAAACCTGTTTGAGTGAAAAGATAAGAGACTCTACAGTTTCATCCGATATGCCATGTATTTATTTATTTTTTTACATTTGAGTGATTTATCGCGAAACGCCACACTGTTAAACACAATGTACACTAATTTGCACTTTAGCCCATTTTTTCCCCTTAGAAATCCTATATTTACTGTGCATTTTCACATTGAGAATAAATGGGTTCATCCAAAAGCTTAAAAATGTTGCTTTCAGATGCTTTATATGGAGTTAGGATGAAAATAAGGCACATTTCGAATTGTTCTGAGACCAGTGCAGACAGACAGTACACTGGATGTTAAGTCATTCATTAAATAGGGAGCAAGGGAGCATCCTTGCTCTCTATGCAGCTAAGTGCATTCAATCCAAACTTCCTATCAGAAGTTGTTTCAGGCTGCAGATGATGTTTGGACCGCTCAACATGTTTGACAGACATGGGACAATGGTAATCAGTACATAGATTCCAAATTTATACTGTATAATTTTATTTTAACATGTTTGGCAGTGACTGGATGATGCAGGCCATTTCATAGAATCAGTAATCACTATGCTAATTTATGATGTAATGTCTGTAACGTCTCAAAAGCATGAATAACCAACACTCCTGGAAACATAATAAACAATTTGATAAAAAAAGATAGACTTTCTATAGCTTGGTATTATTTAAAATTTCACAACTAAGTTGCACTGTCCAACAATTGCTTTTGTTCATTCATTTGCCAGTTGTTTTTCTTCATCTATTTGCCAATGGCTTTTCTTTTTTTTGTTTTACTTTGGCTTTTCTTTTCCATTTGCCAATAGCTTTTGTCTATCCATTTGACAATCAAGTTTAAAAATGCCTGTAACAGGTAAGGATGGGCAAGGAGGAGGCGGGAACCAGCTGAACAGTAAACATAAAGTTTTAATGAGAAACTCAACTTAAAACAAACGTAAACAAACACATAACACATATGCAATGTGGCCGCATGCATCTCTCTCTCTCTCGAACCGGCGTCTCCGGCTGCCCCTTATTTCGCTCTCCCGCTGATCAGCTGATTCAGCGCTGGCCGTGCTCCATCACGGCCCAGCCACACCCTCATGACATGAGGGAGCAACCAATGAACTTTCTACTCAGTTTTAAGACACACCCCCTCTCCCACATCCCACTTGAAGGAGATGTAAGATGGCCTGTCATTGGACGGTTATTTATAGAGGTTTCGAGCAGTTTGTGCTCTGTGAAACTCAGACAAAAGAAATGAATGCGACGCGTATCAGAAGTTAATGGTCTCTTGTCATCGCTGCTGTTAAATGCCGAGCGCGGCCCTCCTCGAGTGTGCACAATGGAAGGGAGCCGTTAAGGTACTGAGCCGGTGGAGAAAGCCTCCGAATCTCCGTGCTGCAGCGGCCGTCGGATCTTGAACCTACCTGAAGCAAATGCTTCTCGGTGTGCTGCCTAATCTTTCCTCAGCCGCTCCTGTCAAGCGGTGAAACCACGTCCACTGTCAGTTATATCACATTCCTTTTAAGGCACTTTATGTCCACCTTTTAAATATGTTAGGGTCCTTTTTATTAAAATAATTGCATGAGTATGATCGGGAAAAGGCAGACCAGAAGAGAATACACAGAAGGCAAGTGAGCACACTTTTGTGAAAAAATGGTAAAGCTTAAACTACTGTTGTGTTTTACTTGATGTCAATCATTTAAAAATTGTCTCTTTGGAATGATAATTTAAAAATAATATATATTTTTTTGTTGTAAACTGTGTACATGAATGTTTAATGTTGCAAATAAAGTCTGCTTCTCAATCTTGTGTTGTGCACCTCTTCATAAAGATATTTATTGACTAACAGTAGCTTTACACACATTAAGCACAAACTGTACATTGGCATTGAAGTGCTTTAGAAATTATTGGTACTTTTATCACATACCTCTTAAAATCATATTCTTGGTGTTATGGGTTAAACCGTTTAATGAATTTAGTTTAATTGTATCAGACTTGATAACAATGGCAAATAACATGTCATAGATGTTTGAGGTAAAATGACAAAGCTTTAAGCTAAACCTTTTCCAAAAAATAAAATAGCAAAAATCAACAAGTGTTTTACCCCTGCTCGTTTACTGCTTGAAATGTGTCAAATAAAGCCATGTCACATTAATGATATAACTTTTATTGAAAGAAAAAAAAAAAACATTTTTGTTTGTCAAAGCGAAGAGCATTTTATGAAGCTATATAAACAGAAACAGTTTCGCAAAGTTTTATCGGTTTGAATCCCAATGGTTGTGGATGATCCAGCACAGCACACTGAAGAAACAGGTTTCTTCACAAATATGACAGAGAAAGAGCGATCAGTAAGTAAAGTCATATGAAACATTAGGTACAATAGATTCAAGATCCGGCGGCCATTGCAGCCCGGAGGTTTGGCAGCTTTCTCCAGCGGTTTGGAACCTTAATGGCTCCCTTCCATTGTGCACATTCGAGGAGGGTCGTGCTCTGCATTTAACAGCAGTGGTGACAAGAGACCATTAACTGACCATACATTGACCATATGCTTTGCATCCGCTTCTTTTGCATGAGTTTTATAGAGCACAAACTGCTCATACTTCTATAAATAACCATCCAATGACAGGCTGTCTTACATCTCCTTGAGTGGAACATGGGAGAGGGGGACAAAACTGAGTTGAAAGTTAATTGGTTGCTCCCATGTGTCAACTGTCCAATGGCATTATTAACTCGATTGTCAAATGGAAAGAAAAGCCAAAGTAAAACGAAAAAGAAAAGTCACTGGCAAATAGATGAAGAAAAGCAATCATCAAATGAATGAAGAAAAGCAATTGTCAAATGCTTTTTTAAAACACAATTTAAAAGGTGCATTTAAAAATTACTTATTAATGTTCTATTTTATTGTTACATTTAATTGTATTTTAAACACGAATTAAATACATGATTTATTAATGCACAATTTTATTGTTAAATATAATAAAAAATTTAAATGTGTCCACACTATTACATTTATGTGTCTATTTATTTGTCAATTTATAAACTGGTTTATTTATCCACGTTTTTATTTTCAAATAAATAGACTGATCATTTATTTCTTCATTCTTTTTAATTGGCAGTCCGCGGCTGCCATATATTAGGTGCCACTAGTTATAAATTAAAAAGGGAAATGGAAAATGCACACAGCAGTCACACTCGGGTTTCAGGAGGTTAAAGGGATAGTTCACCCAAAAATGATAATCAAATTATTGCTTACTCACCTCTGTGTTGTTATCACCCCTTTGACTTTCTTTCTTTATCGGTACACAAAGGGAGAAATTTTAAAAAAAAATGAACTGGAACCGGTCCAAAATCTTTCTCATAACAGTGTGCTGAAGCTAGCATCTCACTGGCTGGTTAAAACCACTTGATTTTGGCCAAGAGTGTTCACCTAATGGCTGTTCTGTCGGGAGTTTTGTCACACTCACTGTTTAGACTGAAGAAGACGTGACAGACATTCACGCTTCCTCCACCTTTCTCTCAGCTTCTTTTCTAGCCGACTATTTTAGATAAACAAAATGAGTGTTTGCTTGAATGCCCCATCTTGGACCGGATGCTTTGAACGCGTATAGGAGAGCAACGGTCAGTGAAGAGTTTTACTAAATAATCAATTATATTTTGGTTTGTTTCACACCAAACCTTTTTGTATGCCTTCAGAACAAGGCATGAGTCACATACAATAATTTATTACACTTCTAAATTATTATACTTTTGCAATATAAGCATTTAAAATCTACAGTGTATCTCTTCCAGCTAAAAAGACTCCATGACGCCCCCCTTTTGTCAAGCCAACATAATAAGCTAAAATAGTAGAACAGAATGTTAAGTTTGTAAAGCGAACATAATTACACACTTCAGTCAATCAATGTTTCTCCTGCTGGTGCTCTACTGCAGATAGAACAAACAGTTTACTGATAGAGCTCCTCCTACAGGAGTCTTCTCTATCTTCAGTGATTTGTGTCTATAAATAGAGTTTGATGGTAATTAAAGTGATAATGCGTGACTAGAGCTGGTGTGATATTTTTTTTAGCACGTCCGAGAGTATGTGCGCTTGCGGCTTTATTGAGATCTCCTCTCCTCTACAGAAACTCAAATATAATGAATTGTTTGGTCTCACATGGAGCCTGCAGACAGAGTTCAGGCATTTCTTTAGTATGAACTGTAATCTGAGTGGATTCAAAGCAGTTTTTCTCCACTTTCACTATTAGATCTATACTGTTGCTGACAAACTCTGACAAATCTCTTTCATGGTCTATTTATTCCTTTAATTACTTTAGATAATAATAAAAATAACAATAACAATAATGTAATATACTGTATAAGTATAAAAATCAAATATTATTTATTTATTTTTATAATATATTTAATATCCTATTAAATATTAAAATATTAGCATAAATACAATATTATAATGTATATTTTATAATCAATATATTTAAATAATAAATATACTATAATATCAATAATAAATAAAAATACACCATTTAAAAATTGTTAAATAATAATGTTTACATATTTCATTATATATCTTTATTATTCATTAATATATAATATATAATAAGAATATAAAATAATAAATAAAATATAATATTAAAAATATTTATTTTTATTATAAATCTATATCATTGTTATATTTAATTATTATAATATATTATATATAATATTATTGATCTAATATTGAAATAGATCTGTTTAAAATGTATTTTAAACGGGTACAATCTAACAAGTCTTACATAAATCAGCTTTTCTTTTTTTTCTCTGAATACAGGGCAATGCTTCCTTCTACAAATCTAAAGGTTCCCTTCTGGTTGTCCAGAAAAAGGGGAGAATTTTTAATAATTTAAACAGAATAATTGTATAAAACAAAATTAAATGTCTTAATAATCTCACACTTACAGTAATAATGCGTCATTATGAGATTTCTTTGTAAATGTAAAGAAAATTAAGCGGCGGTGCCAGCGCGCGCTACAGCAGATCGAGCGAATTCCAATCAAAAGTGATCATCCCTATGCCCTACTCACTCCGAAGTGCCAAGCCTTCGATGTGGGCACTCTGAAGGCTACATGGCATTCCTTGATGAATGTACCCTTCAATAACTGTCACGTCTATGGCTGATTTTGATCATGTCTTTTATTTTGAAGTTAGTTTTCATGCTTCCTTGTCCTCGTTTGTCATTTGATTTCCTGTTCCCCTCATGTGAACCTGTAATGATCTTATAATGTTGTAGTCAGTCTTAGTCGTCAAGTCATAGTTTATTCAGGTCCAGACATAGTTTATTCTAGTCAAGTCGGTATTGGTCAAGTTTTTGTTCATGTTTGTATGCCAATTTGTTTTGATACTTTGTAGTTTGGATTTCACGTTTGAACTTCACTTTGTAAATAAACACTGCACTTGGGTTCATCTTCGTCCTGTTCCTGCCTGCCTAAGACATTACATCAACAGTCTTGTGGAAGGGTCCTTCGAGAAAAGATTTATTTTCTCACTTCAAGGGAGCCAAAATGAAGTTTGGGATTGGTCCGAAACATTGAAGTGCCGTTGCCTTGGACAGATAAAAACATGTCAGATAAAAAGATGCGTCCGGTGTGCAACCCCCTTTAATTAACCCTGCCACTCACACTTTACCAAATTTGTGTTGAGAAATATGTCTAAAGAGACAAAGAATATTGTGCAACGAGCAGCCTTATTTATACAGTATCTGGGGGAAGAAAATCGCGATATACGGTACTGTGCAAAAGTTTTAGGTACTTAAAATGTTTCACAAAAACTTTTGTCTTAAAATGGTTATTTATATCTTCAGCTTTAGTGTGTCAATAGGAAAAATACATTTTAGACTCCCAAACATTACTTTTGCATATAGAAAAGATTAGAATAGCAAGAGATAGCATTGCCCCCACAGAGCCCCCCACTGAACATCGAGTCAGTCTGGGATTACATGAAGAGACAGAAGCAATTGAGACAGCCTAAATAGATAGAAGAACTGTGGTGAATTCTCCAAGAAGCTTGGAACATCCTATCTGCCAACAACCAAGAAAAACTGTGTCCAGGTGTACCTAGGAGAATTGGGGCTGTTTTAAAGGGCAAAGGTGGCCACACCAAATATTGATTTAGCTTTTTTATGTTTACTGGACTTTGTATGATGTTAACTGATAAATGAAAACTATTTATGGCATTATTTTTAAGACATTTTCACTATGCAACCTTTTTCACAAGTGCCTAAAACATTTGCACAGTACTGTATATTGCTAATCATCCGGAAAATCTTCTGATTATAGATGCGTAAAACAACCATCGATCCCAAACCAAGTAAATAGCATAACATTAACATGAAAAGAAATAGAAAGTACTATAGAAAGTGTCAGTTCTATAAGAGGATGATGAAGTCAGCAGAAACGACGAGATGAGAGAAAGTGAAAAGAGTGATGAATCAAGAAAAAGATTAGAGAACTAACAAAAAATCACTGTTCCGTTACTTGGTTAATAATATGTTACTAAATGATTACTATATTCATATGTCATGATATTGTCACGGTACTCCAAGGTACTACAAAAATACCATGGTTTTACCAGGGACCATTTTTAAAAGAAAATATTGTAATTCCATGGTGCTTTTTGTGAGAAATATAACAGATAGGCTGTTTGTGATAAAGGAAACAGTGTAAAAAATCTGGATATGTATATAATAATAATAATAATAATAATAATAATAATACAAATCTTAAATACTCTAAAAATCAGTGCCCCTGTCGCTGCAGAGGTCTGTGCACGCCACTGACTCATACAATTGCTTTCATTTGACATGGACAGAAATAAAGGTTTTTAATAACACCAATAAATTGTTATGATTGAAACTCTTCAGTTAAAGAATTCATTGAAGGTAAGCAGGCCAAGGACAAAATAATAATAATAATAATAATAATAATAATAATCAATCAAATCAAATCAAATCATTATGTATTTAAAAGAATATAAAACATTTATACTGTATCAGTGAAAAGCACAAGATATGTTAAAATGGAAAACAAAAATGGAAAAAAATGGTAAAATGGGGAAAGACAGAATTTAATGGAGAAAAGACACAATAGAAAATATTTCTCTCTGAGTTTACTTGGTGTATTTTTATTCCTCTGCCACCCTGACTGACTCTACAAATCCTGAACAAATAAAAGAAGACTGCTGTGCTCTGATATGACAGCTCCCAATGATGTTTTGACCCTATCTTTTCCCGCTGACGCACAGAAGCTTTTTAAACTGTCACCATATAAATCTTATTACAAAACATGTTAGATTAGGCCATTTGGTCAAATGGGCCACATTAAAACGTCTTTATGAGCCACAAAAGAACTCCTTGAAGCAATGAAACTAGGCCAGATTTCAATGCAGACTTTACATCCTACACAAAACTGCATCTATTATATAGGACATACATGAGTCACGACCCATCAGAACCGCAGTGCTTTTAGAACAGTCCATCATCATGTTGGCATCATGTATTCAAACAAGCTAATGGTTGGCAACGGTTGCCAGGTGTTTGGTTGAAGCCCAATTACACACTAGCAGGCAGTAAATGAGTATATGGCACTCATTTTGGATGGAGAGGCTTGAGCACGTTGTGTGATGGCTATCATGCTGATGTAGACACCATAATTATAATTTCTACAAGATGGCGCAGCGGGGGGCCTGGGTAGCTCAGCGAGAAAAGACGCTGACCACCACCCCTGGAGTCGCGAGTTCGAATCCAGGGCGTGCTGAGTGACTCCAGCCAGGTCTCCTAAGCAACCAAATTGGCCCGGTTGCTAGGGAGGGTAGAGTCACATGGGGTAAACTCCTCGTGGTCACTGCAATGTGGTTTGCTCTCAGTGGGGCGCATGGTGAGTTGTGCGTGGATGCCACGGAGAATAGCGCGAAGCCTCCACACCCGCTATGTCTCTGCGGTAACGCACTCAACAAGCCATGTGATAAGATGCACGGATTTATGGTCTCAGACGTGGAGGCAACTGAGATTTGTCCTCCGCCACCCAGATTGAGGCGAGTCACTACACCACCACGAGGACTTAGAGCGCATTGGGAATTGGGCATTCCAAATTGGGGAGAAAAAGGGGAGAAAAGAAAAAAAAGAAGATGGAGCCGCAGATGGATGCTTTAGTGTGGAGCTTTCTAAACTTTTTGTATTCATCTGGCAAATGTCTGCTTCTGCTCACTCAAACATATAAGGACTTTTCTAACTCCGCTGCTCTGTGTTTTATGGAAACCTGGCTGAATGAAGCCACCCTAGACAGCACGCTATATCTGCTGGGCTTCCGGCTGTTCAGAGCGGATTGCATTGTGGAATCATCGCGGAAAACAAGAGACATGGAACATGCTTTAACATCAATGAAAGTTGGTGTACAGATGTAACAGCACTGAAGAAGATGTGCTGTCCTGATTTAGAAGTCCTCAACTATAAGCCTTTATACTCACTGCAGGAGTTTTCCTCGTTTATTCTGGTGTGAGTGTGTACATCCCTCCACAAGCATGCATGAATGCAGCGTTGCAACAGCTGGCTGATCACTTCACAGACACGGAGCAACAACACCCAGACCCTCTTATCATTATTCTGGGAGATTTTAATTAAGCTAACCTCACACGTGAACTGCCAAAATACAAACAACACATCACATGCCCCACAAGAGAAAGAAATATACTGGACCACTGCTACACCACTGTAAAGGATGCATATCGCTCTGTCCCACATGCAGCTTTAGGACTCTCTGATCACTGTCTGGTTCATATTCTCCTGACTTACAAGCAGAAACTAAAATCAGCTAAGCCTGTAGTAAGGACTGTAAAGAGATGGAACTACAAGCCTGCTTTGACTGCACTGATTGGAGTGTTTTTGAAGCTGCAGCCACAGATCTGGATGAGCTCACAGATACTGTAACATCATATATCAGTTTCTGTGAGAATATGTGCATCCGTACTAGGACATTTTTGTCATTCAGTAACGATAAAACATGGTTTACAGGAAAACTCAGTCAGCTTCGTCATGCCAAAGAGGATGCTCACAGAAGTGGGGATAAAATATTGTACAACCAGTCCAGAAACACACTGACTTAGGAAATCAGAGTGGCTAAAAGAAGCTACTCTGAAAAGCTGAAAAACCAGTTTTCAGCCAGCGATCATGCATCTCTGTGGAAAGGCCTGAAAAGCATGACCAAGTACAAGACACCTACCCCTTGCTCTGTAGAGAATCAACAAATGGCTGATAAACTGAATGTGTTTTACTGCAGGTTTGAAAAACTCAGTCTCACACCCATCCCCTGCTCTGATCTTCACTTCACACACACACCAACACCTCCTGGAACCCCCCTCCTCCCCCCTCCTGCTACACAACCTGCACTTATCAAAAGACTAGGATAGCTTCAGGCCCTGCCTGTCTGAAAGGCTGTGCTGACCAACTGGCCCCCATATTCACACAGATCTTCAATAGATCACTGGAGCAGTGTGAAGTTCCCTGCTGCTTAAAACGCTCCACCATCATTCCGGTCCCCAAAAAACCCCAAATTACAGTACTTAATGACTACAGAGCTGTCGCTCTCATGTCTGTGGTCATGAAGTTATTTGAGAGACTGGTTTTGGCCTACCTGAAGGACATCACTGGACCCCTGCTATACCCCCTTCAGTTTGCTTACTGTGCAAGGTCACAGGTCTGTGAATGATGCTGTCAACATGGGATTGCATTATATTCTGCAACACCTCGACAGACCTGGGACTTTTGCAAGGATCCTATTTGTGGCCTTCAGTTCAGCCTTCAATACCATCATGCCTGATCTTCTCTCAACCAAACTGACCCAGCTCTCCATGCCAATCACAATCTGTCGGTGGATCAACAGTTTTCTGACAGATAGGCAGCAGCTAGTGAGACACATCCGGGACCCTCACTATTAGCACTGGTGCTCCTCAGGGATGTTTTCTTTCTTCACTGCTCTTCTCCCTGTGCACGAATGACTGCACTGCAAAGGACCCCACTGTCAAGCTCCTGAAGTTTGCAGACAACACCGCAGTCATTGGCCTCATCTGCGATGGTGATGAGTCTGTATACAGACGGGAGGTTGAACAGCTGGCTGTCTGGTGCGGTCACAACAACCTTGAGATGAACACACTCAAAACAGTGGAGATGATAGTGGACTTCAGGAGAAATATATATAATATATATATATATATATATATATATATATATATATATATATATATATATATATATATATATATATTACAGCTGGCTGTCTGGTGCGGTCACAACAACCTTGAGATGAACACACTCAAAACAGTGGAGATGATAGTGGACTTCAGGAGAAATATATATAATATATATATACACACACACACACGCATACATATATATATATATATATATATATATATATATATATATATATATATATATATATATATGTACATATATACATACATATATACACATATACATGTGTATATATGTGTGTGTGCATGTGTGTTCATATACACACATGCACACACACACACACACACACACACACACACACATACATCCATCAGTGGTTAAAGGCTCTGGGTTACTGACCAGAAGGTCAGGGGTTCAAGCCCCAACACCACCAAGATGCCACTGTTAGGCCCTTGAGCAAGGCCCTTGACCCTATTAGCTCCAGGGGCACCGTATCATGGCTGACCCTGCACCCTGACACCCTTCTTGAAAACAAAGAAATTTCACTGTATATATGAAAAACGTATAATGTGTGACAATAATAAAGGCTTTCTTTCTCTTTCTACATACACACATACACATACGTACTGCAAATCTAAATACAAATCAGTTATGTACAGTGCAAGGGAATGTAATGGCAGAAGAGGTTGGATGTGTTGGATAATATAAAAAGACTAAGCTGTGTATTGCACATTAATTATTGCTCAATGGGGCAGTTCCCTATCTGTCACTCACTTGACGTTGTGTCAATGTAGTTACACTAGGGGTAACTCTTGGGAGCCCCAAACACCTCTGCTTTTTGAAAAAAGACCAATGAGAATTGGCGAGTGGAATTTGCATGCCACTGCCCCGGACATACGGGTATAAAAGGAGCTGGTATGCAACCACTCATTCAGATTTTCTCTTCAGAGCCGAGCGGTTGTATTCAGTGCACTGAATTCAATTCCTTCCAAAGACTCACCTCAAAACTGCTGGATTTATGGCGCATTTCAGCGGCTTCTCCCCCTCTGCACCCATGGAGTGCAGAGAACGCCCCATGGCGCTTCGGCAGAGCGAAAATAAGAGAGTATATTCTAAAAGAGTATATTTTCATTCACAAAAAGAGCAGCACACACGGAACGTATTTTTAAAGATGTCTTTCCGTTTGTGTGTTATTCCTGGTTGCGGTTGTTATCTCTCCGCTTCTGATGGCCACGATCGCTGTCTTACATGTCTGGGCACTGCCCACATGGAGACATCGTTCTCATTGCGAGATACCATGACCATGGCAATGTTGTGGTCGTGGCTTGCTTTCATAAGAATCGCACTGGTCCTTCTACCTACAGGTTTGAGGCCGTGTCAGTTAGCACTGGGGGCAATTTGGGGACATCAGTGGGACCACCTTCGCCGGGTATCCCCCCATGGACCTCCCATTCCCCAGCACTTCGCTTGCTCTGGTCGGGCTCTCGGACGAGACCGCCGGCTCATCTCAGGGTGAGTTCGACCTCTCGTTCGGAGCTCGGGAAGACGATGAGTTATTGAGCGCAGCATCGGAGAGCGGGCTCGTCCAGTCTGACGCAGAGGCTTTTGTCGCCGCATGTCCAGGAGGGAATGGTTTCCTCGTCTCCCGGGTCACATGTCCGGTGCGCACAGCCGTCGCCACGACCTCTGTCCACTGTCCCATTTTGGCAGGTATGGCGCTCCAGCGGTGGACCACCCGCCCCTGTGCTCCCAGCTGTGGCACAAACACGCCCACATGGGATTGGTTACGGTGGACTACGGGGATGAGATTCCTCCTCCCCCCTCCTCGGCCAATCTTATGGTGGGTGGCAGAAGCCAGGTAAGTGCTTCAATGTCCCTGGACTCAGCATGGCCATGGGGCTCGAGTCCCTCGATGTGGCACCTCGAGCTCCGCCCCGCTGCGAGGCCTCACCTGCCGGTACATCCGACATGATCATTCCCTTGGTCCCCCTCGCCCGGATTTGGGCACATGGCTCGCGCTTTCCAACCCGCGATGGCTGACCCAGACCATCCGACTTGGCTACGAGATTCAGTTCACCAGGTGCCCGCCCAGATTCAGCGCCGTCCACTTCACCTCGGTGAAGGGCGAGAACAGCGCTACCTTGCGTGCGGAGAACACGACCCTTCTGCGCAAGGGCACGATAGAGCCTGTCCCTCCAGCCGAGGTGAAGAAAGGGTTCTAAAGCCCTTACTTCATCTTACCGAAGAGAGGTGGTGGGTTGTGACTAATCCTGGACCTGCGAGTACCAAACCGGGCTTTGCACAGACTCCCGTTCAAGATGCTGATGCAAAAACGCATTCTAGCGAGCGTCTGGCATTGAGATTGGTTCACGGCGGTAGACCTGAAGGACGCGCACTTCCACGTCTCAGTCTTACCTCAACACAGACCCTTCCTGCAGTTTGCCTTTGAAGGCCAGGGGTACCAGTACAAGGTCCTCCCCTTCGGCCTGTCCTTGTCCCCTCGTGTCTTCATGAAGGTCACAGAGGCAGCCCTTGCAGCCCTTCCCAGCCCTAAGGGAAGTGGGCATCCGCATCCCCAACTATCTCGACGACTGTCTAATCCTAGCTCACTCTCAAGAGTTGCTATGCGCACACAGGGACCTCGTGCTCTGGCACCTCAGCCAACTGGGGCTTCGGGTCAACTAGGAAAGGAGCAACCTCTCCCCGGTTCAGAGCATCATTTTTCTCAGTTTGGAGTTGGACTCAGTCTCGATGAAGGCGCGCCTCATGAACGAGCGCGCACAGTCAGTGCTGAACTGTCTAAAGGAGTTCAGACGGAGGACAGCGGTTCCACTGAAACTTTTTCAGAGGCTCCTGGGGCATACGGCATCCTCAGCGGCGGCCACACCGCTCTGGTTGATGCATATGAGACCGCTTCAGCACTGGCTTCATAATCGAGTCCCGAGATGGGCATGGCACCGCGGGACACATCACGTGGCCATTGTGCCGATCTGTCTCCGCCTCTTCAGTTCTTAGACCAACCTTGCATTTCTACGTACAGGGGTTCCCCTAGAGCAGGTCTCCAGGCGTGTCATGGTTACAATAGACGCCTCCAAGACGGGCTGGGGTGCCGTATGCAATGGGCACACAGCCGCCGGCTCCTGGACTGGCCCACGGCTGCGTTGGCACATCAACTGCCTAGAGTTGCTGGCAGTACTGCTCGCCCTGCGGAGGTTCGAGCCGTTGATCCAGGGCAAGCACGTGTTGGTCCGGATGGACAACACAGCGACGGTAGTGTACATCAACCATCAAGGTGGTCTACACTCCTGCTGCATGTCACAACTCGCCCGCCGTCTCCTCCTCTGGAGACAGCAGTGCCTCAAGTCGCTACGAGCCACTCATATCCTGGGCGACCTCAACACCGCAGCGGATGTACTGTCACATTAGGTTACCCTCAGGTGAGAGTGGAGACTCCACCCTCAGGTGGTCCAGCTGATTTGGAGTCGATTCGGTCGAGCACAGGTAGACCTGTTTGCTTCCCGGGAATCCTCCCACTGCCCACTTTGGTACGCCCTGACTGAGGCACCCCTCAGTATAGATGCGCTGGCACACAGCTGACCCCCTGGACTATGCAAATATGCATTTCCCCCAGTGAGCCTACTTGCACAGACTCTGTGCAAAGTCAGGGAGGACAAGGAGCAGATCATCCTAGTAGTACCCTACTGGCCCACCCAGATGTGGTTCTTGGATCTCACACTCCTCACGACAGCCCCCCGGCGAATTCCCCTGAGGAAGGACCTTTTTTCTCAGGGATGGGGCACCATCTGGCACCTGCGACCAGACCTCTGGAATCTCCACGTCTGGCCCTTGGACGGGACGTGGAAGACCTAAGTTGCCTACCACCCGCGGTGGTAGACACGATCACTCAGGCTAGGGCTCCCTCTACGAGGTGCCTGTATGCCTTGAAGTGGCATCTGTTCGCTAAGTGGTGTTCACTCCTCATCCCCTCATGGGACCTCTCTGTAGTCCTTTGGGGTCTACAGGGAGCTCCCTTTGAGCCCTTGGAGTCAGCTGAGCATAAAGGGACTCTCTTTGAAGACTGCCCTCCTGACTGCGCTCACTTCCATCAAGAGGGTAGGGGACCTGCAGGCGTTCTCTGTCAGCAAATTGTGCCTGGAGTTCGGTCCGACCCCTTTTAGGGATCAGGTGGTGAACCTGCAAGCGCTGCCCCTGGAGGAGGCAGACCCAGCCTTGGCGTTGCTGTGTCCGGTGTGAGCTTTACGCATCTATTTGGATCGCACGCAGAGCTTTAGAAGCTCCGAGCAGCTCTTTGTCTGCTTTGGTGGACAGCGGAAAGGAAGCGCTGTCTCCAAACAGAGGATCTCCCACTGGGTCATCGACGCCATCGCGATGGCATATCAGGCTCAGGACGTGCCACCCCCTGTGGGGTTACGAGCCAACTCTACCAGGAGTGTGGTGGCCTCCTGGGCCCTGGCCAGTGGTGCCTCTTTGGCAGACATCTGCAGAGCAGCAGGCTGGGCAGCACCCAACACCTTTGCGAGGTTCTACAATCTCCAGGTTGAGCCGGTCTCGTCCCGTGTATTGGCAGGCATGAGCAAGTAAGTTCCGGGACAGCTGGCCGGGTGTACCGCTAGTGCATAGCGCCTTTCCCCTCCCTTGAGGTGAAGATGTGCGCTCTTGACTCCCAGTCGTGTTCACAGACTGTGATCCCTGGATGACTTTCCTTCTTAGCCCTGTGGCAGTTGAGTTTGCAGAGAAACTCGCTGCCAGCCCAGTATGTGCACTAATGAGACCCTGTACTGAGGTAGGTGCTCCACATGTGCTGGTTCCCCGAAGGCGACCCCATGTGATATCTTCCGCAAGATCGTTTCCCTGTTGGTAAACTGCTTCTTCCTTGGGCAGAGGCCCCTCTGCCCCCGGTCGCCATGCTTTGTAGAAACTCCTCCCCCATCGGGTAGGACCTACCATGGGACCTCTCCACATGACATACTTCCGACAAGACTCTGTAAGACCATGTGACGTATTCCACTCAAATACCCCCCCCTTTTGGGTGGGGTGTGGTCTCCGCGGTGTCTTCCCCTTGGGAGGGACACCCCCCCATGTAGACACTTATGGCTCCCAGTAGGTTAACAAATTCCACTCTTTTTGGGGAGAAAAGAGAGGAAAACAGGCCTCGGCTGGGCTAGTCTGTCCCTATTGTTGGGCAGTCGACTTGTTCCTGAAGGACTGTTCGACGATCATAAGAGCGTTGGGGATGTTACGTGACGGCCTGGTGCACTGGCTACGAGGCATACAGCGGTCTGCCCATCACGCAATGCCAGCTCACATAACACGGTTCAGATAGTTGTGGCATTTTGTATAGGGACCCCTAGTGTCACTACATCGACACAACGTCACGGTTACTTTCATAACCTCTGTTCCCTGATGAAGGGGATGTGACATTGTGTCCCTCTTGCCACAATGCTGAACTATCCACTGAAATTGCCTGGACCTGGTCTCGGCCTGGACCTGGTCTCGGCTCCTCAGCACAAAACCTGAATGAGTGGTTGAATACCTGCTCCTTTTATACCCGTATGTCCGGGGGAGTGGCATGCAAATTCCACTCGCCAATTCTCATTGGTGTTTGGGGCTCCCAAGAGTGACCCCTAGTGTCACTACATTGACACAACGTCTTGTTCCCTCCATCAGGGAACGGAGGTTACGAAAGTAACCATGTCATTTTAACTGTTCATGAGATGGATAGCCTGAGGGAAAAAACTGTTCCTGTGCCTGATGCTTCTGGTGCTCAGAGCTCTGAAGCATCGGCCAGAAGGCAACAGTTCAAAAAGGTAGTGGGCTGGGTGAGTGGGGTCCAGAGTTATTTTTCCAGCCTTTTTCCTCACTCTGGAAGTGTATAGTTCTTGAAGGGAGGGCAGGGGGCAACCAATAATCCTCTCAGCAGTCCAAACTGTCCTTTGTAGTTTTCTGAACCAAACCAGACAGTTATTATAGTGCAGAGGACAGACTCAATGACTGCTGAGTAGAACTGTATCAGCAGCGCCTGTGGCAGGTTGAACTTCCTCAACTGGTGAAGGAAGTACAACCTCTGCTGGGCTTTTTCACAATTGAGTCAATGTGGGTCTCCCACTTCAGGTCCTGTGAGATGGTAGTGCCCAGGAACCTGAATGACTCCACTGCTGCCACAGTGCTGTTTAGAATGGTGAGGGGGGACAGTGTTGGGGTGTTCCTCCTAAAGTCCACAGTCATCACCATCGTTTTGAGCATGTTCAGCTCAAGGTTGTTTTGACTGCACCAGACAGCCAGCTGTTTAACCTACCTTCTGTATGCAGACTCATCATCATCTCGGATGAGGCCGATGACAGTGGTGTCGTCTGCAAACTTCAGGAGCTTGACAGAGGGGTTCTTGGCGATGCAGTCGTTGGTGTAGAGGGAGAAGAGAATTGGGGAGAGCACACATCCCTGGTGGGCACCAGTACTGATTATACAGGTGCTGGAAGTGAATTTCCCCATTCTCACAAGCTGCTGCCTGTCTGTCAGAAAGCTGGAAATCCACTGACAGATAGACGTGGGAACAGAGAGTTGGTGTAATTTAGTCTGGAGAATAGCTGGGATGATGGTGTTGAAAGCCGAACTAAAGTCCACAAAAAGGATCCTTGCATATGTCCCTGATCTGTCCAGATGTTGCAGGATTTGATGCAATCCTATGTTGACTGCATCATCCACAGACCTGTTTGCTTGATAAGCAAATTGAAGGGGATCTAGAAAGGGTCCAGCGTTGTCCTTCAGGTGGGCCAACACCAGTCTCTCAAATGATTTCATGACCACAGACGTCAGGGCGACAGGTCTGTAGTCATTAAGTCCTGTGATTTTTGGTTTCTTTGGCATGGGGATGATAGTGGAGCATCTGAAGCAGCATGGGACTTCACACTGCTCCAGTGATCTATTGAATATCTGTGTGAAGATGGGGGCCAGCTGGTTAGCACAGGATCTAAGACATGCAGTTGAAACGCCATCTGGGCCCTGTGCTTTCCTTATCCTTTGTTTTTGAAAGACACGGCACACATCATCTTCACAGATCTTAAGTGCAGGTTGAGTAGCAGGAGGGGGGAGGAGGGGGGTTGCAGGAGGTGTTGGTGTTTATGTGAAGTGAAGGTCAGAGTGGGTGTGGGGTGTGAGATTGGGCCTTTCAAATCTACAGTAGAACACATTCTGGTCGTCAGCCAGTTGTTGGTCCACCACAGGGTTGGGGGTAGGAGTCCTGTAATTTGTGAGTTGTTTCATGCCACTCCACACTGATGCAGGGTTGTTAGCTGAAAACTTGTTTTTCAGCTTCTCAGTGTGTCTTCTTTTAGCCACTCTGATTTCCCTGTTCAGTGTGTTCCTGGCCTGATTGTACAAGACTTTATCCCCACCTCTGTAAGCATCCTCTTCGGCCTGATGAAGCTGCCTGAGCTCTGCTGTAAACCACGGTTTGTCATTGTTAAATGTTAAATAAGTCCTAGTAGGGATGCATATATCCTCACAGAAACTGATATATGATGTAACAGTATCTGTGAGCTCGTCCAGATTGGTGTCTGCAGCCTCAAAAACACTACAATCAGTGCAGTCAAAGCAGGCTTGTAGTTCCAGCTCTGCTTCATTGGTCCATGTCTTTACAGTCCTTACTACAGGCTTAGCAAATTTTAGTTTCTGTCTGTAGTTTGGAAGAAGATGAACCAGATAGTGATCAGAGAGTCCCAAAGCTGCTCTAGGGACAGAGCGATATGCATCCTTTAATGTTGTGTAGCTATGATCCAGTATATTTATGTCTCTGGTTGGGCATGTAATGTGCTGTTTGTATTTGGGCAGTTCACGTGTGAGGTTTGCTTCGTTAAAATCCCAAAGAATAATAACTGAGTCCGGGTATTGTTGTTCCACATCTGTGATTTGATCAGCCAGCTGTTGCAGTGCGGCATTCAAACACGCGTTTGGCGCGATGTAAACACTCACCAGAATAAACGAGGAAAACTCGTGGCGGTGAGTAGAAAGGCTTACAGTTAATAAAGAGTGCTTCCAAATTAGGACAGCACATCTTCTTTTACATTGTTACATCTGTACACCAACTTTCTCTGATGTACAAGCATGTTCCACCGCCTCTCATTTTACCCGTTAAATCCACGATGCGATCCGCTCTGAACAGCTGGAAGCCCGGCAGATGTAACATACTGTCTGGAATGGCTTCACTCAGCCAGGTTTCTGTGAAGCACAAGGCAGCAGAGGTTGAAAAGTCCTTGTTTGTGCGGGTGAGGAGATGTAGTTCGTCCTTTTTGGTAGGAAGAGAGCGGAGATTTGCAAGATGAATACTTGACGGCGCTGTTCGAAAGCCATGCTGATGGAGCTTGACTAGTACACCTGCTCGTCTCCCTCGTCTGTGTCTCCTGAACAACACAGCCGTGTCTCCAACTAAAATGTCCAGCAAAATGTCTGAATATTCAAAAACCGGGAAAAGATTGACTGGTATATGCTGTTGAATGTTCAGCAGTTCATCTCTGGTAAAATTGACTGGAAAAAGATTACTAAACAAATGACAAACAAACAAAAACAACAAAACAATAGGAGCACTCCACAACGAAGCGGCCGTCCACGGCACCATCATGATGTATAGATGTATTTTGCCACAGAAGGTGGGGTTTTGGCTATTCAGGGCAAGACAGTCATACTTTGAGTCAGGGGATAAGGCAGGGAAGCTTCTGGCTAGATATATAAAAGAGAGAGAGTCTTTTTCTACCATTCCCCTCAGTGAAATCTTCTGGTGGTGAAATATTTACCTCTGCCATTGATATTAATAATGCTTTTAAAGTATTCTATCTTGATCTTTATAATTCCACATCTTCGTCTACTGATGAGGATATTAGAAACTTTGTTGAACCATTAGAACTTCCTAAACTGATGACTGAGCAAAAAATTCTCTTGATTCTGAGATAGCCTTGGAGGAGCTTGGCGAGGTAATTAAGGCCTTGCCTACAGGCAAGGCTCCGGGGCCAGATGGCTTTGCTGCTGATTTTTTAGATCTTATGCTTATAGAACTGGCTCCACTTTTGCTAGAAGTTTATACAGAATCATTAAAGAATGGAAAGCTTCCACCAACCACGACGCAAGCCTGGATCAGTCTAATTCTTAAAAAGGACAAAGATCCTAGCGAGTGTAAGAGTTACCATCCAATTTCCCTGATCCTGCTAGATGTTAAAATATTGTCAAAAATTTTGGCTAACCAATTAAGTAAAGTTATGATCAAGTGAGGTTTATTCGGTGCCATAACTCTTCTGATAACATTAGGCATTTCATTAATGTCATGTAGGCAGTGGCGCTGCCATCTCACTTGACACCGAAAAGCCATTTGATATGGTAGAATGGGATTATCTTTTTAAGATTTTGAAAATGAATGGGTTCGGGAATACTTTTATTAGGTGAATTAAGTTACTTTATAGACACCCGGTAGCGGAGGTTCAAACGATTGGATTAATTTCAGATGCTTTTTCTCTGGATAGGGGCACTCGGCAGGGTTGCCCTCTTTCCCCCTTATTGTTCTGTCTTGCCCTTGAACCATTAGCAGCCGCGAAAAGAAAGGAGGATGACTTTCCCGGGGTTGTGGCAGGAGGTGTGCCGCATAAGCTTTTGCTTTACGCAGATATTTTATTATTTGTCTCCGACCCTACTAGATCTATGCCTTGCCTCCACAGAATTATTAATTCCTTTTCTAAGTTCTCAGGATACAGAGTGAATTGGTCTAAATCTGAAGCTTTGGCTCTGACAGCATACTGCCCAGTAATGGCTTTTCAGCCGAGTGCCTTCCAGTGGCCCAAACAGGACATTAAGTATTTGGGTATTTTATTCCCAGCAAATTTGTGTGATTTAGTTAGAGTTAATTTTGACCCTTTAATAAAAAGGTTTTTGAGCGATGTGGACAGGTGGGCTTACATTACATTTATCTATGACTAGGAAGGTTAATGTTATTAAAATGAATTGTATTCCAAAATTCAACTACCTGCTACAGTCTCTCCCTATAGATTTCCCCCTCTCTTATTTCAAGCAATTTGATAGCATAGCGAAGTCCTTCATTTGGAATGGTAAATGTCCCAGATTACATTTCAGTAGGTTGCATAAGCCGATTAACAAAGGTGGACTAGGTCTACCCAAGATTTTGTTTTATTATTATGCATTCGGTCTCAGACATTTGGCTCATTGGTCGCTTCCACCTGAGAGAACCTCTCTCTGGTAATATGCTTGGTGACCTATATGAAAGTGGAGTGTTGAGATCCTTTGAAAATATGGTTAAACATTTTGGGATTCCCAGCTCTCAATTTTTTAGGTATTTACAGCTGCGCCACCTGCTTTGTACTATTTTTGGGAGTAGCATACACCCCCATAAAGCGGCAAATACTCTGGGAGAGGTGATTACTGCTTTTGGAAAAGGTCATGAGGCATCAGTGTATTACTCCCTGCTAATTCAGAGTCTGGGGTCGGAGCTTCAATTTCTCTCAAGAGATTATGGGAGATTGTTTACATTTTAAATTTAAAATTAGATTTAATGTTCGGGGGGAAGTGCTATAAATTTATATAATTTGATTCCGCATATTCTGTTATGTCTTTTTAATTTGCTGTATGGAATCAATAAAAAACTGTTAATAGCAAATGCAAATAAAATTCAAATCCATTAAGCACAAAAAAATGTAAAAAAATAAATAAGAGGTGTGTGTTTGTGTACACTCAGAGGCCATAATCACACACTGCCTACATTTATGCTTACCGTAAGGAGTGTCTGTGTGTGCGATTATTTACTTCCGAACATTCTACTACATCCCCAACCAGAGGTACACATACCCCTGGCAGTACTTAAGTAAGTTGCGGTGGGACATGGAAAGATTCAGGTTTTAGTTTGTTCAGCGATAAAGTAGTATTTTAGGAGGCTTGACATTTCCAGTCACCATTCATTGCCACTGCATGGAAAAAAGGACAGGACTTTTTTAAAATTCACCCAAAAAATATTTCTGCAGAAAAAGGAAAGTGGTAACACTTTACATCAATGCTCCCATTGGTAAGGGTTGATAGAGGGCGGGCAGTGGTGGCTCAGCGGTTAAGGCTCTGGGTTACTGATCAGAAGGTTGGGGGTTCAAGCCCCAGCACTGCCAATATGCCACTGTTGGGCCCTTGAGCAAGGTCCTTGACCCTATCTGCTCCAAGGGTGCCGTATCATGGCTGACCCTGCACTCTGACCCCAGTTTAGCTAGGATATGTGAAAAAAATAATTTCACTGTATATGTGTAAAATGTATAATTTGTGAAAAATATAATTATTAAATCAGAGGGGTTAATTAATGAGTAATAATTAATTTACAAATGCATTATAAATCATTGATATGCATTTATAACATGTATAAAAAGGGGTGACTTTCATCCAGTACCTAACATGTTATAAATGCTTAACAGTTATTTATCTTAATGTAAGGTGGACACATATGAAGAATTTTTTACATTTACATAAAGTTGAGTATGGTTTAATGGTCATCAGGATATCATATTATTATATGTTATACAGTATGCTGTAAATGAGCATGAAGAGCTGAAAAGTGTTTTTTCAGAGGACTTAACTAGGTAACTTGGATTAAGTAACTTGGGACAACATTCGAAATAGCACCATTCTTTTGACATCAGTGTGACAAGGAAAGTGACAAATAGCCCTTTTCCACCAAAATTGCGATGGTTCTCGTGCCAAGCCTGTGCTCAGCTGGTTCATGGCTGGGGCAATCTGGAGCCTTTCGCAAACTGCTTGCGCTTTTCCACTGACATGAAACCCGAACGGTGATATAACGGGTTATGTGGTAGTTTTATGTGACCATCTCACCTGCCCATTAAAAAAACATGATGCGTCACAATATTTGTGTACAGCTTTTACTCCTGTTTTATAGGAAATATTTAAACATACAGAGAAATCCAACATTATTACATTACTCAACAAGCTTGCCAGAGAAGACATCAATGCTCCAGATGATTGGTAACGAAATTACATTATTTTTAATGTGGCTTAACTTGCTAAGATCTATAAATATAACAGTGAAATCGTTATTAACACTGGTGCAGCAGATGGTTACATTTGGATTTTTGCAATCTCATTTTATTCTATGTCTATGTATTGATTGAGAATCCCACCGGTTTACTTAACAGATAGCAGCGATCTTCCTAATTTAGTGAGTAGCTGGTCAAAAATCCCCTTACTGAACAAAACAATGCACAAAATAAAATGAGAGAGTGTGAGGAAAGCTAACAAAGTTGGCAAATCTAATAACTTACTGAGATCAGCTGCAGAGGACACCAAACACCAGCATGCATAATCTCCTCGTAGATTGCGATCTCTCTAGTTTACCTTGGATCTCCGTAGAAGACCATTCCGTGTGACTTGACCCCTCATCAGTATTATGTACTGTTAAACATTTAACTTTAGCACTTGTGCTAATACATTTTACAATTTACTGCAGAGAGGAAACAAGGAACAAATGTTTTAAACCCTCCCATTATAATATCATTTCACAACATAAATACAGTAGGAACTGTCCAGCTCTTGAGCGCTCATAATTAGATTATTAATAAACAGCTCTGCTAACTCTACAGTCACTCTTTTAAACAAGAACTCATAAAGCAACTATGTGCTCTCTCTCTCTCTCTCTCTCTCTCTCTCTCTCTCTGCGCATGTGTGGAGTGCCTGAGGGAAGCCTGTGAGCATTTGAGTGAGTGGCGGCGTTTTTGAGTGAGTTCTTACTTTATTTCTCTTTTCCTTGTGTCTCTAGATTAGAAATTATCGCCATAGGAGGTGTAATCAAATAATTGTGTTCAAGAGTTGTAAAAATGGAGGTTGATTCTGATGGTTTTGCTACCTTAACTGCAAGACAGGGGTGCGAATGCATACCGGATGAGTCTATCACAGTTGAAGACTGATTATACACTATTGGTACCGAGGTAGGGGTCTGAAACATCTTGCCGGCATCTAGAATGAATAGAGCTGTTGATGTTTTTCTGAAAGAGGAATCTATGGTTGAGCATTTGGTTGAGATTGGACTGTCTGTGAATGATGTTTTTTTACCAGTCTTGCCACTGTCAAACCCTTCGAAAAGAGTAACCCTTTCGAATGTGCCCCTGTTTGTTTCAAATGATTAACTTCAGTGTTTACTCGTCCGCTATGGAAAATGAGTGGCTCCGATTAAAATAATCCCTCTCGGTTTAAAGAACCCAGAGTTAAAACATGTTATGTCATTCAGGCATCAGACACACATGTTTCTGAATGCTGAATTTCAAACCTTAAATGTCACAGCGAAAATAACCATGCTGGATAAAGACTACACAATTTTCATCAGCACAGATTCAGTCAAATGTTTTTCCTGTGGGAGACATGGCCACATAAGACAAGCATGCCCTATGAATAGAGAAACTGTAAAAAATAATGCTGAACAAACATCTGTTGAACAAGCACCTCCTGCTCCGGAAAATAGTAATATAACTGAAAGTAGTGAGGATAAAATTGATGAGCAAATTGAAACCTTCATCTGAAGACAGAGAGCATCCAACTGAGGTTGAATCAAATGATCAAGCGAATGGTGTGGACAAAATTTCCGCATATATATGTACAGGTGTAAATGACAGCGCCGGCATTCATGGTGGCACAGAGATTGCTGTTGATGCTGCTGGAGCCAGCGACTCGAATCATCCCGACGATCAAGTTGGGAATGAGGGAGATTTGCTAAATATGCAAGTGTCAGATGTCAATATATCACAGATTAATGTGTATCCGCTGGTAGAAAAAGCTGAATCTCAATCAATTGATTATGAATCTGATAGTGCGACATCTGTTACAGGCTATGTATCAGAAACTAACTCTAAAGAAAGTTCTGCAGGAAAACTTTACGGTCTTAAGTTGAAAACTTAAGTATTATACGGTAGAACAGATGAATGATTTTCTTGATGATACGTTTAATCAGCAAAGACCAAAATTGGAGAAATATTTAGCTGATTTACAGCTTTTTGTTGAATCCTGTGCAGTGGCTATGAGAAAATCTACAATAGATGAGTTGGATCAACCTAAATGTTACAGAATCAAGAAACATATGAGTGCTGTTAAAAAGAGATAAACAATTTGTCAAAATAAATATGAATATGGTAATGAATATCCATGAGATTATATTTTGAGTTATTTTGTGCCCACTTTTTAGATTTTTTATGACATCTTTAAATATTGGGACATTTAATATTAATGGATTTTGAGGCACAGCAAAGAGAATGGCTTTATATTACTATTTAGTTCTAAAAAAAGCAGATGTGATCTTACTGCAGGAAACTCAGTTATGCAGTTATGTTTGAGATTATAACTGGCTGAATTTTGCGGGTTGATATTATTTTGGATGATGTTATTTTTTTTTCCTTTTCCTTTTCTTTTAATTTTTTTTCTCCCCTTTTGTCCCCAATTTGGAATGCCAAATTCCCAATGACTCGCCTCAATCTGGGTGGCGGAGGACAAATCTCAGTTGCCTCGGCATCTGAGACTGTCAATCCGTGCATTTTATCAAGTGGCTTGTTGAGCGTATTACCACAGAGACATAGCACGTGTGGAGGCTTCACACTATTCTCCACTGCATCCATACACAACTCAACACGTGCCCCACCGAGAGTGAGAACCACATTATAGCGACCACTAGGAGGTTACCCCATGTGACTCTACCCTCCCTAGCAACCGGGCCAATTAGGCTGCTTAGGAGACCTGGCTGAAATCACTCAGCACGCCCTGGATTCGAACTCGCGACTCCAGGAGTGGTAGTCAGCGTCTTTACTCGTTGAGCTACCCAGGCCCCTTAGTTTTTCTTTTTTTAATGTCTATGCCCCAAATGTTGGCCAAGAATGTGTAGCCTTTTTTGGAAAACTATCTGATACCCTGTTACAGTGCTCTCAGGACAGTGTTGTTGTAATGGAAGGCGACTTTAATTGTAAAACTAATGCAGACCTGGATAGGAACCATGATGAACCCCACCCATATTCTGCTGAAATTTAAAAAAAAAAAAAAACAATTAATCATCATAATCTTGTTGATCTGTGGAGAGAGACCTTTCCTGGGGTCAAGCAGTACACTCGGTTACTGGTTTTATACTGAAAAAGGCAATAGAGCTAGATTTTTTAATTATTCCATTACTCCTTACTTTTTGTCAGACCATTATTACATTTCATTGTCTGTCTCTGTCCTATCTCCTAAAATCTATAAATCACATTGGCACTTCAATAATAGACGATTACAGGATCACTTCTTTACTCACTCCTTTGAACTTTTCTGGACATCTTGGAGAGAAGACAGAGATAGGTTTCAGTCATTAAGTCAGTGGTGGGACATGGGCAAAGTGCATATTAAGACCTTATGTCAACAGTACACTGCACAGAGTATTAGAAGTCTCAAAGAAAAAGTCTCTTGAATGAGATATTCTGGAGCGAAGCAGATGGCTTAAACTCTTCTGATTCCATTATAAGGACTAAGCTCCTTTTGAAAGAATTGTTGGAGGAAAGAGGAAAAATAGCTCTTCTAAAGACCAGATTTTCCCAGCTGAATGACATGGATACCCCCACTGCATATTTTTTTTGGTCTTGAAAAAAAGCCAAGGAAACATTTTCATCAGTTATTCCATACAGCGGAATGACAAATGACCAGCGTGAAATTCAGTCTTATGCTCTTTAGTTTTATGAGGATTTATATCATTCGGAGCGGTGTGAGGGAAAAGCAACAGAAAAGCTTTAGTATGACTTACCAAAACTATCAGTTGGAGAATGGAAAGAACTGGATAAATCTTTATCTTTTCTAGAGATTTCTCAGGCCATCCAGGGGTTGAGTCCTGGGAAGTCTCCTGGATTGGATGGTCTTTCAGCCGAATTTTACAGATTGTTTAGCAACTTAATTGAACAGGATCTGTACGATGTTCTTCTAGAATGTATTAATCAAGGAACCCTTCCTTTGAGTTGTCGGAGGGCAGTTTTGACTTTGATTCCGAAAAAAGGAGATCTTGGGTGTTTAACAAACTGGTGCCCTGTGCCACTCACGTGTGTGGATTTTAAAATCTTGTCTAAAGCATTGATTTACAGACTTAAAAAGTGTATGTCATCTGTAATCCATGTGGACCAAACATTTTGTGTCCCTAAATGGACAATATTTGATAATCTCTTTTTGGTGAGAGATATCTTTACAGTTGCAAAGAGAAACAAGTTGGACATTGGTTTTCTCTCACTTGACCAGGAGAAAGCCTTTGACAGAGTGGACCACCAATATTTATTTAAGAATCTGGAGGCTTCTGGTTCTCGTTTTGTCTCATTTATCAAGATGTTATATAATGACATATACAGTATGTTAAGGATTAATTGTTCTCTGACTGAACCTTTCTCTGTAACCAGAGGCATAAGACAAGGATGCCCTCTTTCAGGTCTTCTTTATGCAATTTCTATCGAGCCTCTCTTGATTTCAATGAGGAAACAGTTATGTGGTGTTAGTGTTCCTGGTATTCCAGAGACAATCCCAGTAAAGGTCACAGCATATGCGGATGACGTAACAGTAATTATCAGAAGTTCTGATGATGTTACTAATCTTATTTCTTGCTTAAATACATATCAAAGTGCATCATCTGCCAGTATTAACTGGGGAAAATGCACATCTTTGCTGCTTGGGGATTGGCAGTCTGTTGGACCTTCTAAATTACCACAGCAGTGTAGATGGGTTCAAGAAGGTTTTAAAGTGTTTGGTGTATTTTTTTTTTGGATCTGATCACTTTACAAAAAAGAACTGGGAGGGACTGGCTGACCATGTGATTGGTAGAAGTCAGAAATGGCGGTGGCTTCTCCCACAATTATCTTTTAGAGGGAGATGCCTAGTCATCAATAATCTGGCAGCCTCAATGCTATGGCATAAAATTACTGAGTTAGATCCTCCCAAAGACTTGCTTATAAGTGTTCAGAAAGCATTTATTACATTTTTCTGGAGCGGCTATCATTGGCTTCCTCCAGTGATCCTTTACCTTCCTGTGGCTGAAGGAGGTCAAGGACTTATACACTTAGAATCAAAGATCTTGGCAATGAGGTTGCAGACACTACAGAAGCTTTTGTATAGTTTAGAAGAAGTGCCTTGGTTTAGGTATGGGATGTCAATACTTAAAGATCTTAGGGGTTTAGGTCTTGAAAAGCAATTGTTTTTTAATAGAGAAACCCTTTGTGGAAAAGGTGCATGACCTCCTCTTTGGGTTTTATGAATCAGTTGTAGGGCTTTACTGGTTGTTTAGATCAGTGTTACTATCAGAAATAATTGATAATTACTTCTTTAGTTATTGTTAGAGGAAAAGAAGGTTAAAAGGCTTATCCTTGGAAATGATTGGGGTTAACCTGTGGGATGGGCTCAGACTGGGGTGTAAAACACGGCTGTATGAGAAGGAGGGAGTCCAGTCTGGCCTGTAGGTGTTGAATGTACCTGTACATGGCGTGTGCAATAATTGCGATGATCCAACCACTAAGGAGGAGCCAGAGGCCAACCAAACTGATAGGGTGTTCTCAGTAAGAGGACGATCTGCTTATGTGACTAGGAAATATAGTGGTCAAGCCAGTCAGTTTGAGACTGAACTTCACTAATTTCATCCCTTCAGCCTGAAGCTGCTGTTGAAGGGTGTCATCAATGGTGAGGTTGTGACCTCTAAATGCGTCCATGATCTCAATTTCTGCGTCATGTTTGTCGACGTTGAGATGATGGAGGACAATATCGTCAATGTGCACAATGGCTCCTTGGGGAACCATTAAGAACACTGTTTGGTTTGGTAGCCTTAGTTTAGTGGCTGTATCATGGCGGTTGTATGACATTGGAACTTTGGTGACTGATGTGTTAACGAGCCAGCGATTGCCCTTGTCTCTGTTCCTTCATCTTTGATGGACATGCTACCTTGACACTTGTTCAGGGAATTCGGCTCTTAGGCCGCAGAGGTAGTTAGTCACCTCTCTAACAAAGGGATTGCATTTGGACAAACCCAATGAATGTCCTTTGTCTTGGTACAAAGTTTGTCTAAGTTAGGGATAAGGTAGAGCGAGGGGTCCTCATCATGGTAGGTGAGTGTTGGTGGTGTTTTGAGGTGAATGTGTGCATTACCTCTCTGAAATCCAACATTAAATATGGACTTTAGGATGTATATATTCTGCCTATGATGGTAGATTGAGGATAAATCCTATTTCGAGGTTCTGAGGATTTACATGGATTGGAATTTCAATGCCAAAACTATATGCCAGGTGTATCTGTGAAGGCTACACAATGGAGGTAGTAGCAGATCTAAGTTCAACAAGGTCTAGGGATACCAGGTAAGCTGGTATCCTTCCACCACTCAGACTGTTGACCGAGGAGCTAATTTCCCTGATGAGATCCTGCATTAGATCTAACAATATGCACATACATTGTCTTCTCTGACAAAGTCCCTAAAGCATGCAAAGTGTTATTGATAAGAACAGAGTGCAAATTACAGTGACTATAGTACCCTGAAGGGTTTTATTCAGGCCCTGTAATTGTTCTTGTTGGAGTCGTCATCTCTGCTGGATTTTGGACGATGGTGACTTGTCCATCTGAAGCTGGCGAACTGTTTTCTGGACCAAGTGGTCTCGGTATGTCAACCTGAACCCATGTCCATGATGGCAGTCAATGAGCGGAGCCAATCGGTTCAGTAGGTCCTGGCCAACTAACAGTGGTTCCGTATTAATGGGACATATGTAAACAGGGTCTATTAGCATCATCCCTTGAAAGGTGTCAGTCCAGGCCCATTTTGTGATAGACGACCTATCTTGCGTGTAGCTTGTGATGCTTATGCTGCAATTCTGTCTGTAACAGTTTGCCAAGGGAGAGCTTTGCTCTAGCCACCTCTGCGAAGGTGTTGGAACCCATTAAACTTATTTCGAAACCAGTGTCGAGTAGTGCGTGGGAGCTGAATGACCCATGTGTCAGGCATTGCCCTTACGGTACAGATCGCCCAAGAAGGTCAGAAAAGGAGGGTGTGGCATGTTAGGAGTGACTGTTTTGGGGAGCAACTTGGACCCTATTCCCCTTTCTCGATCTACAAAGTAAACTTTGGCGTTAATGGGAGGGGGTACATCGTTTAGTCATACTGACGGGGTTTCAGCGCCGTGTCCAACAGACCTGGTGAACAACGGAGCACGTCAAGCTTCGTTACTAACTCAGTCAAGCATCTCCTTATATCCTCCATTTCCTTTCTCAAATCTTGTTCTCTGAGGGGATTTGAAACCTTGTCTACCCACTCACCTTCCTGTTTGGGTTTTCGTTCGAACCGTGCCTTTCCTTTCGGCCGATGAACGTTTTGTCGTTTAGGCCTGCCGTGACCCTGGGGGTGTGTCTGGTCACCACCCCCCTGGGTCTGTTGCCTACCCTGCTGGCAGGGTGATCGGCGCCTCTGGGGTCCTGTTCTAGCATTCACCTTAACTCGAGGCATTTCGTTGCCTTCAAGCTTTAGGTCTGCATATTCTGAGGCTTGGATCCCCAGGGCTCTGGCATCGCCTTCGTGCCCTCGGGCAGGGCGCACGCGTGTCTCCCATGCTAGTTGCACGTACCTTCTGATTTCCTGCATGGTGGGGTTGCCCGTTCTGCAGTGCATCGTGACACACGCACTCATGGAGGTTGTGAAGGAAAAGAGACTTGAAAGCTCGTTCCTCCTCCAGACCTGGTTCGTTACTTCCTTGAAAGTACGTGGTTCTCAGGCATCTGTAATACTCACGCGGAGGCTCGTGCCTCTTCTGGGTGATGGCGATAGCAGCTATGGAAGCGGAGGCTTCGTCAATATACAGCGAATACTCCTCACGTAGGGCTTTACACAGAGCTGAGTAGCGGTTTTGGGTACCAGACGGTAGCGTTTCCATGAACACATGGACACTCCTTACCGTAGTCTTCCATATGAGCTTGAGTTTTTCACGCGACGAAGCATAAGGCAAGTCAACCAGGCAGTGCTCAATTTCTCTGAGACAATTGTCGATGTTTGAATCTCGATTACTTGGGTCAAAGCGTTCTATGTCCCCTGCGAGGGACTCGAGTTGTCGGATGCGCAAGCGTTGGTGGCGGTATGACCACGGGTCGTCCGAGTCATCCGAAACACCATAGTCACTCGGATCACTATAACGATGAGGACGACTTCCTCCCCTTCGTGGTGGGGAAGGAGTCCAGTCGACGTGTGGGGGTGGACCCCGGGTTGCGTACAGCTCCCTGGCTAATGGGATCTTCGAGCCGCTTACACCACTCTGGGCTTGAAAATAATTGTCCCCCCTCTGTGGTGTGGAATCAGTCGGTTTGAAACACAAGGTGGCATGACTGAAAACTGACTGGGGGGGGCAACTATAAAGAGGGGCACCTGCATCCAACCAGCGGGTCGCTGGAGGAGCTTGAAAGGAGTCTTGGAGTATGAAGTCAGAGACTGTACCACTAGGGGCAGCTCGGCTCCTAGCGTGTGTCCCTGGGTTTCTCAGGAGCACATTTCTACACTTAGCGCTAAAGAGGGGGCCCTCTTCTATGTCAGATGTTGTGCTGTGCGTTTTAGCTGCACTTACCTGATCTGACTCTACTCTTAGCTGGGCAGCTTGAAGCTGCCTGTGCAGGGTTTCGTTTTCCTCCTAACTTCTTGGTGCAGGCTGAGATTTCCCCTCTGCACCACTTGGTAGCTGCTCTGCAGCTGGGTGAGCTGGGCCTGGTGCTCTGTGGTTTGCAGTTGGGTTCTGCGGTGATGAAGAAGGAACATTTGGCCCACTAGGTCTGGGATTGTGCTCTTTGGCTTCCCGACCGGGTTGTTGACATAATCAACTAGTTCCTGTAATGCTTCATCACAGCGACTAATATTGTAGCCATTAAGGTTATCTCTCTCCTCTACGGAGAGACGTAGGACAGCAGCGACCACATCTTGCAGTGCTGGGTCATCTGACCTCTGTGGAGCTTCAGTTCCAGTCATGCGGGGCGATTGGTGACTCATTTGACTGGGGCAGTAAAAATTATTGTGACACAGTGGCTCTGATAGCTTGTTTTACAGTTTCTATAATGCTGACACGAACACACAGGTGAGAGGCTTCAACCTGTGGCTTACGGGCTACTGTTATGTAATGTGCAAATTTCACTGCGTTCTCTCTTTGGTGGACGTCAATGAGGTGACTTGGCACCTCTCTGTAACATCTTGGTGAAAGCGTTAGGAGTTAAATAACAACAACAACAGCAGGCTTTGAGCAGACTATCGTAAACTTACCAACCCCTAATTCACTCTTAAGAGCACTTTCACACAACACTGGCTTATGCTTGGCAAGTTGTGTGAAGTCAATTGTCAAACAGAACCAAACTTTGAAGTAATGATTCAGGTTATTACTTTGGATTCTGGCACATAGGATGCCTCACACGGGGCACCAATTATTATGTAGGGCTTTACTGGTTGTTTAGATCAGTGTTACTATCAGAAATAATTGATAATTATTTCTTTAGTTATTAATTAATATTTAAATTAATTAATTGAATCTAACTCATTAAAACCTCATATGGGGCTCCATATTTAGGACATTTAGGAGCAGGTTTGGTTATTAGCAATAATTAATAATTATCAAAGATAATTATTAATTATTAAAATCAATAGAACATTGATGAGAATCAATGTTAGCTTTTTTAATCCTTTAAATCAACAATTATCAAAGATAAATCACTATTCATTAACATCGATGAAACATTAATTAAAATTAACACTAGCTTATTGATCCTTCAAATTCAACAATCATCAAAGATAATGATCAATTATCAAAAATCAATAGAATACTAATAAGGATTAATATTGCCGGGGCACCACCCTGGAATCAGGGACTAATAACCAGATAGTATAACAGTCTCAATATTAGATTGTTTTCTTAGGAAAATCGACATCCAAAGAATATCGATTTTTGAAAAAAAAAGCAATGAATGAAGACTTGAATCTGAGCACTGACATCCCGTCAGCATGTGACACAGGTGTATGCAAAACAAACCAAAACACTTCTCTTTGAAATATAACAAAGTTTATTTATGCAGTAATATCAATTAATAATTAATACAATGCAGTCAATAAACTTCCTTACAACTACAAACTAAACAGTGATATGATTAGATATGGAAACCAAAATAATTCTATAACACATGAGGGTGTGTGTGTGTGTGAGAGAGAGTGTTTGTGTGTGTGTGTGTGTAAGGAGGGACGCGCACAAAATGGCGGATGTGACTCTCGTGGAGAGTATGTCAAGCGAGACTTCCGGCCAGAGAATATGGCCGCGAATGTGGGCGGAAAGAACCAGTCAATGGCGTCTACCAGTTTACCACGTGTATCCGCTGAGCTTTATCACAAAGCTATCTACTAGTCAAAAATGTGTGCGAGAATGTTTGTGAGGGGTCGCGTGTGTGTGTGGTTAGTACGAGAGTGAGAGAGAATAAAGTGACGGCACCAAAGCCGGTTTAGTGATCGTGGGAGAGAAAGCAGCTGTTAGTTTATCACTCAGAGACGTGGTGGACGGCTCGTAAACCGTCCCGCGGTCTTTGGTTCTTTAATGGATAAACTCAGTGTGCCGGTCTCACCCACGATGGCAGAAATGCACAAAAGTCCGACTGTGGTTAGACTACAAAACAGCAGATCTCATTCGTGATAATTAATACCTTGAGTATTAGCCGCAATGAGCGGACTCGGTGGTCCGTAAACTATACAAGCAATAACCTTGATACACAAGAATAACACACTATAATATTCTATCTCTGCCCAGACATAAACGTCTTACTTGAATCGTATGAGGACACAGACGAATGTGTGTTCATCCGTCCTTTAACTCCGACTTGGTTCCTCAAGGCTTGGGTGATGACGGGAGGCCGTTTCCTCGCTCTATCGGCAGGCGATACGGCTGCTGATTCTCGGCGGGCTGGCGGAGAAATCAGCGACGTCAACTTGATTGAATATGGAAGAGAAATCTTTTATCTCTTCACTTCTGCAGGCAAACGGATGAAGATGCGGATTGCTCAGCGGTCTCCTTCAGACCCGTTAGAGTGTTCGGTGGAACACAGAGTAATCTCAACTCGTCCAGCGAGATGGAGATTGTATGGCCACAGTTTCAAGTCGTACGTTACTTCCTTGTGCCACGAGGCTACATCTGAGAGCAGTGATGAGCTGGAAGCAAATCCCAGAAGCATTTCAGAGGTATTTCTACTCCTGATGACGTCATGGTTGAGGGGCGTTCTGTCGTGTGCCTCTTCCAGTAGGAGTTGAGAGTTCGATCCTTTAGTGAGCAAGGCTTCATGGGATTTTAGTCTGTTTTGGACTCCCTTTGTTTGATTTTGGCATGGTTTTTATCAGTAAGATTTATGACTTTGTATGTGGGCCTGAGTTAGGTTTTACAACTGTGTTAGGCCTGCCTATGTTTTCTATCTGAATACATGAGGCCCAACACAGTGTTTAAATCATGGGAATTGGTGAAGTTGTCTAGAAGAGACGATGAGCATTATGGTATAGCAGAACCTCTCTTTTTTTAATCCCCTTATAGAATTACCATCTAATCTTCAATTAATAGATTTCTAGTTGCCAGAGTTACCAAAATTATTGACTTGATTGATATAACTAAAGGCCAGTGGCGGACTGCACAAGCAATTGCTGAACAGGTTGGATTAACTTCACTTAGAACTGTAGATGTGTTAATCAGCACTCTTAAATATTCTTTTCCACCAACATTGGTTAACTTTAATAATGATGTCTTGATAAACAGTTTTATACCTCAGACTTTTTCTCAGCTAAGGGTGATTCCTAAACTGAGGAACTGAAAATGATAATAGTACTTGTTTGTTGAAGAGATATGATGAATTGAGTGTATAGGAAAAACAAAACTATCATATTTGTGTTAAGACTGTTCATCTTGGACAATTAAGAGGAAGGGCTGATACTAAATGGAGGGCTCAGCTCTCTATATCTGATTATATATTTCCATCATGGAGGTTATTATATAAACCTCCTATTTCTAAGAGATGTTGGGACCTCCAGTGGAGATTGCTACACTGTATTATTGCCACCCATTTTTTGTTGCAAAGGTGAATGTGACTGATTTACCAGTATGTCCTTTTTGCAATGCATATGATACTATTTTTTACATGTTTTGTAGATGCCCAAGACTTGTTTTTTTGTTTGTAATGCTGAAGAAAATAATAACAAAGTTAGGTTCCCTATCTGTCACTCACTCGACATTGTGTTGATGTAGTGACACTAGGGGTCACTCTTGGGAGCCTGAGACACCTCTGGTCTTTGATAAAAGGCCAATGAAAATTGGCGAGTGGTATTTGCATGCCACTCCCCCGGACATACGGGTATCAAAGGAACTGGTATGCAACCACTTATTCAGATTTTCTCTTCAGAGCCGAATGGTCATGCTCACTGAGCTGAATTCCCACGACTGTTCATTCACCTCTGCTGGATCTGACAGCGCATTTAAGCGGCTTCTCCCTCCTCTGCACTGGTGCACTGCAGAGAATGGCCCTGGTTGCTTCGGCAGAAATAAAAGAGTATATTTCTTTAAAAGAGTATATTTCTCTAAAAGAGCGGCACGCACGGAATGTCTTTTTAAAGATGCATCTTTTTAAAGATGCCTTTCCGATTGTGTGTTATTCCAGGTTGCGCTCATTATATCTCGCCTTTTGACGGTCACGATCACTGTCTTTCGTGTCTGGGCACTGCTCATGCGGAGACAGCGTTCGTGGATGGTCATGTACTCATTGCGAGAACATGTCCATGGCAACGATGCAGTCGCGGCTCGCCTTCGTAAGAAAGCAAGCCACCCCAGAGGCTCCCCGCCTCGGTCCTTTTACCCACGGGTATGAGGCCAGCGCGGCTAGCACTGGGGGCGATTTGGGGACCCCGATGGGACCGCCTCCACCGGCTATCCCCCTGGGGACCTCCCATTCACCAGCACGCTCGTCTGCCCCGATCAGGCTTCCGGATGAGTCCGCCGGCTCGTCTCATGGCGAGTTCAACCTCTTATTCAGAGAAAGATCAGTAGACGAAGGCTATCCGGCATATCCTGCCCCGGCGTGGCTCAAGATCCCGCACCCTGTCTGCTCGTCCCCCTGCGGTGACTGCACCGGCTCCGCCGCAGCCCGCCCCTTCGGCCCGGCCCCGGCGTGGAGCCCACCACAGGAAGCAGATGCAACCCATCTCGTGGCCACCCAGAACCCGTGAAAGGCTTCAAAGCGCCCTTGAGACGGGCGACCCAGGGACGACGAAACCCGCTGCTCTGTAGCTGGTAAGCAGACCTCTCCATCTATTTGTTACCTTTGCATTTAATTGCGCTGCATGCCCAAGTGGCTGCAGTACTCAAGAGTTCAGCAAGAGTGGTTTCCATGTTCCCTGGGTCACGTATCTGGTGTGCATGGCCGTCATCACGACCACCGTGCACCACTCTATTTGGCAGGTTTGGCGCTCCAGCGGTCTCCCGCCCCTGAGCGCCCAGCTGTGGCACAAATCCGCCCCCAATGTGACAGATGCATATGAGACCGCTTCAGCACTGGCTTCAGATTGAGTCCCGAGATGGGCATGGTGCTGCGGGACACATCGCATGGTCATCGCCGGTCTGTCACTGTCTTTTCAGCCCTTGGATCGACCTCTCGTTTCTACGGGCAGGTGTTCCCCTAGAACTGGTCTCCAGGCGCATCGTGGTCACGACAGACGCCTCCAAAACGGGCTGGGGTGCTGTTTGCAACGGGCACGCAGCCACCAGCTTGTGGACGGGCCCGCGACTGCATTGGCACATCAACTGCCTCGAGTTGTTGGCAATTCTGCTCGCCCTGCGGAGGTTTCGGCCAGCTCTTTGTCTGCTTTGGTGCACAGCGGAAAGGAAGCCCACAGGCTCATTGACACCATAACTATGGCATATCACACCCAGGACATGCTGCCTCCGGTAGGGCTACGAGCCCATTCTACCAGGGGTGAAGCGGCCTCCTGGGCCCTGGCCAGGGGTGCCTCTCTAACAGACATTTGCAGAGCAGCAGGCTGGGCAACACCCAACACCTTTGCAAGGTTCTACAACCTCCGGGTGGAACCGGTTTTGTCCCAGGTAGTGGCACGCAATACAAGTGGATAAGCCCGGGATAGCCAGCCGGGTGTATCGCTTGCACATAGCGCCTTCCACATCCTTTTGAGCTGAAGACGTGCGCCATTAATTCCCATTAGTTTTTAATTAACAAAGTTTTGTTCCCTGGTTGACTTCCTCCGAGCCCTGTGGCAGTCGAGTTTTCGGAGAGACTCGCTGCCGGCCCAGTACACGTGCTAACTAAGAGCCCTGTTCTGGGGTAGGTGCTCTGTATGTGGCGGTTCCCTGTAAGGCTAACCCCATGTGATATATATCTTCTGCTAATTCGTTTCCCTGTTGGCAAACTGCGTCTTCCTTAGGCAGAGCCCCTCTACCCCAGTCTCCATGTTTGTAGTAACTCCTCCCCCATTGGGTAGGATCTACCTTGAAGACTCTACACATGGTCGGAAAGACCATGTGATGTATTCTTCCACTTAAATATCCTCCCCTCTCTTTGGGCGAGGTGTGGTCTCCACGTGTCTTCCCCTTGGGAGGGACACCCCCCGACTAGACCTGGCGGTCCTGTCGGATAATCCCCCTTCTTTTATAGGGAGTGGAAAAAGAGAAGGGGAAAAGAGGCCACGACTGGGTTAAGCCTGTCTCTATCTCTTGAGTAGTCAACTTGTCCCCAAAGGGCCGATCGACACTCATAACTATGTTGGGGGAGGTTACGTGTCGACCTGGTGTGCTGGCTATGAGCACAGTAATCTGCCCACCACACACCGCCAGTTCACGTAACAGAGTTCAGCCAATTGTGGCGTTTTGTATAGGGACCCCTAGTGTCACTACATCGACACAACGTCGAGTGAGTGACAGATAGGGAACGTTATGGTTACTTGTGTAACCTCCGTTCCCTGATGGAGGGCACGAGACGTTGTGTCCCTCCTGCCACAACGCTGAACTACCCGCTGAAATGGCCGGACCTTATATCGGCTCCTTAACATAAAACCTGAATGAGTGGTTGCATACCAGCTCCTTTTATACCCGTATGTTCGGGGGAGTGGCATGCAAATACCACTCGCCAATTTTCATTGGCCTTTTATCAAAGACCAGAGGTGTCTCGTGCTCCCAAGAGTGACCCCTAGTGTCACTACATCGACACAACGTCTTGTTCCCTTCATCAGGGAATGGAAGTTACACAAGTAACCATGACGTTTTTTATATACCAAAAGTTTGTGTATATTCGGTTGTCACTATAGGCAGTCGTTGCACACTTGCTAATTTTTGAATAGGTCAAGCTAAGGTGGCCATTTTGAAATCCCATCAGAACAGAAATACAGGGCAAGACATAAATATGGAAGCATTATTTAAGTCACTAGTGGAATCAAGGGTAGCCACAGAATATACATATTACAAACACACTGATAATGTTCTTCTCCTTAAATTGAGATGGAGTGTTAGGGAGGCACTAGTCACACTAAGCGAGCTTGGAAGTTTGATTTTTAAATGGTAATCGCAATGACTTCCTTGTTTTTTAATGGTTTATATTGCATGGTGTCCTGAGTTTTCATGCCGTTATAATTCAACTGAGTTTTGTTCTCTATATTTTCTAGTACTCTTAACTTTGTATTTTGACTAATTTATTGGTTAAAATAAAAAGGGTTTTAAAAGTCAAAAGTCTCTCTCTCTCTCTCTCTCCCCCTCCCTCTCCCTAATGGACAAACACAGCAGTGTAATTCAATCAACCGCCCACAGGCAGTCACTGCTGGATAACTACATTAGCTTTAAGCATCTTGATTTTATCAGAATTATAGAAAATGACAAGTGAACATAGCATGACCTGGAGAGTCCAGGTGGAATCCCAGTATTGGCATTTCTTCATCTAGCCAGGTTGGTGCAGGAAAATCAATAGTTTTCCACACCAGCTCATGCTCCATCACTGCAGCTGTTGCCTCTCATGCTGCCTGTGTCTTCAATCAAAAAAATAAAACAGATGACTTTAAAATATGGTGTAAAAATTAAAAGACGTGGCTAGAAAAATAAGGCTGATGGCACATGAGAAAATAGAGGTAAATGTATGTGTAGATTGCTCACTGACATCATGAATGTGCTGTGCTCAATCTGCAGGCAATGAAAATGATAGAAAATGGCATGAATATGTAACTGAAAATATAATAAATAGGTGGGGGAATATAAAAAATTATAATAATGAGTCTCATAACAAAAATTATTTTAATCAAGTGCAATTTAAAAAAATGAGGTAAGACAAGGCAAGATGAGATGAGAGAGGAGAGGCTAGATGAGATGAGGAGAGGAAAGGAGAGATGAGACAAGACTAGGAGAGACAAGACGAGGAGAGGAGACCAGATGCAATGAGACATAGAGAGGAGATACGAGTGGAAACGAGAAGAGATTAGGAGAGGAGAGAAGATGGAGAGGTGTAGAGACACAGAAGAGATGCGAGACGAGATGAGAGGCGAGACGAGACAAGGAGAGGATAGACAAGGAGAGGTGAGACAAGACAATATGAGGAAAGACAAGATGAAAAGAAGCAAGGCAAGACGAGAAAAAGGAGAGACTAGATGTGACAAGATGAGACGAGTAGATACAAGACAAGAAAAGATGAGACGAGACGAAGAAAGGAGAGGAGAGATGAGGTGAGCAGGACAAGATGAGACAGAAGAGGTGATACGAGAAAAGAGAGGAGAGGCGAGAGGACAAAGCAGAGGTGAAATAAGACAAGATGAGATGAGAGAGGTGAGGTGAGACGAGACGGATAGAGGAGAGATGAGACGCGGAGAGGAAAAAATGAGATGATGAGAGGAGAAATGACAAAAAGATGAGAGAAGACAGGGATAGACGAGATAAGGAGAGAGGAGGAGAAAAGAGGAGAGATGAGAAAAAGATAAAAGAGACAAGAAGCAAGACCAAACAAGACGAGGAAAGGAGAAGAGAGACGAGATGAGGAGAAAGATAAGAAAAGATGAGAAGAGACATGGAGAGAAAAGATGAGACAAGGAGAGGTGAGATGAGACAGGACGAGGAGGGTAGAGATGAGAGATGAAATAAAGAGAAAAAAGATGAGGAGAGGAAAGACAAGACAAGGAGAGGAGAGATGAGATGCAATGAGGATAAGGAGAGATAAGATGGAGAGGAGAGACCAGACCAGATAAGATGAGACAAGAAGAGACAAGACAATATGAGGAGAGACGAGATAAAGAAAAGCAAGATGAGATGAGAGAGGCGAGACAAGACAAAACTAAATGAGACGTGATGACAGAGGAGAGGTGTAACAAGAAAAGATGAGACAAGAGATGAGATGAGACAAGAAAGGAGTGAAGAGAAGAGAACAAGACAAAGAAAAGCTGTGCTTCTGGTGTTGTTTGTAATGGGTTTATAACAGCAGGTTCTGGTAGCAGTGCTTCTATTCAGCAATATGTGATAAATAAGACAAATCAACACGTTAACAACCTTTTTTTTCTGAGACGCCATTATTTAAAATTCTCTCTTATGGTCTACTTTGTTATCTCCTCTTTTGTTCTGTATTTCTTTACCTATTTTATATTCTAAGCTATGTTTCTTTAAACTCTCTTCTCTTCTTTTGCTTACTTTTAGTTTTTCTATTTTTTTTTTTTTACTTTTAGGTTAGACAGCCTATCAGAGCACAGAAGAGCTCTTTTCTTCACATCACCTCCAAACGTCTCTCTCTCTCTCCAAGCCCCCACATCTCTTTCATCCCGCCATTGCAGTGCTTTTGTTCCTCAGCTCACAAAATCATAAACAAAGAAATATTCCCCGCTCGCAACAACACACACAGTAAAGGACTGTAACATAGAAGAAAAAACAGCATTTACTGCTCTTATCGTGACTTCTTTAGGTTACAGCAGTGACCCGCTAAATCTGGTGTTGATGCTGAGTCGCCCTGGAGCTGCTGTGGGTCAGATCAGTGTGTGTGTGTGCGTGTGTGACACATTCAGCATGGGTTAATGATGGCGTCTGATAACAGGAGATGATCTATAGCACATGCGTCAGTGTGGCTGATGTTCAGAATCAGGCGTACACACACAATTACACCTGTAATTGTGTCATCTCTGTGAACTCAGAGTTTGATCCTGAGTTCATGATTAAACCTGAAGCATGTGCACACGAATGAATGACATTTGCTGAGAACAGCCAATGCGTGAAGCATGGAGATAGTCAGCATGATTTATGTTTTGCAAGAGATTCAGTGCAATTTTCTTTTCGTGAGAGATTCAGCATGATTTACCTCTTGCAAGACATTCAGATTGATTGATTTAATTCAAGAGATTCTTAGTGATTTAAATGTCATGCGAGAATCAGCGTGATTTACTTCTCGTGAGAGATCCAGTGTGGTTTATTGTCGTGAGAGATTCAGCATGATTTACATTTTTGTGAGAAATTCAGCACAATTGACTTATCAGGAGAGATTCAGCGTGACTTACATCTTATGAGTGAGTCAGCATGATTGATTTATCAGGAGAGATTCAGCATGACTTACATCTTACGAGTGAGTCAGCATGATTGACTTCTAGCGAGAGATTCAGCGCAATTTACTTCCAGAGAGAGATTCAGCGTGATTTACTTCTCACAAGAGATTCAGCACTATTTCATTCATGCGAGAGATTTAGCATGGTTTATTTCTTGTGAGGAATTTGATGCAATTAACTTCTCATGAGAGATTCAGCTTGATTTACGTATTGTGAGAAATTCAGTGCAATTTACATCTTGCAAGAGATTCAATGTTATTTACGTTTCGCAAAAGAATCAGCAGAATTGACTTTTTAGATCAAAATTAAAGACTTTTAAATTAATTAGATTTGAAGTGCAAGACATATCACCTATAAATACCTAGCCTACAATATAATTTTAACCAATACATTATTTGTTCAGGTGGAAACTTTGTCAGCTTCACAGAATCTGTAAAGTGTGAGAATCACCTTACAAACAGCTCTGCAAGCAGCATTTTTCTGTGGTTCAGCATCAAACATTGCATACAGGTACAGTATGTACAGAAAACCTTGCAATGAAACTCAGTAATGCATTTTTTATGTTCTGCTCAAAAGATATGAGATTCCCAGTTCTCTCAAAAAAATTATTTTTATTTAAATCTAATTCCATCATATATATTTCTATGCGAAACAAGCTTGGGAAATACAGGGGGAGTGACTATATTGTGTCAGAAATGTCACTTTGCTCACAGATGATTGGTTCAGTACGTGTTTGTGTTCTGTTACCCGCCCCCCGGCAAAAAATAACATGATCTGGAGCAGGTTAGCCGTGGAGCGCAAGTTACCATGGTGATGAAGCGTTAAACCGTAAATATTGTGAATAAACCGACAAGCCTCCTTTAGACAAAAACTACCACAGCACTTTCCTAAACACCTGTTTGTCACTATGCACTGCCAAATCCAGGAGCTCCAGGAAGGGAATGTGGTCAGGCAGTTCTGGACAGGGAATGATGTCAGGCAGCTTAGGAACAGAAATGAGGTCAGGCAGCCTTGAGTCGGTAAGACCAGGTGGCTTCAGGGCAGCGAAGAGGTAGGGAGGCTCCAGGGCAAGGATGAGGACAGGGTCGGCGGTGGCTGCTGGGGAGAGGACAGGGTGGCTGCTGCAGTGAGGGTTGGCACCTCCAAGGGAGCTGCAGCGTGCCTCCCTTCCTCTCTGGCGATGCTTATTTTTGGCAGAACTGGAGAGTGGGCTAGGCGAAGACTGGGAGGTGGAATTGTCTGAGGTGAAGGACCTTCCACTGAGCAGAACCTCCCTCTCTTTAAGGTGGCAACTACCCCCCAGTAGGGCCAAAAAACTATCCATCCAGATCCTCTGATCTGAGAGGTTCGTCAATTCCAGCAAGAAATACATGTTTAATAAAAGTCTCACCCAAGCACAGCTCCTGGGCCACATTGAGGAGATCTTGGGAATACACTCCAATGGGCTGCACCCTGAGGGCAGTCCACAAACTTGGTGTCCCGAGCTGTGTTTCAAGAGACAGACTCCTGCCGAACAGGAGCTGTGAAGGAACAGACCCATGATAGAGAGCTGCTGTTTGCTGGGTTCAAAAACTGGCTGGATTCTTCTGTCAGGTTTTGGGGTATAGAAGAACCCATGTGCAGACAGCCAGAACTCTTCAAAGTGTTTATTTTTACAAAGAAACCGAAAATAAATCAGGTCAACAGGGAACACACGACTGAACTGGAGGGAAACAAGACGAAGTATTCAGCACATAGAGCACACGAGGGGAATATTAAGAGGGAGAAATCAAGAGGCAAACGAGGAGGGCAGGTAAGGGACATTAACTAATAATGAGGGAAACGAGGGGACAGGGCCAGGCAAGTTTCAATCCACTTTTTGCGCTGTTCAGTTATTGACAAAATGGAAATGCATACATTTTTTTTTGCAAAATTTGCTGTCTCCTGCTTGTTTCCATTCAAATAGTCTTTTACTGATAAAATGTTGTGTGTGATGCCGTCATTCTTAAAAAAAAAAACACTGCCACAAAAGTTTAAAATAAATCTGCTCTTGAGGCGTTCCCATAGAGAAATTTGTGTACATCGCAAACTGTGTACATTTCGCATCCCAGATGTCCCCACATTTGTGTAAAATGGAGAGAGTATTGAGGTAATTTATTGAAATTGGCCAGCTTACAGTCATTTTAATTTCAAATAATTGCAATCGTAAGAAACATCAGAAGACAATGTCGAAATGGAGAAGTATGCTTGTCTGTATTTGGGATTATTAGAAGAAATTGATTAAAAAAAAGCTGTTACAATAGAACAGCGAGCCTGAAATGCTATATTACACTCTTTAATGAAATTGAGGAAAACTCGAGCCTCCTCATCACTCCAAGTTTTCCTCTCCGCTATGCTGTTTGTTGTAAGGACAACTATGATGTAAATTCTATCATGTGACACTATATTTTTTGTGTTAATGCTACTTCTTCTTGACAAATACTGTTTCCAAACTAGTTTTCATGACATTTGACTTGTCGACATAGGATTTATGCGCTAAAGTTACACTGAAAAATATGATGTCGACACGTGAAATTGTAGCGATAATTTGCGTTTCTAAACCTTTTTTCACAAAAATTCCTTGGATGTACACGTAGTTATTGTAAATGCAGCAGCTATCAGCGAAGACAGAGCTATGAGAATATGAATAAAGAGCAGTGACCCTTCAGACAAAGTAACATACGTCTTACAGTTAGCCTGCCACAGTGGAGGGTAGAGGAGCAAAATTACCTGCAATGCACAGTTATATAGGCCGTATGTGGTGGGTGCTAATTTCATACCCTGGGCTACTATTTAATATATTGGGCAGCTTCACAGCTCCATTGTTTTGGAATTTCCCAAAACTGTCCATCATCGTCTGTCAATGAGTGTCGCAATCGGCATTAGGATATTTGTCAGATAACATCGATATCTGATTACATCGTCCTAACGCCCAGCCCTACTGCTTATCTTTTGTGCTATTTTGCCATTTTGAATACAAACATTTTTACTTATGCATTCATGCAGATCAGATGAGTTTGTATTTTTGGGCAATTGCGGGACGTCCAATTTGTTACAGTCAGGTTATAAACATGAGCGCTCTGAAGAGATTTTGTTGCTACTGTAAGTAGATAAAAAGTTAATCATTAATAGTAAATCATAATGTCATATTCATGCCAACCTTATGTAAAAATGCTACCTGAGTTTTTGCTTTTGCTTGGCTGATCACTTGCTTCAGAAGACAAACAGTACACTGCATGAATGCAAGCGCAGAGGAACGGCCCGTTTTCCATTTTATATATATATATATTGTTTTACTATAACGTTTATAAAACGTTATATAAAATATATAACTGAAAAAATAAACTTCTGTCCAAGCTTCTTGGGTTATGACGTAGTTATGTGCAAAAGAAACATAAGAGCATGGTAAAATATAGAAATCTTAAATCCGAAAAATAAATCTGATTTTCATGATAGGGCACATTGTTATATAAAATATACAATGTGTTCATGTGAGGGCACATGGAAATATAATTTAAACAATGCCATTCTAAAATTACATTTAAAAAGACTATATCCCACCTTTCTTGTATATCATTCATATATTTCATATGACAATAAAAAATATTTTCAGTAGTGATTAAGCATACAGTGGCTATTTGGCTTTGTAAGGCAGTGTTTTATGTTATTGTTGAACAACAAAGACATTTGACCTGTATATTTTAATTAATATTTTCATTAATTTCAGATGGCTAAGGCTTTGAATATAGTATCAGTGTGGGAGTAATTTACTGAAGTATCGCCAGGGAAAGCACAATGTCAAATCTGCTACAAAAAATAAAAATAAAAAAATTACCATGGTGGCATGTTAATTTTGTTATGAAGCCCTATTTTACACTGAGTGGAAGTTTTTCATTCATATTATAGATTTTAAAAACTATTGGCCAATTATTCCACTATCAGCCTGTTTTCCCACCTTAGTTATCGGTATCGGCAAAACCCAGTATCGGTCAACCTCTAATATAAATATCTTTGGTTCTTGGCTTGTGTAAGCACTTACAGTGTGCATCATGTATTGATGATATCACAGTATGTGGGCAATATCAGAAGCAGTAGCATTTTTCTGACAAGTTGGAAGGATCCAATGCACCGCTTCAATTTATCTTTATACCTATCTTCTTTAACACCTTTGTGAAATATTAAACCGATGCTTATATATACATTTAAATGTTTTTCGCCATTTTTATCTCGTTGGTACCAAAGAAATGTGCAATGCTTTGTTGACATGTTTCTTGACAGCATGGTGGAGGGGGCATATTTGATGACATAATCGAATACTACTGCATGGGAAAAAGAGATCCGATCAGTTGTCTGGACACAGAAGCTGCTTGATGTGGAAAAATTTAAACTGGCTGTGTTCTGACTGGGTGATGATCCCATCTGCTTTATTGGATCACAGTGATAGCATGTTAATGCAAAGTGTAAACATGGCCTAAGAAAGCCCCAAACAACCACTCTCACAAACAAACAATCCTGAACTCCCAAAAATATAGCACCACTCATAGGTCACATGATCTCTCTCAATCTATAATCACGTTTTCATCAAACTGCACATTCATGACTCTAAGACATTACAGATATTACAGCTTCATTTTCTGCTACAGCAAAATTTTCTCTAATGCTGCTTTAAAACTATGTGTGTTGCGAAAAGTGCTATTCAAATAAAACTGACTTGATATAACTTGACTCTCTGAAGGCATGTTGTTTGTTAGCAAGTTTAAAGCTGCTCTCATCTTCCAGCATAGCTCGGGCCATTTCCAGTCAAACTCTTCTGGTAACTGCATCTTATCTTAAGTACTAATACATTAGAGATGTGACAGCCAGACAAACTGCACCAGCGCAAGAATAAGCACAGCACTGTTGAAAAGCTCTGACTTCAATCAAAATCCATTTACAGAATGATTGTATTGTATTGCATGTTGTGCCTATTAATGAACACACAAAGATGGCTGTTTTCTTGATTTATTGATGCTATACAAACACTGACTGGCTTTTTAAAAGACTCTTGTGAACAAATTAAAAGCCAGTGCTGTCAGTGAAACTGCACAAAAAGTTACACAAACACAGATGTATTAAAGATGGAGAGGTTTATTTCATGGCTAGCACATGTTGTTGTTGGTGTGCTCTACTGCCTTGAGCTGTATGGTGAATAGATGTTTAAGTATCATTTGTACCTCCATTAAAAAATATTAAAACTGCCTACTACAGTCTGCAACATATTCTCTTTCACAATTGCCATCAAATGATATTGGGGTTAGTTTTCTCACTTTTTACACCAGTGTATTTTGTGTGTATTGTATATTTTTTATTCTGTACATTGTATATATTCATTCTCCTACCTACAGTATATGACTCACCATTACAATTGTGCACATGATGGAGTGACAAGAAAAGTGATTTGATCTGAATATTTCTCAGGGTTGTTTAATTGTATTAGTTAGTTTCTGTATAGGCACATACCTTAAAGTCTTGGCTACAAAAAAACAGTTAACATTCCCAATGTTTATTGCCCAGGATAAAAGATTAATGCTCTATTAATGGACTATTAGTTAAGTTAAATGGCTTATTAAAGGCTTTTCAATCAATTTAAAACAGTATAACAATAAAAAATACATGTTGAAACACAAATTATGAAAATGTAATATTCAAACCATTTTATTGGCCAGGAGAAATCGTAATTAATTAATTGTATAAAATTACAACTTGCACCAACCTGTCCAGCTCACCTAAGGCCAGCATGAGAGAGTTTCAGGTCAGTTCATAGCTGCATTGTCACTATATTTTGCAACCACTGACCATGTATGCATTTTTAGCCATGCACACATAAATATACTTGGTTTTCTGTGATGTATTGACCATTTTTGTCAAGAATTCTGCTGCTTTAAACTTGACACACAGGTTATGTTTTCTAAGTGCCAGACATAGATGAGGTTCCCTTTCAAGTCAGTCACTGCGATGCTGTGTCAGTAGCTGATGCTATGAGTGCTACTTGCAGGAGTGACGATCACTTTAGACCCTTTAGAATCACGGCAACCTTACTGGCAAATAGCGCTTGCCGCTCCGCCTCTTATGCACGTGTCATCGCAGTTATATCAATCGAACCACAGCACCATTTCTTTCGAATTTTTTCTCTTCAGAGTCGCAATTATATCTCTCATGTCTGAACCCGACTCAGCGCTTCCTTGTTTGGATTTGCCCCACTTCTGTGATTGATTGCATTGTGTTGCTGTGTGTGTTTCTTTTTTGTCATTAACAATTTTTATTGATTCCACACTCAAATCAACATAAACAGCACATGAAAACACGGAATCAATTTTCAACAAAATATGCCCCACTTCTTCTCAAAGGCACCTAAGCTGCCCAGCCGCCTATGCGACATCTTTTCAAAGGCCGCCACTGTGTCCAATTCGGTGCACCACTCATGAAATGCACCAGCCAACTTCCATCCCCCAAGGATCACTTTCCTGCCGATCATCACACTGGTAAGGACCCAGTTTTTATGTGTGTGTTCGCTAAGTTAACCCCTGCCCCATCACCCAAAACAAAGTCTGGGGCAGAATGAAATCTGAGTGCTCAGGATCTCACAGACATAACTCTGAACCCTCGACCAAAACTCTTGAATCTTAGTACAATACCAAAAAACGTGGGCTATGTCCCCATCCTCTGATTGGCATTGCCAACAGGTGGGTGTATCTTTAAGACCAAGCCTATGCAATCTAGAGGGAGTCCAATAAAAACGATGCAGAATCTTAAATTGAATGAGGCGCATCCTTGCATCCCTAGACATAGACTTGGCATTTTTAAAAATCCTACCCCATTCTTCATCCTCCAGTACTAAATTCAAGTCTTTCTCCCATAACTTCTTGAGAGATGTCAAAACCCCATCCCCTAGACTCTGAATTAGCCAGGAATAGTATGCTGAAACCTCGTGACCCTTTTCAAAAGCCGCTAGTACCATCTCAAGAGTGTCTGCAGCTTTAGGGGGCTGTGTACTACACCCAAAGATGGTACAAAGTAGATGGCGCAGCTGTAAGTACCTGAAGAACTGAGATCTGGGAATTGCAAACTAGTGTGTAATATTTTCAAAGGATCTCAATACTCCATTTTCATACAGGTCACCCAGCGTAGCAACTCCCTTCTCAATCCATTCTGTCCAGCAAAATGGGGACTTATTAATACACAGTTTAGGGTTTAACCAAATACTTGCAGCAACGTTCAGGTAAATGTCCGAATTGAGCACGCGGGAAACCCTTGTCCACACTAACTGCATGTATAAGATAACGGGATGTGTCTTTAGTTCTCCGGGCAGCTTGGTAGAAAGACATTGCAATGGCAAGATAGGGGCAAGAAGTTCTTGTTAAATGCAGAACCAGGGAGGGGCTCTTTCAGGTGGAAGCGACCAATGAGCCAAATGTCTGAGACCGAATGCATAATAATAAAATGAATCTTGGGTAAGCCTAGCCCACCTTTGTCAATCGGCCTATATAACTTATTGATATGTAATCTGGGGCGCTTATCATACCAAATGAAAGACTTCGCTATGCTTTCAAATTGCTTGAAATAAAAGAGGGGGACATCTACCGGGAGAGATTGTAGCAGGTAGTTACATTTTGGAATACAGTTCATTTTAATAACATTAACCTTCTCAATCATCGATAAATGTAATGAAGCCCACCTGTCTACATCGCTTGAAAACCTTTTTATTAAAGGGTCAAAATTAACTCTAACTAAATCAGACAAATTTGTGGGGAATAAAATGCCCAAATACTTAATGCCCTGTTTGGGCCACTGGAAGGCGCCTGGCTGGAAGGCCATTACTGGACGGTACGCTGTCAGAGCCAAAGCTTCGGAATTAGACCAGTTGACTTGTATCCTGAGAATTTGGAAAAGGAATTAATAATTCTGTGGAGGCAAGGTATAGATCTAGTAGGGTCAGAGATGAATAATAAAATATCATCTGCATAAAGCAGAAGCTTATGCGCCATGCCCGCCACCACCCCTGGAAAATCCTCCTCCTTTCTTATCGTGGCTGATAATGGTTCCAGGACAAGACAGACCAATAATGAGGAAAGAGGGCAACCATGACGGGTGCCCCTATCCAGAGTAAAATAATCTGAAATTAATACATTTGTTTGTACCGCTGCTACAGGGTGTCTATAAAGTAACTTGATCCAACCAATAAACGTACTCCCGAACCCATACATTTCCAAAATCCTAAAAAGATAATCTCATTCTACCATATCAAACGCCTTTTCGGCATCAAATGAGATGGCAGCGACCGGAGTCTGATCATTCGCCACTGACCACATGATATTGATGAAACGCCTAATATTATCAGAAGAGCTACGACCCTGAATAAACCCCACCTAATCTATATGTATAAGAGATGTCATAACTTTACTTAATCGGTTAGCCAAAATTTTAGCCAAAATTTTTACATCTAGCTGGATCAGGGAAATTGGACGGTAACATTTACATGCACACGGATCTTTGTCCTTTTAAGAATCAGACTGATCCGGGTTGTGTCATGGTTGGCGGAAGCTTTCCATTCTTTAATGATTCAGTATAAACTTCTAACAAAAGTGGAGCCAGTTCTGTAGAATAAGATCTAAAAAATTCAGCGGAAAAACCATCTGGCCCCTCCAGGGTTATCTCAGAATCAAGAGAGATTTTTTGCTCATTCGTCAGTTTAGGGAGTTCTAATGGTTCCACAAAATTTCTAATATCTTCATCAGTAGACAAAGACGTGGAACTATAGAGATCAAGATATTAATAATGCCTTTAAAGAATTCTATCAATGGATGAGGTAAAAATTTCACCACCAGCAGATTTCACTGAGGGAATGGTAGAAAAAGACTCTCTCTGCTTTATATATCTAACAAAATAGTATTATATCTGTATTTCAATTGGGTTAATTCTCTGAGACCATCAGACGACATTCAGCACTTCAGCTCTGCCTCGGCACTTTTAATATTTCCTTCCAACTCCACGAGTTCTCGTGCTTTGGATTTTTTGGTGAATGAGGCATACTGTATGATCCGCCCCTAAGAACCGCCTTAAGTGTCTCCCAAGCCACGCCGACAGAAGATACTGAGGACCAGTTGGTCTCCATATAAACATTGATTTCAGTCTTTAACATTTGTTGGAAATCAGGATTTTGCAAAAGGGATACATTAAAGCACCAACTATATGATTTCTTTTTCTCTGTATGTGGCAACATCTCTAAGTTCACCAGGGTGTAATCTGAGACTAAAATGTTTCCAATTGAGCAATCCACAACAGATGAAATGAGGGACTTAGATATAAAAAAAAAATCTATTCTAGAGTAAATCTTATGAACTGATGAAAAAAATGTATAATCCCTACCAGATGGGTTCAAAAGTCACCAGATATCTGCAAGACCAAGATTTTTACAGATCCTGTGAAGCATCAGTGTTGCTCTTGGAGGTTTACACACTTTTGCTTCACTATGATCAAGGACTGAGTCCATCAAAATATTAAAGTCTCCTCCCAATATTATGTCATGAGAGATGCCAGCAGCTTGCAACATCCCATCAAGATCTATAAAAAAGCCCTGATCATCAATGTTAGGTACGTAAATATTAGCCAAAATCAACCTTTGCCCCTGAATTTCTCCTAAAACAACAATGACTCTTCCTTATTTATCTTTAATATGTTTGAGACATTTGAATTGTAGATGCTTATTTATCACTGTAATGACTCCCCTGCTCTTACTTGAACCAGCACTAAAGAAAACATGTCCACCCTATATCTTACCAAATTTTTCAGCTTCCTGCGGGGAAAGATGTGTTTCTTGAAGAAACACAATATCATATTTCTTACGTTTAAGAAAATAAATAACCTTCCTTCTTTTTAAAGGGTGCCCCAACCCATTCACATTCCATATGGAGAGAGACAACTTATTAATATTAACATTTGACATATTGATATAATAAAAATAAAAAAATGAGTGTGTCAAAAACAAGATTACACAGACCACATTCCAGATTAAGGCAACAATCAAACCCCAAACTTCCCCCCGAACAAAACAAACAGAAAAAAGAAAAACGTGCGCATTAACCCCCTGCACGACAGCGCCAACCGGTGACAATCCCTCTAAACTCAAAGAGTCCATGTACGCATGCGAGAACCCCCACGACAACTTCACGACAAATTATACAAGTCCGGTGTTTCTGCACAAATTTTGTGAGATAAAATTACATAACAGAAAATACCAGCCAACAGGCAGAATAACAGAAAAAACATGTAGATTCATTCACAGAACTGTCTCAAAGGTGTGTTCCTCCACAAAATAAACTCCAGTTGATATAAAGCCATTCAGTTTCCTCGGACAGACAAACAATTTTTCAGTGAGCCGGCTGTTATGATTGCAGCAGATGAGGTAATCATTCTACTAGGAGGCATAAGCACAAAGAACGAACAGATTTAACCACAACTGTCCCGAAGTAGTGTAATTCCACAAAACAAGCCACTAGGCGGAGCCAGCACGAAAAACAAAACCGGCATCCCAGTTCCTCAGATGATCAAGAGTCAAACTAACTTGGAGGCCGCGAGAAAAAAAAAAACACCATAACTTACTCAGCCCGTCAACTTTATAAAAGACGTCCTTTATGTGAGCATGTAGATATTTTGCGGTCATCCATAGTGTCCATTCTCGATCTGGCCAGGAACTTCAGTGTAAAAAAAATCTTCTGTCAATGCAAAAGTTTCTTGGAGTCATGCCATAAATCAAACTCTAGCCGCTAGGCGGAGCCAACGCAAAAAGAAACAAAAATGGCAACCAGCTTTCTCAGATAATAGAGTTTCTCAACCGTGAGGCAGTCCACTAATATAAGAAACATCAAATGGCTTACTCCAATGTATTTATGAAGGAAAGTGCCTGTTTTGGACATGTAAATACTTTGCGACCATTCTTCGTTTCTATTCTCAGTTTGGCCGGGAACATCAATGCAATAGCGATCTTCTGTTGGTGTAAGAGTTTCTTGCATTCCCTGAACCGATCGCCTTTCTCTCTTGTCGAATTCGCAAAGTCCGGGAACAAGAAAATATTATGGTTCTTCCAAGAAAGCTTCCCTTTACTCCTCGCCTGGCGCAACATGAGATCTTTATCGGATGATTTCAGAAATTTGGCCAGAATGGACCGAGGCCTATCTCCCTCAACAGATCTTCGAGCCGGGACTCTGTGAGCTCACTCGATTTCCAGCTTGTAGCCTGTTATGTCGAGCTGACTCGGGAAAAGCTTGTCTAGGAATTTCACCATATCTGTGCCCTCTTCATGCTCACGAATTCCAACAATTCGTATGTTATTCCTTTGGCTCATATAAACTAGCAAAGTTCGCAGAGCTCGTGTCTCACACGTCTGCCTCTCGCATGGCGTCACGTGAACCCCCTGCTTTGTGTGTTTCTTTTCAGTGAAAAGAAACAAAGTTTTGCTTTGAAAATGCTACAACGTTTTTATAAAGATGGCGTTTTGAAAATGTTTCCACATGGGCTGAGATTGATTGTGTTCACTGTGAGTACATGAAACTCAAAACTTAGCTCTCGGCTAGCTTTTGTTCTGAAAGCAGCTCCCTGGGGGGCTGCACGAGTGAGGCACATGAGGACAGGATATAGAGCACAGATATAGAGAGTTTGAGAATGACTTGTCGCCAACTTGAGCCTTGCATCTCTACTCTGGCTCCATCTCAAGTGGCTTTGCCTATTCAATATGCTCATGACAATCAGCGCCTCACTATTGGTGCACATGATATGATCCTGTTCAGCAGAGATTATGATGAGAGGGATGCTATATCGCTGGTGATTATACCTGTCAAGCACGAGACTGATTGTGTTCATTGACACTAAAAACTTTGTGATTGAGCGGCTTGGCCTATTTAGTGCACCTGTGCCAATCATTCTTCGGTTGTGATGATGTCAGGAATATTTTATCGTTGGGCTTTTATTAGTGAGACATGTACGCACTCAGATGAGGTGCTTACCGTAAGTTCCCCCAACTGGAAGGAAACCTGAATAGAGCAGCCTCTGAGACAGAGTTGCTTGAAGTTTCTTGCTTGAGTGTATATATATATATATATATATATATATATATATATATATATATATATATATATATATAAAGAGGATGAATGGTGTTCACCTTGTCAACGTGCCTAAGAGTTTCACCGCCAGTGCCATTCTTTACAGAGCTGCACGAGCAGCTTATTATGACTTGATGTTCTCCCTATTGATTGAGTGTTCAGGTATCTGGCATTGCTGTCTTTGCGGTGCTTGTTAAATGCGTCATGCCATGAATTGGTGCTCTGGCCACCAAGGTTTCTTGCCAGGAAATTGGCAGGTCTATGGGCAGCCCAGTGTCTGTGGTATGACACCCCTGGCTAAATTTTATCAGGAAATCACTTCTTGCTTTCTCCGCTGTTGTGAGCCAGGAATGAGTGCATGACATCTCCTCTGTAACATAGGATGGTTTCACTCTGTTTTTCTATAAAAGACTGCCATGTCACAACACAGGGGTTTAAGGGACCTCCATGTCACCTAGCAGCCCTCTCGCTTTCCCTGCTGTTGCGAGCCGGGGACAAGTTTGCAGCGTCTTGCTGTTGTTAGCGACGTACCAAAAGACTCCCATGTTGCAACACAATGTCTTGAGACATATACAGTGTTTTTTCTCTGACCTTGTGGGGGCCATACTACAGGACAAGGCCCCCTCAAGAAGGTGGCTATATGCCAGTGGCATATAGTGGCACCTTTTTGATGAATGGTGTTTCTCCCGTGGTGATTATCCAACAAGTTGTCTTGTGCAGAAGATACTCTGCTTTTGCAAGAGAGTTCAGATGCAAGACTTTATCCACGCTTAAAGTGTATGTCTCTGACATAGCGATGATCTCTGACCCCTTGGGTGGTTTGTTTGTGGCAAACATCCTCTGGTCAGTCAGTTTCTGCGTGGTGCAAGACGGCTGAAGCCCTCTCGCCACCCTACTGTCCTGGTCTAGGAATTGGTGCGGGTACTTAATGCGCTTATGGGTTCCCCATTTGAGTCACTAGAGGCTGTAAGCTTACATACACTCTCCTTGAATACTGTGCTGCTACTCGCTTTGGCTTCAGTCAAACACGTCGGTAACCTTCAGGCCTTGTCAGTCACAACTCTTGCTTAGAATTTGGATGGGCTTATCAAAAGCCATTCTAAAAGAAGCCCAAAGAGGGTTATGTCCCCAAAGTGCTGGCCACCTCCTTCAGGGCTCAGGTTGTTACTTTGCAAGCTTTCTCTCCTCCTTTTGAGTCAGACGAGGCTAAGAGACTGCACATGCTCTGCCCTGTCAGGGAATTGTGCATGTACATTGACCATATGAGTCAATTCGGGCTGTCTGTCTCTTCTCTTCCCACAAGGGTGAAGCAGAGCTTTTATGCCGCTTTCCACTACCTGGAATGGTGAATGTCACTGTTATGCTATTACCATAAATGGATGATTTGTTCTCTCTTTTCCTTCCTGTTTTCCAATACGAATGGGGATGATTATTTAAATGGTCTTCATTACCCTGTTGGCTAGTGGGCATTACCTTTGTGCATGTAAATCAGTAGCATGGTTTTATGACTTGAAAGGGAATGTCTTGGTTATGAATTTAACCTTGATTCCCTGAAAGGAGGGAACGAGACAATGCTTAGCTTTGCTGTACTACTGATTTCTCGCTGTTAAGGGAACGAGAGATGCACTCTCCTCCCTTCAGTTGAAAAATCCTGGTGCTATGCTCCGGTTTATATGCCTGCAATGATGTGTGCATAACCGTACGTGTCCACTGGTGTGTGGTGAGTGAAGTGAAGCAGGTGTTTTCAATTCAATCCAATGAGAATCTACCTTATGAGCATGGTGGTCCGCTCACATTGGAATGAATTAAAAACAAGTACTTCGCTTCACTCACCACGCACCAGTAGACACGTACGGTAAAGAGCAGAGCACCAAGCTTCATCTGTCAATAAGACTGGCAGGATTTTAAAAGGTTCAGTGATTGTCACTTTAGCTACTGACGCAGCGTCTCATTCCCTCCTTTCACGAGTTCACCTGCCCGTATAATCTTTGAGTGATAAAGGGTAAACAAATGTGGCTTGCCGTCTGCAAAGGAGGGGCTTGAAGATGAGCTCAACTCAACTTTTTTCTGGCAAACGTGTAAATAGCAGCCTGATCTTATGAAAATAACTTAACTGTAGTGAAATTTTTGCTAAATGAAATTACATCATTCATGATGCATCGGGACAGTTCTGATGTGAAATGTACATTGTGTTCTTCCAAACAGAGGTTTTTAAGGTTAATGCTCTATTAAGTTTTAAATCAACACAACCTAACTCCCTACCCTAAACCTAAAACTTAAACCAGTGAGATGAAAAACACAATTGCTGAAGCAAAAACATAATTTTGTGGTGCTTCTATGACATTTCGGCTAACACGTCGACATGCATGCTCTTCTGGAATTGTACCCCGGTCGTTCACATCACAAGTGCAAAACTCTTTCAATTGAGCTACTGTGTAATTTGATTGCACTTGAACAAGCTTGCAAATGTAATTGGTTATGTAATACAAGCATTAAAATGTATCACCTTTCAAGTCATGCGCTATTGTAAAAGTGTTTAGATGTCATAAGATAGTATTGTGTAAGGAACAGAGCAAAAAGTTTATGTTTATGAACTAATAGTCTGAAGTTTTACTTGGATTTGTTTGAAAGTGAATAAAAACGTTGTTGTAGTGCCTCAAGTGTTCATTTCATCAGGAACTGCTGTGGTATGTACAATGAGCCACATAAAAATAATTTTGTAAAAATGTAGGTATAGTAACGTGATTCTATATGACCAGGTTGTAAAATAGGGAGCTAGAAGTAAAACCTGTAATGTTTTTGTGAGGGGGCCAGTGCAAATGTTAGTAGGGCTAATACAAATCTCAACTAAAAAACCCTTATTGTGGAGCCCTGCTTATAGTTACTGAGATTTTGCCCTAGTGAAAACTACCTTGTGTGACAACTAGACCTAGTCTTCCATATTTGATCTAAAAGAGGGAAAGGGTTTGAGTCAGACAAATTGAAAAATTCAGTAATGGTTATACTGCAATTCCAAAACCCAAGTGAAACATGAAAACAATCTTTTGAAAACAAAACCATGACTCCAAAGAATTCAAATATTTTACTGTTCTCATTCAACCATAAAGAACAGTTTTTGGTGAACATTGTTTGGTGGTTTTTCAGAAGTTTGAGGTGAGAGCTGTCAGTGCGGTCTAAGATTGAACCCCTCATTAGCTGAAGCAGATGTGCCCCAGAACTGAAGAGGCCAGAGAGAGTTTGAGAAACCTCAAGGACTCAAACTCTCTCTTAAAATAAACCTGAAAACAAATATATTGATTATTTGATGATTAAGGATGAGATTTTATTTTTATTTTTTTTTACTGTGTGCCAATTGAGTAAAACATGTGGGATCAGAGGTTCAGGCATGAACTGAAATTGCGCTTTATCATGGAGCAAAAAGTGTGTAGCAATTTCTCCCACAGCTTAGCATTATAACTGACCAACTACATGTTTACCCTACTTTTAGAAATTTCTACATTTTCTAAGTCATTTTGAGCCACAGTTAGCGACATAGGTTGAAAGCACAGTTGAAAAAACTTTAACTATGCAAATGAGCAGCTATGAGATGTGACAACTAATAGAGTGAAGTTAGTGGAGCTCACATGATCCGTCTCCTGTGAGATACTAGGGGTGCTTCTCAATAGGAAGGTTGCAGCCAGGTTAGGCTGTGTCCTTCCTAGACCAGTCCTTCTGAGTCTGTAGGCTAGACTCCTCTGCATTCAGCGCTAGAATGAGATGCTCTAGTAAGTGCGCATGGCAAACAATATGCTTAGAATCATGTGATATTTTACTTTGTTTAGAAAACCCATATACTTCAGAAAACAAGAAATATGTCCTTAATCTCTAAAATAAAATAGGCTTTTATTGGACTTTCTTCTTGTACACACAGCAGGCACTATATTAAGCAGCACATAATCTTTTCAAATAAACAATGTTTCTGGTTATTATTATATGTAAAATTCAAACCCCTATCTATCTGAATTCCACTTCATCTGTAATAAAGAAAGCAAACATTGCACGATCTTCCATGACAGATTTAGGCTCTTCAGCACACGACGAGAAGCGCAAAATGTCCGGCTTGACTCTTCTCTTTTCAACTCCTCGCCCAGTGCAATTCGCAAATCTCGCCGATCGGTAAGGCAAGGCGCAGTTCAACTTGAACAAACCTAGGGTGGTTCTCAATCGGAAGGCTGCAGCCTCGTTAGGCTGGATATGTTGGCTGCCACATCATCAAGCACCGTCAAAGGCCGTCTCAACTGTGAGGACCCTTGAAAAGCAGCCTCATTTTCCAGCCTTCATTTGCCATATTTTGGATGATGCATCAAGTGCATCCTTCGGGGCATTCAATCACCCACAATCGCTTGCACATATCCCAAATTATTTAAAAAAAAATGTTGGAAAATGAGTCTTGTGAATGCGGAGGCAGAAATCTATTTGCATTTGCAGCAATGACAATATGTAGAAAAATAAAAAGATCAAGTAGTTTAGACAATAGTGTTGGGTTCGAGTCCACCTTAGTTGAGTCAGAGTCAAGTCTGAGTCTTTAAAAATCGAGTCCGAGTTGAGGGGCCGAGTCGGACTCAAAAGGGGCCGAGTCGGACTCAAGACTGAGTCATAACAGGCCGAGTCCGAATCGAGTCCAAATGAATCTGTTCATGAATCTGAATTAATACTGTAACCGTAAACTCAACATCAGTATTTTAAGCTTATTTTAAACTTCACAACTAAGAAAAACAGTTTGTCAATATAAATGTAACAAAAACACCTCTCATATATACATTTTGCCTTTCATATATACATTTTATAATTAGTATTCTGCTGAACAAACTTCAAAGTGCTTTCAGGATGAAAGCGTATGCTTTAGGTGTATGAAGACAAAACTGCCCTTCAACACATTTCTTATTGCATTCTGTTGACATTTCTATTATTTGTTGCTTTTTCCCCTCCACTCAAACATAGACTAAAGAAAGTGAAAGCTGAGTTAGTCATTACAACCAAGGTTATTATGTTTTGAATTTTAATTTACTTCATTTTCAATTTGTCAATTCAATTTAATTTAGTTTTATTTAAAATTATCCCTATCTAAAGAAATAATAGTTTATACTGAGATTTCTTTCTGAATATTTTTTCTCTATCTGCCAACTGATTTGGGAAAATATAGTACATACAAATGAGTCAACACAGTAGTAATTAGCATTCGCTGAAAAGTTACGTCTCACGATTTAACTGCAAATGCTACATCCTAAAACACTGAAAAAGCCCACTGATAATATTAGGGTCATGTCATCACAGACATGATTTTCTAGTTAATTTGTGGGAAACCGCACAATGCAGGGCAGTTCTGCGTGCTGCTCGTGTACCTAAATCCCTGATGCATCCGTTTGCGTCTCACAGCTGCTGCTGCAGAAGATAAAAAAAATTATAATAATTTATATTTGCTTGAGCGGCAGCCACATTGGTCTGCAATCAGTCTGAAATCTTTAAATACCAACCAAATAAAATTTAATCGAGCTCTTCTTTAACTGTAAAAACATAGAGAATATTAATTTTGAGTCATAAATTTAAAGGAATTCTCCTTCAAAAGTGTCAGAGATGCAGGCTAAAAAAAGACGTGCATAAGTCAACCTGTGGTTTACAATAACAATAAAATAAAATGTTTAAATAAAAACATTTTTATAAATACATAAATACAATAAATACATTTATTTTATAGTCTATAATTACATTATAAACAAAAAATTTCACTGCCCAAAATATCCTAATATTTTATTGTGCATGGTTAAATGTTGTGAATGGTGGACAAATGCTGTAAAATAATGTATTTTAAGCAGCTGGTTAATGCTTTGAAAATAGTAAATCAATAATAAATAGGTGCTGTTTATTTGTTTAGAGTTGCTGTCTGCTTTAGCAATAATGCTCCGAGTAAAAATGCATCCGAGTCCGTGACAAGTCCAAGTCCATTAAAATTGAGTACCCCAACTCTATTAGACAATACAAATTAGAAGATACAAAGCACAGATACAAATAAATAAATAAATAAAAGGGCAATTACATGAATTTGAAAAGCTTTAAAAGTCTGGGGTTCTGTATTTTCATATTTGACAGGTTTTCAATATAAATTCTAAGATCAGTGTTGTAAAATGTAGTATATAAATGCTTTTTTGAGTGACTCTAGGTTTGTGAATAATAAAAAAAAATTGCTAAAATAAATTAATACCAATAAAGGAATCAGTATTTTGAATAATTTTAAATATTTTTTTATGAATAAACATGATATTTCTATGATACAATTTAGAACCAAATGCATTGCTTTTAGTCTGGCGCCGATCGGTCTGCGCAGCCCTGCATGAAGTCGAACACTCCTACTGTAAACTTGGTCTCTGGTTGGCAACCTGGTCTCAGGTAACTGTCAATCACATTACCTACATTTTTGCAAAATAATTTTCACCTGGCTTTTTGTATGTATCTCAGCAGTTTTCTGGTGAAATGAACAGTAGGGGAGCTACAACAACAAAGACTTTTACAATCACAAGTAAAACAGCACATTATCAGTTCATAAACACTTACTTTTCACCCTGTTCCTCACACAATGCTATCTTAACACTTTTAATATAGTGGTAATAAGGTGATACATTTTAAGGGGTCATGCATTTTTTATTTAATTTTATTATGTTCCTTGAGGTTCACTTATAATGTTAGTAAATTTTTTGCACAAAAAACTGTCATAATGTAGTAGTACATGAACTTTTTCCACACTGTCTCTGGCCCTCTGTCTGAAATGCTCGGTTTCTGTGTACTTCCCTCTATACTAAGGAAATACGGTATGTTCGCCTGGTGGGGAGTCCCCCTCATTCCCCCTCGAAATGAAGGATCTCCCTCATTTGTTTTGCCGCTTGAATAGGGGACAATGGGCATCCTGGCACATTCATTTTGTCCTGGTTAACACGAGACAGTTGAGACAGCTGGCAACCTTTCAAGTGTACATTAGACCATTGTTTTTTATTGCACTCTCCGTTCGTCTAACATAATAAAAGTAATTTAATTTCAAGTCAATATTTCGTGAGCAATTGTGTATTTCTTTGGTAAGTAACCATGTAATAAGCACGATCTGCTCCACGCTGAAGCCCTGATCATGTTTTTTTTTTTTTTTTTTTTATGCGGTTAAAAACTCCACAATCCCATAGAAGTCAAACAAACACAGACAGATGTTTATCAGAATTTAAATTGTTACCTACCGGCGTTACTGTCGTGTCCATTATAGTTGCCACTGCTCCATCTTTAAATAGAAGTTTCATTGCAAAGCCTAAATAATAATGGTTCTCAAAAGAATCCACAGAGAAATGTGCTGAACAAACGTATAATCCCATATTGACGCATTCAGGAACTTTGTTTGAATAAGCCACTCATTCCTAACATAGTATGAATTTATAATAAAATGACCTCTTATATGTCAAAATATTAAGAACAATTTTATTACACATGAGATGACCCCTTTAACCCAGTGGTTCCCAACCCTGTTTCTGGAGGCCCCCTAACACTGCACATTTTGTATATCTCCTTTATCTGACACACCAAATTCAGGTCATGGAGTCTCTACTAATGAGCTAATGAGTTGAATCAGGTGTGTTTGGTTAGGGAGATTTCCAAAATGTGTAGTGTTGGGGGGCCTCCAGGAACAGGGTTGGGAACCACTGCCTTTAACCTTTGCATTACATAACCAACTACATTTACAAGCTTGTGTGATTTAGTTGTCCAGTAGCTCAACTGATAGAACGTTGCACTTGCAATGGAAAGGACCGGGGTACGAGTCCTGAAGAGTAAGCAAGTCGATACGTGTCATGTCATTTGCCCCTTTCACACATGCTACCTGGTAAAATGCAGCCAAATCATTGGATAGCCTTTATTGGTAAATGTACCATCATCTGCTATTCACACATGCAATGGTCTCTGTCTTTTTTCCATTTTGTGCCCATTCACACATCAGCACCAAAATTCTGTTAAACTCTGAGATATAGTTAGTTATTTTATCAGTAGACACATTTCTTTGCGGTTTTAGGTTAGATTACACTACGCCACTTCTAAAATCTGAGCAGAATCTAAAATTACTAGGTATCATACTCTAACCGATTATGTAAATAGGTAAAGACAAAAATTGGGCATCACACACTAAACGAATGAGGATCACTCTGGCTGTCAAGTCGATTAGATTACAAACTCACGTGGAATCACACGTCCCCGTTCTAGGAGAAACATGATATAAAAAAACATGGAAGTACAGGAGTGCTGCCGTTGATGTGGCTGGTACTCTGAGTTTAAAAACAAATGGGCAGAGCTCATTTGGGTGCGGTCTTGGGGGGTAAACACGGAAACTGCAGTGCAAGCTGAAAGTGAGTGGCATTAAATGTTTTCTCCACTTTAGAGCGCTTGTTCGCCATCTCCATTTCTTCGTTGTCCAGTGTTGTGGCCGCGCACTGTTGATTTCCATTGGCTGCTCACCATATGACTTCATATTTGAGTCATTGAGTCATACACTACATAAGATTTCCTCTATAGTCTGTTCTAAAATATCAAATATTTTTATTAGGGCTGTTGATTTAATGCATTAATTTAGTGTGATTAATTATATAAAAAATAATGCATTAAAAAAATTACGCAGTTAACCATGCCCCCTGTTGTGTACATAAATCCCATAATAAAAGTATGGATTTTCCTACCATATGAGCCGCAAGTGGGCGGAGAGATCTTCCAATGTTCATTACCTACGTGAAGCAGTTGTAAAGGTGATGTCAGCAAGCAAAGTCACTGACATTTTCAAGCTTAAAGTTCATCTGTTTTTACGAGATGGTTGAATAGGTGGCAGAACGCCTCAACAAACCTCACAAGCATATTCATAAATCATATTCATAGGATGTTATTCAAATGGGGATTTGTAGCTTTACTTTGCTGGAAACTCAGCTGAGAGAGTCATTAGAGTTAGTTTTTATTCATACATATACATATACTCAGATATACATACATAGCAATGCAATCTTACTCATTAATACTTGATGTTATTTTTATAATATATGTCCAATGTTGGACATTTGTGCTGATTGTAATGTTAAATATATGTTCTTAAATGTGTTGATTTGGTATGGATTGTAATGTTTAATGTAGGTTCTTAAATGATTGTTTTTTCTATGTGGACCCCAGGAAGACTAGCAGTGCTCTAGGGCATAGCTAATGGGGATCCTAACAAATAAACAAAGCAGGGCAGCCAAAGAATGACATTTGCTCACTCTGAGGAAGCAGAAATACAACAGATGGGCAAAACACAACAGAATACAGGAATCTTGAGACGTGATTTTCTTTTTTTATTAACAATTTTTTATTGATTCCAATCATAAAACAAACAAACACAACATAAAATACAGAATCAATTATTCACATTAAACCCCTCCCCCCGAAAATTCCCCCCACCCCCCACCCGACACAAACACGTACTACTGTTGTCACCAACAACTAGAACATAAAAAAAAAACATAAAAAAAGATATACTTTCAAACAAAATAAATAATACACATACCCAACTAAACTACAAATCCCTCTCCACAGCCCCTCCCCAAGAACCCTCGAAAAAAGCCAAATACCCCCCCCCAACACACACTTCCTGACAAACAAATCCCATTTCCCCAGCCTTCTAAAGATCACCTCCTCAAACGCCACCACCCCGCCCATCTCCCCGCACCACTCCCTAAACAAGGGTGCCCCAGCCGACTTCCATCCCCTGAGGATGACTCTTCTGCCAATCATGACTCCGGCTAGGACCCAACTTTTTAAATATCTATCCCCAATGTTTATAACTGTCCCATCACCCAGGATACAGAGTCTGGGGCAAAATGAAAATTGAGTGTCCAATACCTCACACATAAAACTCTGAACCCTCAATCACAATTCTTGGCTCTTAACACATCCCTAAAAAGCATGTGTTGTGTCCCCATCTTCTGATAGGCACCGCAAGCAGGTGGGTGTGTCTTTAAGACCCAGACTATACAATCTAGAGGGGGTCCAATAGAATCAATGCAACATCTTAAATTGCATCAGACAGACCCTTGCATCTCTAGATGTAAACTTGATGCTTTTTAGAATCCTAGCCCACACTCCCTCCTCCAATACCAAATGTTAATCTTTCTCCCATAATCTCTTGAGAGAAGATGAAGCTCCATCCCCCAGACTCTGAATTAACAGGGAGTAATACACCGATGCCTCATGACCTTTTCCAAAAGCAGTAATCACCACTCCCAGAGTATCTGCTGCTTTAGGGGGGTGTATACTACTCCCAAAAATAGTACAGAACAGATGACACAGCTGCAAATACCTAAAGAACTAAGATCTAGGAATCTTAACATGTTGAGCCAAATTTTCAAAAGATCTCAACACTCCACTCTCATAAAGGTCACAGAGTGTAGTAACCCCCCTCACAATCCACTCTGACCAACAGAAAGGGGACTTATTAATACATAATTTTGGGTTCAGCCATATGCTTGGGGCAACATTTAAATAAATGTCAGAATTAAACACTCTGGACACTTTTGTCCAAACCGCGTGCAAATTCGAGATAACGGGGTGTGACTTAACTTCTCCGGTTAGTTTAATAGAAAGGCTTTGCAATGGCGAAATATGGGCATAGACTTCCTGTTCAATACAAAACCAAGGAGGGGCTCTCTCAGGGGGAAACAACCAATGAGCCAAATGTCTGAGACCGAATGCATAATAATAAAATAAAATATTGGGTAGGCCTAGCCCACCTTTGTCAATCGGCCTATGTAACTTGTTGAAATGTAATATGGGATGTTTACCATTCCAAATAAAGGTCTTCGCTATGCTATAAAATTGCTTGAAATAAGAGGGGGGACATCTACATGGAGAGACTGTAGCAGGTAGTTGAATTTTGGAATACAATTCATTTTAATAACATTAACCTTCCCAGTCATAGATAAATGTAATGAAGCCCACTTACTCACATCACTTGAAAACCTTTTTATTAAAGGGTCAAAATTAACTCTAACTAAATCACACAAATTAGCTGGGAATAAAATGGCCAAATGCTTAATGCCCAGTTTGGGCCAATGGAAGGTGCCCGGTTGAAAATCCGTTACTGGGCAGTATGCTGTCAGAGCCAAAGCTTTGGATTTAGACCAATTAATTGTATTTTATAGAATTTACAGAAGACCAAGAATCCTCAATGATGAGGATTAATAATCCTGTGGAGGCAAGGCATAGATCTAGTGGGGTCAGAGACGAATAACAAAATATCATCTGCGTAAAGCAAAAGCTTATGCACCACACCTCATGTCATCACCCCTGGAAAATCATCCTCCTTTCTTATCGCGGCTGCTAATGGTTCCATGGCAAGACAGAACAAAATTGGGGAAAGAGGGCAACCCTGCCGGGTGCCCTGATCCAGAGTAAATTAATCTGAAATTAATCCATTTGTTTGTACCGCCACTACCGGGTGTCTATATAGTAACTTAATCCATTCAATGAAAGTATTTCCGAACCCGTATATTTCCAAAGCCTTAAAAAGATAATCCCATTCTACCATATCAAACACCTTTTCGGCATCAAGTGAGAAGGCAGCGACCGGAGTCTGATCATTTGCCACTGACCACATGATATTGATGAAATGCTTAATGTTATCAGAAGAGCTACAACCCTGAATAAACCCCACCTGATCTATATGTATAAGAGATGTCATAACTTTACTTAATCGGTTAGCCAAAATTTTTGACAAAATCTTTACGTCTAGTTGGATCAGGGAAATTGGACGGTAACTCTTAATCTCAGTTGGATCTTTGTCCTTTTTAAGAATCAGACTGATCCGGGCTTGTGTCATGATTGGAATGGTTGAAGCTTTCCATTCTTTCCAAAATAGTATTATATCTGTATTTCAATCGGGTCAATTCTCTGAGGCCATCAGAAGACATTCGGCACTTCATCTCTGCCTCAGCATTTTTAATATTCCCTTCCAACTCAACAAATTCTCATGCTTTGGATTTTTTTGATGAATGAGGCATACTGTATGATCCGACCCCTAAGAACCACCTTAAGTGCCTCCCAAGCCAAGCCCGCAGAGGATACTGAGGACCAGTTAGTCTCAATAAAAACATTAATTTTAACATTTGTTGGAATTCAGGATTTTGCAAAAGGGATACATTAAAGTGTCAACTACATGATTTCTTTTTCTCCATATGTGGCAACACCTCTAAACTCACCAGGACATGATCTGAGACTAAGATGTTTCCAATTGAGCAATCAACAACAGATGAAATGAGGGACTGAGATATCAATATATATATATATATATATATATATATATATATATATATATATATATATATATATATATATATTATAGAATAAATCTTATGGACTGATGAAAAAAATGTATAGTCCCTACCAGATGGGTTCAAAAGTCTCCAAATATCTGTAAGACCAAGATTTTTACTCATCCTGTGAAGTGTCAATGTTACTCTAGGAGGCTTACACACTTAATGACTCTAACAATAATGACTCTTCCTAATTTATCATTAAATCTGTTTGAGACATTTGAATTGTAGATGCTTACTTATCAATGTAATGACTCCTCTGCTCTTACTTGAGCCAGCACTAAAGAAAACATGTCCACCCCATATCTTCCCAAATTTTTCAGCTTCCTGCGGGGAAAGATGCATTTCTTGAAGAAACACAATATCATATTTCTTACATTTAAGAAAAGAAATAACCTTCCTTCTTTTTATGGGGTGCCCCAGTCCATTCACATTTCATGTGGAGAGAGACAATCCACTCATATTTACATTTGACATTTTGACATATTAGAAAAAATAGACTGTCTGTCAAAAATACAATTATAAAAACCACATTGCAACATTAGTGCAACAATCAAACCCTGAACTTCCCCCCGAACCAAACAAACAGAAAAAAGAAAAACGTGCGCAATAACCCCGTGCACGACAGCTTCAACCAGCATCCATTCCTCTAAACTCAAACAGTACATGTACGCCTACGAGAACCCCTGCGACAACTTTGCCATCGGATTGCTCAAGTCTGGTGCTTCTGTACAAATTTTGTGGTTAATGAGTTAGAGACACGAATCCGAACGCTAGTGGAGGTCAGTGAGAATGAGAAGCCGGTAGATACTGTTTCGTATGTGGGTAGAACAGCGAGCAACACACACACTTTGGTTCCAGCTCTAGAGCCCCCACAGTAGGGCATTTGGGTGACGTCTCAGTGGCATACTCGCTCAGCAAAGCGACACCACTCTCCCATCCCTGTTAGGGTTTCCAATCGATTCTCCCCACTCAGTGATGCACCCACTGCGAATCACGTTGAAAGAGCCCTAATAATTGGTGATTCTATTGTAAGGAACGTGGAAATAGAGACTCCAGTCTCTATTGTTAAATGCATTTCGGGTGCCAGAGCATCTGACATCAGATCAAATTTACAAGTGCTGGCTAATGCTAAACGTAGATTTTCTCAAATTGTTATTCATGTCGGCACTAATGATGTCCGGCTTCGCCAGTCGGAGATCACTAGAGATAATGTTAAAGAGGTGTGTGAACTTGCAAAAACGATGTCAGACACTGTAATATGCTCTGGCCACCTCCCTGCTCGTCGTGGTGACGAGGTTTATAGTAGATTAGTGTCACTGAATGGCTGGATGTCTGAGTGGTGTCTGGAGAATAGCACAGGATTTATAGACAATTGGAAGAGTTTTTGGTGTAGACTTGACCTGCTAAAGAGAGACGGAGACATGCTTAATGTGACACCATCAGATATAAATAAAAAAACTCTGTCGTCTTTTGCGTGGCTGGATGTCTGAGTGGTGTCTGGAGAATAGCACAGGATTTATAGACAATTGGAAGAGTTTTTGGTGTAGACTTGACCTGCTAAAGAGAGACGGAGACATGCTTAATGTGACACCATCAGATATAAATAAAAAAACTCTGTCGTCTTTTGCGCTTGCAGTATATAGATCACCCGGGTCTTATTCTGATTTCCTTGGTGAATTTGCTAATTTTTTTTATCAGATCTTGCAGTTACTGTAGATAGAGCTTTAATTGTTGGTGACTTCAACATTCACATATATAATGAAAATTACACATTGGGATTAGTATTTATCGATATTCTCAACTCTCTTGGAGTCAGAAAAAATGTGACAGGACCAACTCATCGCCATAATCATATGCTAGATTTAATTCTGTCATATGGAGTTGATGTTGATAGTACAGAAATTCTACCACAGAGTAATGACATCTCAGATCATTACCTCGTCTCTTGTATGCTGCGATCAGCTAATGTTACTCTATCTACACCACGCTATCATTCAGGTAGAACTATTCTTTCGACCACAAAAGATAGCTTCACTAATAATCTTCCAGATCTATCTCATACACTCAGTAAGCCCCAAAGCCTAGAAGAACTTGAAATAACAGAAAATATAAATACAATCTTCTCTAGCACTCTTGATAGTGTCGCCCCCCTTCGATTAAAGAAAATTAAAGAAAAAAGCACTGCACCATGGTACAATGATCACACTCATGCTCTCAAGAGAGCAGCTCAAAAAATAGAGCACAAGTGGAAGAATACAAAATTAGAGGTATTTCGCGGTGCATGGAAGGATAGTGTCTATAGCTACAGACAGGCACTAAATGCTGCCAGGTCAGCATATTTGAACAAACTCATAGAAAATAACCACAACAATCCTAGGTGTTTATTCATTACTGTGGCTAAATTGGTTAGGAATAAAGCCTCAACTGAACCAGATATTCCGTCGCAGCACAATAGTAATGACTTCATGAATTTCTTTACTGATAAAATTGAAATAATCAGAAATAAAATTGGAATTATGCAATCATCTGTCACAGTACCTCAAAAAACAGTGTTTCATAATTTTCCTCACGTGCAACTTCAATCCTTCGCTGTCATAGGCCAAGAAGAGCTAACAAAACTTAACATCAAAAGCCACAAAATGTATGTTAGATCCAATACCAACTAAGCTCTTAAAAGAGGTATTCCCTGTAATCTCAGAACCTCTTCTTAATATTATTAACTCCTTGCTATCCTTAGGACATGTCCCAAGAAACTTTAAACTGGCAGTTATCATACTGCTCATTAAGAAGCCACAACTTGATCCTGGAGAACTAGCTAATTATAGACCAATTTCAAATCTCCCGTTTATGTCGAAAATACTAGAAAAGGAAGTATCCTCCCAACTATGTTCATTTCTACGGAGAAATAGTATATATTAACAATTTCAATCAGGATTTAGGCCCCATCACAGTACAGAGATTGCACTTATCAGAGTTACAAATGACATACTCTTATCATCTGATCGTGGCTGCATTTCACTTCTAGTGCTTTTAGATCTTAGTGTTGCATTCGACACGGTAGATCGCGACATTCTCTTGAATAGGCTAGAGAATTATGTTGGCATTTGTAGACTTGCATTAGCATGGTTTATGTCCTATTTAGCAGACCGCTACCACTTTGTCTATGTAAATGAGGAATTGTCAAACCTAACAAAAGTATGGATTGCCACAGGGATCAGTTTTAGGGCCTCTGCTTTTCTCCTTGTATATTCTTCCCCTGGGAGATATTATCAGGAATCGTGGAATAAGTTTCCACTGTTATGCTGATGATACCCAACTTTAAATGTCTTCAAAACCTGATGAAATTTCACAATTCTCCAAATTAGCAGAGTGTATCAATGAAATCAAAGATTGGATGGCCAGAAATGTCCTTCTACCCAATTCCGACAAAACAGAGGTACTAATTATTGGAAAAACCTCTAAAAACAAGCTAAAATTATAATTTGACTCTCGATGAATGTACTGTTACATCGTCTTCAACAGCAAAGAACTTAGGTGTTATATTTGATACCAATCTGTCCAAATCATATTACCAATGTTTGTAGAACAGCATTCTTCCACCTAAGAAATATTGCAAAATTACGACACATGCTCTCTGTTGCTGATGCCAAAAAAATAATTCATGCATTCATGACCTCAAGACTAGATTATTGTAATGCATTACTGGGAGGATGTCCAGCAAGATCAATAAATAAACTTCAATTGGTTAAAAATGCAGCAGCCAGAGTGCAGACTAGAACCAAGAAATATCATATTAGCCCCATTTTATCGTCGTTACATTGGCTACCTGTTAAATTTCATATTAATTTTAAAATTCTGCTAACTACGTACAAAGCTTTGAATGGTCTAGCTCCACAGTACTTAAGTGACCTTCTGACATGCTATATTCCATCACATTCATTATGATCGCAAAATTCTGGACTGTTAATTGTTCCTAGAATATCAAAATCCACAAAAGGAGGTAGATCCTTTTCATATATGGCTCCTAAACTATGGAATAGTCTACCTAACAATGTACGAGATGCAGACACACTCACTCAGTTTAAGTCTAGACTAAAGATTCATCTATTTAGCCGGGCATACACCTAATTTATCCTTCAACTCACAATTAGGCTGCTTTAGTTAGGTCTGCCAGAACCAGAACCCAGAAACATTGATCATGATCTATAACTCTGCAATAAATAGAATGGCACCTGTGCTAATATTATTCTATTTGATTCCCTGTCTGAACCTCGGGACTCGTATCATGAGGTCAGTAGAACTGGCTGGATCCAACTGTTGGAATCCACTGCTACGTGTCTCTGAGTGATGGTGACTAATAGCAGCCGGTGCCATCCAAACATCTTCAGTCTATTACGATGGACTTCAGAGGATGAACTGATGCCAACTCCAACCATAAGACATGGGATATATCATATGCCATTGCCTGAACCTTGGACTTAGGATAGACCTCACTGAAAGTACCGGCTGGTTGTACTGCGATGCACCTCACTGATCTCTGCCTGCATCACCTCGGTCTAATGTTGGACTACTTTTCTCCATTAACCAACATCTTATGGAGTTTTGTGTTCCTTGCCACAGTCGCCTTCGGCTTGCTCACTGGGGTTCTAAATACAATTATTATTTAATTACTTATTTTTAAACACAATTCACAATCATATTTTATCAAACTACACAATGATGACTCTAAGACATTATAGATATTACAGTTTCATTTTCTGTTAATGCATGATTTTCTGTAAATCTGCTTTGAAACTATGTGTGTTGTGAAAGGTGCTATACAAATAAAAATGACTTGACTTGACTTGATCGATCAACATATTAGAGCAAGATCCTGAGGCCGTGTTCATTGTGACCGGGGACTTTAACAAAGCCAATCTCAAATCAATCGCACCAAAATACCACCAACATATCAGTTTCAACACACGAGGGGTTTTGGACCATTGCTACTCTCCCTTCCGGGATGGCTAATAATCCCTCCCCCGCCCACCATTTGGCAAATCGGACCACTCTTCCGTTCTCCTTCTGCCCACTTACAGGCAGAAACTGAAACAGGAAGCACCCACCCTCAGAATGATCCAGTGCTGGTCAGACCAATCAGATTCTACGCTACAAGACTGTTTTGATCATGCAGACTGGGAGATGTTCCGGTCCGCCTCTGATGACGACATCGAGGTTTACGCTGATAGTGTAACGTGTTTCATCAGAAAGTGCATAGAGGACGTTGTTCTGACCAAAACAATATGGATCTACCCCAACCAGAAACCATGGATTAATAACGTTGTTTGCGCGGCACTTAATGCGCGGACCTCTGCTTTTAATTCCGAGAATGCGGAGGAGCATAAACAAGCCAGTTATGCCCTCCGCAAAACTATCAGAGCAGCAAAACGCCAGTACAGGGACAAGATTGAAGGACAGTTCAACACCACCGACTCTAAAAGCACGTGGCATGGAATTAATATCATCACAGACTACAAAGGGAATAAAAACTCCACCGTGAACACCACTGCCTCTCTCCTGGATGAGCTAAATACTTTTTATGCTCGTTTCGAGGGAAATAACACCACCCTCGTGGAGAGAGCTCTCGCGGCCAAAGCTACAGAGGTTAGTTCATTCTCTGTCTCTGTAGCGGATGTAACCCGATCCTTCCGATGGGTGAATATCCGTAAAGCCACGGGTCCAGATGGCATTCCAGGCCATGTCATCAGAGCATGCGCGGACCAACTGGCTGGTGTTTTTATGGACATTTTCAACCTTTCCCTCTCCTTGTCTGTAGTCCCCACATGCTTCAAAATGTCCAACATTGTGCCTGTACCAAAGCAATCCAAAATCACTTGCTTAAATGACTGGTATCCTGTTGCTCTGACCCCCATCATCAGCAAATGCTTTGAGAGGCTAATCAGAGATTACATCTGCTCTGTGCTGCCTGCCTCACTGGACCCATTGCAGTTTGCTTACCACAACAACCGCTCCACTAATGATGCCATTGCATCTACACTACACACTGCTCTCTCCCACCTGGAAAAAAGGAACACTTATGTGAGAATGCTGTTTGTAGACTACAGCTCAGCATTCAACACCATAGTGCCCTCCAAGCTTTATGTGAAACTCCAGACTCTGGGCTTAAACAGCTCACTGTGCAGCTGGATCCTGGACTTCTGGTCAAGCAGATGCCAGGTGGTTAGAATGGGCAGCGACATCTCCTAATCACTGATCCTCAACACTGGAGCCCCACAGGGCTGTGTTCTCAGCCCACTCTTGTATTCCCTGTACACACATGACTGTGTGGCAACACACAGCTCCAATGCCATCATGAAGTTTGCTGATAATACGATGGTGGTAGGTCTGATCACTGACAATGATGAAACGGCCTACAGAGAGGAGGTGCACACTCAGACACACTGGTGTCAGGAGCACAACCTCTCCCTCAACGTCAGCAAGACCAAGGAGCTTGTGGTGGACTTCAGGAGAAAAGACAGAGAACACAGCCCCATCACCATCAATGGAGCACCGGTGGAGAGAGTCAGCAGCTTCAAGTTCCTCGGTGTCCACATCACAGAGGAACTTATATGGTCCGTCCACACTGAGGCTGTTGTGAAGAAGGCTCACCAGCACCTCTTCTTCCTGAGATGGCTGAGGAAGTTTGGAATGAACCACTACATCCTCACACAGTTCTACACCAGCACTGTAGAGAGCATCCTGACTGGCTGCATCACTGCCTGGTACGGCAATAGCACCACCCACAACCGCAAAGCCCTACAAAGGGTGGTGCGAACTGCCAGACACATCATCAGAGGTGAGCTTCCCTCCCTCCAGGACATATATACCAGGCGGTGTGTGAAATTAGCTCAGAGGATCATCAGAGACTCCAGGCACCTGAGCCATAGGCTGCTCTCACTGCTACCATCAGGCAGGCGGTATCGCAGCAGCATCAGGACCTACACCAGCCGACTCCATGACAGCTTCTTCCCCCAAGCAATCAGGTTTTTGAACTCTTGATCTCTCACGATCAATATACATCAGCACTGCATTTTATTAATCTTATTATCTCACACCGGACTGTCAAAAATTATATTCTCTCTTAACAACACACTGGATTGACTTTCAACCGACAGCCTGAATGTCAATACAGTACAATACAACCTACTGTATATATTATATATACTTTATATACTATATTATGTGTATGTGTATTCTATATTGTGTTTATTGTATACTGTACATTGTATATTACTATTGTGTTGTGTAATCATGTGTATATTAGATATGTAAATTGTGTTGTGTAAATCTGATGTTTATTGTAAATTGGTATATGTCTCATCACTGTCATGACTGCTGTGTTGCTCAGAACTGCAACCAAGACTTTCACCCACTGTTGCACTTGTGCATATGGTTGTGTGACAGTAAAAGTGATTTGATTTGATTTGAAAAAAGCGGCGTTTATGACAATGAATACCAGTGAGATGGTCCAAGCGTGTCCGTCTGAGGCATGCACATGTAAATAGAGCGACAATTAAAAATAGCGCAGATGGAACGCAAGAACACATACTGTGAGAACTGGACACATTGAAGAACTCAATGCAAACCATATTACTGTCAACTGCAGGCTTGTTCAGTGATATGAGAATAAAACAAATAATACTTTGAGACTTAAGCCAGTTTTTGAATTGTCTAATCAATGCTTTATTTATCTGCCACATATTTAATATCATTTACATTTATGCATTTGGCAGACACTTTTATACAAAGCGACTTACAGTGCCCTGATTACAGGGACAATCCCCCTGGAGCAACCTGGAGTTAAGTGCCTTGCTCAAGGACACAATGGTGGTGGCTGTGGGGATTGAACCAACAACCTTCTGCTTATCAGGTCAGTGCTTTAGTCCACTACACCACCCCATATCACTCCATATCACACCTGCAATTTATTTCAAACTGAATTTCAATCCATATTATATATTTATTATAGATATTATATTTATAAATATTTGAAATATTATGCATTATTTTTATGAATTATCTTTATTTGGGGGCCATTCTCCATAAAAAAATGATGTATGCGATTAATTACAAATAATTTGATAAATTAATCAGCATGCCATGTAATTAATTCGATTAAAAATGTCATCGATTTGCAGCCCTAATTTTTTATATCCTCAGATTAAATGGAATAATTTTACTATATGTCCAATATGATGAAAATATTTTTGACTCCAGAGTAACTGAATAATCTCTGTCTTACATCAGCGCGTCCTGACCTTGTATGTGCTCAACCCTTTAATCTTACGACTCTAATGAGAAGTTGTAACATTACCTGAAAAGTTTAAAGGAAATAGCCAGTGCAAAATTAATCAGCATTTTCAAACAGGGGTGAAAATTGCAGGTAATTTTCTGAAAAAGTCTGTATGTGTGAAAGCGAATATGGTAATCCAACTGAATCTACCTAATTACATTAAGTTACACCAACAAAAGTAACTTTTTAAGTTTAGATCAGTTAGAAATAGACCCTTATTGTAAAAATTACGTTACCCTTTTTTCCATGCTGTTCGAAATCTGAAGCCTTCTGGTAAATAAATTAGTAAATTCCATGTGCTCCCTTTTGTTTTACCCCAATATTGATTAAAGCACCATAAAGTTGATTCTGTATTTTTTTTTTTTTTTCATAAAAAAATATATATATCATATATACTGTATCTTCTCTCCCCTCACTGTTGAAATAGCTGCCTCTGAGCCAGGGGTTATCAGGTAGTTACTTGGCTGTTGCTGAGGTTATCTGGGTGGTTGCAGGAATGGTCTGGGTGGTTGCTAGGGTGTTGCTAGAATGTTGTTAGGATGCTCTGAGTGGTTGCTAAGGTGTTCTGGGTGTCAGCAGTAGGTAGTTGCTTTCTAGACAGCAGTTGTTAGAGAGATGCTGAACTCTTCTAGATATTTGCTAGGGCGTTGTGTACATGGATGGAAGGATGGATGGATGATGGATGGGATAAGAAAATCAGAATCTACAGAGAGTGTTTGACAGCAGATGAATACATGGTGTGATATAGTAAGTTCATTGAGAGGTGCGACTGACAGATACAGTTCAACTGCACCCCTGACAACCTGAAACAGGTAAGAAAACAACAACCACTGAGCTGCAGCCACAGGAAACAGCAGACTTCAGGATAAATGTCAGAGGAGAGCAACACACACACATCATAATTCATAGAAGGAAACAAACTCAGATTCGGTCCAAGCAATCGAACCATGTGTGAAAGCACCCTTAGCAAGTGTTTGCCAGTTTTGTGTGCAACAGAGCACAACAGTGACTCTTCATTTTCAATCTGACTTCAGTTGCTTTTCTAATATACTGTAAGAAGCGTTTTAAGGGCCTGAATGTTTATGTGTGAATTATTGCAAGAGGGAGAGAGCAACTCTGCAGCACAGCTTCAATCAATAGACTAAAGACACAAACAAGAGAGAGGCTTCTGATTCATTTCCTCCTCTGACTATCTATCCTTTCATTTTGTTAAAGCTGCTAATTTTTCATTAACAGACTTTGGCATTCCCTGCATTTTTAACTGTGTATTTTTTCCAAAACTGCAATGTCATATACACATAAAATCTATGGGAAAAGGTACACATGTGGGAGTACCATGTCAAAAATAAGCATTTTACTAGATGTAATTCAATTGTTGATATCAGAAATGGACATATGCAATATTAACAATATGTCATTTTTATCCCTGTAAAGCCTGACCTATATGTCAGAGAAAATTCAAATTTTTTACATTAAACTGTTTTTAGTACCATTAGACAAACTATAAAAATAAATTGTAAAAAAAAAAGTTTTTGCACGGTTTCTTTTTATTTGATTTTTTTTTATGTATTATTATTATGTATTACATTAGGCTTTAAAAGTCTTTATCCTCCTGAGGCCCAGCAATTCATTTTTGTGTAGGACATTTGTTATTTAAGTTTTTCTTAGCCCATACATGCTACAGTGGTAAATCTTGGGGTATTATCAGATGACTCACTGGGCTTTTACGAGACACCAAATGTTTGAGAATTTGGCCATGACAACTCCTCTGCTTGGTCTATAAATATGGACAGAAATGTATCAGAGTTGAATTCAGCACATCAAATACAATATGAATAAAATATTGTTTTTTCAATAAAAATGTTATCATATATATTTTATGCACCAAACACTATATTGACATTTAAATGAGGGAAATTGTAAAACTTTTTTCGCTAAGTTTCAGGAACTAAGATGACATCATAATAGCTTGTAATGAAAAATTAATGAGATCTTTATAATGACAGAGCAGGCTGCATATATAAAAATACACAGAAATATAAGTTCACACTTTAAATATATTTTATAAAATGTATATGTCAGAAATGTTTTGTTTGTTTTGTTTTTGTGGGCATTAATGGAATGTAATGGAGATTGAGAGGTATACCTCAAAAGCCTGTTGTATAATATTTGATACATGGATTTCAAAGGAGTTTTTCAATAAAATCATATTAAAATTTTTTGAAGTTGCTTATATTCAGCAAATACTCATTTTAAAATATCAGTAACAATTGAATCATTACTGTCACTTTTACTTTTTTAAATAAGCTGTCATTTATCCCAACATAAGAGTCACTTTTCGTGCAAGTTTGCTGCCATTTTAAATATATATATATATAATATAGATATAAACATTGAAACCAGTTTTTCACAAATAACCACTAGATGGTGCCATAAACATGTGACACTTACATACCATAGGTTGTTTGGCTCGTCAGCTTGAACAGAGAGTGAAACAGGAGCCGTCAAACGTTGTGTATCATATTTGATACACAGATTTATAGGGTTAATAGTAATATTAAATTAGAATTTCTGATATTAAGACATTTATTATAGATATCTGTAAGTGTGTTTTGAACAGGAGGGAATGGCAGATCATTGTGAAATTCTGTAAATTAAAATAAATTTACAGATATAAAAGAATACAGCTTTTACTAATTGAAATTTTTATTTTTTTCTTCAAGAATAGGTATTTCCATGAGTAATGACATTATTTTTTATATCAAGAATTAAATTTTTTTACAAGTGCAAACCTAATTACTGATATCAATAATTAGCATTTTGACTAGTGAAAATGTAATTGTATATATCAATAATTATTATCCTGCAGATTTTTAAATGTCGAAAGGACTAGTGATAGAACGTACTGTGCATTTAAATTATTATCCACCCAACAGTTTTATAAGGAGAAAGAATATGACTTTCTCTGTAACCATCTCTTGCTCTCTCAAACTCCACACTGACACCACACAGAAACATCTTCATTAGATTATTTTGCAAACATGCTGTGACAACTAGCTCTCAGTGGTTTAGTGAATGAAATACCTAAAACCAAAAACACAAGACAGTGAGATCATTTCGGTTGAATGTCACTAACATTAATTAGTTTAGTGAATACAGCATGGGTTAAGATGTAATTCTGTTAGCTAATCCTGAAAAGTAGTCAGTTTCTCTGTTAGGTTGAGTGGTTTTCTCTCTGTATCAATAATTTGGACTAATCTGTCCTTCACAGCAGCGATGCCTCAAAATCAGTTTCCTATATTTTACACCAGGCTCTTTCTCAAAAAACAGTGTCATTTGTGCCACATTTATGCCCCTGTGACTACAGATATAATGAACAGGATCCTGAACTTAGTCACATTATTTGATAGATTTAACTCTGTTAAGTGTGAAAAGTAAAATAGATTATTAAAAATATAAATGGCCAGCAGCCATATCACCCTGCAGCTCTAGCCTGGTTGCCCACTAAAGCTAGGCAGAGTTGAACCTGGCCAGTACCTGAATGGGAGACCTCCTGGGGAAAACTGTGGTTGCTGTGGGAAGAGGTATTAGGGAGGCCAGCAGGGGGTGCTGTGTGGGTCCTAATGCCCCAGTATAGTGATGGGGACACTATACTGTAAAAAAACTAAACAAAAAAAAAAAAGTCTTTTGGATGAGACGTTAAACCAAAGACTCTCTGTGGTCATTAAAAATCCCAGGGCACATCTTGTAAAGAGTAGGGGTATACTCCTGGTGTCCTGGCCAAATTCCCCCCATTGGCCCTTATCTATCATGGCCTCCTAATAATCCCCAACCCTGAATTGGCTACATCACTCTACTCTCCTCTCCTCTCCTCTCCACCAACAGCTGGTGTGTTGTAGGCATTCTGGCACACTATGGCTGCCGTCGCATCATTCAGGTGGATGCTGCACACTGGTGGTGGTTGAGTAGATTCCCCCTGTAGAGCGCTTTGAGTGTCTAGAAAAGTGCTATATAAAGGTAAGGAATTATTATTATTATTATTATTATTATTATTATTTACACTCACTTAGCACTTTATTAGGAACACTATGGTCCTAATAAAGTGCTATGGTGAAGGTAAATTTTCTACTGAGGTAAAAATCAAAAGAAGATGGGAGTCGCAACAGATGTTTTGTTTAGTAGATGGTTTATGTGTTATGTGATTCACTCACGCACGTCTATTGCATCCGTGAGCATCAGACTATTAACACTTTTCCACCATTGGGCAATTGAAAAAAGTTGTTTTTGTTGATCACTTATGTGAATATTGAGGGGGATGCATATCTCAATATCTATGGTGGTTACGGCTCTGCTCTGAGGTGGGAAAAAAGGATTTCTTGAAAGTTCAGCAGTAATCAATTAAAGTGACAATTCCTGGCACAAATGGAACAGTTTCCTGCTGTATCTTGCTCTCTGTATGTCTTCATTTATGCAGTTGTCAGTCTTAAGGAGTCTACACATTCACAGAGGCAGGAGTTTTTACAGTCTCCTGCAGACACATGGGCATTCATCCAAGAAGAGGCAGTCACCATATGCCATACATAGTAATAAGGCACAAGGCTAACACAGTTACAATGCTAATGAGTGGTAATATGAGAGTAATGAGACATGGAGCAGTCAGTCACTCCTGAAATAAAGAAGCTTGCTTCCCCTGAATTACTCTTACAAGCACTGTATCAAAATGGTGCTCAGACCAAGGAACAAATTACGAGTTTTGAGGGAGGAAGAAGGAAAAACAGAATGAGATTGGGGTTCTTAAAAAGCACAGATATAAACAGTTTGAATTCTAGATATTATAATAGGAAAGTTTCAACAGTATTTAGAATGCGTATTTGTACCAACAAGATGCAAGTAACAGTACTCTGTTCAAACAATCCATTATGATCTGTATCGAACGATACATTGATAAATTAGATATGGTGTTATTATTTAGTAATTTGTTATAGATTTACTGTAAATATCACAAATATATTAAAAAAAAAATGTCTGTGTTTAAAATGTCTGTTAAAGCTTGATTACACTACATGACTGAACAGATTTTGTCGGTATTACACACTTACCCACTATGTAAGTGGCTACAGAAAAAAAACTGGGCATCACACACACCAGTCAAATGACTTGAAGTTCAGTCATAAAACTCTACAAGGCGCAAGCTGATAGGTTCTTTGAACTTGTTATCTGTTAGCCAATCAGCTTGTATGCCCTCTCTTTGTCTAACATTTACATTTCTCAGTTTTGCAGATAAGCCACTTTCACTGAAGCGCACTGCAAGAGTTTTTCTTTGAAACCTCCTCCTCCCCAGGATCACCTGTCTTGATCTGCTACAAGAGGATTGTATGTATGTCTAATTGTGCAACAGCATGTCCTACATGCTTGATGCAGCATGTCTTGTGTTTGTCTATTTGTGCAGCAGCAGCAGCATGTCCACAAGTTAACACAGTATGTTTATGTATGTTCTAGCAGTAGCAATTCTTCATACTTGCTCTGCAGCAGCAGCAGTGTGTCAGATCAAGTTCACCAAGACCAAATCCTGAGGATCACACAGTACCCAACTGTCAAGTCGATCCTATCCAATCACAAACTCATGCAGAAACACATGCCCTCCCATTATAGCAGATGCATAACAGATGTAAACAAACATGGATGTACATACTGGCTGCTGTTTCTTGATTGTCAAGTCGTGAAAAAATTTTTTGGGGTGCGGTCTTGGGTGCAAAGACAGAGGCTGCGATGCAAGGTGAGTGGCATTAAAAGTTAAGCTCCACAAAGCTCCGCTTGTTTTCCATCTATATTTTTTGAGATTTGTGGCTCCACACAGTCGATTTCCACTGGCTGCTCACAGTGTGACTTCATATTTGAGTCGTGGAGCATTATTCAAGATTTTCTCTTTAGTCGGCTTTTAAATATTGAACATGTTTCATATCCTTTGACTAGATGGAATCATAGTCTAAGGATAAGAAATCAGAGTCTGTGCCCATCATGAACAGTGCAGTTTTCTGTACGACTGGCCCAAATTTTTCAGACTGGAACCAACTAGAGTTGACTAGCACTGACACGACCTAACTACAAATCGGGGCTAAAATCTGTGTTAAAATCATGTAGTTCAATCCAGCCTTCAGATGGTTGCCAAAAGACTAGTTGAGTTACACCAAGGCGGTCTATAATAGCTATCCATTAGCATTCCAATTAATCTCAATGACAGCTGCCTGGCTGCCACGTGCATAAAATATACTTTTAAGAGCCCTCCAAAAAATCTGTCACTGGTAAAACATGTACTATAAAACAGAAAATAAACTAAATAAACGAATAAATATTAAGACTAAATAAATATTTGTGATTTATATGTTGCTTGCAAATGAAATAAGAATACAGGGTTTCTTTTGAATGGCAAAAAAAATCAATGGAAAAATAAGCTTTTTGCCTGAAAAATGGTGTAGTTATAGCAACTACCAGCAGGGGCTAACTGGCAGTGTTAACCCCGTCAATGAAATAACTGACGAAGATGTTCATTGACGAAAGTTTTTTTTATTTTGTCAATGATAAAGAAGACGCATCATGATGATAACCAAACAGTTTTAATTAAAACATACTGTTGATGAAAATATGATGAGAAAAATTAATACTGCAAGATATCAACAATGCACTAATACTATTTCATCTATTTATTTATAAAAAAAAATAAATAAATAAAAATAAAATTTGAAAGCATTTATCGAAAAACATTCAGTTATAGTATGTTGGGGATTTCCCCTCTTGATCTGCATGAGCTGAAAGAGCTGAACACCTGTACAATGAACTTTAGTAATGGTTAATTACCTCAGTCAAACATATCCTATATTTGTGACATTTATCAGCTGTATCCTTAACATAAACATAACATTACAACTTACATCTGCATAAACAATGAAACGATTGAACTGGTGAACTTGAACTAAAAGTTTGGTTTGATACATATTTTTGTTATTTTGCACAATATTGTCAGCTGAAATATGTTATTTTTGGTGACTAAAATTACATGCCATTTTAGTCAGACTAAATATGACTCAAATGAATGAATATGACATGAAATATTATCTAAATAAGACAAAAGACAAAAATTATGACTGAAATAAAGAAACCCCGTAAGTCACTGTATAATTCGCACACTGATTTCGAGGTTATACGAACAATGCTAGAGCATGCGCTGAACAAATGTGGTCCAGCTTACCCACAGGCGATGGGCTTCCTCCACTGCTGGGGGTGTTGAGGGTCTGTGTTGGAGAGGGCAGATTCAGGGTGCTGATGACCGAGGGGAAGAGGAAGGGGTAGACTCCCGCTCTATAGCGCCTCATCTGGACGAGCGTGGAACTACAGCAAGACTCCGGCGTTCTGTTCAATGTCTTCATTCCTCAGAGGAGGAGGATCCATCAAAGGCAAGATAAAGGATTTGGGCTCGATTCTCTGCACAGCAGACATGGTGCGCTTCCTCAACCCCATTGGAGAAAAGCCCCAGTATGCCTCTAGCATGTCGGCATGAGGGACTTCACAATTCTCTCCTCCAAAATAGACCAATCACAGAGCATGACTGGATCTGTTGTCACTCTGCATGATTCTAGAAGTCCATTAATCTGAAAAAATATCAAGATTTCTGGTCAATATTTGTAACTAAATCCTTAAAACTCTTTGAAATGTCTTTCAGGTGCTACACAGCAAGATAATCATCAGATAATAATGTATTATATCCTCAAAAGATGTCAAAGACCACTTGTCCTTGGTTGAAGCAGAGATTCAGTGCATTTACTCTAGGCCTGATTAGAGGTGTATAATAAGTGATATGTGAAATATGTAACCATGTGTATTCAGTGGGCAAATAACCAACAAGCAGTGGTGTACTGCAAATCACAAAAAAAAAAAAAAAAAAAAAAAAAAATCATTTAATTTGTTTTAACAACTTAAAACTTCCATTGAACTCTTCATTCACTGAATTTGCCACAATTATTGCTGTCATTTCTCAGAGTGTCAATTTGGTTTTCTCCATCGGTAATTAAATTCAAAAGGTTGTCAAAGTGCATTGCAGTGACCACTGCAGGTTATAACCAGCATGATCTCATGAAAATGATGGGGCTGTGGCTACATTTTTGCAAAATGACATTACATGGTTCATTACATGTAACACGGCAGTGCCATGCTGAAATGTCCACTGTGTGGTGCTAAAAGCGAGTTAAATGTTCTCCCAAACAGACGAGTCAAGTCATTCATATTTGTATGTCACTATTCACAACACACATTGTTTCAAAGCAGCTTTACAGAAAATCATGTTTTAACAGAAAATGAAACTGTAATATTTATAAAGTCTTAGAGTCATCATTGTGTAATTGTAAATTGTGTGTAAAAATAAATAATTAAACCGTTATATAATAATTGTGTTGAGAGTAGGTTTTTAAGGTTAATCCTCTATTGAGTTTTAAATCAACAAAACCTACATCACTACCCTAAACCTTAAATCTAATGGATACCATCATGAAAGCAAATTTGACATGAAAAACGCAATTGCTGAAGCAACCATGTAATTTTGTGGTGCTCCTATGACACTTTCGGCTCACATGTTGACTTGCATGCTCTACAGGACTCATACCTTTATATCGCAAGTGTAACGCTCTATCAGTCGAGCTACCACGCAACTTGATAACACTGTAATAAGCTTGTAAATGTAGTTGGTTATGTAATAGAGATGTTAAAATGTATCGCCTTACAAGTCATGCACAACAGTAAAAGTGTTTAGATGTCATACTTGTGTGAGGAACAGGGTGAAAAGTATGTGTTAATGAACTGATAATCTGTCGTTCCCTTTCAAGAAGGTAACTTTGAAGCTGAAGTCAGAAGCTGATGCTATGAGACCACCCCCCAGGGGGCACTGACTTTGAAACCCTATACCATATCGAAACAACCCCAGGGGTAGTGGTATGTAGTCATCCCTACCTATTACCAGAGCACAAAAAAAGAGGTTCGCAAAGAATTAAAGGCCATGATCGATATGGGGGGAATAGAAGAATCCCAGAGTGACTGGGACAGCCGCTCACAGTGTGCTGGTTCCGAAGAGCGACGGCTCAATTCGGTTCTGTGTGGATTATAGAAAAGTCAATGCGGTGTCTAAATTTGACGTGTATCCAATGCCTCATATTGATGAATTGCTCGATTGGTTGGGCGCGGCTCACTTTTATTCAACACTGGATTTAATAAAGGGTTATTAGCAGATCCCTTTAACACCAGTGTCCCATGAGAAAATGGCCCTCTCCACACCGTTTGGCTTGCACCAATTCGTGTCCCTTCTGTTCAGTTTGTTTGGGGCCCGGCTACATTTCAGCGCCTTATTGACTGAGTGGGCGGTCCGATTGATTCCACTGCTGTCCAGGAAATCCAACTCGCGGTGCAGCAGTTACCAGTGGAGAACCTCCTGGTGTACTTCGACTTGAGAAAAGCCATCCTGCACCCTGCTTACACTGCTGCCTATTTGGATGACATCATTATATACTGTAATGACTGGCAGTGGCATATGCAGCATCTGAGGGAGGTTCTGAGGTCGATGCAACGGGTGCGACTTCTGGCAAACCCTAAGAAGTGCGCAACTGCATGGGTGGAGGTATGGTATCTAGGGTTTCACTTGAGTCACGGGCGGGTGTGCCCCCAAATTGATAAGGAGGTAAGACAGTTCCTGGGGCTGGCTGGCTACTATAGGGGGTTTGTACCTAATTATTCGGACGTCACCAGCCTGCTGACTGATCTCACTAAAAAGGGAGCCACAGACCTGGTCCAGTGGTCGGAGCCATTCCAACAGGCTTTTATGCAAGTGAAGGCTGCGCTTTGTGGTGGGCCGTTGTTACACGCTCCTGATTTTTCTTTCCCTTTTGTTGTACAGACCAACACGTCAGACAGGGAGTTGGAAACCGTGTTGTCCCAGGTGGTCGAGGGGGAGGAGCTCCCAGTGCTGTACTTAAGCTGTAAGCTTTCGGCGAGAGAGGCGAAGTACAGCACCATTGAAGAATGTCTGGCCGTCAAGTGGGCAGTCCTCACCCTTCGATATTTCCTTCTGGGATGGGCTTTCACCCTCTGTTCAGACCACTCCCAGCTCCAGTGGCTCCATCGCATGAAGGATACCAATGTGTGGATCACCCGTTGGTATCTGGCTCTTCAGCCTTTTAAGTTTGAGGTGGTCCATTGACTTGGGGCACTGATGGCTGTCATGGACTTTCTCTCCAAAAATGGGGGGGGGGGAAGTACTGTGCAGGCCAGATGGCTCCCTGGCCTGAGTCGGGCGTTGGGGGTATGTGGTGTTGGGGGGCGTGGTTAAGCGCTGGTTTGTGGATGAAGAGTGAGATCAGGAGATGAGAACGGTAAGGATCATCACCTGGCAATGACTGCCTCTAACAGCTGTTTGTCATTGCAGTGAGAGTGGAGACGGGCTTTTAAGAGTGAGCCAGATGCAAGTGAGGGAGAGAGAGCTGCACGGAGCAGAGTGTTCCAAAGTGCAAACATGTGTGTTGTGCTGAAAAGCATTATTTGAGTGTGTCCACTGAAAAGTGGGATATAAAGACTGTGAAAACTGTGGGAAATAAAGCACTTTGAGTTGAATCTCGCCGTCTCCCACTTCCTCCTTGTCACGAAAACAAAGAACTTTGTTACATATCCAAATGTATCAAATATAAATTTAAGCATATATCGTTAATTTTGACATTGTGTAAGGGTTTATTCGTGTCAAACTGCCTAAACTCTCAACAAACATACAAATGACTACAGACCATTACAGTGTTGGGGCTCTCGAGGGTTGATGAGCTTATTTCCTCAACAACAATGACCACATTGAAAAATATGTGGAAAAAAAGGGGTAAAAGATGAATTTCTCAGTTGTTTCCAAGTATTCACTGAATGATTATTAGATACATCACTGTCACTTATGGGTTGAGACGGGTGAGACGTGTCCTCAAAACTTTTTGAAATAGCTATCGTCAGGTATGTACAGTGGTGTGAAAAAGTGTTTGCCCCCTTCCTGATTTCTTATTTTTTTGCATGTTTGTCACACTTAAATGTTTCAGATCATCAAACAAGTTTAAATATTAGTCAAAGATAACACAAGTAAACACAAAATGCAGTTGTTAAATGAAGGTTGTTATTATTAAGGGAAAACAAAATCCAAACCTACATGGCCCTGTGTGAAAAAGTGATTGCCCCCTAAACCTAATAACTGGTTGGGCCACCCTTAGCAGCAACAACTGCAATCAAGCGTTTGCGATAACTTGCAACGAGTCTTTTACAGCGCTGTGGAGGAATTTTGGCCCACTCATCTTTGCAGAATTGTTGTAATTCAGCCACATTGGAGGGTTTTCGAGCATGAACTGCCTTTTTAAGGTCATGCCACAGCATCTCAATAGGATTCAGGTCAGGACTTTGACTAGGCCACTCCAAAGTCTTCATTTTGTTTTTCTTCAGCCATTCAGAGGTGGACTTGCTGGAGTGTTTTGGATCATTGTCCTGCTGCAGAAACCAAGTTCGCTTCAGCTTGAGGTCACGAACAGATGGCTGGACATTCTCCTTCAGGATTTTTTGGTAGACAGCGGAATTCATGGTTCCATTTATCACAGCAAGTCTTCCAGGTCCTGAAGCAGCAAAACAGCCCCAGACCATCACACTACCACCACCATATTTTACTGTTGGTATGATGTTCTTTTTCTGAAATGTGGTGTTACTTTTACACCAGATGTAATGGGACACACACCTTCCAAAAAGTTCAACTTTTGTCTCGTCAGTCCACAGAGTATTTTCCCAAAAGTCTTGGGGATCATCAAGATGTTTTCTTGCAAAAATGAGACGAGCCTTAATGTTCTTTTTGCTCAGCAGTGGTTTTCGTCTTGGAACTCTGCCATGCAGGCCATTTTTACCCAGTCTCTTTTTTATGGTGAAGTCATGAACACTGACCTTAACTGAGGCAAGTGAGGCCTGCAGTTCTTTGGATATTATTGTGGGGTCTTTTGTGACCTCTTGGTTGAGTCGTCGCTGCCCTCTTGGGGTAATTTTGGTCGGCCGGCCACTCCTGGGAAGGTTCACCACTGTTCCATGTTTTCGCCATTTGTGGATAATGGCTCTCACTGTGGTCCTCTGGAGTCCCAAAGCTTTAGAAATGGCTTTATAACCTTTTCCAGACTGATAGATCTCAATTACTTTCTTTCTCATTTGTTCCTGAATTTCTTTGGATCTCGGCATGATGTCTAGCTTTTGAAGATCTTTTGGTCTACTTCACTTTGTCAGGCAGGTCCTATTTAAGTGATTTCTTGATTGAGAACAGGTGTGGCAGTAATCAGGCCTGGGTGTGGCTAGAGAAATTGAACTCAGGTGTGATAAACCACAGTTAAGTTATGTTTTAACAGATGGGGCAATCACTTTTTCACACAGGGCCATGTAGGTTTGGATTTTGTTTTCCCTTAATAATAACAACCTTCATTTAACAACTGCATTTTGTGTTTACTTGTGTTATCTTTGACTAATATTTAAAATTGTTTGATGATCTGAAACATTTAAATGTGACAAACATGCAAAAAAATAAGAAATCAGGAAGGGGGCAAACACTTTTTCACACCACTGTATATAATCCAGATGAAACATCTCCAGTTCTTGAACAGGAGTTTCTATTTCATCTATGTGTGTTTTGACTGGCGATCCGGCGCTGCTCGCGCTCTTTTCCATGTCCCCCATTGTTATGGCCTTCTCTGCCGTATTGTTTGTGTGTATGTAGTGTGTGTGTGTTGTCTTTTTCTCTTTCTCTCCCTCTCTCTTAGTCGCTCTCAGGTGTGCGGTAACCAGGTGAGCTGATTGTTGATGGGGCGCACCGGTGTGCATTGTGTTTCCTCCCTATATAAACTGAGTGTTTCATGGCTGGGTTGTACTATGGGAGATGGTTGTTAGTGAGCTGTGTCATCTCGTTCATGGGCACTCAGGCACACATAGATTTTATTTCCGGGTTCCTGCTGCTGGAGTAGACAGTTTGTGGTTGTCGCTGTCTGAATTTTGGAGTTTGCTGTTTTTTCATATACAGAAATGTCAATAAATGTGTCTGTGTTTCCGCTACTCTCGTCTCCCCTCTCGCATCTTTTATTGCATTTTATTTTTAAACAGCCAGCCACTGATGTATAGATGCAATCTTGTTTTATTAAAATAAAGTTATATTTGGGCGAATTAGAATCCAAAACCTCTAAAAACTAAAAGGCAAAAAGTTACCACTATATCAAGCAATCATGATCTTAATCAAAGTGCTGATCTATGTATTCATTTATTCATTCAGGCAGTCATAATTATTATTATTATAAATATTATTATTATTACTATTATATCAGGAATAATTATATTTAAGCAAATTTCACAAGAAAGTGTTGTTGTACTGAATGTACTTTAAGTTTTTAATGTATACAGTGATTCTCTGTTGTGCTCACATTATTTGACAAAAAAATTACTGTTTTAGATTCAGCTGTGAAGATGTTATTGAAGCACTTTATTTGATAAAATAATTTAATTTGATGAACTCTTTATGAATGCATTTGATTAGTCATATTTTTGAATAAAAAAAATGGAATTCAGAAAAAAAAAAAGAATGGAAAACAGATTTTTGGAAAACAAAGCAGAATTAGGGAAAAACAATATTTCATCAGGTCCTTTTTTATGTCTTGCAATAATAAACATTTGAATTTTCTTTGAAGTAATAAAAGTTGTTGATGTATTGAATATATAATTTTTCTCATTGAAACTTTGGTTCATTTGAAAATACAACCTAGATTTGTTTTATTTTGCTTAACAAAATTTGCTTCCTCAAAATCAGTGGTTCAAATTCGGTTGGATATTCAACCTTCCACATCTGGGAACTGCAGGAAAAGCAGCAGATTACCCATGCACAATCTCAACCTGATGCTATTCGTTCTCACCAGTAGGTGGTGCAGTGCGAAGCACTGATTGTTGGTAGGCATTATAATATAGTAGGTTGACCAGTCCCTAAACTGGAAGTTTTTTTTTTGTTGTTGTCTCATTTCATTTGCCATGGCTGGGTTTCCCGAGGCACTATAAAACATTAGTATCACTAAAGTAGTAGCCTACTAAATCTTTACAGCGTGTTTCCCAAAAAGCATCGCTATAGTAACATAAAACTTTGTAAATTAACGAGGGCTTTGAACTGCTCTAATGTCATAAGTGCAACATAAATGTATCTTTCTCGCATTTTTCACTCTTTATCAGAGAATAAGGAACATTTAATAACTTGTAATAATATATTTGGATCATTGGAAAGCCATAGCCAGAAACAAGACTTTGGGTGTGCCAAGGGAAAATGGTGTTCAAGAACTGAAGCACAAAAAGTGACATGTACGCTGCCAGAGGTCGCCATCCCCTGAGTATTAACATCTCACGAACTACATTTCTCATAATCCTCCGCTCAGACTGATTACTCTCACACTTGTAACACCATTTACTCTGGTTATTTAAGTTCCCTGTTTTCTCGCATTGTGCGAAGTCTTGTTTGCCTAGTCAACATTTCTGAGCGTTATTTACCTATCCTGTTTCTCCCCGTTTTTTGACTCCTGCCTGTTTCTCGTATTTCCCAGCCTGCTTGTGAGTTTTGTGGATTTATTGCCTGTTTACTGGATTACCTTTCAGATTTACTTGGTTAGCCTTCCTGGACTGCCTGCCTTTTGTTTTCTCTGTTGTTTTGTTACTTTGTTTTATTATTTATACTGTTATTAAAACTGCATATGGATCTTAACACTCCTGCCTTGGCATCCTCGCTACAGAACACTTCGCCAAACTTAGATCCAGCATCTTTCCAACAGTTACACAAGCTTGTTTCAGCGCAAGCAGCCATGCTTACCAGTCACCATCAGCAGCTGTGCAAGCTCACCGCAATCACGGAAGAACTCTTTAAATCCATGCAGCCAAACCCGCAAGTATCTCCGAAGGGGGTTTCCACTAACAACTCAGCCTGCAGCACAACTCTCACTTCCAGAGGAGTTTGAAGGATCACCCAGTAAGTGTCGAGGATTTCTCTTACAATGTGAGCTTTTTCTGTCTCAGCTACCTCGAATGTATCCCAAAAATGAAGCTTGTGTTTCCTTCATTGTATCACTGCTGTCAGGAAAAGCACTAGACTGGGCTATGGCAGTTTGGAGTCGTGAGAACATTTTAAAGGGGTCCCTGTCTCACTTTCTAGCTCGTTTACGGGAGGTTTTTGAGCACTCTGAGGGTGGGAAGGACCCGGAGGAACTTATATTGAGTTTAAAACAGGAGAAGAGGTCTGCTGCTGAATTCGCCTTATCCTTCCGCATGCTAGCAGCGCAAACTATGTGGGTGGAGGTCACTTTGAAGCTGTTGATCCGTCAGGGGTTAAATCCTGACCTTAAAACTGAACTAACATGTCGTGATGAGGGGAGATCTCTTGATGAATTCACCAAACTCGCCATTCGCCTGGATAACCTGATCAAAGCCTGTCATCCAGTTAGTTCTCTATAGCCTCTTCACTCTGACATCGCTGCAACCAGTCATCACGAATCCATGCCAGTGGGCCGTTCTTCTCTCTCCTCTGAGGAACGACGATGCCGACTCCGAGAGAGTTTATGTATCTACTGCGGACAGTTGGGACATTTACTGGCTGCCCAACTCGTCTAGTAAGGGGGACGTGGCGGTGAGTTTGGAACTTTCAAACTTAATTTGTATTGATCAGTTTGAACTTTCTGTGACTTTGCATGTTCTCAATAGTGAACATCAATTGTCTGCCATTTTAGATTCCGGGGCTGCAGGTAACTTTATTGACCTGGCTCTCGCCATGAATCTAAAACTGTCTTTTGTCCCTTGTGTCCCTCCGTTACATGTTGCAGCACTAGACGGACGACCCCTGGGCTCTGGCAAGATACAACAGATCACCCAACCCATTCGTCTTCAAGTTGGACTCTTTCATCATGAGGAAATTCAGTTTCTTGTCACTCACTCTCCTAAGAACCAGATTGTTCTTGGCCTACCATGGCTGAGACTTCACAACCCTGAGATCTCCTGGAGAGATGGACAATTCACTCGCTGGAGTGCTTCCTGTTTACAGTCGTGCCTCAACCTTCCTGAACCCATCTCTCTCCCTCCTGTACGCACCATGACGATCCTCCCTGAAAAGGAGATTTTGATTCTACCACATTGTTATTCGGATCTCCACGAGGCATTCAGCAAAGCCAAGGCTACACAGCTTCCTCCTCACCGTTCCTGTGATTGTGCCATTGATTTTCTGCCAGGCTCTTCTCCTCCACGTGGATGGATATACCCCTTCTCTGAACCTGAGACTAAAGCCATGGAGGAGTACATTTCAGAATCCCTTGAAAAAGGATTAATTCAACCATCCACTTCTCCTGCTTCTGCTGCCTTCTTCTTCGTAGGAAAGAAGGATGGGGTCTTCGTCCATGCATTGACTACCGAGGCCTGAACACAGTCACCATCAAGTATCACTATCCTATCCCTCTGGTACCAGCAGCATTAGAACAGTTACGAGATGCCAAGATCTACACAAAACTGGATCTTCGTAATGCCTACAATTTAGTCCACATCCGGGAGGGGGATGAATGGATGACTGCCTTTTCAATACATACTGGCCACTACAAATATCAGGTAATGCCTTTCGGACTTTCCAACAGTCTTCCAAGCCTTTGTAAATGACATATTTCATGATCTCATTGGCAAATGGGTTATAGTATATATTGATGACATTCTGATATACTCTTCTTCCCTCGATGAGCACGTTCAACATGTCCGAGAGGTGCTCAACCGCCTCATCCAACATCAACTGTATGTCAAGATTGAGAAATGTGAGTTTCATCAGTCTACCATTGTGGAATATTTTTATCAATTTAAATATAAATTAATCAAGTATAATCAATGTGTATATAGACATTTTATTCTACAATTATTTCTGATGGTATAGCATGTATTTTACTGTGTGTGTGTGTGTGTGTGTGTAGAGGCCTGTGGGAAGGAGGCCCCTCACATATGGTAAACTTGAGTCTCATGTTTTGACACTAGAGAAAATATAGGATAAGGTCCCGTAAAGAGGTTCCAGATGGAGAGGGGCCTCTCAAATAGTTTCATGTTCTCTAACATACTGAAGACACAGAACAAAATGTATGGGGTGTATTGGTCACACCCTAGGTGAATGTGTGTATATAGGCCTGTTTGAATACAGAAAGTCAGTTGTGCTGGGAGCAACTCGGCTTTGCTATCTCTGATAATAAAGTCTATCTTCTGGCATCAAAACCCCAAGACTTCAAGAGTGATGTTTCACAGAGATGGCAGAAGCCACAACAAATTGGCGCCCAACATGGGGCACTGGAAAGGAGCAGAGTGGGAAGCCACAACGGGCTATCTGGACAAGCAACTCAAACAGTGGCCACTTAAAAAGGTAAACATTTTTTGCTTATATAATTAGTTTGTTGCTTGCCAGAATCTGCCCGTGGTAGTAAGGACATTCAAAAAGCTCCTCCAAATAATAAATAAATAAATAAATAAATAAAAATAAAAAAAGAATAAAGGGTTCTGTTTCCAGAAGAAATAATTGCATGCAATGATCTGTTTTTACTGTTAAGGGGGCCTTGATGAATAACAGTAAATGAAAAGCAGAGAAAATTTAAAAATAAAAAAATTAAAAAGCCAGGAAGGCAAGAGAGGCAAATTCTGCAGGTCACCTAAGGGGGGTGATAGAATAGTTGCGTTTTAGAATTTTATAGTATTTTTTGAGAGCTCTGTGTTTATAAAGGCTTTGCGTTTGTAAAAAGTGTGAAAGTTTCTTTGTCTGTGTGAGTGTTTGTGTCTGTGTTTGAAAGTGTGTGAAGTGTGACTGAAGTGCAATTGCGTATGGAAGTGCATGACTGAGTACAAATGTGAGCCCAGTAGAGGGACTGGAATGTATGATGTGTCCTTAAAATGAAAGGAACACAGAGTGTATGTTATAGGACAAGTATGAATTTGAATGAAATATGAGCCCTAAAAATAAAAAATAATTTTTTAAAGGGACACGATGAATGGAGTAAATGTTGTCTAATAAAGAAGGATTGTCTTTTATATGTTGAATGAATGTTGGGAATGAAAGCCTGTCTCTTGTGAAAATTTGGAAAGAAATTTCCTTTGTTAACACAGAGAAAACTAAAAACGTTCTGAGATATTGGCTTTGTAGGTTGTTTGGCCAATCTTTAAATTGTAGAATTTGTGATCCAGATAGAGAGACTCAGACTTTGCTGCATAACTAATGAGGAGTATATAAGCAATTTACAGCAAAGAAAAGCTATTTAGGCCTATTTTCAACCTTCCATCAATATATGAGACAGAAGAGATCTGATGATTAGAGGCAAAGAGGGCACTTAAAAATTATTCTGGTTGCATAGTGGAGTTAAAACCAATGATATATATATATATGGAAGGGTAAATATAATACAGTATAAACTGACAATAGGAAAAAGAATAAAAACGGTGAGACAACGCAGCTGTAAAACAAAATGTGCATGAAAGCAAAAAGTTAACTCTTAGCTGGCAGGACAAAATGTAGTCTCGGGCTGTTCTTTTCATGCCATGAAGGAAGCCTGATGTAAGATTAAGTAAACTGAGAAAGAGCAGCAGCTGGACGTGTGCCAAATCATAACTCCTAAACTAGACTGTAGCATAGAAATTTACTTGACTTCATACAGATAATTTATACATAAAAGTGCAAAAACTGTACTTAGAGTTAAAGTTCATATCACAGTGACAAAGAAGAATACTAAAATGATAAAGAACTATAAAGTGATTGAATTCCATTTGGGAAATCACATTATCTGGACAAACAATAAAGCTTCGAGTCCAGTGTATTGCATTAAACTAAAGTCAACTAAGTAATTGGATTTTAAACAAAGGTTGTATTGAAGATAAGTGTTGTTATATTACATAAGGTATAATTATGGCAAAAACTCCAGCGGAAATACTAAAATCTAGAAATCCACTGTGTAAATAATTGATTGATAAAATCTCAAAGAAATGAGAAAGCAAAATAAATAAATAATAAAGGGACTTGTATGAACGTTGTGTATTAAAAAAAGTGAAGGTGAAAGAAATTAGAAAAATTGTTTCAAGATATTGGCATTGTAGATTATTCTAGAAGCAAATAAATTAAAGTAGTAAGATATAAGTTTATCCTCTAAATTTAATGATTTATCTAAATGAATGGTGATAAAATAATTTTTCATTCTTTATATGCCAAGTAGAATAACAGTGAAAGAAATAAAGACTCTAAGAAAAAGTAACTGTTATAGTGGTTTGGCACTATTTGGATGCAGAGTGATCCTAAAAGTAAATTGACAGTATATAGGAAATTTGTACATGTATGTGGTATAATAATTAATACAATTAAAGTGCAGGTTATAAAAGAAGATAAGAAAAATTGGTTATAAATAAATAAAAATAACTGAATTTCTTTAGGAATATCATATTAATTGAACAAATAAAATTGTCCAAAAATAAAAATTGTCACAAATATATTGATACAGTGATACATTTTTCCTAAAGATAGGGTTTGTTGTATTATAAGAAAAATCATGGCAGCCACTCCTGTGGACATATTAGGATTAAAATAGCCATTGTGTAAAGACCTTATAGATGAGCTTTCAAGCAAATGGCAAAAAAGAACCAAAGATATGATGACAAAATGGCCAAAGGAAGGGACATTTGATGTAGCGTTGTGCGAGGAAATGGAAACTTTGATAAAAAATTATAAAACTAAAGATGAGTAAAAAAAGTAAAAAACAGAGAAACAAAAAGGAAAAAGAGAAAAGTGCTAGCACTGAAAGGAAAAAATTCACAGAAAAATATAAGACAGGCAAGAAAAATACTGAAGCAGAAATCCTTGTCAAATCACCTCCAAATGTGCCCTCAGAAGGTCAGTTCCCTATACTTAAGGGAACTGTAGAAGGAAATGCAGATGGCGGGTCATGTGGAGTTAGAAAATAAAGACAAACAAGGCTGGGACCGAAGAAGGGAAAGGATAGAAAAAAAAATTAGAGAAACAGAAAAATTAATACGAGACACAAATAAATTGGTGAGAAATAAAAGTTGACTATTAGACAGTAGGGAGAGAAAAAGTGAAAAGGAGTCATCATTTGATGGAGGAAGGTGGGCACAGGGAAGAGAAAAAGGCTACAAATCAGACTCCTGTTAATGTGTTAGGGAGAGATACATTATGTAAATTGGGAATGTTTTTGGGAATTGCAATAATGATAGGAGGGCTATTGTTTTGTTGTGTACTTCCTTTATTGAGGTCACTAGTTATCAAAGCAACGGTTAAGTAAATGGAAATGTAAGATGTCAAGAAAATGAGGAAGAGAAATTAAAATTAAGGGTGAAAATGACTAATAAAAAAATTATATTTTTTAACTTGAGTATGAAAAGTAAACCATAAATGTGAAAACTTCACATTTATGTGTCTGTTTTATGTTCTGTCTGGTCCAGTTTATGAGAGAATACAATTTTTAACAATATTAAATTAAACACTATAAAGTCTCGATATCTAAATGTAAGAACCCATGATTATTTTTTTTGTTTTTGATTTTCTATGTGTTTAAATATGTCTGGAGAACAAATTTACATGTGAGTTGCAACTTTATCGGTGTAAACTTGATCAGCCAACGAAACTAAGATAGGTAGAGTTTATTATTTTTGTTAGGGACTGTCTGGTGGAGAGATTGAGTGAGACCTGTTAGAGCCCTGAATAAACAAGGACATATGACCCCATGCTCTGTAAGGAGAGTGAGCGGGAGGGGTTATACCCCTTACTCTCTAAGGATGGCGTCTGCAGACTTTGAATGGGAGAACTCATCTCTCTTGGTGTCTCCACTCAGACAGGGGCGCCCCGAATTTAGAAAAAATAGATAGCAGATTGTTTTAGTTAAGATTAGATATTTTTTCTTTTATTTTCTTGTTTTATATAACAGTGTAGGCATTGGTTGATCATGGGTATACTGAGAAGATGCCTTTGAGACTAAAATGAAAGGAAAGAACATTAAGAATAATTTGGATCATTTCATGTTCTCTGATTTTTTTGTTGTTTTTTTTCAATTTGATGAAGTTGTGCTCTTAATATCTGTTCTCATGATCTTTATGTGTGACAACCTTACCAACATTGTGATGCATTTTCTTAGGTTTGTTCTGTGACCAATAATGCCAGATAAAATGGAAAATAAAGTCCCAACCTCCAATAAGGAGGCAGAACTAAACAAACGTTGCAAACAGTTTTGCTCAGATGCTCAGATATCTAACAAAATAGAAGTTTACTCGCGCTAGAAGTTCTGATTTGAAGATTTAAGAAATATCTTGGACCTATTTGATTGTAAAAAATTGGTAATTGGTAGTAAGTGAAACCCATGAAGAAACATTAAGATTAAATAGAACATCATAAATAACTTCATACTCATGCATCTAGTCTTTGATACTATGTTTTATTTCTGTTATCATCATTATGTGTATGTTGTTTCATTAACTCAGTCTGGAACCAGTCTCTCACCATTGCAGATGGCTAGGCCAGATGATTTATTGAGACTGATAATATTGCAGGAGGAAGTCCGGAGAAAAAAAAGACTGGGAATGATGTGGGCTTTTATACGATTGATCCTCCCGCTCACATGACTGCTGGTAATCATTACTGATTAAACATTTCAAATGTGGATTCAAATATCTCTGGATAAGTTGATTTCAGTCTTATACCATCAATGGGATGTATAATTTACCAGACTGCCATCAATGGGTTGAATACCCAGGTCTAAATTGTTCTGAGGGTCTAAATTTAAATCCAGCATCTAACCGCTGAGTTATTGATGTGAAGGTTAAATATTACAAACTTGATGGCAAAGTTAGAGTTACCTATTGGATTGCTTACTCCCCCAAAATTTTCCAGAGAGTTCCCTCACTTTAAAGAAAAAGGTTAGTGGATGCTACAAAGAGTTGATTGAGTGTCTTTTCTAGTAAACTATTTCTATTTTGAGATTAATCCATGAAAGTATCACTTTAGAGGCCAACAGTTTCTGTACTGTGAATTTTGGTTTTGCCATTTAACTGAATCATTTGTCAAGAAATAATGAGAAGTATAAAAGAATAATAACTTAAAATCTTATTGTTAAATGATGCTGAAACAGTAGATAAAAAAAAAAGAGAGAATGACGGGAAAAAGAAAGTTGTATTAAATGTAAAGAGAATGTTGGGGAAAGAAAGGCAAAGTTTGTGTTTTATTAAAGATTTGATAATTTTTGTTTTAGGGATCATTTGGGAAATCATGCAGGATAAGCAGTTGTGAAAAAAGACAGAGATTATTTTCACAATATTGCATTCAGTCTTGTTCTGCTCAACTAACAGAATTAAAAGCTCTTACTGCTGCATGTCAGTTAGCTAAAAGACAAAGAGTTAACATTTTCACTGACTTGGCTTATGCTCATTATGTTTGACATCTATGGAAACAAAGAGGTTTTAGAAAAAGTGATGGAAACCTAATTTAACATGCAGAACAGATTGAACAGTTGATTTCTGCAATGATGTTACCTAAATGATTGGCTATCTTAAATGTCAAGCCCACAAAAAGGGCAATGACTTTGTCATTATGGGAAATAATGCTGTAGAGTTAGAGGCCAAGAAGGCTTCTGGCTGTCAATTGAAGTATTATTGAATCACAACCACAATAGGATGATATAATTCAAATTCAAAATAAAGGTCCATATGAACATACTACATGGGAAAATAGGGGTGCAAAGAAAATTCACAAGATATATGGCATTCTCATGAAGGACAGATTGTTGCATCAACTACATTTCTCAATTTTTTTATTTACGATGCGTATAGTTTGACCATTGCGCGAGGTGGGAAGTGATAAGGAAAATTAAACAGCAGGAATATTTGTCTCCATACCTATATGAAATGATAGACGATTTTCTGTCCACATGTGAAGTCTGTACTCAAAACAATGCCAGAAAAGAAATAAAAATACCTATAGGTTACATACCAGTGCCAGAAGGACCATTCAAGCAGTTGGTTATGTATTATGTGGACATGATAAAGAAAGTGCATGGAAAGCATTATATGCTTGTAGTAATATGCAGACATAGCAGATGGCTGGAAGCAGTGCCATCAGCTGATCAGGGGTCAGGAACACTAATCAAATTTATAACAAGAGAGGTAATACCTAGATTCGGAATACCAAAAGGTTCTACAATTTTTGATGTATGTTGTTTGAATGGACAAAAGAAAGTAGGGAAAGTAGATTGAAAGTTCTGGAAGAAGTTTTCTTGAAGATGATTTAAGATGGGAAAGTTTGAAAGCAGTTAATATAAAGAATTATTGTAATTATCACAATTTTTACTGTTGAAGAATAACTTAAATATATTATTGTGAGATGTAAAATGAAAAAGAAGGAGTGACTGTAACGACAGTGGAGACAGTGTGGGGGAGTGGAGTGTCCCCCTCCGAGTTCCTCCCTCACCCGGCACTCTTTCACACTCTCAGTCTAAGTTTGATAAGTGTCTGCTTGAGACAGAAACACAAAAGCAGATGTTGAAGTGTGTGCTAAAGGTACATCTCTAAATTGCTTTCTTTTCTTTTCTTTTTATATGTAAAATTATGATGTATATTTGGCAATGATGTTAGATAAATTGACATGAAAGAGAGGTTCAAACAGCTTTCCTCAACATGATTAAAGATTTTATATATTCAGTGGGCAATTTGAAGTCGTGTTTATACTAAAAATAAGAGATTCAGTTGAACATTCATCTGAAAGAATAAATGTATGTTCAAAAACTATCTAGAGACTATTATTGAATTAAGGTGATGTTTTTTAATTAAGCTTCCTAGAAGTTTGACAGAGGCTACTCTTTATTTTGTTTTGTTTTGATGTTTTTCCCCACCATGATACATGGTCTTTTGTGATGTTTGCTAAAGGAGCAGAAATACAACCTGAATGAAAATTAATGATTTGTAAATGAGTTCAATTGTAGCATTCTTAATTTCACTTTTAATTTGGACAATTTTAATAGATTGTTACATTTTGAATAATGTTTTTTAACCATGTGAATTTAACCATGTTATGAACTGTCTCCATATTTAAGCAGTTGTTGATGGTTCCATTGGCTGTGACGGTTCTCAGGTGATACTCCCTGAAAAGAAAATATCTGTTTACTGATACCAAATTATTAAGGATTGGCTAACAGGACTGAGCGGTATCGAGACCAGTGGCAAGAGGTGATGACCCAATGACGGGTAAGACTCTCCAATGGCAAGAAGGGGGGGCAACCTAAGGCAGGGCATCACCACCCTGGAAGGGGTGATATGGGTTTAAGGAAGTGGATGGATGCTTTTAGGTCGGAAGCATCAAAAGGGAGGTATAGAAGAAACCTGCCCGAAAATTGTGAGTTCCACTCAACCCGGCTGCATTTTAATAACCACTTTATTAAAACATCTTATCATAGTGTTAAATACCAAGCATTCTGTCACTGTGCCATCAGGGGATCATACCCTGTGTGGAATATTAATTATAGAATTTGAAGGTAAAGTTTTGAGAACCGTTGCAGACAAACGAGTGCCTGATTTATTGAAGAAGTATTAAACAAACATGGGAATGTTTGTATGATGAAGAATTAAGATTGAAAAATGATTTATTACTTTTACTTATGCTTTTATTGAACTCATGTACAATTTAAAATTAATGAAGAATGGAAAAAGAAGACAAGGTGGTGACTAAAGATTAACATTGCTTGTCTTGTTTGTTTATAACAATTTAAATAGAATTGTTTAAGAAATGGGGTGCACGATTGGCTAAAATTAATATAATGATTGGAATAACAATCCTTGTGGGAGAAATAATATTCTGTTGTGTGTTACCATTAGTAAAATCATTCTTGATTCAAGCAACTGTGAAGCAGATGACACTGATCAATGTGAATGATCCAATGCAATACAATTACAACTACCCTGGATGGACAGAAAGACCAAATTGGGAGGAAATTGATTCCTCCAATGAATATATATGATGAAATGAATGATGAGCCATGCCCCAGGATAAAAGTGCTAGCCTAACCTCTCCCCGGAGGTGACCCTCTACGATGAGCAAAGTATCTGGGTTGAAGATATCTACACTACAAAAGAGAACTCTTAATATGATGATGAATATTTGTTTTATGTTTGATATACTCTACATAACTGTGACAACCACAGGCAAGGCTGAACCAATTGCATGCTCATGATTACAGTATAACATGCTTATAGGTTTTTATTTATTGAATGAAGATATAAGGAGACAGAATATTTTTACTCCGTTCTCAATCAAACTTGAATAGTGACGTTTGGTTCTGCAAATCTCCACCAGAGTGCGGTTGCATAATTTGGTCATTGGTAAAGAAACTGTGTGACTTAACTTAGTTACTAGATAGCATAGCTGAGGTGACTAAATTATGAAACTGCCCTCTGAATAAAGAAAGTGTAGGTGTGACTTCTGAAAGTCACAGAGGGGGGATATGTGGAATATTTTTATCAAGTTAAATATAAATTAATCAAGTATAATCAATGTGAATATAGACATTTTATTCTACAATTATTTCTGATGGTATAGCATGTATTTTACTGTGTGTTTGTGTAGAGGCCTGTGGGAAGGAGGCCCCTCACATATGGTAAACTTGAGTCTCATGTTTTGACACTAGAGAAAATATAGGATAAGGTCCCGTAAAGAGGTTCCAGATGGAGAGGGGCCGCTCAAATAGTTTCATGTTCTCTAACAGACTGAAGACAGAACAAAATGTATGGGGTGTATTGGTCACGCTTAAATCCTCGTCAAGCTTGATGGTCTCTCTTCTTCTCCAGGTTCAATTTCACCATCACCTTTCGACCTGGCTCCAAGAACACCAAAGCCGACGCCCTGTCCCGCATTCATGGGTCCATTACTGGCAACAACCCTGTGTCTTCCATTATCCCACCTACTCTTATTGTCGCTCCCGTACAATGGGACATAATGGCAGGCATCACCCAAGCACAGAACCAAGAACCCACTCCTGCTGACTACCCTCCAGATAAGGTCGTTGTCCCCAGCTCCTTACGCAACAGAGTTCTACAGTGGGTTCATGACTCGGCCTGCTCGGGACATCCAGGTGCTCAAGCTACTTGCAGGTTAGTGCAAAACCAGTTTTGGTGGGAGAACCTAGCGACTGAGGTTGCTGACTATGTAAAAAACTGCAATGTGTGTGCCACCTCTAAATCTATTCGACAGCTCCCGTCTGGTCTCCTTCAGCTTCTACCTGCCCCTCGATGTCCTTGGTCCCATATCGCAGTAGATTATGTCACTGATCTACCCAACTCTTACCATCTTAACCGTGGTGGACCGCTTCTCTAAGGCCTGTAGATTCATCCCTCTGCTCAATGGAATGTGCTGAGAACCTGTTTCATTACGTCTTCCACTTTTATGGCCTACCCAAAGACATTGTCTCCATCCGTGGTCCCCAATTCACCTCCCGAGTCTGGTCTGCATGGTCTGGTCTGGTCTACTCAACGTCAGTGTGAGTCTAACCACTGGTTACCATCCTCAATCCAATGGTCAAGCTGAACGTCTAAATCAGGACCTGGGTAAATTCCTCTGGGCCTACTGTCAAGTCAACCAGCACAACTGGCCGTTTCCTGCCATGGGCTGAATATGCTCAAAACTCATTGTTCAAACCAGCTACCGGAACCACACCTTTCAAGTGCATCCTAGGTTTTCAACCCCCACTCTTTCCCTGGTCCGGGGAGCCGTCTGATGCACCTGCAGTAGATGACTGGATGCAGCGCAACGAGGCTATCTGGGATCAAGCTCACGTCCACTTACAGCATGCCATTCGCCGACAGAGTGAACAGGCCAATCTCCATCGGCGCTCTGGCCCTAACTATGCTCCAGGACAATGGGTGTGGCTTTCTACCTGAGATCTTCGTCTGCGACTCCCGTGCAAAAACTAAGTCCCAGATATTTTGGCCCTTTCAAAATTCTTCATCAAATCAATCCTGTTTCATTCAAACTTCAGCTCCCTGCTAATTACCGTGCTTCCCCCACCTTTCATGTTTCCCTGCTCAAACCCACGGTGCCTCCGAGAGAGGAGGGCCCTCAAGACCTTCAGAGACCCCTTCCATTCCTCATTGATGGTGAGGAAGCCTTTCGGGTACACAAGTCTGTTACACCTGCGGCGCCTGCTACCTCTCCTTTATGCCACCAGAGGTCTCCATCCCCTGAGTATTAACATCTTATGAACTACATTTCCCATAATCCTCCACTCAGACTGATTACTCTCACACGTTTCACATTTACTCTGGTTATTTAAGTCTTGTTTGCCTAGTCAGCATTTCTGAGCGTTATTTACCTATACTGTTTCTCCCTGTGTTTTGACTCCTGCCTGTTTCCCGTATTTCCCAGCCTGCTTGTGAGTTTTGTGGATTTATTGCCTGTTTACTGGATTACACTTCTGCCTATTGGATTTACTTGGTTTGCCTTTCTGGACTATTTACCTGTGTATCGAACTATTGCCTGTTTACTGGATTACCCTTCTGCCTATCAGATTTACTTGGTTAGCCTGCCTGCGTACTGAACCACTGCCTGCCTTTTGTTTTCTCTGTTGTTTTGTTACTTTATTTTACTATTTATACTGTTATTAAAACTGCATATGGATCTTAACACTCCTGCCTCGGCATCCTTGCTACACCCTGTCTCCTTCTCTATGAATAAACAGGAGAAAACATTTCTTAAATAAATCTGCACCCGCCTCCCCACTAAATTTCCCAATATAATAAACAAATCTTCTAACAAAAGTTAACTAACTTATAACAGATGAACAAGATAAGAATACAGTTTGTCAACAACAGTCTAACACCAGCACAGCTGAAAGACATCTGAGGCAGGAGAGACGAAACTCTACTGTGAAGGATAAATGCTCAACTCTATTCTTGTGGTCACTCGCAATGCAACCTCACTATTTAGCTCACAACCGATGCTGCCAACATGCACCTCTCTTCTCTCCTTCTGCCTTCCTTTTTATGTGAGCCACAGTCCTCTTAGCAACCAATCACAGCAGGCAGGACTCCGCAGTGGTAACGGGAAACAGGTAGCAGTAATTAGTACCTGCTCAGAGGAAAGTGTGAGAGACAAAAGGAAAAACTGATGGATACATACACACAGATGTAAATAAATACATCCAGGGATGTAACAATGTAAAATAACGAGTGGCGTTATTTAAGATGATCATAAAAGTTTAAGTTGCAACTATCGGGAAACTCAGCCTATATTATTTGTATTGTTGTAAAAAAACAAAATACACATTAATTTATTCCCACTTATCCTATGTAAGGTCACAAAGGTACTGGAGCCTACCCCAGGAACATGTATTTTTTAATCTAACATTAGAAAAGCTGAAAATGAGCTTTGACTTTTACAAATGAAGATAGGCAAATGTCTCTGCTAGTAATATGTTAGCCTAGATGTAATAAACTGGCCATGGAGACGGTGTTAGGATCCATGTGCTGGAAGTTTATTAGAACACAAGCAAACAATCCAAATCAGCAGGCAAATAGAGATAGTCGTTATGCATGCGGTATAATCCAATAAACCAAAAAGACAGTCCAACAAGGCAAACAAAACAAAGGGGTATCCAAAAAGCAGAAAATCCAGGAATCAGGCAAAAGTCATAACAAATAAACAATCAGCAATGGCAATGGAAAAATGCTCGGTAAGGCAGGGTAAACTGGCAATACTTCGCAACGTGACAGTGGAAACAGCATGGTATTTATATAGTTCAGACAGGAAGTAACCAATGAAGAAACGGTACAGAGTTAGTATTCGGGAGAGGGCTCCCTCCGGTGGTTGGTAGGAGGGGTAACAACCTCGGATGTTACACTAGATAAGATGATTTGAATGTTTATTAAGTTTATGTCGGTCAATACATTTCTGATTTTAAAAATCCTCGACTGTGAAGAAGTCCTTTTTTTTTTATTGACATAGTTCAGGAAACTCAATAAATAAATAAATAAATTCATAAATAAATAAATAAAACAAGGTTCAGTTTTCACCATGGTACAATGTTAGATAAAAAAAAAATACATGTTCCAGCAAATCATAATGGAATAATTGCATCTTACATATTAATTTAATAAACTGTGGTCACCATATTTCATTATGCCTATGTCTACCTACACAGCAACCGTGATGACAGAATTTCTTTTGGAGGCCCCACAAATGGTTGATGTTTTTAATTTTTTTATTGTCATTATTTTTTGCTTTTTATTATATAATGTGGCTTGACATACAACAAACTGGTAGCTCGTTCAAATAATCACTTTAACAATCTGTTTAAAGCAGTACTCTTAACTGCTTTTTTTATTTATTTGCAAGCTTTGGCAAATCTAATCAAAAGTCAAGTAGTTTTGACTAGTTCTTCCACAGAAATGCTCATTGTTGTAGCCTGGTAACTTCTAAAGTGATAAAAGCCTGTGCACCTCATATGAGCTGCCAGCCAATAGAATGGATTTTCTGACATCTCTTGCAGATTTCATGCCATCTGAGACCGAGACTAACCCTTAGCATTGTCCAAATTAAATTCACCTTCCAACATTGTTGACTTAATTGTTTAGTGTTTTACAAGAACAGAAATTAAAACAGAGAGTGCAAAATAATTAATCCCATATCCACACCACATTTTGAAATAATAAATAATATACTTGTAATTATTAATAGCCTATTCATGTTCAGATAAATTCCAACCATTTCTGAAAACCAAATAATATGCATTTTCCTATTTCCTGCTTTGTAGTAACACTACAAGAATAAATACAACCATTTTAATACATATTTGTATTAACATTTATTTTACATTATATTCATTATAATGTTATTATATTAATTATATGATCTTTCAACTACAAATATGGGTGCGTTTCCCGAACAACAACGTAACTCACTGCTTAACCACCATAGTAAGATGCATCATTGGAGAAATTAACTAGCTAGTCACGACTGTTTCCTGAAACCATTGTAACACATCCATCGTTCATACCACGTTGGTTCAACAACATAGAACTGTCGTTAATGATGTTACACAGGGGGTGGAGTCATAACTTCAGGGAAAATTAAATTATAATAGCTCATTTACATGTATAGCAGAAAGATGTTTAATGCGAGAAAGCTGCTGAAGACACGAGATCGGCATGCACCGTGTAATGAGACAGATGCATTGCGCTGCAATAGATGCGTTTCTCTCTACATCAGACACAATGGCACATGCGTGCTCTTCAAATGGGTGCATTCTATTCAGAAGAGATCATCCCTATGCCCTACTCCCTTCAAAGTCTTTACCATCCACTGTGACAGCAGTGTAGGGTGGAAAGATGTGGGGCTCCAAAATAACAGCCATTTGGAAGTCACTTTTTAATGCCATTTTTATTGAAAATTGGGACGCAGCAAAAACTGCCACATGTGCGTTAACATGGACACAGACTTTTTTTTAATTTTTTAAATACATGTAAATGTGATTAAAGTGTTCACAGAATGAAACATATATATGGAATAAAATATACAGAAGCCTCAACGAAGTCAAATGATGTCCACAAATCAAACTAACTAACCACAGGTGTATGTACTTTCAACCACACAACTTTGTGATGCTGTTTGCAAACGTTTGTTTGAATTACGGTTTTGAGAAACACCAAATCGTTGAACATTGTTGGTAACAATGGAACTTACGACCACAATGCTTTTGGGAAATGCACCCCATTGAATAGTCTAGAGGAACACATGGCATGGGGTTTCTACAAGAAACATGTTGAATTCAGTGTTACTGTGTCAAAGATCCACATCTTTAAGCTTGTTCTCTTCAAGTCAAGCTTAAGACTCACACACGACTTGTCGGGCAAACAGAATAATATTTTGCATTTTATTTGATCGCCTCTCAATTTCTCCTGCTCTTGTTTTTGCATAGGCTACAGCTCATTAAATTTTGGATTTCGTCTCTTGAGTGTGGCTGTGTGAGAGGGTGCGGCGCACAGAGCAGAGGGAATATTACCTCCACTCAGAAGACGTGTCCGAGATTTTGCGATGGAAAAGTAGACATCAGACGCAGTTTTTGTTTCAATGCTGTCAATATGCTACACTTAGATTTTCCAAGACAGAAACAAAGATTATCGCTCACATGTGGATGTGTTCAAATTTTTAATCGCAAGTTTTTAATTGCAGATGTGAGAGCACTGCACAATGAGCCTTGTTTCCCAAAAGCATCATAAGCCAGGTAACGTGAATGTATGCAATGTGAATCATAAAGGGCTCTCACGTTGCCTAAAGTTTTTTGTCTGGAAACTGAACATATGCACACAGAACAGGATATTAAAATGACAGACATCAGTATTGAACTACTCATAGACCTGTCTAAATAAAAATAAATCATCTGGTTAGAGTTCAGTGTACTGTGTAGCCAACTTGTAGCCTTGCTGCCATTATGCATCATGCAATTTGTTACTGCCTTGAAAAAGACTATATGCGAGCCGATTTGAACCAGCCATTGGAGGAAGTGGAGGATGAAGAGAGAGAAGGAATCTCTCATTGCACACTCTCACTCTAATCTCCTCGGTTAACCATATTTTAATGATTTATTAAGGCATATTTAAGTATTAAGCTATATGGTCACATTACTCACAATGTCTCAATCTGTTTAATAATAATAATAATAGATGTTATTCATAATAATAACAATAGGCTAATAATAATAACACATAAAATATAAATATAAATGGATGAATAGATCAAATAAAATCAGAGAGAGCAGAAAAATGTCAATGGCTGGGTTTCCCGATAACGTTGCAACTTAAGCTTTTATGATCATCTTAACTAATGCCCTGGAGAGAATATGTGATCACAAATAACCCACTAGATAACAGGATTTATCAGCTTACACCATGCAAACTGATTGGCTTGACATATCACATGTGAGTGAGCTGATTGGCCAACAGATTCAAGCTTGCACCATTCAGTGTTTCATGCATGAACTTAGTAATTGAGATGAGAGACAAAACACGAGTACAGCTATGTACTTAAGGAAACATAGATTGCCCATATGAGTGGTTAGTTATACATTGTTGCTATGGACAATGGTCATTATCCAGAAATATTTGTCCAAATAGAATCAAATATTCCAGAGAGCCGTGTAATAAAGAATGAGTTTGTGTGTCCAAACGTTTGACTGGTAGTTTAGCTAAACAACGGGAACAAAAATCTTATTGAGCATTTTATTTTCCTGTTAAAAATATATAAACATCCTTTAAACAAGAAAAAATGACTTGAAAAGCAAAATTACGTAAGATATTAAGTCTTGTTTTCAGATAAATATAACAACATTTGTTGGGCTTTATGTTAAAAACAAGAATAATGCCTCGCCTCATAGCAAGAAGGTCCCCGTTTCGAGTCTCGGCTCACCCAGGGCCTTTCTGTGAGGAGTTTGCATGTTCTCCCCGTGTTCACATGGGTTTCCTCCGGGTGCTCCGGTTTCCCCCACAGTCCAAACACATGCAGGTCAAATGAATTGGTGTGAGTGAGAGTGTGATTGTGTTTGTCTATGTCGTGTTCTCCTGACTCCACCTCCTTGTTACCCCTTGCCACGCCTCCTCATCTAGACCTTGTTATGTTAATTGTTGTCACCTGTTTCACTCTATTTATTGTGCCTTCTTCCCTCTTGTCTTTGTCAGATAATTTTGTTAGTCAGTGCTTTGAGTCTGCTCGTATTTGCTCTGTCGGTCTTGTCCTTTGGCTGCCTTTTGGCTTTTCTTGTTTTGTTGTTTTTCCTCCCTTGAGAAATTTAAACATTTATTGTTCTTGGTTTTGGTCTTTTGTTAATAAAAGTTCATTTTTCCATTACTGCATTTGGATCCTCATTCCTGAACTGTGACAAAAATGCTTTTTTGCACTGCATGAACTCTGGCATGTTGATTCCTGTCTAAAACAAGTATCATCCAATAAATATGAGCTCTCTTATATTTTGCTCAAGTTGTATTATTTTTTTATTTTATTTTATTTATTTATTTTTGCACAACAACTAATCAAGTTTGTGAAATCACTTCCTATGAAGCTCATATTTATAATGCATTGTAATGCATTCATAATGTCTCATATAATATACCTTATGATAAGTTATAACTTCTCATAAATAATTAGAACTACAGTTATAATACATTATAGTACTTTACCTGTTCATAGTTACACCTCAGATAGTATAATGCATTATGACTTTATCAATATATATACAGGGTTGGGAGGGTTACTTTTGAAATGTATTCCACTACAGATTCCAGAATACATGATGTAAAATGTAATTTGTAATGTATTCCATTAGATTACTCAAGGTCAGTAATGTATTCTAAATACTTTGGATTACTTCTTCAGCACTGGTAGATTTTTTCACTTGTTTTGACTATAAAAACTCTGCCAGTACAGTAAGACAAAATACACTTGTTAAAAATACATTCTCTGAAAAACCTAAATATCTTATTCAGTGTTGTTTCTAAAACAAGATAAATCCAACTGATCTTGTTTTAAGGATATTTACAAAATAATATATTTTGTACATAATACAAAAATTATTATCAAGAATATGATTTTTGCCCTAATATCAAAGGTCTTACTAGAAAAAAAGAAATTATGATCCAACGTGAATTTTCTTGATAAAAAAATATGATCGTGCCTGGTAACGTGCATGTAAAATGGCTAGAAATAGCATTTTAGCTTAGTGTAAAGCTGACAATTTACACAAGGTTTATTTCTATTACTTCTGCTCCAAACTTACTTCAAACTTACTTCTCTGTCTGCTCGTATTAATGTAACACATCATAAGAAAGTGTTTCACTGCTGTTCAAATGCACTTTGGATCACATCATTTATATGGATAAATGTATTCCATCTGAAAGCACTAAATATTAAATGAAACAAATGACAATAAAATGCAAAGTAATCTCTTCAGTAATCAAAATACTTTTTGAATGTAACTGTATTCTAATTACCAATGATTTAAATTGTAACTGTAGTGGAATACAGTTACTTATATTTTGTATTTTAAATACGTAATCCCATTACATGTATTCCGTTACTCCCCAACACTGAATGTATTATACTCTAAGGTATAACTATGAATATTTAAGAAGAATAATGGATTATAATTATGGTTACAGTTATTTATGAAAAGTTATAACATATTATAAGATGTATTGTGAGACATTACAAATGCATTATAATGGATTTATAATGACTTTACAATGCATTATCAATATGGGCTTCATCGAAAGTGTTACCAAGTTTGTGTTCAGCAACACTTTATTTCTCATGTCATGTATTTGTTCAGCAAGACTTTGAAAAACATCTCTGGCTCCTAGCAATGGAAATATTATTTGTAATGTGTCTTAAATAATTTTTGTGACCAATGAAAATGAAATAAATGAGCGCCCACGTAGGGAAAATGTCTATTCCGTCTAATGTTCTCCGATCCTTCATGTGTCTGGAAGGTTACTCAAGTCTGTAAATGGATTTTGTGATCAATGTTCCAGCGTGCGTGTGCTTCATTTACAGTGCGCTTGCCCTTGAAGGATTGATCAGGCGAATTTCATCATATATTGGGGGACAAATGACAAATCTACCACAGCATGTAACCAGTTAAAACTTGTCATTTTGAACATCCTTTTAATCCAAAGGGATTTGTGGTACAGTCATTTGGGGCATAATTTCCAAGACTGCTTCATGACGGAGTTCTCTTAAAAACTTTATAATTCATATTTGCCTTTTTTGGGGATGGAATCATCTCAAATCTGTGACAGATATTACATAAAGACAATAATCCATTTCATCCATATTTGCATTGACTATTTTTTATTTTATTATTTTTCCAAACTGATCCCTACCACCTTGCACATTTTTAAGGAAAGTTTGTACAACCTAAGCTCTTTGAAAAGCATCTAAATGCTGTCGATTACCACAGGAAACAAACAAACAAAAATCTTATCCTTCAGTTTAAAAAAAACAAACAAACAAACAACAACAACAACAACAACAACAACAACAACAACAACAACAACAACAACAACAACAACAACAACAACAACAACAACAACGTGTTAACAGTGATACACTTACAATGGAAGTCTATGGGTTAAAGTGTACCAGATTTTTGTTTTTGTTCGCCCGGTTAAGGATTTATAAAGAGTTCATTAATTACAAATAAGTCATTTACAAATGCATTATTAATTATTGATTTGTGGATATAACAGCATGCATAAAATGGTGACTTTCATGCAATACCTGCCAAATAGTGAGCCATTTTGCCTCACCTGTTATAACTGCTTAATAACACTTATTCATCATTACTAACCTAAGAAAATGTACATTAATGTAAAGCACCATTTTTTGGCAGATAAATTCTGGGTTACCAAAAAAAATTTGATCGGTGCTTTTTTGGTCCATGTAAACATTATTTGGTGAAAAGTTACTTTCTGGTATCCTTGAGTGCGTAGACCAAAAGTTACTGAGTTTGCTGGCTAAACATGGTCATAACAGGAGTTTTGAATATAACTTTAATAAGAACAGCATAACTTCTGGTTACTCATTCTCAACCCACAGGGGCCATCGTCTTCTCCTCCTGCAAGGAGACACGGTAAATGAAAGGGGAGGTGAGGTAACTGCCGCTGTTCGGCCCCGGTACTAAATCCTGTTTAACCGAGTTATAAACTGTGTCAACCTAATGGCAGCCATAATGCACTAATCTGCAGTTAGGGTGCAGTTAAAGTGATGTGTAACCACAGTACATAATTAACAGCCCCTAGATAATACCACAGTGTTACAGCCATAAGTGAGAGAAAGAGACACAAGCCCTGCTCTTCAGTATTCAAAGCATGTCCCCTGTGCACCACTTCTGTAATAATATGCCTGCCCTCGGTTAAACAAATCACACTTATATTTCAAAGAATATTTCACAACCAAACACACTGCAGTATATACAATATTCTAAATTGTTTAGGGTTCCTATGGTCCAGGCAAACCTGGAAATATCAGGGAATGTTTACATTGTAATTTCCAGTCATGGATATTCATATAATTTTATAAGTCATGGAAGAATAACAAAATTCCTATAGTGATTATAATGTGTTCTTATGCTCTGTTCTAAAACATTTTATTGGGAAGACATTGTCCTTTGAATCCCCACTTTTGGAATGTTTTTTTTAATTTTGTAATTTTTAATTTTTTTTTATAGAGATATATGTAAACTAAAAATTCTAAATGCTTAAATCTGTTAGTTTCAAGGATTGGTAGCTGATATGCTGCAAAAAATTCTTTTATTAATCAATATTTTTGTTTTCCAGTAAAAATATGTATCATCATACATAAAACATCCTTAAAACAAAATGAAATGTTTTAAGAAGAAAAAGCTTGTAATATAATGAGATAATATTTTCAGAGCATCTTGATAATACATATTTTCTATTATTTTACATTTAAATAAAAATAAAGAATTTAATACAAATAATTAATTAATTATTTACATTATTTTAAAAATAATTGTATAAATAAATACAATCTATCATTTTTATTTAATAGTTATATTAATACAATATAGTTAATTAATACTTATTTATAATTATACATTTAAGTGTATTTTCTTTCATTTTCTTGGACACCTCAATACATAATTTTCTTTTTTTTTTAAGATTTATATATATATATATATATATATATATATATATATATATATATATATATATATATATAAATTGGTTTGCCAAGGGAGTACGAAAAATAAACTTTATTCAAAACAGAGTATTAATATCTTATGCAATTTTGCTTCTCATGTAAATGTATCATTTTAAGGATGTTTCACGTGTTCGCATATTCATATAATGCTTGAATATGATGAATGTAAACAGATTTGGCTTGCTGTCCAAGATAGAGGGCTCAAGCTCGAGACTCAACTCACGTACTAAAGCCCCCTTGGACTGCTTAATAAATTATAAAAAAAATAATAATTATAAAAAAAATTAAAAAATAAAATAAACAAATAATTTAATAATGAATTTATAGAAGATAAGGGTGACGGAGGGATGCCTGCCAGAGGCGACACCTGCCACGGTCAACGAGCCAGCGGCGACGCCTGCCACGGTCAACCAGCCAGCACCCATGCCTGCCACGGTCAACGAGCCAGCGCCCACGCCTGCCATGGTCAACGAGCCAGCGGCGATGCCTGCCACGGTCAACGAGCCAGCGCCCGTGCCTGCCACGGTCAACGAGCCAGCGGCCGGGCCTTCCACGTTAAACAGGCCAGTTCCTGAAGCCTGTGCCATCTCAGAGCTAGCATTTGAAGCCTCGACCGTCCCAGAGCTGGCACCTGAAGCCTCGACCGTCCCAGAGCCGGCGCCTGAAGCCTCGACCGTCCCAGAGCCTGCGCCTGAAGCCTCCACCGTCCCAGAGCCTGCGCCTGAAGCCTCCACCGTCCCAGAGCCTGCGCCTGAAGCCTCGACCCTCCCAGAGCCTGCACCTGAAGCCTCCACTGTCCCAGAGCCTGCGCCTGAAGTCTCCACCGTCCCAGAGCCAGCGCCTGAAGCCTCGACCCTCCCAGTGCCAGCGCCTGAAGTCTCAGCCATTCAGAAGAGGAGGAGAATGACCCCTGCTTGCCAGTTGCTGCCAGCATTCATGGCCACGGAGTCCATTCTCCAGTCACTGCCAGTGATCACAGCCACGGAGGCTGTTCCCCTGTCACTACCTGTGCTCACGGCCATGGAGGCCATTCCCCTACCGCTGCCAGCACACACAGCCACAGAGGCCATTCCCCTGTCACTACCTATGCTCACGGCTATGGAGGCCATCCCCCTACTGCTGCCAGCACTCACAGCCATGGAGGCCGTTCCCGTCACTACCTGTGCTCACGGCCATGGAGGTCGTTTCCCAGTTCCCTGAGGCTGTAGATGAGCCTGTCCAGTTCCCTGAATCTGTCCAGTTCCCCAAGCTTGTCCAGTTCCCGGAGGCTGTTGATGAGCCTGTCGATTTCCCCGAGGCTGTCGATGAGTTTGTCGAGTTCCCTGAATCTGTCCAGTTCCTTGAGGTTGTCGACGAGCCTGTCCAGTTCCCTGAATCTATTCAGTTCCCAGAGCCTGTCCAGTTCCCTGAGGCTGTTGAGGAGCCTGTCCAGTTCCCCAAGGCTGTCCAGTTCCTCAAGCCTGTCCAGTTCCCTGAGGCTGTCGGTGAGCCTGTCCAGTTCCCCGAGTCTGTCCAGTCCCCTGTCACTGTCGACTATTCTTTCCAGTCCATAGCAACCGTTGACTATCCTGTCCAGTCCATAGCGGCCATTAACCAGCCCTTTGCTCAGCCCAGTAAACAGCACCTGTCAGACACCAGTCACCAATCTGTTGTTCAGCCTAGTAACCAGTCTCCCCCTGAACCCTTGCCTCCTGTAGCCTCATCTCCAGAGCCTCCACTGTTTGTGGCTCCGCCCCCTGAGCCCTTTCCTCCCATAGCTCCATCTCCGGAGCCTCCTCCTCCTGCGGCTCCGCCCCCGAGTTTCCTTCTCATGTGGCTCTGCCCTTGAGTCTTCCATGGCTCTGCCCCTCGAGCGTCAGGAACCACTCCTTAGATGGGGGGCTCTGTAACACTTGGGACATTCTCCCTAGCAACCACCAGTGGTCGCTAGGAGAATTAAGACTTTTAGCTTGAAGTTTGGTTTTGGGTTTTGGTTGTGTCTCTGTTCTCTATGTTTCCTGTGAATAATCCCAGCTGTATCTTGTACACTTGTTAAGTCCTGTGTATTTAATGCCCTCATGTTACCTTTGTCTTTGTCAGTTATTTTCCTCCATGGATGTAACTGTTTGTTCTTTGTTCGTGTTTTGAGTTCTTTATGTATATAGTTTTTATTAAAATGCCTGCACATAGAGCCTCCTTCTCTTGCCTCATTCCTGCAAACATTACCAGAAGAACTGTCACAGGGGTGAGGTAAGCATTTGTTTATGTACTCTTGTGTATGACAGGATGTTGACAGGATTAGATGAATAAGCTCCTCCCAAACTTTCATTTAAAACTCCATTTTCTTTTAATTAATTTATTTATTTATTTTGAAGACAATACAAAAATACTGAATTTATTATTATTATTATTATTATTATTTTATGCATGCACTGTATCTACAACTGGAAATCTGTCTCGGCAAACAAACTAAAATGACTTATAAAAATTCTCACCAAGCAATCACAAAGAAGTGGTCAAAATGTTAATTTTGGCATGGACTAATCAAGAACTAATGGAGAACTAACTTTAACGTCCTGGTTACTTGCGTAACCTCCATTCCCTGATTGAGGGAACGAGACGTTGTGTCGATGTAGTGACACTAGGGGTCACTCTTGGGAGCCCGAGACACCACTGGTCTTTGATAAAAGGCCAATGAAAATTGGCGAGTGGTATTTGCATACCACTCCCCCGGACATACGGGTATAAAAGGAGCTGGTATGCAACCACTCATTCAGGTTTTATGGTGAGGAGCCGCGACAAGGTCCCGGCCATTTCAGCGGGTAGTTCAGCATTGTGGCAGGAGGGACACAACGTCTTGTTCCCTCCATCAGGGAACGGAGGTTACGCAAGTAACCAGGATGTTCCCTATCTGTCACTCACTCAACGCTGTGTCGATGTAGTGACACTAGGGGTACCTATAAAAAACGCCGCAACTGGCTGAACTGTGTTACGTGAACTGGCGGTGTGTGACGGGCAGACCACTGTGTGCCTCGTAGCCAGCGCACCAGGCCAACACGTAACCTCCCCCAACACTGTTATGAGCGTCGAACTGAACTTTGGGGGCAAGTCAACTACCCAAAAGATAGAGACAGGCTAGCCCAGTCAAGGCCTCTTATCCCCTTTTTTTCCCACTCCCCAAAAAAAGGGGGATTAACCGACTGGTGCCACCAGGTCTAGTCAGGGGGGTGTCCCTCCCAAGGGGAAGACACCGCGGAGACCACACCCTGCCAAGAGAGAGAGGGGGGGGTATTTAAGTGGAAATACATCACATGGTCTTGCCGAGCTATGTCGGAATTATGCCATGTGGGGAAGTCCCTACGGGGGAGGAGTTACTACAAGCATGGTGACTGGGGCAGAGGGGCCTCTGCCCAAGGAAGACGCAGTTTGCCAACACGGAAACGAATTAGCGGAAGATATACGTCGCATGGGGTTACCTACGGGGAGCCACCACATGCAGAGCACCTACCCCAGTACAGGGCTTAGTTAGCACGTGTACTGAGCTGGCAGTGAGTTTCTTCGCAAACTCGTCTGCCACAGGGCTCAGAGGAAATTTGTGAACACAGTTTGTGAACACTACTGGGAGTTAACGGCGCATGTTTTCAGCTCAGGGGAGGTGAAAGGTGCTATGCGCAAGCGATACACCCGGCCGGCTGTCCCGGACTTACCTACTTGTGCGTGCCACTACACGGGACGAAACCGGTTCCACCCGGAGATTGTTGGACTTCGCAAAGGTGTTGGCTGTTGCCCAACCCGCTGCTCTGCAAATGTCTGTTAGAGAGGCACCCCGGTCAAGGCCCAGGAGGCTGCTACACCCCTGGTAGAATGGGCCTGTAGCGCTACCGGGGGCGGCACGAACTGGGCGTGATATTCCATAGTTATGGCGTCAATGAGCCAGTGGGCGATCCTCTGCTCGCAGACAGCACTTCCTTTCCGCTGTCCACCAAAGCAGACAAAGAGCTGCTCAGAGACTCTAAAGCTCTGCGTGCGATCCAAATAGATGAGTAAAGTGTGCACCGGACACAGCAACGTCAGGGCTGGGTCTGTCTCCTCCTGGGGCAGCGCTTGCAGGTTCACCACCTGGTCCTAAAAGGGGTCGTGGGAACCTTGGGTACATAGCCCGGTCGGGGTCTCAGGATCACGTGAGAGTAGCCCGGACAAAACTCCAGGCACGTTTCGCTGATAGAGAATGCTTGCAGGTCTCCTACCCTCTTGATGGAAGCGAGCGTAGTCAGCAGGGCAGTCTTCAAGGAAAGTGCCTTAAGCTCAGCTGACTACAAGGGCTCAAAGGGGGCTCTCTGTAGACCCTGAAGAACTACAGAGAGGTCCCATGAGGGAACAAGGCATGGTCTGAAGGGATTCAACCTCCTGGCGCTCTCAGGAACCTGATGATTAGGTCGTGCTTCCCTAAGGACTTACCATCCACTGTGTCATGGTGTGCCGCTATAGCGGCTACATACATCTTCAAGGTGGAAGGGGACAGCCGCCCTTCCAACCTCTCCTGCAGGAAGGAAAGTACCGACCCAACTGTGCATCTCTGGGGGTCTTCGCGTCAGAAGAACACCACTTAGCGAACAGACGCCACTTTAAAGGCATACAGGCCTGAGTGATCGCTTAAGTTTTCCACGACCCGTCCAGGGGCCAGACATGGAGATTCCAGAGGTCTGGTCATGGGTGCCAGATGGTGCCCTGTCCCTGAGAAAGAAGGTCCTTCCTCAGGGGAATTTGCCGGGGGGGGGGGGTGCTGTCGCGAGGAGCGTGAGGTCCGAGAACCACATCTGGGTGGGCCAGTAGGGTGCTACCAGGACTACCTGCTCCTCATCCTCCTTGACCTTGCACAGGGTCTGTGCAAGTAGGCTCACTGGGGGAAATGCATATTTGCGAAGTCCAGGGGGCCAGCTAACCCTAACCCTATACCGAAAGGTTCCCATTGCAAACAGCACCCCAGCCCATTTTTGAGGCGTCTGTCATAACCACGACGCACCTGGAGTCCTGCTCTAGGGGAACACCTGCCCATAGAAACGTGAGGTCAGTCCAAGGGCTGAAGAGGCAGTGACAGATCGGCGTGATGGCCACACGACATGTCCCGCGGCGCTATGCCCATCTTGGGACTTGAGTCTGAAGCCAGTGCTGAAGCGGTCTCATATGCATCAACCCGAGCAGAGTGGCCACCTCTGAGGATGCCATTTGCCCCAGGAGCCTCTGAAAGAGTTTCAGTGGAACCGCTGTTTTCTGTTTGAACGCCTTCAAACAGGTCAGCACCGACTGTGCGTACTCGTTTGTGAGTCCAACACCAAACCGAGAACAGAGATGCTCTGAACCAGGAGGAGCTTGCCCTTTTCCCAGTTGACCCGAAGCCCTAGTCGGCTGAGGTGCGAGAGCACCAGGTCCCTGTGTGCACAACATATCCCGAGAGTGAGCTAGGATTAGCCAATCATCGAGATAGTTGAGAATACGAATGCCCACTTTCCTTAATGAGGCAAGAGCTGCCTCTGCGACCTTCGTGAAGACGCGAGGAGACAAGGACAGACTGAAAGGGAGGACCTTGTACTGATACGCCCGACCCTCGAATGCAAACCGCAGGAAGGGTCTGTGTCGAGGTAGAATCGATACGTGGAAGTACTCGTCCTTCAGGTCTACTGCCGCGAACCATTCTTGATGCCGGACGCTCGCCAGAATGCGTTTTTGAGTCAGCATCTTGAACAGGAGTCTGTGTAAAGCCCGGTTCAGTACTCGCAGGTCCAAGATCGGCCGCAATCTACCGCCTTTTTTTGGTACAATGAAGTAGGGGCTGTAAAACCCCTTCTTCATCTCGGCCGGAGGGACAAGCTCTATCGCATCCTTCTGCAGGAGGGTAGCGATCTCTTCACGCAAGGTAGCATCGCAGCCTTCACTGAGGTGAAGTGGATGCTGCTGAACCTGGGCGGACGCCTGGCGAACTGAATCACATAGCCGAGTCGGACGGTCCAGATCATCCATCAGCCCGATGTGCCACGCCATGTTGCGGCCATGCTGAGTTCAGGGACATCGAAGCACTTACCTAGCTCCTTGTCACCACCCCCAGAACAGCCTGGGAGGGGGGAGGAAGAGGCCTGTCCTCGTGACCCGTGGAGACTGTCACATCGGGGGTGGATTTGTGACATAGCTGGGCACGCAGTGGTGGGGAGACCGCCGCTGGAGCGCCAAACCTACAAGGATGAAAAGGTGGACAGTGGTCGTGATGACAGCCGTTCACACCGGGTACGTGACCCAAGGAATGAGGAAACCGTTCTTTTGCTGAAACGTTGGGTACCACAGCCACTTGGGCATGCGGCGAAATTAAATGAAAAAGCAACAAAAGATTCTCCTCCCGGTCCTCCACCGGGGGATGGAGTAGTCTGCTTACCAGCTCCAAGGTGGGTTTCATCATCCCTGGGTCACCCCTCTCAGGGGCGCTTCGAAGCCTTCTGTGGGTTCTTGGCGGCCAGCCGTGAGACGAGTGGCGTCTGCTTCCTGCGTTGGGCTCCAAGCCGGGGCCGGGCCGAAGGGGCGAGTGGAGTGGAGCCGGTGCAGTCACCGCAGGGGGACGCCCTTGGCGACGAGCATGCAGGGTACGGGATCTTGAGCTGCGCCGGGGCAGGATGTGCTGGATAGCCTCCGTCTGCTGCTTCACCGTCGAGAACTGCTGGGCAAAGTCCTCGACGGTGGTGTCACCGAATAGGCCAACCTGGGAAATGGGGGCAGCAAGGAACCGTGCCTTGTTGGCCTCACCCATCTCGACCAGGTTGAGCCAAAGGTGCCGCTCCTGGACCACCGAGGTGGACATTGCCCGCCCGAGAGACCGCGCCGTGACCTTCGTCGCCCAGAGAGCGAGGTCGGTCGCTGAGCGCAGCTCCTCCATCAAATCTGGTGCTGAACTACCCTCGTGCAGTTCCTTTAGCACCTTGGCTTGGTGGACTTGCAGGAGAGCCATGCGGCACTGTAGGCTTTGGCCGTCAGGGACAACGTAAACCTACAGGCCTTGGACGGGAGCTTTGGGCGACCATGCCAGGTGGCGGCACTCTGCGGGCATAGGTGCACCGCGAGCGCCTTATCCACCGGGGGAATTGCCGAATAGCCCCTGGCCGCCCCGCCATCGAGGGTAGTGAGGGAGGGGGAGCTGAAAGATCGGGACCGGGCAGTAAAAGGTGCCTCCCACGATCTTGTCAGCTCCTCATGCACTTCCGGTAAGAAAGGGACTGGAGCGGGGTGTGGTGTGGCTGCTTTGAGCGGCGCCGCGAGCCCAGGAACCAATCATCGAGCCGCGAGGGTTCAGGGGAGAGCGGAGGGTTCCACTCTAGCCCGATGCTCGCGGCTGCCCGGGAAAGCATGTCCGTAATTTCTGCATCAGCCTGTGACTGGGCAACCGTACCCGAGGGGGGGAGCCCAGCTGAGGCTTCTGCGTCCGACTGGACGAGCCCACTCTTCGGTGCTGCGCTCGAGAGCTAATCAGCTTCGCGGGCTCTGAACAAGAGGTCGAACTCTCCGTGAGATGAGCTGGCAGACTCATCCAGAAGCCCGATCGGGGCAGACAAGCGTGCTGGGGAATGGGAGGTCCGTGGGGGGATAACAGGCGGAGGTGGTCCCATTGTGGTCCCCAAATTGCCCCCAGTGCTAGCCGCGCTGGCCTCATACCCGTAGGTAGAAGGACTGAGGTGGGGAGCTGCTGGGGTGCTTTCTTACGAAAGCAATCTGTGACTGCAACGTTGCCACGGTCATGTTCTCGCAGTGAGTACGATCCATCCACGAACACTGTCTCCGTGTGGGTCGCGCCCAGACATGAAAGACAGCGATCATGACCATCAGAAGTTGAGAGGTAACGACCGCAACCAGGAATAACACACAAACAGAAAGGCATCTTTAAAAAGATGCGTCTTTAAAAAGATGTTCTGTGTGTGCTGCTCTTTTAGAGAAATATACTCTTTTTTTCTGCCAAAGCGCCCAGGGGCGTTCTCTGCAGTGCACCAGTGCAGAGGAGGGAGAAGCCGCTGAAATGCGCCATCAGATCCAGCAGAGGTGAATGAACAGTCAGCTCAGTAAACATCGACTGTTCGGCTCCGAAGAGAAAATCTGAATGAGTGGTTGCATACCAGCTCCTTTTATACCCGTATGTCTGGGGGAGTGGTATGCAAATACCACTCGCAAATTTTCATTGGCCTTTTATCAAAGACCAGAGGTGTCTCGGGCTCCAAGAGTGACCCCTAGTGTCACTACATCGACACAACTTCGAGTGAGTGACAGATAGGTAACTATGACTGTAGTCATATGAATTCATGCATGAATAACCTCCACCTTAATTACATGTTAGTACATGTTTGATAGTAAATGCAATACTTAACATTTGATAGTAAACTCCCAAAATGTTACATCAAATATTTGTTACATTACATGTTAAACCAAACAGGCTTTATAAGAAAGAATATGCAGTACTTCAACCTTAAATTAAACATGCATTATTTAATATTTAATAAATTTACGAAATTTTGCTTTCTGCAGTTTCGCCACAAACATCATAAGATGACACAGGATTATTATTTTATTGATCCATTATTTACATAGATCATCCTCATCAAACGTAGAAAAACATTAATAATTTCCGATAACTTGATCTCAGCCCGTTTTGTATGATTGTCCCTTTTCTTTCATATTTACCTTATTTACCACTTAGTTCACTCGCCATCCAGACCATATAGGAAAGAGTGCCCTTGTTACTGGATTAATATTTGGTTTTTATTATGTGTCATTATTTTTCATGATTACATGGTAAGTTTCATCAAAAAATAAACTGATGTTGTTGTTGTTGATGATGTGGACATTTATGAATGTAAATCAACACATAATTTGTTGAACTTCATCCAAAGCGAGAGCAGTGTTAGCTAACTTTCTGCCTGGAACTACTGCCTCACTACTCTGCTGTTGGTGTAAGCTGTTTGCCACGATTCTCTGTAATGGCATTTTTAATCTGAAAGTATTGGTTGTTTTGTTAGACCGAATTAATGCCTATAGTAAGGGTCACACACATCATGTTATGTGCAATGTTTAAATGTATTTTGTTATTTGAATGTTTTATGTACTAATATTAGTCTATTAGCATTGACATCCAGTGAGATGGGGAGAGATGAAACAAACAATATAAATCATCTAAAAGTGTCTTGTATGTCTTTACAGCTAAGTTTCAGGTTTTCTTTGAGTCTGTATATGTTTAAAATGAGATTTAATTCAATATGGTTTACTTACATTTAATATTTCTTTAAAAAGAGATTTGGTTTAATTAATGTAGTTTACACACAATATTAAATTTTTGCTTTTATATGTTTAATTTAACATTATAATTTACTAATAAGAAATTGGTGATTAAAAAGAAAATTCTACTTTTATTTTTTTGAGATTAGAAAATATGTACAGGCCTATTTATTTCCTTCAACCTATATTCTGTCAGCATAATTTAAATATTTTTTTAATCATAGAAAAGCATGGCTGATGCACATAGGGTTATTCATAGAAAATGCCTTAAATATGTCTTCACAGCATTGTTCCTGGGAAATATAAAAGAACAGATCTCAATTCCTGGTGCCTGTCATTCATTCATCCATCATTAAAATTCCATCAAAAACATCTGGTGTCTAACTGCAACACTTCCTGGCCCCATTCTTGCATGGAAACAATGACAAGTACATTCTTCATTAAATTTCTTCTTTTGTGTTCCACAGAAGAAAGGAAGTATGAATACATTGTTGGAATAACTTGTGAAGCATTTCAAACACACATCTTGATGAAAGATGAAATCTTGTCTTTCAGTATTGTTTTGTCACATTAAAGGTGTTTTTCCCCCTTTGAACTTTGTATTTTGTAACTGTTTTTCTAATCACTTTTTAACACTTTCTTAATGCATATGTATTAAATGATTTGTTAATGTAAAAAAATGTCATGACTTTACTTAGAGGGGCACATCATTAACTAATTATTAACTAATATACTTATAATGAACATATGACTGGTTAATGCAGCATCATGTCATGACTTTACTTGAAGGGCACATCATTATAGACTCATTATTAACTACACAAGTACTGCACTTAGTATTCATGTCATTTAAATCACATATCTTTCATAATCTTTTGGTGGTTTGTTATGAAGATGTAGTCATAGCATGCATGTGTATGGTGAGTAAAATGAGTTGTGGGACCAACAGTGGTAGGGTGAGGGAATGGGATGGAGAATCATGCAAAATGGTTTAAGTTAAAATTATTTGTGGCAATTATTAATATATTTCTTGTATTAATAAGTTTGATAAGGATGATCCATGTAAATAATTGCAGAATAATCCTGTCATCTTATGATGTTTGTGGAGAAACTGCAGACAGCAAAAGTTAGTATAAAATTATGAAATATTAAATAATGCATGTTTAATTCAAGGGTTAAGCAATGCATATTCTTTCTGATAAAGCCTGTTTGATTTAACATGTAAATGTAACAAACATTTGATGTAACATTTTGGGAGTTTACTATCAAATGTTAATTAATGCATTTACTATCAAATATTTACTAACATGTAATTAAAGTGGCCGTTATTCATGCATGAATCCATATGACTCCAGTCATAATTAAGGTTAGCTCTTCATTAGTTCTTGATTAGTCCATGCCTTAACTCATCAATAATTCATGTTTAAGTATTAATTCAGGTATTAATTCATGATTATTCATGTACCCTTATTGTAAAGTGTTACCCATTATTTTAATGCATTTTCAGTGTTATTTACATTTTAATTTTACTGTGAGATGGACAATTAAACATTTAGCTTTAAGATTAGGTAGTTGTTAGGTGGAGCATCAAATCAACCTCAGGCTGCAGTCTTAAACACTATTTACTCTTCAGGTAGGTGAGGGAGGAGAATGCACTTTCGCAAAGATATGTTGTTGCAAAAGGCTCATCATGGCCTTTGTTGCCAGCTGGGGGAAGCCCTTCTGAAAAACATCCATCTTGTTATAGAGCTGAATAGCATGTGTATTACGGCCCTGCATAAAGATTGAGTCTGTTAAGCTCAGAGAAACATCTGCCAGAGATGAGCCAGATATTGTCACTGAACTTTGCAGCCAGCTCTGCAAAGTGTTGATGTAAAAATTTGTGAATAGCTGCAAGTAACTCAAATACGTGCTACAATACTGATCCACGAGAAAGTCCCTGGACCTTGAATGAAAAAGTAGCACTGTGTGGTGTTCTCCTGCAGCAACACACAGAGAAGCAAAAATACTTGCTTGCAAAGCACTCCTCTTAACAAAATTAACAGCCTTCACAGTTCATTACCTCAGCAAATTCAGCACTTATTTATTTGGCAACGAGAGACTCTCTATGTAACATGCCAACACACTCACAGCGTTTGTAAGTTTGGCTAATTCGTATGATATTGTACAACTGCACTCGTATGAATTCGTTTGACTTTCATTACAGCCAGTGACGTTGCTGGATATCGTTTCAATCTAATACACGACAAATACTTGCTTCTGTCACACACAACAGCTTCCTATCATGTTGAGACACTCTACTGATCAGTTAGGTATAGAAATGGGGTTTGGGAAAGGGCATAATATTTATAAGCATGTCCTTGACACCTCATTAGAGCTTACTTCTGCATTACACATCCGGGCATTTGCACATGATGAAATCATACAAATTCACACAAATTTTATCGTATGAAATCACACGAAATAGCAAACTCATAAAATATGTACAAATTTTCAGTGAGTCCACAGCGTACGTAAGGCTACTTTTTTGACAATTGCTATCAGTCCACTTTTCAAACCAGTCATGGATCTTGCACCATACACAACACAATGCATTTTGCCAAAGTTATATCATTTTTTCTGAAAAAACTCAATAACTTAAAAAAAAATTCCTCTTGGATTTCATTTTGGTCTGCAAGACGCACAAATGCCAAAAGCTGTATGTCCTTTGAGATGTCTGTAGACTCATCCAGCTTTAATGCAAAGGTTTTAGTTGACTTCAGCTTCTCTATCAATTGCACCCTCACATCAGACGCCATTTCATCAATCCTTCAAGCAATGGTTGTGTCTGACAACAGAATGGTTTTCAGTTTATTTACACACTCATCATTCCCAAACAATGCTTTGCACATATCATTGGCTGCAGGCAATATAAAATCTTCTACAATAACTGTATATACACTGATGAAAAACATTATGACCACCTGCCTAATATGCTGTTGGTCCTTAGCGTGCTGCCAAAACAGTGCTGACCCACCGAGGCATGGACTCTACATGACCCCTGAAGGTGTCCTGTGGTATCTGGCACCAAGACATTAGCAGCAGATCCAAATCAAATCAAATCACTTTATTGTCACTCAACCATTTACACAAGTGCAACAGTGGGTGAAAGTCTTGGGTGCAGTTCTGACCAATTTACAATAAACATCAGATTTACACAACACAATTTACATATCTAATATACAATGTACAGTATACAATACACACAATATAGAATACACAGTATACAATAAAAATAGTATATATAAAATATATAGTATGTTGTATTGTGCTGTATTGACATTCAGGCTGTCAGCTGATAGTCAGTTGCCAGTGTGTTGTTAAGAAAGAATATAATTTATGACAGTCCGGTGTGAGATAATAAGATTAATAAAGTGCAGTGCTGATGTATATTGATCGTGAGAGATCAATAGTTCAAAAGTCTGATTGCTTGGGGGAAGAAGCTGTCATGAAGTCGGCTGGTGCGGGTCCTGATGCTGCGATACCACCTGCCTGATGGTAGCAGTGAGAGCAGCCCATGGCTCGGGTGGCTGGAGTCTCTGATGATCCTCCGAGCTTTTTTCACACACCGCCTGGTATATATGTCCTGGAGGGAGGGAAGCTCACCTCCGATGATGTGTCTGGCAGTTCGCACCACCCTTTGCAGGGCTTTGCAGGGCTTTGCAGTTGAGGGCGGTGCTGTTGCCGTACCAGGCAGTGATGCAGCCAGTCAGGATGCTCTCTACAGTGCTGGTGTAGAACCGTGTGAGGATGTGGTGGTTCATTCCAAACTTCCTCAGCTGTCTCAGGAAGAAGAGGCACTGGTGAGCCTTCCTCACAATGGCCTCAGTGTGGACGGACCATATGAGTTCCTCTGTGATGTGGATACCGAGGAACCTGAAGCTGCTGACTCTTCACAGGTGCTCCATTGATGGTGATGGAGCTGTGCTCTCTGTATTTTCTCCTGAAGTCCACCACAAGCTCCTTGGTCTTACTGATGTTGAGGGAGAGGTTGTGTTCCTGACACCAGCATGTCAGAGTGTGCACCTCCTCTCTGTAGGCTGTTTCATCATTGTCAGTGATCAGACCTACCACCATCATATCATCAGCAAACTTAATGATGGCATTGGAGCTATGTGTTGCCACACAGTCATGTGTGTACAGGGAATACAGGAGTGGGCTGAGAACACAGCCCTGCAGGGATCCAGTGTTGAGGGTCAGTGATGAGGAGATGTTGCTGCCCATTCTAACCACTTGGCGTCTGCTTGACAGGAAGTCCAGGATCCAGCTGCACAGCGAGCTGTTTAAGCCCAGAGCCCGGAGTTTCACATCAAGCTTGGAGGGCACTATGGTGTTGAATGCTGAGCTGTAGTCTACAAACAGCATTCTCACATAAGTGTTCCTTTTTTCCAGGTGGGAGAGAGCAGTGTGTAGTGTAGATGCAATGGCATCATCAGTGGAGCGGTTGTTGTGGTATGCAAACTGCAGTGAGTCCAGTGAGGCAGGCAGCACAGAGCAGATGTAATCTCTGATTAGTCTCTCAAAGCATTTGCTGATGATGGGGGTCAGAGCAACAGGATGCCAGTCATTTAAGCATGTGATTTTGGATTGCTTTGGTGCAGGCACAATGGTGGACGTTTTAAAGCATGTGGGGATCACAGACAAGGAGAGGGAAAGGTTGAAAATGTCCATAAAAACACCAGCCACCATGCTCTGATGACGTGGCCTGGAATGCCGTCTGGACCCATGGCTTTACGGGTATTCACCTATCGGAAGGATCGGGTTACATCCGCTACAGAGACGGAGAGTGAACTAACCTCTGTAGCTTCAGCCGCAAGAGCTCTCTCTGCGAGGGCAGTGTTATTTCCCTCGAAATGAGCATAAAAAGTATTAAGCTCATCCGGAAGAGAGGCAGCGGTGGTCACGGCGGAGTTTTTATTCCCTTTAAAGTCCGTGATTGTATTAATTCCCTGCCACATGCTTCTAGAGTCAGTGGTGTTGAACTGTCCTTCAATCTTGTCCCTGTACTGGCGTATGGCTGCTCTGATAGTTTTGCGGAAGGCATAACTGGCTTGTTTATGCTCCTCTACATTTCCGGAATTAAAAGCAGAGGTCTGCGCATTAAGTGCCGCACGAACATAGCTATTAATCCACATTTTTTGGTTCAGGTAGATTTGGTCGGTACTATGTCATCTATGTACTTCCTGATGAAACATGTTACGCTATCAGTGTAGACCTCGATGTCGTCATCAGAGGCGGACCGGAACATCTCCCAGTCCGCATGATCAAAACAGTCTTGTAGCATAGAATCTGATTGGTCCGACCAGCACTGGATCATTCTGAGGGTGGGTGCTTCCTGTTTCAGTTTCTGCCTGTAAGCGGACAGAAGCAGAATGGAAGAGTGGTCTGATTTGCCAAATGGTGGGTGGGGGAGGGATTTGTAGCCATCCCGGAAGGGAGAGTAGCAATGGTTCAAAACCCTGTCCCCTCATGTGTTGAAGCTGATGTGTTGGTAGTATTTTGGTGCTACTGACTTGAGGTTGGCTTTGTTAAATTCCCCGGTCACAATGAACGCGGCCTCAGGGTGCGCGGTTTCCTGCTCACTTATCCTTCCATACAGTTCCTTGAGTGCCCGGTCTGTGTTGGCTTGTGGGGGGATGTACATAGCTGTGATAATGACCGCTGTGAATTCCCTCGGTAGCCAGAATGGTTGACACAGAAGCATGAGAAATTCCAGATCAGGAGAGCAGAAAGACTTGATAGAATGTACGTTCCTCTGATCACACCAGGATTTTTTTATCATAAAAAAATACACCACCACCTCTGCTTTTACCTGAGAGGTCTTTCACTCTGTCCGCTTGGTGCACTGAGAACCCCACGGCTTCGATGGCTGAGTCTGGAATTTCCGCAGACATCCAAGTTTCTGTAAGGCAGATAATGCAGCAGTCCCTCATCTCTTGTTGGAAAGAGATCCGCGCTCTCAGAGCTTGTTGTCTAGAGACTGAACATTTGCCAATAGAATACTGGGTAGCAGAGGATCCTTCAAGTCCTGTAAGCTGTAAGGTGGAGCCACCATGGATCAGACTAGTTAGTCCAGCACATCACACAGATGCTCAATCGGATTGAGATCTGGGGAATTTGGAGGCCAGGTCAACACTTTGATCTCTTCATTATGTTCCTCAAAACTGTCGGTAGGTACTCATCACTGCTGACCTGGAGCACCACACAAGCCTTGCCATTTCAGAGATGCTCTGACCCAGTCGTCTGGCCATAACAATTTGGCCCTTGTCAAAGTCACTCAGGTCTTTACTCCTGCCCATTTCTCCTGCAACACGTTAACTACAAGAACTGATTGTTCACTTACCATCTTATCTACCCAGATCTTGACATGTGGCCTTGTTAGGAGATGATCAACATTATTTGCTTCACCTTTGAGTGGTCATAATGTTTTGGCTCATCAGTGTATGTTTTTTACAAAGAGCAACCTGATTTGAGGCTTTCAAAGCTAGCTCTATCTTTAGCTGATTTTCACATTATCATCAGTTGGCCACAGAATGATTTGAGGTTAGCCTGAAAGTATTCTAGTGGTTTGTCTTGTAAGTGGCTTTGGTTTGTCTCCAAATAACTTTGCAGCTTTGATGGATTCATGCATTCGTTTGACAGCACAGCTGGACAAATGACACACACTGGCAATTCTTGTCCATGTAGGTAAATCCAAACTTTAGATACATTTTTTAATATTTTCGGGACATCTTTCGTTTGCGTTTGGCCATAGCTGCTAGTTGTTTCTGAATAGTCAACTAGTTGGTGTTAAAGATAATAATGTATAATACAGGCTCCGTTATGATCACATGAACTCCCCATCAGAGGTGTTTCAGAGGGATATATGGAGGCTAAACACAGCATTTCAACATGGTAACAAACGGTTATGCAACAAATAAACAGGCTAAATAGCTATAACACCTTATTGCACAAAACTATCATAGTAAAATAAGTAAAAAAATAAGAAAGGCTTCAATACAGACTGGCACAAAACTGCTTATGTGCATCCTGAACACAGAATGGTGCACTATAATGTAAACAGAGAGCTTGGGAGTCTCAAGGTGATCCTCACTGCACACTCAATAGCACAGAACTGCAAGATAACGCGGGTACACATCTTGTTCACAACATCAAGCGGTTTAAACATATTTTACTGCAACTATTTATTTAAGCAGTTTCAGACGGAATCAGCAAAATACTTTAATTTCTCCACAACACCTCTCAAATATGGGAACATTTTTCACAGCAGAGGATTTAATGTCTAACAGTGATCGTCTTGTAATGCATTGTTGATTTGTCTGTAACAGCAACAGTGCATCAATGGACTTAACCTAAAGCATTAAAGAGATGAAAGTTCTTGCAGAGGGTTTTACTGCGATAATTATTATTCACTTTTAAGCACAGCAAGCTATAATCACTCAAAACCCTCAAGTTGCATCTCTCAATTAATATGAGAATTGCATCTCCCATTAAAACCACCACCACTAAAATATTAATGTTAGTAGTCAACCGAGCAACTTCAATAATTCGCTGTCATAGGTCATGAAGAGCTAACAAAACTTATTGAAACATCAAAAGCCACAACATGTATGTTAGATCCAATACCAAATAAACTCTTAAAAGAGATATTCCCTGTAATCTCAGAACCTCTTAATATTATTAACTCCTCGCTATCCTTAGGACATGTCCCAAGAAACTTTAAAATGGCAGTTATCAAACCGCTTATTAAGAAGCCACAGCTTGAGTCTGGAGAATTGGCTAATTATAGACCGATTTCAAATCTCCATTTATGTCAAAAATACTAGAAAAGGTAGTGTCCTCCCAACCATGTTCATTTCTACAGAGACAGTATATAGGATTTAGGCCCCATCATAGTACAGAGACTGCAATTATCAGAGTTACAAATGACTTGCTGTTATCATTTGATCGCGGCAGCATTTCTCTTCTTGTGCTTTTAAATCTTAGTGCTGCCTTCGACACCAAAGATCATGACATTCTCTTAAATAGACTTGAGAATTTTTTTGGCATTTGTGGACTTCCATTAGAATGGATTAGGTCCTATTTAGCAGACCGCTACCACTTTGTCTGTGTAAATGAGGAATTGTCAAATCAAACAAAAGTATGGAGTGTCACAGGGATCAGGTTTAGGGCCCCTACTTTTCTCATGAGAAATGCTACCCTGGGAGATATTATCAGGAATTGTGGAATAAGTTTCCTCGGTTATTCCAACAATACCCAACTTTATATTTCTTTGAAACCTGATGAAATTTTACAATTCTCCAGATTAGCGGAGTGTATCAATGAAATTAAAGATTGGATGGCCAGAAATTTCCTTCTACTCAATTCTGACAAAACAGAGGTACTAATTATTGGACCAAAAACCTCTAAAAATAAGCTGCTAAAATATAATTTGACTCTCGATGGATGTACTGTTACATCGTCTTCTACAGCGAAGAACTTAGGTGTTATATTTGATACCAATCTGTCCTTTGAAAATAAAATTTCCAGTGTTTGTAGAACAGCATTCTTCCACCTCAGAAATATTGCTAAGTTATGATAGCTGCTCTCTGTTGCTGATGCTGAAAAACTAATTCATGCACTCAAGACTAGATTATTGTAATGCATTACTGGGAGGATGTCCTGAAAGTTCAATAAATAAACTTCTTCAAACTTTTTCAAAATGCAGCAGCCAGAGTGCTGACTAGAATCAAGAAATATGATCATATTAGCCCCATTTTATCATCGTTACTGTCACGACACAACACAGACACAGATGACAGGTTGAACCCAGTCACAGGAGCTGAAGAAGATACTTTTCAGGTAAGTCAACAGTGATAAGAGGGATTGGTAACTTAGCTTGGAATGACAGAGTTCATGTTTCCAGTGAGAATGCTCGAAGGAAGAAGATGAAACCTTGGGATATCGAGGACAAGGGATTCGAGGGCACGAATATAGCTTCACGTAAGAATTCTGACAAGCAGGTAAGTCTGCGAGTTCCTTGCAGAGACTAGACACAGATGGAGTGGCGGGGTGAGTATTTATAGAGGTGTGGTAATTGTGTGATGGATTGGGATCAGGTGTAAGTGATTAGTAGTCCGGGAAGAGAGAACGGAGTGTGGAGTGAGAGGGGAAGTCCGGTGTGGATGTGACAGTTACATTGGCTACCTGTTAAATTTCATATTAATTTTAAAATGTATTTAACTACATACGAAACTTTGAATGATCTAGCTCTGTAGTACTTAAGTGGCCTTCTACCATGCTATATTCCATCACATTCATTATGATCACAAAATTCTGGCCTGTTAATAGTTCCTAGAATACCAAAATCCACAAAAGGAGGTAGATAATTTTCCTATTTGGCTCCTAAACTATGGAATAGTCTCCCGAACACTGTTCGGGACGCAGACACACTCACTCAGTTTAAGTCTAGACTAAATACTCATCTATTAAGCCAGGCATACACCTAATTTATCCATCAGCTCACAATTAGGTTGCTTTAGTTAGGTCTGCCAGAACCAGAAACATTTATCATGCTCTATAACTCTGCAAAAAAATTTATGGCATCCACGCTAACATGATTCTATTTGTTTCCCTGTCTCAACCATATCCCGAGATTACCAGAGCCGGCCAGATCCACCTCTGTTCCTGCTTGGTGTCGGACTCCACTGCTATGTGTCTCTGAGTGATGACAACTAAATGCACTAAACTTCAGTCTATTACGATGGACTTCAGGTGATGAACTGATGCCAACTCCAACCATAAGACATGGAATACTTCATGTGCCACTGCCTGAACCTTGGATTTAGGATAGATCTCACAGAAATTACCTGCTGGTTGAACTGCGATGCAACTCACTGATCTCTGCCTACATCACCTTGGTCTAATGATGGACTCCACTCTTAAAATACAATACATAGACTTTCAATTATTTGCCAACTAAAGCCTTCATCGGCCAACTAACAAAGGACAATGCATCAATATGAACTTCTACATTTAATCCAGGCTGAACTTCAAAGACATTAGACATTAATCTTATAGTTCATACAAAATCTTTGTTTAAACACTGGCCCTTAACACTTACTTAGTTTACTAATTTAAATCCTGACCTGCACTGCAAATAAATAACTGATATTGGCATTATATTCATGCTGGTTAGCCAGAGGGGAACTGGCCTCCACAGTGAGCCTGGTTTCTCCCAAGGAGGGAGAAATTATTTTTCTCCATTAACCAACATCTTATGGAGTTTTGTGTTCCTTGCCACAGCCGCCTTCGGCTTGCTCACTGGGGTTCTAAATACAATCATTATTTAATTATTTATCTTTATAGACAATTTAAAATCATATTTAATCAAACTACACAATGATGACCAAGACTTTATAGATATTACAGTTTCATTTTCTGTTAATGCATGCTTTTCTGTAAAGTTGCTTTGAAACGATTTGTGTTGTGAAAAGCACTATACAAATAAAAATGACTTGACCCCACTAATTGATTAGTCATTTGTTGGACGACTAGTTGATTAGTCAACCATCGTGGCACATCCCTCTTGGGTATTATTAAAGTTTTAAATGTAACATGCTTTTTTTCTAATCTAAGTATTACTGTTGTTTGAAATTTACTTTATATTGTGTTTTTGTTTAACACATATATTCATGTTTTAACAATAATGAGTTTGAGATAAAACAATTATTGGCGGACCCCCTACAGTACTGCCGTGGACCAGCTGTTAAGAACCCTTGCCTTAAACTGTGTGTGATCCCTGTAAATTACACAGAAATTTCCATCTCTATCACCTGTACATTTGTGTGTAACTGTGTGTAACTACATGTGAAATACATGTCTAGATGTCTTTTGAACCTTGTGGAGCTAATAAGAAAGGCGCTTGCTTTGGTGAAGCTTTTTGCCAGCGGGCAGATGGCAGGAGAGGGGGAACAAGTTAACTGGGTAGTACGGGTTTGATATCTCTCTCAAATGCTACTGACATAAACATTTAATGTTTGCTGTATCCAATCACCTTGCAAAAAATGCTGAGAGCCACTCTGTGAGGGGAATACTAAATATGAGACCTGCCCGAAAGAGGGACAGGCTGAGAGAGAGAGAGAAAGAGAGACAAAGTGTTCTTCTCATTGACATAGTCGTGTTAACCAGTACTGATAAGAGAATAGCAACAAGCTAATATGTGCTATCTGACGGTTTGCCGAATATCTAAATCAAGAGGGGAGGTATGGAGGAGTTTAAGTGTGAAAAAATAAAGCCCTTAGGCTTCAAATGCAGGTTGTCATTTCACATTTATGATGGTTGTTTACCTCCATTTGATCCACAAATTTCTCCACAATTTGATCTCATAAACTGAAGTCTAATGATTGTCCCTCAGATGTGTGCAGTTGTGTACTAGTATGACAATGCCAATTCAGTGTAACAGAGGAATGTTGTTACACTAAATTATTATTTAATTAATTTTGGTGTATTTTATTTTGAAAGAACAAACTTTGCTTTAATGGTGTGTTCAGCGCTGTGAAGCAAGTGGAGGGAGAAAGGGAGGGAGGGAGGGGGTGGGGTCACATGGCCCACAATTGTCATGTAAATGTATTTATTTTGTTTTTTTGGTGGTAGAAATGTTTGGGAAACTTGTTTGAGTATGCTTTGTCTGTGATTACTCAGAGATCTTCAGCTGCAGAGCCGGAGTCATAATGTGCCATTTTCACATTGATATTTGAGGAAGATAAACAACATTCTTATTTACATGCTTTAATGTGATTATTCAAGTGTTTTATCCACTACACATTAATGTTTGTATTGTACTAGACATCAATTTTAGAGGTAAAACTTGTGATATGGCTGACAGGAGTTAAATCGAAGACACTTACAGCCTTAGTGGACAATGCAAGTAAACCGTAATACTACAATAGTTGGTCTATGCAGTGCAAACAATAAGACTGTCATATAAAGTATTCTTTCTTAAACATGAAAATAATGTGCAAAAATATTCAATATAACAATTAAAATAATAAACAGTTTCTTTAATAATTTCTTTGGAAGTAAAGTTATTATAGAGAGATGGTCACACGCTAAACAAACTATCCACTAAACATACTATCTGCTAAAAGGGCAATGGAAAGTAATACAACAATTTGTGCAGTTCTGCGACTGGGGTAAAAGAAATAAGAAAACAGCGGGGCAAACACAAACTTAAAGACAAACACGGGTATGTTATCAAATTCTCAGAAGTCGTGAATATTTGTAGTAAACATGTTACAGTAACTTCACTGGAAAACATAGCCTTTTAAATACATTGTGATCGGTAAACACATGAGTAATGTTCAATTCATTAAAGCATTACAACCAATATAAGCTTAAAACAACACTACCAGAGAACATAACTTATGATTATAGCAAGTACACAACTTCACAAAACAGTTAACAGATAAACATCCATCCAGAGACCGATGTCCTGCTGCTGCTGTCCTGAACCACCATAGCTTCCCCAGCAAGCACACTAGCGACAAACCCGGACTTTCTTTTCTGAGCATATGGACATGACGTAAACACGCAAGGACAAATGACTTAAGCATGCAATTTCACGTCAAATCTGGCCCGACAGCTCAAAATAAAAATTGGTTTAAAAATTACCATAGTGAATTGGGGTCAGAAAAGGACATGGTTTTGAACACATATTTTTAGATACTCACTCAATAATTAGCTTTTGTTAAGTGTAACCAAATAAAATCTTACATAGTGCAGCTTTAATATAAGTAAATAAATTCAGGAAATTATCTTGCAACAAACTGCGCACATGCTGCCCTTTGCCCAAGAAACTGTATCTTTGCTGTGTTAATACATTTATAGTGTTTTACACTGTTTAAAATAGTTAGATAACATTTTGTATTGCTAGCATATTTTTAAAAAGCAATACTGCATATGCATTTTGTTCAGAATGGTCAAACTGAAACAACAAACAGTGCATTTTATATTGGTTGCATTGATAAATTATATGATAATGAACATTTACAACAATCACATGAGAAATCATTACTGTAAATTCAGAGAAAATGCTTGCTTTGTATATTACTCTTGAAAAATTGTTTATCTGAACTTTACAGCTATTCAAGATATTCAGTTGTTCACCATTACTATTTACCGATACAGAGAACTTCTACTTACAAACAGTTCTTAGCCGAATCTTTGGCAAATATCTGCCACTATTTGAAAACAGTTCTGTGGTGAATATTTGCCAAATATCTGCCACTGTTTGCTAACAGTTCTTTGCTGAATCTTTGCAAAATATCTACCACTATCGGCAAACAGTTCTGTGGTGAATCTTTGCCAAATATCTGCCACTACTGGCAAACAGATTTTTGCTGAATCTTTGCCAAATATCTGCCACTATTGGCAAACAGTTCTATGGGGGATATTTGTCAAATATCTGCCACTGTTTGCTAACAGTTCATTGCTGGATCTTTGCAAAATATCTACCACTATTGGCAAACAGTTCTGTGGTGATTCTTTGCCAAATATCTGCCACTACTGGCAAACAGTTCTGTAGTGAATATTTGGAAAATATCTGCCAATATTGGCAAACCGTTCTGTGGTAAATATTTGGCAAATATTTGCCACTACTGCCAAGCAGTTCTGTGGAGAATATGTGGAAAATATATGTCACTATTTGCAAAGAGTTCTGTGGTTAATCTTTGCCAAATATCTGTCACTATTGGCAAACAGTTCTGCTGTGAATATTTGTAAAATATATGTCACTATAGGCAAACAGTTCTGTGGTGAATATTTGCCAAATATCTGTCACTCCTGGCAAACAGTTCTGTGGTGAATCTTTGCCAAATATCTGCCAATATTGGAAAACAGTTCTGTGGTAAATATTTGGCAAATATTTTCCACTACTGGCAAACAGTTCTGTGGTGAATAATTGGCAAATATTTGCCACTACTGGCAAACAGTACTTTGTTGAATCTTTGCCAAATTTCTGCCATTATTTGCAACACAGTTCTGTGGTGAATTTTTGCCAAATGTCTGCCACTATTGGCAAACAGTTCTGTGGTGAATATTTGTAAAATATCTTCCACTATTGGCAAACACTTTTGTGATGAATATTTTGCAAATATCTGCTACTATTGGAAAAACATTCTGTGGTGAATATTTGGCAAATATCTGCCATTATAGGTGAACAGTTTTGTGGTGAATATCTAGCAAATATCTGGAACTACTGGAAAACAGTTCTGTGGAGAATATTTCGCAAATATCTTCCACTATTAGCAAACAGTTCTGTTGTGAATATTTGTAAAATATATGTCACTATAGGCAAACAGTTCTGTGCTGAATATTTGCCAAATATCTGTCACACCTAGCAAACAGTTCTGTGGTGAATCTTTGCCAAATATCTGCCAATATTGGCAAACAGTTCTGTGGTAAATATTTGGCAAATATTTGCCACTACTGGCAAACAGTTCTGTGGTGAATCTTTGCCAAATATCTGCCACTATTGGCAAACAGTTTTGTGGTGAGTATTTGGCAAATATTTGCTACTATTGGAAAAAAGTTCTGTGGAGAATATTTGGCAAATATCTGCCATTAACGGCAAACAGTTCTGTGGTGAATCTTTGCCAAATATCTGTCACTCCTGGCAAACAGTTCTGTGGTTAATCTTTGCCAAATATCTGTCAATATTGGCAAACAGTTCTGTGGTGAATATTTGGCAAATATTTGCCACTACTGGCAAACAGTTCTGTGGTGAATAATTGGCAAATATTTGCCACTACTGGTAAACAGTACTTTGCTGAATCTTTGCAAAATTTCTGCCATTAATTGCAACACAGTTATGTGGTGAATCTTTGCCAAATATCTGCTACTATAGGCAAACAGTTCTGTGGTGAATATTTGCCAAATATCTGGCACTATTTCCAAACAGTTCTGTGGTTAATCTTTGCCAAATATCTGTCACTATTGGCAAACAGTTCTGTGGTAAATCTTTGCCAAATATCTGCCACTATATGCAAACAGTTCTGTGGTGAATATTTGGAAAATATCTGCCACTACTGGCAAACAGTTCTGTGGTGAACATTTGGAAAATATCTGCCACTGTTGGCAAACAGTTCTGTGCTGAATTTTTGCCAAATATCTGCCACTGTTGGCAAACAGTTCTGTGCTGAATATTTGCCAAATATCTGCCACTATTGGCAAACAGTTCTGTGGTGAATATTTCACAAATATCTGTCACTCCTTGCAAACAGTTCTGTGGTGAATCTTTGCCAAATATCTGTCACTATTGGCAAACAGTTCTGTGGTGAATATTTGGAAAATATCTGCCACTATTGGCAAACAATTTTGTGGTGAATATTTTGCAAATATCTGCTACTATTGGAAAAAAGTTCTGTGGTGAATATTTGGAAAATATCTGCAACTACTGGCAAACAGTTCTGTGGTGAATATTTGCGACATGCGACGAGAGCGCACGCTGCCTTGGTGGTTGATGTACACTACCATTGCCCTGTTGTCCATCCGGACCAACACGTGCTTGTCCTGGATCTACGGCCGAAGCCTCCGTAGGGCGAGCAGCACTGCCAACAACTCGAGGCAGTTGATATGCCAACACAGTCGTGGCCCTCTCCAGGGGCCGGCGACTTCACGCCCGTTGCACACGGTGCCCCATCCATGCTTGGAGGCATCTGTCATAACCACGATGCGCCTGGACACATGCACTAAGGGGACCCCTGCCCACAGAAATGCAAGGTCTGTCCAAGGGCTGAACAGGCAGCAGATCGGCATGATGGCCACGCGATGTGCCCCACGGCACCATGCCCATCTCAGGACTCGAGTCTGAAGCCAGTGCTGAAGCGGTCTCATATGCATCAACCTGAGTGGCATGACCGCCACTGAGGATACCACATGCTCCAGGAGCCTCTGATAGTCAAGATAGTTGAGGATGCGGACGTCCACTTCCCTTAGTGGGGCAAGGGCTGCCTCTGTGACTTTCGCGGGCTGCGGCGGAGCCAGTGTTGCTGCCACAGGGGGACGCACTTGTCGATGAGCAGATGGGGTGCGGGATCTTGATCCGCGCCACGGCAGGATGTGCTGGATAGCCTCCATCTGCTTCTTAACCATCGAGAACTGATGGGCAAAGTCCTCGAAGGTGTCACCGAATAGGCCAACCTGGGAGATGGGGGCATCAAGGAATCGTACCTTGTCAGCCTCCTTCATCTCGACCAGGTTGAGCCAAAGGTGGTGCTTCTGGACCACCAGGGTGGACATCGCCTGCACAGGAGACCGTGCTGTTACCTTCGACGCCTGGAGGGCGATATCGGTCACCGAGCGCAGCTTCTGCATCAATCCCGTGTCAGAACTACCCTCGTGCAGTTCTCTCAGCGCCTTGGCTTGGTGCACTTGCAGGAGAGCCATGGTGTGCAGGGCGGAGGCAGCCTGTCCAGTGGCACCGTAGACCTTAGTCGCCAGTGACGACGTATGCCTACAGGCCCTGGACAGGAGTCTCGGACGGTTCTGCCAGGTGGCCTTATCCACTGGGGAATCGCTGAGTACCCCTGGCAGCCCCACCATCGAGAGCAGTGAGAGTGGAGGAGCCCATAAATCAGTTCCGGGCAGTGAAAGGTGCCCGCCACGATCTCGTGAGCTCATCATGCACCTCCGGGAAGAAAGGAACCTGGGTGGGGCACGGCCGTGAGCGGCGCTCTGAGCCCAGGAACCAATCATCGAGCCATGAGGGTTCAGGGGGGAGTGAAGGGATCCACTCCAGCCCGATGCTCGCATGGCCGCCAGCTCCGCATCAGCCTTCGACTGGGCAATCGCACTCGAGGGTGGGAGCCCAGTCGAGTCCTCTGCATCAGACTGGACGAGCCCGCTCTCTGATACTGCGATCGAGAGCTCATCCTCTTCGCGAACCCCAAATGAGATCGTGAACTCACCCTGAGATGAGCCGGCGGTCTCATCCCAGAACTCGACAGGGGCACACGAGCGTACTGGGGAATGTGAGGTCCATGGGGGGTTTTCCGGCGGAGAAGCTCCCATCGAGGTCCCCAAATCACCCCCAGTGCTAACCACCACGGCCTCATACCCGAAGGTAGAAGGACCGAGGCGGGGAGCTGCTGGGGTGGCTTTCTCTCTGACGAAGGAAAGCCGCGACCGCAACATTGCCATGGTCATGTTCTCGCAATGAGGACATGACCCATCCACAAACGATGTCTCCGCGTGGGCAGCACTCAAGCACGTGAGACAGCGATCGTGGCCATCAGAAGCGGAGAGATAGCGACCGCAACCAGGAATTATACACAGACGGAAAGGCATTTTTAAAAAGATGCTCCGTCTGTGCCACTCTTTTAGTATGAAAATATACTCTTTTATTAGGAAAAATATACACTTTTAGCTGCTGAAGCACCCAGGGGCGTTCTCTGCACACCACCGGTGCAAGAGGGGGAGAAACCGCTGTAATGCGCCATAAATCCAACAGCTTTTGAGGTGAATGGTTCGGCAGAGCAATTCAGCTCGCCGAAACACAACCGCTCGGCTCCGAAGAAAAAATCTGAATGAGTGGTTGCAAGCCAGCTCCTTTTATACCCGTATGTCCGGGGGAGTGGCATGCAAATTCCACTCGCCAATTCTCACTGGCCTTTTCTCAAAGATCAGAGGTGTTTGGGCTCCCAAGGACGACCCCTAGTGTCACTATATCGACACAACATCGAGTGAGTGACAGATAGGGAAATAGAGTTATTTAATTACCCACACAAGAATTCATATCATAATCATCATATAGAAGATTTTTGCTGCACAGCTCAGAAATATAGAGATATAAGAGAACAAATAAGAGATGAAACTTCAACAATGGAGAATGCAATTAGACACTAAGAATGGTTCGGCATTGTTGTAGTAACATTCTGTATCTGGTTTGCAATAACAGCACAAGCCATTAGCTGAGGGTTGAAGCCAATTAGAGACTGAGAAAGAGGATGGGCTGCAGACATTAGCTGGTAAATGAGTAATTATGGCCCTGGCCTTCTTTGTTGTCATGTCTCTCTCTCTCATATCTCCAAAGGGCTCTTTACATGAGAGAAACAGGTATGTTTACTATCCTCTCAAGCACAGCTGCTTTATAGCTCTGAAGCTCCTGGTAGACATCTCTCCAATGTTTGACAAACAAAGCAACGTGAAAGAAACTACCATGCCAAAAGTTGGCTAATGCATCCAGCGAGTGCTCTGGAAGCATAAAATACTGTAGCTTATGTGATATTTGCTGAATCCATCTTGAATTACTATTTCTTAGAAAAACATAAAAAATTATGTAGGAGGTATGGCTGTGAATGTTGCCCATATTTTTCTTGTTGCACAACTCTCTGTGAAAGCTTCTGGCCTATCTACACAGCCAATCCTCAACCATTTCAAGGCTTTTAAACCTCTTCTAAGACTAAACCTAAAAATTTCCAAAAATAGAACAATTAGACAACACAATCTACCTGACCATTGAGTTTTCTAATGCATCCAATGACAGTGTTTTTGAAAACAGAAAAATGTCTAATGCATCTAAAGTGGCAATTTGTAGGGTCTTGCAACATTAAGCATCTGTGTAAAGTAGTGAGTCCTTATCTTCAGTAACATTTTGACTGGCCTCATACATCATAAAGGTGGAATTAGAGTTATAATTAGGGTTAGACTTAAGGTTGGACTCATTAGAGTATTTAGACTAAAAGTGTTTTGGACATCTAGTGAGGTCCTATTAAAGTCTCTAAGTGAACCATTTTCAGGCTCTAAAATAATGGGTCTCAAAGTGAGAGATTCAGGTTATATCAGATTATTTTTTTTATCAAAAATGTTTTTAAAATGTGGTTTTGAATTGAAAAGGGTTAGGGTTGGCTTTTCAATTTCACTCTTCTTTTTTTCCAAGCACCTTGTTGGTTTTGTGAAGTTGCACCAGAATAACTCTACAACAAAAATTTGGTTTTGACATAATAAAAGGGGAAAACAGAGGTACTAATGGACAGATATTAATGGACTACTGCAAACATTCACAGATAAATGCACAGGAAACAATTTTGAATTTGCACGAAATGCATGAGGTGCTGTTTAAGCCACAATTTAAACTTTACCTCTTGTATACAAACAGAACACTCTCACGTTCACAAGAAACATTCACACATGTGCATGCATTGTATGGGTATATGCGAGCGTTTCATGTGAATGTGCATACATTTTGTGTATATGTGCAAAACATTTTTATGTATGTAAGAGTGTTCTGTGTGTATATGAGAGCCTTCAAGATCTTGCTGGGGGCTCGGTTTTCCATGAAATTAGACCTCTGCAATGTCTAGCATTTAGTCTGGGTCAGAAAGGGGGATGAGTGGAAGACGGTGTTTAACACTCCCATGGGGCATTTTGAATATCAGGTCATGCCTTCAAGGATTAACCAACGCCCCCCTTTTTCCAGGCATTTGTCAACGACATGCTGAGAGACATGCTTGATAAGTTTGTATTTGTGTACCTGAATGATATCCTGATCTCCTACAGGGGGCCCCAGTTCGTTTCCAACTTTTGGAAGGAGTTCTGTCGGCAGATTAGTGCCTCTGTTAGTCTGTCATCAGGTTCCATCCCCAGAACAACGGGCAGACCGAGCGAGCAAACCAGGATCTTGAGCGGATGCTTCACTGCCTGGCTTCCCACAACCCCGTCTCCTGGTCACAACCCTTAACTTGTGCCGAATACGCTCACAACTCTCTGCACATGTCATCCACTGTATTGTGATGCTCACGCATTTATTCAGCAGTCCCATTGCACCTGGAGGAGGACCAAACTGGTGCTTCTTTGATTCAAGGGGCATACCAAGGCTGCACCGGCTGTGCACGCTCGTTTGTGAGGCGCACTGTCATCGAGACAGTCCAATTCCAAGCCGAGAAAAAAGATGCTCTGAACCAGGAGGAGCTTGCTCTTTCCCCAGTTGACCCTAAGCCCTAGTCGGCTGAGGTGCGAGAGCACCAGGTCCCTGTGTGCACACAACACATCCCGAGAGTGAGCTATGATTAGCCAATCATCGAGAGTTGAGGATGCGAATGCCCACTTCCCTTAATGGGGCATGGGCTGCCTCTGCGACCTTCGTGAAGACGCAAGAGGACAAGGACAGGCCGAAAGGGAGGACCTTGTACTGATATGCCCGACCCTCGAATGCAAACCGCAGGAAGGGTCTGTGTCGAGGTAGAATTGAGACATGGAAGTACTCGTCCTTCAGGTCTACTGCCGCGAACCAATCTTGATGCCGGATGGTGGAGGGTGGTCGGTGGTCGTGATGACGGCCGTGCACACCGGGTATGTGACCCAGGGAATAAGGAAACTGCTCTTTTTCTGAACTCTTGGTTACCGCATCCACTTGAGCATGCGGCAAAATTAAATGAAAAGGTAACAAAAGATTCTCCTCCCGGCCCTCCACTGGGGGATGGAGTGGTCTGCTTACCAGCTCCAGAGCAGTAGGTTTCGTCGTCCCTGGGTCGCCCGTCTCAGGGGTGCTTTGAAGCCTTTCGTGGGTTCTTGGTGGCCGGCCGTGAAACAGGTGGCGTCTGCTTCCTGCGGTGGGCTCCATGCCGGGGCCGGGCCACAGGGGCAAGCTGCGGCGGAGCTGGTGCAGTCACCGCAGGGGACGCCCTTGGTGACGAGTAGACGGGGTGCGGGATCTTGAGCCGCGCCGGGGCAGGTTGTGCCGGATAGCCTCCGTCTGCTGCTTCACTGCCGAGAACTGCTGGGCCAAGTCCTCGATGATGTCACCGAACAGGCCAACCTGGGAAATGAGGGCGCCAAGGAACTGTGCCTTGTCGGCCTCTCCCATCTTGACCAGGTTGAGCCAAAGGTGGCGCTCTTGGACCACCAAGGTGGTCATCGCCCGCCCGAGGGACTGCGCTGTGACCTTCATTACCCGGAGAGTGAGGTCAGTCGCTGTGTGCAGCTCCTGCATCAATCCTGGGGTGGAAATACCCTTGTGCATTTCCTTTAGCGCCTTGGCTTGGTGGACTTGCAGGAGAGCTATGGCGTGCAGAGCGGAGGCGGCTTGTCCAGCAGCACCATAGGCTTTGGCCGTCAGGGACGACGTAAACCTACAGACCTTGGACGGGAGCTTTGGGTGCCCACACCAGGTGGTGGCACTCTGCGGGCATAGATGCACCGCGAGCACATTATCCACCGGGGGGATTGCTGAATAGCCCTTGGCTGCCCCACCATCGAGAGTAATGAGGGCAGGGGAGCTGGAAGATCGGGACCGGGCAGTAAAAGGTGCCTCCCACAACCTTGTCAGCTCCTCGTGCACTTCCGGGAAGAAAGGAACTGGGGTGGGCCGTGACTGTGATCGGCGCCACGAGCCCAGGAACCAATCATCGAGCCGCAAGGGTTCAGGGGAGAGCGGAGGTTTCCACTCTAGCCCGACGCTCGTGGCTGCCCGGGAAAGCATGTCCGTCATCTCCGTGTCAGCCTGTGACTGGGCGACCGTACCCGAGGGGGGGAGCCCAGCTGAGGCTTCCGCATCCGACTGGATGAGCCCACTCTCCGATGCTGCGCTCGAGAGCCCATCATCTTCATGGGCTCCGAACAAGAGGTCGAACTCACCGTGAGACGAGCCGGCAGACTCATCCGGAAGCCCGATCAGGGCAGACGAGCGTGCTGGGGAATGTGAGGTCTGTGGAGGGATACCCGGCGGATGTAGTCCCATTGGGGTCCCCAAATCACCCCCAGTGCTAGCCGCGCTGGCCTCATACCTGTAGGTAGAAGGACCGAGGCGGGGAGCCGCTGGGTTGGCTTGCTTTCTTACGAAGGCAAGCCGCGACCGCAATGTTGCCATGGTCATGTTCTCGCAATGAGTACATGATCCATCCACGAATGCTGTCTCCGCATGGGTAGTGCCCAGACACGAAAGACAGCGATCATGACCATCAGAAGGTGAGAGATAACGACCACAACCAGGAATAACACACAAATGGAAAGGCATCTTTAAAAAGATGCGTCTTTAAAAAGACGTTCCATGTGTGCCGCTCTTTTAGATAAATATACTCTTTTATAGAATATACTCTTTTATTTCTGCCGAAGCGCCCAGGGGCGTTCTCTGCAGTGCACCAGTGCAGAGAGGGGGGAGAAGCTGCTGAAATGCACCATCAGATCCAGCAGAGGTGAATGAACAGCCATTGGAATTCAGCTCAGTGAACATCGACCGTTCGGCTCCGAAGAGAAAATCTGAATGAGTGGTTGCATACCAGCTCCTTTTATACCCGTATGTGTATTACACCAAGAGTGACCCCTAGTGTCACTACACTGACACAGCGTCGAGTGAGTGACAGATAGGGAACTAACTTTATCTGTGCTTGTTTACATTACCTGAACTGACCTAAGACATATCATACTGTGTTTACAATATCTCACCAAGACTGGAATTTTGAAGTTTATTTGACCGTTCATTACCACGAGTGATTTTAGAGCACACAGACACAAAGAAAGCAAAACTCAATAGTCAAACAGCACGTGCTACCGAACTGAATCAGTACTTGTATTTCCGGCACAGCAGAAAGACTGGTCTGGAAGTGCCGGTACTTTCTGACATCCATATTTTAGATCTATTGTTCTAATTATCTAACTAAGGAAAAAACATTTAAAAGATCTTCTAAAGCCCATATTCTCTACAATATCTTTATAATTTTATACAAGCACTACAGACTCTGTACAAATAAGACACACTGGTTTAACACTTGACACCGGGAGAATAAAGGCATTTATTCATGACAATAATTCATAACATCACTGTAAGAACTCAGCAGTGGTAGTATGGTGTCAAGCCAACATAACTTGCATCTTAAATTTTGTAATGATCTCTATATGCTGTCTATTGTGACTGCACACAAACACACACTATCGATCGACTACCATTTCTGATGCATGGCTGCACAAGTCCTCAAATTTCAAGTCTTTTTCAGTTAGATTAAAGACTGAGTTCCCCTAACCCCTCTAAAACACACTATGATACAGAGAGCCCAGAAACAGTCAACAGAAGCGTGTGACATTACAGACATCGACAAATCCGTCAGTCATAAGCCAGGGTCATGACAGCATGTTTACAATGATTGATTGCTGATTAATCATACTAGAGATCAATTACTAAACCATTTTAGCTGCATCAAAGCTAAATGGGAACAGAACAAAACATAATATAAAATATTAATCTGCTCTTAATAAAAATCACTTTCCCTTATCCATAAACATCCCCAAACTACAAATATAGTGCAGAAGCATTAGCTTAAGCCAAATCTGAAGCCAGAAATAAGCAGAAGAGATGCAGAGAGTTAGAACAGAGTGCAGCGCTGCTTATGAGATTATGAGAGCACTCTGTATCTGTTCTGCAGCATGGAAATAAGAAATAGATTTCCCTCCTGAACATTCATAATTAGATCAAGACAAATGCAGGCAGAGAGACACAGAGAAAGTGTGCAGTTCAGACTGGGATTGTTATGATAACAAGAGAGACTGCAGTTTTTTTAAGATGCAGGGAGAAATATGCTTTCATACCAAAGCTGATAGATATAGAGTTAGTGTGTGTGTCATGCCTTTGCTTTAATTATGGAGTGAAGGCCAAAGTGATTTATAATTGTTTAATAAGCCTGGCTTGTTGTGAAAAGCGGACAATATCATAAGAAAAAAAAAACATTTTGAACTGGGTACCATAGCACAGTGAAGATGGTTTGTTGCTAGATATTTAGGATTTCTTCAGCTATAAACAGTTGACATATACAAACTTTTTTGAGACACGATTCACAAATACTGTAGAATTCACAAATCAATTTCTTAGTCAAAAAATCACAAAAGCTTGGTCAATTTCAGCCTAGTTTCATCTGCCTGGGTGACTGTGTTTTGAAGATAGACCAACGTACATAAATTCTTTGGTGTTTGGACCCCTAATGTGTGCCTATCCCATAGAATAGTGCTATATGATGTAATAAAATAAGCCGAAACACCTTTATGAAAATTCTCACAAATCCAGCTCTGCCTGAAATGTATACCCCTCTTTGCTATTTCTATGTTTAATAGAAATATTCACTATTGTAAAAAATGCACATTTACCAACTTTTTATCCATGAAAAAATAAATCACGCATCAGGCTGATAAATTAGGGGTCCAAACACTGAAGATTTCATTAATAACTCCAGAACCATGAGGGCTAGAATCAAACTTTTTCCCCTCTGATTACTTGAGTCAAGCATAACAAAATGTGTACCTCCAGTTTCATTTCAGTCTGTAACATTTTTCAGGCATTTCAAATTCTCTGAAAAACCTACTTTTTCGAACTGTTCCTAAGCCATTTGTCCGATTTACATCATCTATAGACCCTCCTCCCAAAAAGTTATCAAAATAATTTTGATTCATCAAAGTACTTCACAGTTACAAGCCAATAAATTGTTTGCCCGTGGCCCACATTCACTTATCGACCCATATCTTCTAAACTCAACATCCAAAATTCACGAAACTTGGTAAAATTTGATACAGAGAGATTTTGAGGATGCACAGCAAATTTCGTTTAATTCTGCTCACAGCAGGCACTATAACTAAGAACTGTCATAACTCTGAAAAAGTTGCATCAAGGAAGTTGGAATTTGTCATGTTTTTTGGTTCAAGTGCCAACATATCCTTAAAATATCAATTTGACAAATCAACTAAAGTGGCCGCCAGCAGCCAATGAAACTTCAGCAGCTAATTAACTGCTTTGTTAACAGCTTACAGGTTGCCAAAATTAGGCTACCAAATTTTGATAGAATTGGCAACAAGTTGGTGCCACAATAAGCTAATTTACATTGTTGCTAATAACTTTGGAATTGTAAGGGCTTGAATAAAAATGTATATTTCCTCTGAATCCTTTAGTGCCCACAAATCAATCCAGTCATGGATAAACCTACTTTTTCGAACTCGTCCCAGGCTGTTTGACTGAATCACACAAAGTGTGATATGTATGATCTAAAGATGTTCCTGAAAAAAATTATAAAGAATTTTGTTTTGTTAAAACTACACAATGTAAGATTTTTTGGTTAGAAATGATCAAAATTTCATTAATGAGCAAGTATACCAACAATCCGTCTTCCAAACCATGTTTTTGCCTTACCCCGATTCACTATGGTAAGCCTATAATAATTATTTATATTATATATAGCTGTCGGGATGGATTTGGCAGGAAATTGCATATATCTGTCATTCGTCCGTGTGTGTTTACATCATATCTGTAAAGAAAAGAAGATCTAGTTATTACAGCGCATGTATATGTGCAGTGATATGTGTGGTAGTAGTTTGAAGCTGAAAGCTTGTAGCCACAACAAATGAGCAACATTGACTATGGATCATTCAAAAAGACAGCCCTCTGGGGAATTACACATTTTCAAAATGAAGAAACCTTAAAACAAGAAGAGTCTGCAAGCAAAAAGGGAAAGCGACAGTGCCCGAAATAAAACACAAAACAACATTGGATTGGCTTTTCAGAGGTGGCGACAACTCTGAGATCTTAAAGGATTTAAAACCGACCCAGAATTTTTTTTTGCTGGACAGGTAAGATATTTTATTAGGATAGTAAGCCAGGTAGCTCTCTCAACACGGTTGTTCATTAGATAGTGTTAGCCATTCTAATGGGCATTTTTTTTTTTTATGGATTGTGATACTGCAGTGCTTTCAATTTCATTTTTAAGGAAGGAAGGACAATGGAAAAAATTCAGATTTTATGCTGGTAACAATGCCAGTCTCTAAACCAGTTACTACCTTGGTCTATTTGTCTGCTAGCTAAGTTATAATAGTTTCCACCATTTTTATCAAATATGACTAGCAATCGTTATGTCTAATGACATTGTTGCCTAACTTTTGTAACACTTTATTTTAAAACAACTGTTTTCAGTAAGTCAAAATAACAGCAGAAGATATGCTACTTACCTGCTCATAAGACATATTTTCGTATATCCGTCTTTCTCTTCTTTCGTTATTTATTTATTTTTTGAGGGGAGGGGGCCAGTTTTGTTGTCGTGACATTCACTTTCATAAGATGATCACCTGTAACAATGGTTATTCCTCAAACCATCAGATTCATCTGTGCAGAAGAGCGGAGGTGAAGCCCAACTCACGTAATTTCCAAAACAAATTTCTTCCGTAAGTAACCTGCAGTTCCCTATCTGTCACTCACTCTATGTTGTGTCGATGTAGTGACACTAGGGGTCACTCTTGGGAGCCCCAAACACCTCTGATCTTTGAAAAAAGGCCAATAGGAATTGCTGAGTGGAATTTGCATGCCACTCCCCGGACATACGGGTATAAAAAGACCTGGTATGCAACCACTCATTCAGATTTTCTCTTCGGAGCCGAACGGTCGAAGTTCACTGAGCTGAATTCCAACGGCTGTTCATTCACCTCCTCTGCTGGATTCTTACGGTGCATTTCAGCGGCTTCTCCCCCTCTGCACCGGTGCAGTGCAGAGAACACCCCTGGGTGCTTCGGCAGAAACAAACAAACAAAAAAGAGTATATTCTAAAAGAGTATATTTTCTTCACTAAAAGAGCGGCACACACAGAACGTCTTTTCAAAGATGCCTTTCCGTTTGTGTGTTATTCCTGGTTGCGGTCGTTATCTCTCGGCTTCTGATGGCCACGATCATTGTCTTACGTGTCTGGCCGCTGCCCATGCAGAAACATCATTCGTGGATGGGTCTTGTCCTCATTGCAAAAACATGACCATGGCAACGTTGCGGTCGCGGCTTGCCTTCATAAGAAAGAAAGCCACCCCAGCGGCTCCCCACCTCGGTCCTTCTACCTACAGGTATGAGGCTGCGGTGGTTAGCACTGAGGGCAATTTGGGGACCTCAATGGGAGCACCTCCACAGGGTATCCCCCCGCACGCTCGCTTGCCCGGTCGGGCTCTCGGGTGAGTCTGCCGGCTCGTCTCAGGGCGAGTTCGACCTCTTATTTGGGGCCCGGGAAGACGATGAGTTATCGAGCACAGCATCGGAGAGTGGGCTCTTTCAGTCAGATGCGGAGGCTTCAGCTGGGCTTCCTCTCTCAGACACAGTTGCCCAGTCGCAGGCCGACGCGGAGCTGGCCGACATGCTTTCCCGGGCAGCCGCTAGTGTTGGGTTAGAGTGGAACCCTCCACTCTCCCCTGAACCCTCGCGGCTCGACAACTGGTTCCTCAGCTCAGAGCACCGCTCACGGCCGTGCCCGGCCCCGGTTCCTTTCTTCCCGGAGGTGCATGAGAAGCTGGTGATCCCGGTCCCTCAGCTCCCCCGCCCTCACTACCCTCGATGGTGGGGCGGCCAGGGGTTATTCGGGGATCCCCCAGGTGGATAAGGCGCTCGCGGTGCACTCGCAGAGCGCCACCACCTGGCACAGGCACCAAAGCTCCCATCCAGGGCCTGTAGGTTCACGTCGTCTCTGACGGCTAAGGCCTATGGCACCACTGGACAAGCCACCTCTGCCCTGCATTCCATGGCTCTCCTGCAGGTACACCAAACCAAGGCACTGAAAGTACTGCACGAGGGTAGTTCCGACCCGGGATTGATGCAGGAACTGCGCTCGGCGACCGACCTCGCTCTCCGGGCGATGAAGGTCACTGTGCGGTCTCTCGGGCGGGCGATGTCCACCCTGGTGGTCCAGGAATGCCACCTTTGGCTCAACCTGGTCGAGATGAGAGAGGCTGACAAGGCACGGTTCCTTAACCCTCCATCTCCCAGGTTGGCCTGTTTGGTGACACTGTCAAGGACTTTGCCCAGCAGTTCTCAGTGGTGATGCAGCAGACTGAGGCCATTCAACATATCCTGCCCCGGTGCGGCTCAAGACCACGCACCCCATCTGCTCGTCGCCAAGGGTGTCCTCCTGCAGCAACAGCACCGGCTCCACCGCAGCCCGGCCCAACGGCCTGGCCCTGGCGTGGAGCCCACCGCAGGAAGCAGATGCCACCTGTCTCACGGCTGGCCGCCAAGAACCCGAGAAAGGCTTCAAAGCGCCCCTGAGACGGGTGACCCAGGGACGAGGAGACCCGCTGCTCTGGAGCTGGTGGACAGACCACTCCATCCCATGGTGGAGGGCCGGGAGGAGAATCTTTTGTTTCGTTTTCATTTAATTTCGCTGCATGTCCAAAAGTTCAACAAAAGAGCGGTTTTCTTGTTCCCTGGGTCACATATGCGGTGCGCACGGCCGTCATCACGACCACCGTCCACCATCCCATTTCGGCAGGTATGGCGCTCCAGTGGTGGCCCCCACCCACAAGCATGCCCACACCGGGATGGTTCCGACGGACAGCAGGGACGATATACTTCCTCCCCCCTCCCTGACCGATCCTATGGTGGGTATCAGGAGCCAGGTAAGTGCTTCGATGTCTCTCGACTCAGCAAGGCCTCGGGGCTCAAGCCCCTCGACGTGTCACCTCAGGCTCCACCCCGCCGCGAGCCCCACCCACCGGTATGTCCGATGAGATTGTCCCCTTGTTCCCCCTCGCCCGGAGCTTGGACGTGTGGCTCGCGCTTTCCAACCCGTCGTGATGGCTGATCCGGACCGTCCAACTCGGCTATGCAATTCAGTTCACCAGGCGTCTGCCCAGGTTCAGCGGTGTCCGCTTCACCTTGGTGAAGGGCGAGAACGCCGCTACCTTGTGCGCGGAAATCGCTACCCTTCTATGGAATGGTGCGATAGAGCCTGTCCCTCCAGCCGAGATGAAGAAGGGGTTTTACAGACCCTACTTCATCGTACCGAAGAAAGACAGTGGGTTGCGGCCATTCTTGGACCTGCGAGTCATGAACTGGGCTTTGCACAGTCTCCCGTTCAAGATGCTGATGCAAAAACGCATTCTAGCGAGCGTCCGGCATCAAGATTGGTTCACGGCAGTAGGCCTGAAGGACGCGTACTTCCACGTCTCGGTTTTACCTCGACACAGACCCTTCCTGCAGTTTGCTTTCGAGGGCCGGACATACCAGTACAAGGTCCTCCCCTTCGGCCTGTCCTTGTCCCCTCACATCTTCATGAAGGTTGCAGAGGCAGCCCTTGCCCCTCTAAGGGAAGTGGACATTCGCATACTCAACTACCTCGATCACTGGCTGATCCTAGCTCATTCTCGAGAGTTACTGTGCACACACAGGGACCTGGTGCTCAGGCACCTCAGCCGGCTGGGGCTTCGAGTCAACTGGGAAAACAGTAAGCTCTCCCTGGTTCAGAGCATCTCTTTTCTTGGCTTGGAGTTGGACTCAGTTTCGATGATGGCGTGCCTCACGAACGAGCACGCACAGTCGGTGCTGAACTGTCTGAAGGCATTCAGGCGGAAGACAGCGGTTCCATTGAAATTCTTTCAGAGGCTCCTGGGGCATATGGCATCCTCAGCGGTGGCCACACCGCTCGGGTTGATGCATATGAGACCGCTTCAGCACTGGCTTCAGACTCGAGTCCCAAGATGGGCATGGCACTGCAGGACACATCACGTGGTCATCACGCCGATCTGTCGCAGCCTCTTCAGCCCTTGGACCGACCTGATATTTCTACAGGCAGGGGTTCCCTTAGAACAGGTCTCCAGGTGCATCATGGTTATGACGGATGTCTCCAAGACGGGCTGGGGCGCCGTATGCAATGGGCACGCAGCCGCCGTCTCCTGGACTGGCCCGTGGCTACGTTGGCACATCAACTGCCTCGAGTTGTTGGCAGTACTGCTCGCCCTGCGGAGGTTCCAGCCGTTGATCCAGGGCAAGCATATGTTGGTTCGGACAGACAAGGCGGCATATGCTCCCGTTGCGTGTCACAACTCGCCTGCCGTCTCCTCATCTGGAGTCAGCAGCACCTCAAGTCGCTGTGAGCCACTCACATCCCGGGTGACCACAACACCGCAGCGGATGCGCTGTCAAGACAGGTTATGCTCAGGGGAGAGTGGAGACTCCACCCCCAGGTGGTCCAGCTGATTTGGGGTCGATTCGGTCAAGCAAAGTTAGACCTGTTTGCTTCCCTGGAATCCTCCCACTGCCCACTTTGGTATGCCCTGACCGAGGCACCCCTCGGTATAGATGCGCTGGCACACAGCTGGCCTCCAGGACTACGTAAATATGTGTTTCCCCCAGTGAGCCTACTTTCACAGACCCTGTGCAAGGTCAGGGAGGACGAGGAGCAGGTCTTCCTGGTAGCACCCTACTGGTCCACCCAGACGTGGTTCTCGGACCTCACGCAGCCCCCCCTCTGGCAAATTCCCCTGAGGAAGGACCTTCTTTCTCAGGGACAGGGCACCATCTGGCACCCACGACCAGACCTCTGGAACCTCCATGTCTGGCCCCTGGACGGGATGCGGAAGACCTAAGTGGCCTACCACCCGCGGTGGTAGACACAATCACTCAGGCTAGGGCTCCCTCTATGAGGCACCATTTCAGCACATCACAATACAGTGGATGGTAAGTATTTGGGGAAGCATGACTTGATCATCAGGTTCCTGAGAGGTGCTAGGAGGTTGAACCCCCCCAGACCACGCCTCATTCCCTCATGGGACCTCTCTGTAGTTCTTCAGGGTCTACGGGGAGCCCCCTTTGAGCCCTTGCAGTCAGCTGAGCTTAAGGCACTCTCCTTGAAGACTGCCCTCCTGACTGCGCTCACTTCCATCAAGAGGGTAGGAGACCTGCAAGCGTTCTCTGTCAGCGAAACGTGCCTGGAGTTCGGTCTGTGCTACTCTCACATGATCCTGAGACCTCGACCAGGCTATGTGCCCAAGGTTCCCACAACCCCTTTTAGGGATCAGGTGGTGAACCTGCAAGCGCTGCCCCAGGAGGAGGCAGACCCAGCCCTGACGTTGCTGAGTCTGGTGCGCACTTTACGCATCTATTTGGATCGCACGCAGAGCTTTAGAGTCTCTGAGCAGCTCTTTGTCTGCTTTGGTGGACAGCGGAAAGGAAGCGCTGTCTCCAAGCAGAGGATCGCCCACTGGGTCATTGACGCCATAGCAATGGCATATCACGCTCAGGACATGCCACCCATGGCAGGGCTACGAGCCCATTCTACTAGGAGTGTGGCGGCCTCCTGGGCCTTGACCTGTGGCGCCTCTCTATCAGACATTTGCAGAGCAGCAGGCTGGGCAACACCTTTACGAGGTTCTACAATCTTTCGTCCTGTGTAGTGGCAGGCACAAGCAGGTAAGTCCAGGACAGCTGGCCGGGTGTATCGCTTGCGCATAGCGCCTTTCACCTCCCCTGAGCTGAAGACGTGCACTATTGACTCCCAGTAGTGTTCACAAACTGTGTTCACTGGATGACTTCCTCCGAGCCCTGTGGCAGATGAGTTTGTGGAGAAACTCGCTGCCGGCTCAGTACATGTGCTAACTAAGCCCTGTACTGGGGTAGGTGCTCCGCATGTGTTGGTTCCCCATAGGTAACCCCATGTGACGTATATCTTCCACTAATTCATTTCCCTGTTGGTAAACTGTGTCTTCCTTGGACATATGCCCCTCTGCCCCAGTCACCATGTTTGTTGAAACTCCTCCCCCGTAGGGTAGGACCTACCATGGGACTTCTCCACATGACATACTTCTGACAAAGCTCGGCAAGACTATGTGATGTATTTCCACTCAAAATGGGTGTGGTCTCCACGGTGTCTTCCCCTTGGGAGTGACACCACCCTGACATAGACCTGGTGGCCTCAGTCGGTTAACAAATTTCACTCTTTTTTTGAGGGAGAGAAAAAAAAAGAGGATAAAAGGCCACGACTGGGCTAGCCTGTCTCTATCTTTTGGTCAGTTGACTTGTTCCCGAAGGGCCGTTCGACACTCATAACAGCATTGGGGGAAGTTACTTGTCAGCCTGGTGCGCTGGCTACGAGGCACACAGTGGTCTGCCTGTCACACACTGTCAGTTCACGTAACACAGTTCAGCTAGTTGTGGCGTTTCGTATAGGGACCCCTAGTGTCACTATATCGACACAACGTTGAGTGAGTGACAGACAGGGAATGTCCTGGTTACTTGCGTAACCTCCGTTCCCTGATGGAGGGAACGAGACATTGTGTCCCTCCTGCCACAATGCTGGACTACCTGCTGAAATGGCTGGGACCTTGTCTCGGCTCCTTTGCACAAAACCTGAATGAGTGGTTGCATACCAGCTCCTTTTATACCCGTATGTTCGGGGGAGTGGTATGCAAATACCACTCGCCAATTTTCATTGGTCTTTTTCAAAGACCAGAGGTGTTTCCAGCTCCCAAGAGTGACCCCTAGTGTCACTACATCGACACAACATCTCGTTCCCTCCATCAGGGAACGGAGGTTACGCAAGTAACCAGGATGGTTGCCACTGTGAGGAGCGGTATCTGAAACTGTTTTCCAAAGCAGATGTCCCACTTGTGAATCTGAGGAAGGTCAGCACCTACATATTCTCCATCCCATGTAGCAATGCACATATAGAACGTGTCTATTCACTGATGACCTCAGCATGGAGAAATGAGATATGAGAGAAATCATCTGGATGTGGACAGTGTCAAGGCAGAGCTGAAAATTTGTGTCAGTTTCACATTTGAGTGCACAGACATGTACCAGAAATTCCTTGCAAACAAACAACTCTTGGAAGCAGCCAGGAAAGGGCTAAAGTATTGCAAATAGACATTCAACTATGTGGTGAGTACATTAGACTTTTATTATGTGTTATAGTTTTGGGAATATTTTTCAGTTTTTATCCTGGCTTCACTGAATCCTGCAAAGTGTCCTCCTGTTTAGTGTTATAGAAATGGCCACCCTAGAAAGAGTGCATGTTTCTGGACTCTACAGGTGCTACTATTGTTAATGCCATTTAATCGGGAGATATTTAATAAAGATCTTTGAATTACACCACATTGTGTACTCGCATTATTACTGAGATGCCTATGCCCAGCGTAGACTGAGAAGCTGCCGCAATGAATGATAATAAAGACCGTTTCACAGTTCGCACTGTTTTCCCTTTGCCTTGTAGCGAGTGAAATGCCACATTAACAGTACAGTACACAAACTTTTCATATTTGCCATACCTCTCCCACGGCATCGTTCTTAACTGCTGAATCAAGTTTGTTGTCTTAAAACACTAAGCCAGTATTCCCCACACTCCTGATGCCATGGCAGTGCTGCAATGTCTTAAAGGAGCCAAGCGTCTTTTGTGATATGAGTGATCGGTTTATGCGATCGGCCAAATTACCGATCATCGATCAAGTCACAGGACGTGAATATCGTCCGATACTGATTGGTGGCCGATCGATCGGAGCATCCCTACTCTCTACGTTACAGTAATGTGGAGCTATCCATGGTCTGACCTGTGCTTATGGCCTTATATTAACAAATGCTACTGTAAAAAAAAAAAAAAAAAAAGTAATGGTAAACTTTCATATATACAAGTATAATTTAGAATGATAAAAAGGGTTAAAATCTGGAATTCCATGGACAAATGGACAAATAATTGACAAAGTTTTCCATCTGTTCTAACTGGCCATGTTTGCCTTCAGATATTCTAAAGGTGACTTAAATTATTAGGCTTGTGTTGTGTTGAAATCATATCATTCTTGTTCAAATAAAATATCCAAAACAAATGCATGCGCTTACAGTCTCCAGTTATTCTTATCGCTTTTTGTGGGGCAGGGGATTTTGGCTAGTGAAAATGCTGAGGGACATTAGAATACCACTAGCCACAGTGGCGGGTAAGCCAAAAAGTTAATGTCAAGCCCTGCTTGTGAGCACAATATTTAAACTTAACAAAAATGTGTTCACAAGGACAACAGGACAATCTGAGGTCAGATGCCAAATGTTATCAATTTACAATGAAAATCCTATTTGTGCAGCTCTGATCTAAGCAGTTGAATTTTGACCCTAATACAACTTTTAAGATTTATTCTTTCAATTTTTGGCTATTTTGGTCACATTCTTTTCAAGTGTGCTTGAACACTGATAATTGCTGATTGATTAATTTTGGTAAAACTGTAATATTTGTGAATTTTAGGATGGTAAATAACATTGTCTGAATTCTCAAATCAGGCTCATTCAAAAACTGATTCAGGCTCATAATTATAGTCTTTACTACAGTGTGTCAGGACTGTCCATTACCGTTGTAATATCCTGCTCTGTTTTCATAAAATTCTAGCTACACAGAGAGCTTGTGCTCACTCCCTCTCTCTCTCTCTTCTCTGACACTTCTTGATCCTGCATCCATCTGATGTGGCCCACCTCAGTGCTCAGACCATTTAAGGCCAGAAGTTGATGTTGCTGTGGTCAGGGTTGAGCTGAGCATGGTGTATTTGTGTTGAGGTTGATTTTCACCCTGACCTGAGTTTTCACAAGAGCACCGCAAAAGCACCAGGCTCTGTCTGTGTACTATGTTTGCATCCTGGCATGTGTGTATTTATGATGTGTGTGTAAATATACATTGAGCAAATCCAATGCTTCATCAGGTTATCTACCATAAAGGATCCAACACTAACTAATGAAGATGGAGTCTGTTTATTTCTTCTTTGATCTCAGCAGAATCTCAGATTGTACCATTAATTACAGTAATGATTTCTCCAACAGTTTCTGAGTGAACATGTCGCCTACACTGTTGCAGGGAACAGATTTTTCCTAATAGTATCCCCTTCATTCACCTTGATACACTGGAGCATTTAGTAAAAGTAAAACAGGAATACTTCACATAAATTATATATTAAGACATTGAATTGTTAAATCACTTACATGAATTATTCAGTAAAAATGTTACTGAATATTGCTACTGAACAAGAGTTATTTAAGCTGTAAAGTTGACTAAATCATCCTTTTGAGTTGAGTTGACCTTTTCACCTATGGAAGACGGTGGGAGCTCCGGGTCATTAAAAAAAAAAAAAAAAATTATATATATATATATATATATATATATATATATTATTCTGTTTAGTGATCCTAGTGGCAGAAATGATACATTACACATGATGTCCAATGTAAAATCAGGATCCTGAAGAAAATGCCACCGGTCTACAGTGCTTCAGCAATGATTGCAGGACTATCTCAAGCACAGCTCTCTTTTTCTCTCAAAATCCCTTTCTCCACTTCCATGCTGTGAGTCACGACACTTTCTGCACCCCCACCCTTCCTCAAACACATCCAAATACAGGACTGCAAACTAGCACAAAAATAGACCTCCCATCCACAATGTAGTCATATTGTTTTCAAACAGGATTTGTGGCGTGTAGAGGGGGGAAATATTTATCAGTTTTGACAAGCTACAACATTCTGGCAACCTGCCATGAAAAACACGAGCGTCCTTGAACCTTCAGATTGCCGCTGGTATTAAAGAAACATGCTAATGACTCGCACTGCAACACAAAAGTGTGTGCTTGAATCAAAACAAACATTTTTCACACCCTTATTAGGTCAGACACATGCTTTTGCTTGGTGCTGCAGAAAAAAGAGAGCTCACTAGTGTTTTCTCAGATGAGTGTGTAGAAGGACAATAAATAAATGAAATGAGTAAGAGAGGAAAAAGAGAATTATTAATTCCTAAATCATTCACAACTCTCCTAAAGGGTCCACTAGCACAATCTTTGATCATTCTCTTTCATCAGAAAACAGCTTCATCAGTTCCATTTATTCATTCTCATTCCTCCATCCTCTATGGTTGTTTATTAGTGGTTGACCAATGCGAGTTTCACAATGGCCGATAACTAGGGATGACCCGATACCATTTTTTTTTTTTTTTTTTAGAACAAGTACGAGTACCGATACTTTCTTTTTGGTACTCACCAATACTGAGTCTTTCCATTTAACAATTTTTAATCAATTTTATCATCAAAATGGTGTTTAAATAAATGAAGTCATAAAAACTATAATCAAATGAAAGTATAACAATTCATTTGAAATTTCAAATGAAGTGATTTTATACAGAACCTCACAGCACAATTCTAAATACAATTATTTTTTCAAATAAAGTGCTGCATAACAGGGCATCGCAGATGTGAGATATTGCTTAAATATAATAAACTTACTATTGATTTATAATTATTATTATTTGTAGTATTACAGTGAATATTACATAACTATACAGTACTGATCTATTTCTGTCATACTTTTTTCCTTTAATTAAACTGAGCTTTTGTTTTAGCAGAGCTTTTATTTTGAAGTGATTCTGTGTGTTGTTATGACCAAGGAGCTCTAATGTTAAGACGGTAGCTTTCCACTCTGGAAAAGCCGGTTGTTAGCTATGTGACTCAAAGTGATTATTAAACTGCAAAAGGCTACTATTCAATTAAATAAATATGTAGTCTGTATGTGCCTTGTGCTAAATAGTGAATTAGCTCTGCCTGCTGTCATCTGCTAAAAACAGAGCATGCGTTGCTCATGATGGTGTTTTCTGTGTATGAGCAAAGGAGCTCTAAAAGGTATGAGCACTTTGTGTCTTTATGTCAGCACAACACTGGCTCCACACTTTCACAAGTACTCACATTTAAAGTGCTGCACATGCAAACTATATATTTATCTAATAATTTAAAAAAAAGCTTTTGCTTTTAAATAATCTCACTAGGACATAATGTGATTTTAATTTGTGTGCTGAATGTTTACGTAATGACATTCATATGTCAGATGGTATAGGTTTTTGGTATCGGAGCATTTTTACGAGCATGAGTACAAGTACATGAGCACGGTATCGGACCCGATTCCAATGCCAGTACCCCTACCGATAACAATATCTAGAGAGCAGTGTGAGAGCTGGCAGATATATAAGGCCCTAATACAATTTTATGAAATGAACATAGCTGTATGAAGCAATTAAGGGGCCAAGCACAACCAATAGCATGCAAGGAAGTATTATTGGAGATCACTAATTATGATTTTAAGAAAAGCAGTATATAAAAACATTAGTAAAATTGCTTATATTACAATAGAGTTCATAATAACTTTTGACCAATACGGGGTGCTGTCATCAAATGAATATTGTGCGGTCAGGGTGTGGTAACAATGACACTTACAAAGTTTGATGTCAAAACGTTGCTGAGATTCAGCCTTAGATCCTTTTTGGAGTCTTGCCGTTGATACGTTATTTGAGAACCGTTTGGTCTATCGAAAAGCTTTTAATAGGACAGGAAATATGGCCGACCATGGCAAATGTGGAACCATCATACTCAGCATGACCCAAGAAGAGCTAACAACACAAGTCTCATGACACAAAAGGCCTAACTCTTTAAAAGTTATAAGAATGTTATTTTATCATTTGACCACTAGGTGTCGCTGTCTCTAAAATGTTAGAGTACCTGTCCCAGATGACACCACCAAATATTGTAATGATAAGCCAACGTGTTTCTAAAATACATCTATTTCAGACAAAAATGGCCGACGCCCATTATGGCAGATATAGGAAAATTGGGTATCATTTGACTCTGTATGTCACAAGAAATCTAAAGAAACCAGTCTTATTATTTTAGGCCAGACTACTCAGAAGTTATAAGCAAAAATAGCAATTTTTCATATTTCTGACCACTAGGTGATGCTGTACTGAAACTGTGCAGATACCCTCAAGTCCTGCTTGTGATGACATTTACTAAGTTTTGTGTCAATATGCTAAAGCGTTGCAAAGATACAGCCTCACGTCGATCGTGCTTGCCATTGAATTAATTGATGTGGTAATTACAAAATGGGGAAAATCTAGTGGGTGGAACTTCGAAAGAATCTAAGGAATCAGTGGAAAAAATTATTTTGTTTCTTATGGATCAAAAGTTATAGCCCAAAACATAAGTGCAAAATTGAACAGTTGGTTGTGCTACAGGGTTTGAGTTAGAGACCCTAAATTTGGGTCAGTTACATTTGAGAGTGTCTTCTATCAGTGTTCCAAATTTCATAACTTTCCTAATTACGGTTCTATGGGCTGTCTTAGACTTCAAGAGTGGAATAATAATAATAAGAATAATAACACTTACGGATACAATAGGTGCCTACGCACCTTTCAGTGCTTGACCCCTAATAATAAGAGTGCCACCGGCAGTTATGCAAGTGACATAAATATATCAACTTAAATAAAAGGCCTTGCGAAAATGTAAAATACATTTCTGAAATAATGTTATATAATGAGTATTAATTTTCAGTTTTTTAGAGACTGCTTTATTTTGCGCTACATAGCACATTATTATGGCAATGACATATTCACAACGTGAGATATGCATTTACATGCAGCTCAAGCCAAACGCACCCATAACGACTCAGCGTATTGTTTTGTATTTGGTTGTGTTGATGCGCATAATACACAACTGATCGCAGATTAGGTGTATCAACTACATGTCCATTCATTCCCGACTGAAGCAAAGGTAGGACTGAAGTATTTAATTTTTGTCCAGCTGTTTAGTGATATTTAGTCGTGTTGAATATTGGAGTTTAGCAATATTAACAGAATCTGAAAATCTGGAATATATTTAGCCATTGATGTGTACATGTTACTGACATATAAGATAGGCTGTATGGTGCAATACAGACAGAACCATTTTGTATTTATGCCATTTTGGGTATTTTGTGATATTTTACAAGTATACAAATGTAATAGGGTAATAGGGTTCTCAGTGCTTGGCCCCCTAATAATAATACGAAGAAGAATATAGCTGCAAGCAGCAAGTACAGGGCCAATCCACTGTACCATGCTGCGACAAGGTGAACAGCCATCAAAGAGACCTACCAATCTAAATAAGGAATAAGGAATTAGCTGGTTAGCAGGTCCCCATTAGCCCCTGCTTATAGGTGTTGGAACTACACCCTCCGGTGTTAAAGGCCTGTTTTACACAGCACGCCGAAGCAGTTTGTGAGCCGAGCCGAAGCAGTGCATCACAACAACTTTCGCTTCACTTGTGCTTTTACACCAGCAGCATTTCTGCTGCAGAAACTGCATGCTCCATACAGAAAATAAAGTTATAAAATGGTTATCAGGAGAGAGCTATTGATAAGTATTACAAACTTGATCGTCATAAAATCTTATTTACGTAAACCTTATGTAGTCTTGTAGAATTATTTAATGTAGTGACAGCCAACACAATAAGCTTTGCTCTTATTTAAACAACATTTAGAGGAAGGGGAGGACGATGAGCCTGAATGTTGTTTTGCACAGCAGAGGACGATTTGATCACTCGGTTTGGCTTGATCACTCTTAATAATATAGCTTAATAATATAATCAGAAATAAGTAATTATGCACTACTATTTAATAGAGATTTCTCTTTGTTTAAACACCAGCCAAACTGTGTGTCAGTCAGTGTGCAAATTTCTTTGAAGTCATCTGGAATTGTCTCTCACTCCATGATCGTTCGGATTACTACTACACTATAACTGAGAAATAGAGTTAAACTAACAGCTTCAGCATTACTGCCAATCACAGCTGAGAATCACGACAAAGTAATCAGACACACTACTTGATACCCTAGTTTCCGGGTTGGTAGAAGACGTAAACTTTGAGTTACACTGGTGTCCTCCATGTTTTCTTTTCGCCGACAATAAATCACTTGAACGTAAGTGAAATACTCGTAGGATAATTCCGATAGCACATTTGCCATCATCACTCCACAGAATGACAAATTCTGATCACAATTAATAAACATTTATTCTGCTATTCTGGGTGTCCTCTGTTTGCAGAACATCTATTTTTTCCACACTGGTCTATTATTTTGATATTAATCTGTTTCAAATAAACCCATCCCTAAACAGCATTTACAACAAAACAAACTTATTGGTTGCTTAACATGTTAGTCAGATGTCTCTTCCTGTCAAAGTGGGAGGATCCTTTCCAGAATAAGCTGCAAAGTGGACCAGACTTTGTGTGATATTAAAAATATGGCTACATGAGACTGTAGTAAGAGTGAACCTTCACATTAGTGGCCTGAAAAGTGTTTTGGTTTTAAAGCTGTCCTTTGTGGTTTGGTAATTCGATTATTTATTGTTGAGAATTTAAAACTGCTACAGAATGTCACAGTACAATCATGGCTTTATCCATGATTTTTCAACAGAAAATATGCACATAAAATCTGGGACAATTATTTAAATATAGGTAGGGCTGCAAAGATAAGCTCACAAATGCTGCATCTGAAGATGCCTGCGTTTCTTTTGATTCCATTAGTAGAGGAAAAGCACATTAAGTGATGCAGCAAAGTGAATCTGTTATGATCAAACAACAGAGAAATGTGCTTTACAAACATCTGTGTGCTTGGGTGTGCATGAGAAATGCAAAGAGGGTGTCTTAATAAGTGTTGTACATTGGGTCACATGATCATTAGAGTGCTCCTCAGTGTGCTGTACCACTTTATGTGCTGCTTTTCTTTCACTGCCTCTCTCTCTTTTGGAAAATGGCATGAATTCACAAGGCTTTGCTCGAGCCCATAGGAATAGTGCATCCGCTCAATACCAAATCAAACACAAACAGTGGGAAGGATATTATCATAATGTGGGAGGAGAGCAACTCAATTCATCAAATACACAGATTGTATAGAGTAGCAACTGAAGGATGTAGTTTACTCGCAACAACTATAATGCAAAGCCACATCAAATACAATACAGCAGGACATTTGCAGTTATATTACAGGCCCCTTGTGGCTAAATTAATCCTAGAAGAGAAAACTGAAGAATCACATGGCATTCAATGAAAAAAAAAAAGACCTAATTCCCCCAATCCAAGCATTAGCCTGTCCATTTAATAAAAGAGTAGTCTGGGATACTTACAACTTAAAGTAAACAGCATCATCATCTGTAGCATAATGTTAGGTTTTAGAGAAAACCACAGTACAGAAGCTGCCCTTCTTAGGATGACCAGTGATCTACTGATGGCGGAGGACACTGGAGAATGCTCCATTTTAGTTTTGTTTGATTTAACTGCAGCGTTTGATACAGTGATACAATTTATACATTGAAGAGATGGGTGGGAATGTCTGGGTTGGCTTTAGACTGGTTTGTTTTTTATTTGTCAAATAGGAAATTTGTAGTGTCTGTTGGAGATAACATGTCCTCCTCTTCAACAATAAATTGTGGTGTTCTGCAAGGATACCTGATAGGGCCAATTTTGTTTTCTCTATATATGATACCTCTTGGTTCTGTGAAAATACAACATTAATTTTCATTGTTATGCAGATGACCTACAGTTATATTTCTCGTTGAATCCCAATTATCTCTCTAGTTTAAATGTTCTTCAAGAGTGTATAGCAGATATAAAAAATTGGATGGCATGTCATTTTCTGCAATTCTATTCTGATAAAACAGAGGTCCATAATTGGTCATGGTTTTTTTTTTTTAAAAATCATTGATTCAGCACTTAATCAAGTGGTACCAAATATTTAGCAGGTGGTGAGAAATTTAGGCATCTATTTTGACACAAATTAAAATTCTGAATATCATGTCAGGAAGTTAGTTCAGTCTTGTTTTTAACAGTTAAGGAACATTTCCACGGTGAGACAGGTTTTGAGTTTTAGTGATACAGAGAAATTTATTAATTTAATAATCGCCTAGATCAGGGGTCGGGAACCTTTTTTCACTAAGGAGCCAATTTTTTATATTTTTGGTTGATGCATTTTTTTGAAAGAGCCATACCACAAACTAATAATTTACTATTTTAAAAAACAAAATTTTTCAATAAAATAAAATGTTTATATTGCCCATAGACTACTCAAAAACAAACAAATATGCAAAAATTAATAAGTAACGTTGCAATACGGAACTGAGTACACGCATTTGTGTGGGTCTCCATAAAATTACTTCATTTTACAATTGTTCATGGAAAATTTAACTTCCCTTTTGGGCTGGGTGATATGTAAAAAATATTTTAATGATAATCGCATTTAAAATATCGCGATATCCGATTATATGGTCAACCCCCAAGGTCGGTGAATATTTTTGCTTTATTGATTTTGCTTTAAAAATTTAATTAATTTATTGAAACACGAAAAACTTAAGACATTTGTAAATTCAAATTGCACTTTAAATGAAACAAAAAAATCAATTAAAATAACAAAGTGATTAAAAAATCTTATTGTGACAGCGGGCCGTGGTCCATCGGGAGAGAGAGAGAGAGCGGTAAGGGTGCATACACCTGAGACAAATTATGACTAACACCTGTCTCTAATTGTAGTGCGATTGGGGAGAGCGGCATAAAAGGACCATGCCAGCGCCAGATCGAGAGAGAGAGACTGGGTCGAGAGCCTTTCTGTGAAGCTGATGTGTTAGTGTGCAGCCGATGAGTTAGTGTGCAGCTGATGTGTTAGTGTGAAGCCGATGTGTTAGTGTGAAGCCGATGTGTTAGTGTGAAGCTGATGTGTTATTGTGAAGCTGTAAACCAGAGAAGTGGTCAATTAAAAGTTCCCTACCTGTATTTGAAGAATCCAGTTCCCAGTGTCCTTCCTTGTTACACTTATATATATAACCACCTCCCCAAATCCAAACATTTCTCCAACGGCCTCATTTGCCATCACACAAGTATCACAACAAGTGAAAAATTACTTATAGCCTACAAATTAAGAACTAAAGACAATTATTAATGTAAAGATAATTATAATAATCATCATAATAAATAAGCCTAATAAATTCCCTTGTGTTCCCAAAAAATGCTGCCAAATGTGTATTCTTATCAAATGTTTTACTCAATTTTAGGTTCAAGGTGAACGTGTCTTGTATTACTTTATGATTTAATCACTTTCGTATTTGTTTCTTTAATACAAAGATAGCTGTATATATTACTGAACCTGCAGAGATGCGTTCACAATGTGTAAGAGCGAACTGCTCCATGGAAATAAAGCGAAACTCACAGCACCTCACGAGATGATCGGAAATCATTTGCATCATTCTCATAGACGACATTATTCTTGCAAACAGTTTTCAGTTGAATGAAACAGAGAAAAGGAGTGATAACTCTTTTGTGTTCCATAAGACAGGGTCCCGCTGCACTCCTCAGAACAAACAGCAAATCAGGCATGAGCAATGATGGCGTTTCTTTTGTCTATTATATTTTTATTATATAAAACAAAGTTTCTTCAAGCACATGTCTTTGTGACTAACAGCATTTCTTGTCATGTGTCACTCCGAGACGTCTTACAGGTCACCCACCTGTTGTGGGTAGATGAGCACATGAAATACATTTGAAAGAGGAGCTCGTGAACTTGATTGAACCTCATTGCATTTGGAGTGTGGCGGGTGCTATATCACACGCTGGGTGTGACTTGTGTACAGCAGAGCTCACTGCGCACACATATCAAATCAGACGCGCACTGGCAGATTTTCTTTCGTCTGTTCTTCAAAATATAATCACATGTTTCGTCAAACATGCGTCATTGTGTCTAATTTCTTGTCATATATCACTCCGAGAAGTCTTACAGGGCAAAATTACCCACCATTGTGCATGAAAAATCCGCATTTGGCTGGTTTTCATTTAAAACCTTGTTTACCAGAAGTAGGCTGTACAACAAATTTGGAAGAAAAGAAATTAAAACAGTGTCATTGACTTCAAGCTTTGCAATCGCACCCATATTTTCTGCAGGAAAATTATCTCTAGAAAGTTTTAAACGATCATGTGTTGGTGAATGGTGAGACACCCGGCGAGCAACTTGATTTTTAACAAAGAGCCACTTGGTAGACTATCAAGTGGTTGCATCACATTTAACTGGTTTTCAGTGTCTCTAGCCATTAACACTGCATTTTTAGGATAATGTGTCAAGGTAAATGTAGTTTAAAAATTTACAAAAATAAGCCTAGAGACCCCTTCACTCTGTTATGCTCTATAAAGCTGCATGTTGCCTGTACAGCTGGAGTTGCGCTGACTGCCCCCTGCTCATAAAAATGTGATGCTACTTCAAACTTGAATTGCTCAGTTGACAGGAAAAGTCCTTTATTACCAAATTTACATACATTTAGGGGGCATTATTAACTGTTCTTTTTTTAACGCATTATTTTTTTAATATATAATTAATAGCATTGAAATAACGTGTTAAATGCAGACTTAATTTATTGTAATGCACACAATGCACTTACAATGGAGATGGGCCATAGGGTTTAAAAGCAGAACCTTTTTGTTTAAGCACTTGCATGAATTATTCAGTAAAATGTTTACTATTTGAGCTGTAAATATGTCTAAATCATTCTTTTGAGGTGGGCTACTTTTCTAATTGGATAAACGTCTGGTTATTTGTTACTAGTGTTGCAGGTGCAGTTTGCTCCTTGGTAACAGACCACAGTCTCATGCAACACGTAATTAGTGGTGTTTGCTTAGTCAAGAATCACTATTACTATTGCTTATAGTATTTAACTTCAGTGCAAAACTGGTCTGGAACCGTATGCGCTACTGAAATGAATGATACCTCAAATTCTTATACCTGCATCTTTTTATGAAGATGTTTGCTACTACTTTTCTTAATCATTACATTTACAGTTTTCATATGGCGGATAATAAAACAGGTTCCATTCAACAATGATTTGATTTGGACCGGTAATCAACCACCAAGCAACCACCCAGAACACAACCGCATACAGTAGCAACAATAAAGCAACCACCGAGCTAACATCCCAGGAAACTTATGGGAATGTCCTGGGAACCACCCCGGACAATTCTAGCAATATTTACTTGAAAAATGTAAACATATAATGTTTAAATTAAATGACAGTATTGTTGTCGAGACCAGCTCATTCATGTACGAGTCCAGGCCGAGACCAAATAGGGTTGAGTCCGAGTCAAGATCAAGACTGGAGAGGGCCGAGTGCAAGAAAAGACTGAGACCAAAGAGAGTCGAGTCCGAGTCAAGACAGAGACAGAGGTTGAGTTTGATGTCCACATTAATCTGGATAAATTTGGAAACTGCGTTTTTGTTTTCGAAACGCTCTCCATCCACAGTGCTGTTTTCAAGCGTTTTCTGAGGCTGTCACCAATCACGCTAGCTATAATTTATACACAGCATTTAAAAGTTTCGACAATGATTTTGATAGTAAATGCAAAACGTTACGGTTTCACTTTAACATTTGTCTATTGGCAAATGTTCATGGTCATTGTGCGTTCACACATATAAGGTTAATGACACACAGTGTCACAGAGGAGGAGACGAAGAGGATATACTTACTCTGTTACTGTGGAGATGAATGGCAGCTGTGCATCTAGATATGTCTCAACTGCTTCAAGTTTATCAAGCACTTGATTTGCCACTGTAAATATGGAGAAAAGTGATCAGATTACCTCAGTTTCATGGTTTATGTGGAACAATTGCTGAAATTAAACAATATTGCAAGCTACCACAAATAATGCGGAGAGCAGTTTAATTTACATAAATTCTTGCAGTCGCAAGATCGCTAAATCCTGGAGAGACTCCCTTATGTTATCAAAAAACATCTTAATTAACTGTTTTTCTTCAATTCAAAAATGTTATTTAATTGGACAAAAATCAATCTGACAAATTAGGTTACACCAACGAAAGTAATTTTTATGGGTTAGATCAAATTGAAATAGATCCTTGAGGTAACAAATGCAGTTTGCCTCTGTTTCAGTGAAGTCTATACACTATGACTTCTGATTGACCTGTACTAATGCGTGTTTTGACTGCCCAACTATAAATTGCTACGACAAAAGACATTCATATGATTTAGCCATCACAGTAACATCTATATTATGAAATATCCCCTCCAAGCAGCTTGAGTGATTAATCTGACTTCTTTTCATCAGTTTGTGAAGATTAGAAGAGAGAGAAAAGCCAAAGTGCTAAGGAATGAGTTACTCATTTAGAAACATGAAAATAAGCATGACTGCAGAGCCAATGAGACATAATCTGAGAGAGAGAGAGCCTATTCATATTTGCAGTATGTAAATGAGTGGAGCTGATCAAAGCTTTTCTCTCCTGTATGAATGTCTCATTCATGTCTCCAAGGTCGAGCGGCTGTCAAACACAGCGCTGCTTAATGCAGATGTTTCAACACTCATGCCACACTGGACCATCATTAATATTTCACACACACACTCTCTCACGCCACGTTTTATCTTTGTAACATGCACTCACACAAACACACACACACACACACACACACACACACACACACACACACACACACACACAGGGTGAACAGCTCTATTTCACACTTATCTGAGTTCGGCACACTTCTTCTCTCAGTGAATCATCTCCTACACAGGGAACATGTGTATCACTGCGGCCAGACGCATTCTGTCGCCATGGATTGGATGGTCTCTCATGCCCTGTTTACATCTGCTACTGTATTAACGTCATGGTTACTTTCGTAACCTCCGTTCCCTGATGGAGGAAACGAGACGTTGTGTCGATGTAGTGACACTAGGGGTCAATCTTGGGAGCCCCAAACACCTCTGCTTTTTTGAAAAAAGGCCAATGGGAATTGGTGAGTGGAATTTGCATGCCACTCCCCCGGACATATGGGTATAAAAGGAGCTGGTATGCAAACACTCATTCAGGTTTTGTGCTGAGGAGCTGAGACCAGGTCCCGGCCATTTCAGTGGGTAGTTCAGCGTTGTGGCAAGAGGGAGACAAAGTCTCATTCCCTCCATCAGGGAACGGAGGTTACGAAAGTAAACATGACGTTCCCTATCTGTCACTCACTCGATGTTGTGTCGATGTAGTGACACTAGGGGTCCCTAAACAAAACGCCACAACTATCTAAACTGTGTTATGTGAGCTGGAGGTGCATGATGGGCAGACCGCTGTGTGCCTCGTAGCCAGCGCACCAGGCCATCACGTAACCTCCCCAACGCTCTTATGAGCGTTGAACGGTCCTTCAGGAACAAGTCGACTGCCCAACAATAGGGACAGGCTAGCCCAGCCGAGGCCTGTTTTCCTCTCTTTTCTCCCCAAAAAGAGTGGAATTTGTTAACTGACTGGGAGCCATAAGTGTCTACGTCGGGGGGGGTGTCCCTCCCAAGGGAGAGACACCGCGGAGACCACACCCCACCCAAAAAGGGCGGGGGGGGGGGTATTTTGAGTGGAATACGTCACATGGTCTTACCGAGTCTTGTCGGAAGAATGTCATGTGGAGAGGTCGCATGGTAGGTCCTACCCAAAGGGGGAGGAGTTTCTACAAAGCATGATGACTGGGGACAGAGGGGCCTCTGCCCAAGGAAGACACAGTTTACCGACAGGGAAACGATCTTGCGGAAGATATCACATGGGGTCGCCTTTGGGGAACCAGCACATGTGGAGCACCTACCTCAGTACAGGGTCTCATTAGCGCACATACTGGGCCGGCAGCGAGTTTCTCCGCAAACTCATGTCGCAAGGAGCATGAGTTCTGAGAACCACGTCTGGGTGGGCCAGTAGGGTGCTACTAGGATGATCTGCTCCTCATCCTCCCTGACCTTGCACAGGGTCTGTGCACTGGGGGAAACATGTATTTGCGTAGTCCAGGGGGCCAGCTGTGTGCCAGCGCATCTATACCGAGGGGTGCCTCGGTCAGGGTGTACCAAAGCGGGCAGTGTGAGGATTCCCGGGAAGCAAACAGGTCTACCTGTGCTCGACTGAATCGACTCCAAATCAGCTGGACCACCTGAGGGTGGAGTCTCCACTCTCACCTGAGGGTAACCTGACGTGATAGCGCGTCCGCTGAGGTGTTGAGGTCGCCCGTGATGTGAGTGGCTCGTAGCGACTTGAGGCGCTGCTGACTCCAGAGGAGGAGACGGCGGGCGAGTTGTGACATGCAACAGGAGCATAGACCACCATGACGGTTGATGTACACTACTGTCGCTGTGTTGTCCGTCCAGACCAACACGTGCTTGCCCTGGATCAATGGCTGGAACCTTCGCAGGGCAAGCAGTACTGCCAACAACTCTAGGCAGATGATGTGCCAACGCAGCCGCGGGCCAGTCCAGGAGCCGGCGGCTGTGTGCCCGTTGCATACGGTACCCCAGCCCATCATGGAGGCATCTGTTGTAACCACGATGCACCTGGAGACATGCTCTAGGGGAACCCCTGCCCATAGAAATGCAAGGTCGGTCCAAGGACTGAAGAGGCGGTGACAGATCGGCATGATGACCACGCGATGTGTCCAGCGGCGCCATGCCCATCTCGTGGCCACTTGAGTCTGAAGCCATTGCTGAAGCGGTCTCATATGCATCAACCCAAGCAGCATGGCCACCGCTGAGGATGCCATATGCCCCAAGTGGAACTGCTGTCCTCCGTCTGAACGCCTTCAGACAGTTCAGCGCTCGTTCGTGAGGCACACCGTCATCGAGACCGAGAAAAGAGATGCTCTGAACCGGGCTTGCTCTTTTTCTAGTTGACCCGAAGCCCCAGTCGGCTGAGGTGCCGGAGCACGAGGTCCCTGTGTGCGCACAGCAACTCTCAAGAGTGAGCTAGGATTAGCCAGTCGTCGAGATAGTTGGGGATGCGGACACCCACTTCCCTTAGCGGGGCAAGGGCTGCCTCTGCGACCTTCGTGAAGACGCGAGGGGACAAGGACAGGCCGAAGGGGAGGACCTTGTACTGGTACGCCTGGCCTTCGAAGGCAAACCGCATGAAGGGTCTGTGTCGAGGTAAGACCGAGACGTGGAAGTACACGTCCTTCAGGTCTACCACCGTGAACCAATCAGATGAAACGCCTAATCTTATCAGAAGAGCTGTGGCCCTGAACAAACCCCAACCGATCTACATGCACAAGAGATGTCATAACTTTGTTAGCCAAAATGTTTGACAATATTTTAACATCTAGCTGGATCAGGGAAATTGGACGGTAACTCTTACACTCGTTTGGATCTTTGTCCTTTTTAAGAAACAGACTGATCCGGGCTTGTGTCATGGTTGGCAGAACTTTCCATTCTTTAATGACTCCGTATAAATTCTAGCAAAAGTGGAGACAGTTCTGTTGCATAAGATCTAAAAAATCCAGCGGCAAAGCCGTCTGGCCCCGGAGCCTTGCCTGTAGGCAAGGCCTTAATTACCTTGCCAAGCTCCTCCAAGGTTATCTCAGAATCAAGATAATTTTTTTTGCTCAGTCGTCAGTTTAGGAAGTTCTAATGGTTCCACAAAGTTTCTAATATCTTCATCAGTAGATGAAGACATGGAACTATAGAGATCAAGATAGAATTCTTTAAAAGCATTATTAATATCAATGACCGAGGTAAATACCTCACCACCAGCAGATTTCAGGGAATGGTAGAAAAAGACCCTCCCTGTTTTATATATATAGCCAAAAGCTTCCCTGCTTTGTCCCCCGACTCAAAGTATGACTGTCTTGCCCTGAATAGCCAAAACTCCACCCTCTGTGACAAAAAAGTATTATATCTGTATTTCAATTGGGTCAATTCTCTGAGGCCATTAGATGACATTCGGCGCTTCAGCTCTGCCTCAGCACTTTTAATATTCCCTTCCAATTACACGAGTTCTTGAGCTTTGGAATTTTTGATGAATGAGCCATACTGTATGATCTGGCCTAAGAACCACCTTAAGTGCCTCCCAAGCCATGCCCACACAGAGAAGACTGAGGACCAGTTGGTCTCAATATAGACATTGATCTCAGCCCTCAGCATTTGCCAGAATTCAGGATTTTGCAAAAGGGATACATTAAAGGACCAACTATATGATTTCTTTTTGTCCGTATGTGGCAACACCTCTAAACACACCAGGGCGTGATCTGAGACTAAAATATTTCCAGTTGAGCAGTCAACAACAGATGAAATGAGGGACTTAGATATAAAAAAAAAATCTATTCTAGAGTAAATCTTATGGACTGAAGAAAAAAAATGTATAGCCCCTACCAGATGGGTTCAAAAGTCTCCAAATATCTGCAAGACCAAGATTTCCACACATCCTGTGAAGCGTCACTGTTGTCCTAGGGGGCCTGTACACCCCTGCCTCACTATGATCAATGACTGAGTCCATAAAAAGATTAAAATCTCCTCCCAATATTATATCATGAGGGATGCCAGCGGCTTGCAACATCCCTTCAAGATCTATAAAAAAGCCCTGATCATCACCGTTAGGTGCATAAATATTAGCCAAAATAAAACTTTGTCCCTGAATTTTAGCTAAAACAATAATGCCTCTTCCTAACTTTACTCTGTTTGAGACATTTGAATTGTAGATGTTTACTTATCAGCATAATGACTCCCCTGCTCTTACTCGAGCCAGCACTATAAAAACAATGCCCACCCCATATCTTTCCAAATTTTTCAGCTTCCTTCGGGGAAAGGTGCGTTTCTTGAAGAAACACTATATCATATTTCTTATGCTTAAGAAGAGAAATAACCTTCCTTCTTTTTATGGGGTGCCCCAACCCATTCACATTCTACGTGGAGAGAGACAATCCACTCATATTAACAGTTGACATTTTGACATGTAAGAAAAAATAGATTGTGTGTCAAAAACAGGATTATAAAGACCACATTCCAACATTAGTGCAACAGTCAAACCCCCAACATTCCCCAGAACCAAACAAACAGAAAAAAGAAAAACATGCGCATTAACCCCGCACCCATCCCTCCAAACTCAAACAGTCCATGCACACCTACGAAAACCTCTGTGACAACTTTGCCTTCGGATTGCTCAAATCCGGTGATTCTATACAAATTTTGTGAGACAGAATTGCACAGCAAAAGATAATCTATAAAACAAACTCCAGCCAAAAGGCAGAATAAACACAAAGAGCGTATAGCTTCATCAATAAAACTATCCTAAAGGTGTATTATTCTACTAAATAAACTCCAGCCGCAAGGCGGAACCAGCACAAAAAGAGTGCGCAGATTCTTCAGACAATAAAGTATTATATTGTTACATATTGTTTTTTAATTTTTCCTAATATGGAAATAAATGCATTTTGACAGGAAAATAAGTGGTGTCAAATTTCAGCATTTTCAAAATCTGCATTTAAAAATTTTAATCAACTGACAGCCCTAAAAATTATATACAATAGTCTCCATTCTAACATGGCAGCCCCAATGTGCGGACTCTCTACATGTAGAATAAAACAGCATTTATAAGGTTACTTATATGACTGGAGTCTTCATTTAATGTGTGCTCATGATTTCTGCAAAATGATATATTGCAAAATTACAATTCATGTCTTTAGGAGTTAAACTTTTTTAATGAGGATAGAATTACTGAGTGCACCTTTAATACACACAATTGTTTCTGTAATTTCTACTCAGTTTTATGAGTTTTCAGAGTTTCAACTTGATTGGTAAACAATACAATGAATGTACTGTCCTTAAGAGCATGCGAGTCGACATGTGAGCCAAAAGTGTCATAGGAGAACTAAACATGACGTGGTTCCTTCAGTAATTGCATTTTTCATCTCACATTTGCATTTATGACACTATCGGTAAGGTTTAGGTTAAAGGTTTAGGGTAGGGTGGTTCATTCATTTTGTTGATTTAAAACTCAATAAAGCATTTACCCTAAAAACCTCATCTGTTTGGGAAAACATTTAACTCGCTTTTACCCCCACACAGTGGACATTTCACCTCAGCACTGCCATGAAACGTCACAAAGCATGTAAAATAATTTAGCAAAATTGTTGCCACAGCCTCAGTTTTCATGAGATCAGGCTGTCTAGGCCAGTGCTTTGGAATATTTCTCCTCTCACCAAAATTTCCAAAAGCACTTTGATATCTGATCTGATATCATGTTGCTTTTATCTCTATAATGATTTTGTAGGATGATTTTGTCTCTATGAATATTATCTTTACAATTTACTGTATGAGAATCAATGGACTGCCCTAGTCCCACTGATGGAAATAAAACAGATTAGCTCCATATTCCATTTCAACATCTCCTGTCTGCAAGTACTGAGCAGCATAACTCCATTTGACTCATACAGCAGCACTGCACAAAAAACCCACAGCTCTGTGAAATGATGCATGCACGGCACAGCCAAATTTGTGTTTTCTGCCAAAACTCTGCTCTGCCATGACACACTCTATTTATTCTATTTGCCATAATAGAGTTGGAATACTTTTTTTTGTTTTTTTTGTTTTTTTTTTACCAGTTTTAACGGTGACAGATGGCATGCTAGTGTGGATGGAGGTGCTCAGGAAAATATATGAAAAATTAACAATAGGAACAATAAGGACTGAGTGTGTGTGTGTGTGTGTGTGTGCGTGCGCGTGCGTGCGTGCGTGTGTGTGTGTGTGTGTGTGTGTATTTAGCTGTAGTTTGGCCACAAAATTAGTACCCACAAGTGAGCAAAATCTGACAAAAAATCCATTTGGGAACATTTTGGGATGTCCTCGTTTGATGAATGCCTCAGATTACTGATGAAATTACACAGAACATGACATTATTAAAAAAACTGCATAAATTAAAGCAAGTAATTACATTTTATCATCAAAATGGTGTCTACTTAAATGAATACATAAAACTTGAATCAAATGAAAACATAATAATTAATTTTGAACAAAACATTGCAGTTATTTTGGTCAAAAAGTGCTGCACAAGAGCTACACGGTATAAATGAAAACGATGAAAAAAAAATCAGATTTAGGATGAGCTTTTGTGATACTGATTACATATAATAATAATAAATATAAATAATTTATTAGTTCAATTATTGTTATTAGTTGTATTTTTGCTACTACTTTGAATATTACTATGCAATATTCATATTTTTCAGATCATTTGTGAATCTGGTGGAAAGTTTTCGGGAGGTCCATTTTACACGCAAATTAATACAAATTTACTCATATGTTTACGAAAGTTTCAAGAATGAGGCCCATTGATTTAATCCCAGTAATGTCAAATTCTGTAAAATCCTCAATACAGCACACATTCTCATATATTCTTCATGTTTCAACTAGGTTTTTACCAGAGATGCACAATATATCAGTGGCTGAAATATTATTGGCCGATAACCAGAAAAAACATTTCAATATTAAATAAAATATAATGAAATTACCACCGATATTTTCACCAATAATTTGTTATGGTTTATTTGCTTGCGGCTGAGTATCTCTGACTGCCTGTGGCTTCTTCCCTTACAAAAAATCTAAGCTAGCCACAAACTTGCTGCAAATTTGCAGCTTGTTATTGTCATATTTTCAAATGAGCTTTTGATTCACTGCAAAAGTTTGCAGCTCTTCACTGGTAGTGGTGAACCTCCGGAAAACTTTTGGCAACAATGGACAATTTGCTGCACATTTGCAGTAAATTTGCCATGAACTCTTGATTTTCGTAAGGGTTTCCTTCAGGCAGGGACGCAGTCTAAAGTGACAGTACGCATGCGCATACACAGGTGTCTGTGTGAGTGACAGACAAGCTCATGTTGCTCTGTGAGGATTATTTCAACATCTCTGCACCTTGTTACGTTGTTTTGGGGCTAGTTTTAGTCATCTGCTGTAAGTAACGACATGCCATTTCCCATATTCTGTTTGTTTCATGAGGCAATAAACAAAAACGTGACAAAAACGTGTTATTCTGGGGCAAAAAAAAAATTTGGTTATTACTTCATGAAACAAACAGAATGAGGGAAATAGCAAATTTTTACTTGCAGAACAGCAGTGTGATTAAAACAAGTCCAAACGCAACCTAACACGGTACATTTATATTGAAATAATTCTCACAGAGTGACTCGAGATGGCTAAAACCACTAGTTTATGGGTAAAACAAAAGTGCTTGTTGTATTTTATGAGTTGAGACTTTTCTAATGTTATGACTCATGACTATTCGATCTGTATGATCTTATCTATTCCTACTATGATTGTTGTGTTCACATTTCATATTATACAGTGAAATTGTCACAGATGAGCGCTGAAATATATGTCTGTGAATGAGACGCGCATAAGCACAATTCCAAGCATACATAACACGCAAACGCATAATTTACGCAATGTATAATTTAAATTAATTTAAACCGACTGATCTCAGTTCAGAAGACTCTGTGCTGTCAGTAAAGGGTCCAACTTTTGATGCACCAAGCCATGTGACAAAACAACATGGCGCCGATCACAGCAGACTTTGTCTTTGGGAGAAACGCCAACAAAACTACATCTGGTAAGAAAAATAATTACATTTTTACATTGAAACCTTTTTGAGTCAAAAGATAAGAGATTCTATAGTTTCATCCGCTATGCCATTTTTTACATTTTAACGATTTATCGTGAAAACCACACTGCTAAACACAAAGTACACTAATGTGTTCTAGTGCATTTTTTCCTTAGAAATCCCATATTTACTGGCATTATCACATTGAGAATCAACAGGTTCATCCAAAAGCTGAAAATGTTTGCTTTCAGAGGAGCTTTATATGGAGTTAGGATGAAAATAAGGTGCATTTCGAACTGTTCTTAGACCAGTGCAGACAGACAGCACACTGGAGGTTAAGTCATTCACTAAATAGGGAGAAAGGGCGAAAAGAGAGCATCATATACAGGTGCATCTCAATAAAATAGAATGTCGTGGAAAAGTTCAATGCACACAGACTTAAGTAGTTTAAGTCTTTGGTTCTTTTAATTGTGTTGATTTTGGCTCACATTTAACAAAAACCCACCAATTCACTATCTCAAAAAATTAGAATACATCATAAGACCAATAAAAAAAAACATTTTTAGTGAATTGTTGGCCTTCTGGAAAGTATGTTCATTTACTGTATATGTACTAAATACTTGGTAGGGGCACCTTTTGCTTTAATTACTGCCTCAATTTGGCGTGGCATGGAGGTGATCAGTTTGTGGCACTGCTGAGGTGGTATGGAAGCCCAGGTTTCTTTGACAGTGGCCTTCAGCTCATCTGCATTTTTTGGTCTCTTGTTTCTCATTTTCCTCTTGACAATACCCCATAGATTTTCTATGGGGTTCAGGTCTGGTGAGTTTGCTGGCCAGTCAAGCACACCAACACCATGGTCATTTAACCAACTTTTGGTGCTTTTGGCAGTGTGGGCAGGTGCCAAATCCTGCTGGAAAATGAAATCAGCATCTTTAAAAAGCTGGTCAGCAGAAGGAAGCATGAAGTGCTCCAAAATTTCTTGGTAAACGGGTGCAGTGACTTTGGTTTTCAAAAAACACAATGGACCAACACCAGCAGATGACATTGCACCCCAAATCATCACAGACTGTGGAAACTTAACACTGGACTTCAAGCAACTTGGGCTATGAGCTTCTCCACCCTTCCTCCAGACTCTAGGACCTTGGTTTCCAAATGAAATACAAACTTGCTCTCATCTGAAAAGAGGACTTTGGAACACTGGGCAACAGTCCAGTTCTTCTTCTCCTTAGCCCAGGTAAGACGCCTCTGACGTTGTCTGTGGTTCAGGAGTGGCTTAACAAGAGGAATACGACAACTGTAGCCAAATTCCTTGACATGTCTGTATGTGTTTGATGCCTTGACCCCAGCCTCAGTCCATTCCTTGTGAAGTTCACCCAAATTCTTGAATCGATTTTGCTGGACAATCATAAGGCTGCGGTTCTCTCGGTTGGTTGTGCATCTTTTTCTTCCACACTTTTTCCTTCCACTCAACTTTCCGTTAACATGCTTGGATACAGCACTCTGTGAACAGCCAGCTTCTTTGGCAATGAATGTTTGTGGCTTATCCTCCTTGTGAATGGTGTCAATGATTGTCTTCTGGACAACTGTCAGATCAGCAGTCTTCCCCATGATTGTGTAGCCTAGTGAACCAAACTGAGAGACCATTTTGAAGGCTCAGGAAACCTTTGCAGGTGTTTTGAGTTGATTAGCTGATTGGCATGTCAAAATATTATAATTTTTTGAGATAGTGAATTGGTGGGTTTTTGTTAAATGTGAGCCAAAATCATCACAATTAAAAGAACCAAAGACTTAAACTACTTCAGTCTGTGTGCATTGAATTTATTTAATACACGAGTTTCACAATTTGAGTTGAATTACTGAAATAAATGAACTTTTCCACGACATTCTAATTTATTGAGATGCACCTGTAGCTCTTTATGCAGCTAAGTGCATTCAATCCAAAGTTTCTATCAAAAGTTCAGTTTCAAGCTCCAGATGATGTTTGAAGCACTCAACATGTTTGGCAGACATGGGACAATGTGAATCAGTACATAGATTCAGAATTTATCATGTATAGTTTTATTTTTAACATGGTTGGCAGTGATTGGATGATGCTGGCCATTACTTTGAATCAGAATTATACTAATTTCTGATGTAATGTCTGTTATGCCTCAAAAATATGACCAACACTCCTGGAAACAATATGATTAAAAAAAAAATCCTTTCTATAGCTTAGTATTATTTAAAATTTCACAACTTAATCCCACTGTCCACATATGTTGACATACATTTTTAGTAAAACTATTTGCTCTACATTTATTTTATTTTTTTAATGTTTATTAGGTTCTACTAGATACGAAAAAAGGAAATGGAAAATGCACACATCAGTCACATTCAGGTTTCAGGAGGTTAAACGTCATGGTTACTTGCATAACCTCCGTTCCCTGATGGAGGGAACAAGACGTTGTGTCGATGTAGTGACACTAGTGGTCACTCTTGGGAGCCCGAGACACCTCTGGTCTTTGATAAAAGGCCAATGAAAATTGGCGAGTGGTATTTGCATGCCACTCCCCCGGACATACGGGTATAAAAGGAGCTGGTATGCAACCACTCATTCAGGTTTTATGCTGAGGAGCTGAGACAAGGTCCGGCCATTTCAGCGGGTAGTTCAGCGTTGTGGCAGGAGGGACATAACGTCTCGTTCCCTCCATCAGGAAAGGAGGTTACACAAGTAACCATGACGTTCCCTATCAGTCACTCACTCGACATTGTGTCAATGTAGTGACAAAAGGGGACCCTATACAAAACGCCGCAACTGGCTGAACTGTATTACATGAACTGGCGGTGTGTGCCTCATAGCCAGCGCACCAGGCCAACACGTAACCTCCCCCAACATAGTTATGAGTGTCGAATGGCCCTTTGGGGACAAGTCAACTACCCAAATGATAGAGACAGGCTAGCCCAGTCTTGGCCTCTTTTCCCCTTCTTTTTTTTCACTCCCTAAAAAAAAATAGGGGGATTATCCAACTGGGCCGACCAGGTCTCCCAAGGGGAGGACACCACGGAGACCACACCTCACCCAGAGAGAGGGGGGATATTTAAGTGGAAAATATGTCACATGGTCTTGCCAATCATGTGGAGAAGTCTCATGATAGATCCTACCCAACGGGGGAGGAATTACTACAAACATGGAGACTGTGGCAGAGGGGGCTCTGCCCAAGGAAGACGCAGTTTGCCAACAGGGAAACGAATTAGCGGAAGATATACATTGCATGGTGTTACCTTACAGGGAACCACCACATGCAGAGCACCTACCCCAGAACAGGGCTCTTAGTTAGCCCGGCTATCCCGGGCTTATCTGCTTGTATTGCGTGCCACTACCTGGGATAAAACTGGTTCCACCCGGAGGTTGTAGAACCTCGCAAGGTGTTGGGTGTTACCCAGCCCGCTGCTCTGCAAATGTCTGTTAGAGAGGCACCCCAGGGCCCAGGAGGCCGCTACACCCCTGGTAGAATGGGCTCATAGCCCTACCGGGGGCGGCACATCCTGGGCGTGATATGCCATAGCTATGGCGTCAATGAGCCAGTGGGCGTTCCTCTGCTTGGAGACAGTACTTCCTTTCTGCTGTGCACCAAAGCAGACAAAGAGCTGCTCAGAGATCCTAAAGCTCTGTGTGCGATCCAAATAGATGCGTAAAGCACGCACCAGCCACAGCAATGACAGGCTGGGTCTGCCTCCTCCTGAGGCAGCACTCACAGGTTCACCACCTGGTCCCTAAAAGGGGTCGTGGGAACCTTGGGCACATAGCCCGGTCGGGGTCTCAAGATCACGTGAGAGTAGCCAGAACCGAACTCCAGGCACATTTCGCTGACAGAGAATGCTTGCAGGTCTCCTACCCTCTTGATGGAAGTGAGCGCAGTCAGGAGGGCAGTCTTCAAGGAGAGTGCCTTAAGCTCAGCTGACTGCAAAGGCTCAAAGGGGGCTCTTTGTAGACCCTGAAGAACTACAGAGAGGTCCCATGAGGGAACGAGGCATGGTCTGGAGGGGTTCAGCCTCCTGGCACATCTCAGGGACCTGATGATCAGGTCATGTTTCCCTAAGGACTTACCGTCCACTGTGTCGTGGTGTGCTGCTATAGCAGCAACGTACACCTTCAAGGTGGAAGGGGACAGCCACCCTTCCAACCTCTCCTGCGGGAAGGAAAGCACCGATCCGACTGCACATCTCTGGGGGTCTTCCCATCAGGAAGAACACCATTTAGCGAACAGACGCCACTTAAATGCATACAGGCGCCTCGTAGAGGGGGCCCTAGCCTGAGTGATCGTGTCTACCACCGCGGGTGGTAGACCACTTAGGTCTTCCGTGTCCCGTCCAGGGGCCAGACATGGAGATTGATTGCCTTCAAACAGGTCAGCACTGACTGTGCGCGCTTGTTCGTGACGCGTGCCATCAATGAGACTGAGTCCAACTCCAAACCGAGAAAAGAGATGCTCTGAACGGGAGGAGCTTGCTTTTTTCCCAGTTGACCCGAAGCCCTAGTCGACTGAGGTGTGAGAGCACCAAGTCCCTGTGTGCACACCACACATCCCGAGAGCAAGCTAGGATTAGCCAACCGTCGGGATATTTGAGGATGTAAATGCCCACTTCCCTTAGTGGGGCAAGGGCTGCATCTGCGACCTCCGTGAAGATGCGAGGGAACAAGGACAGACCAGAAGGGAGGACCTTGTACTGATATGCCCGACCCTCGAATGCAAACCGCAGGAAGGGTGTGTGTCGAGGTAGAATCGAGACGTGGAAGTACGCGTCCTTCAGGTCTACCGTCGCGAACCAATCTTGACGCAGGACACTCGCTAGAGTGCGTCTTTGCATCAGCATCTAGGACGGGAGTCTGTGTAAAGTCCGGTTCAGTACTCGCAGGTCCAAGATTGGTCGCAACCTACCGCATTTTTCGGTACAATGAAGTAGGGGCTATAAAACCCCTTCCTCATATCGGCCGGAGGGACAATCTCTTCAGACGTCCCAGCAGGTGGGGCCTCGTGGCAGGGTGGAGCCTGAGGTGCCACACCATGTCGTGGCCGTGCTGAGTTCAGGGACATCGAAGTACTTACCTGGCTCCTTGTGACCACCCTTGGAACTGCCTGGGACAGGGGAGGAAGAGGCCTGTCCTAGTGACCCGTGGAGACTGTCACATCGGGGGCGGATTTGTGCCACAGCTGGGCGCTCAGGGGCGGGGAGACTGCTGCTGGAGTGCAAAACCTGCCAAATAGAGTGGTGGATGGTGGACGTGATGACGGCCGTGCACACCGGATACGTGACCCAGGGAACATGGAAACCACTCTTGCTGAACTCTTGGGTACTGCAGCCACTTGGACATGCAGTGCAATTAAATGCAAAGGTAACAAAAGATTCCCCTCCCGGCCCTCAACCGGGGGATGGAGTGGTCTGCTTACCAGCTCCAGAGCAGCGGGTTTCATCATCCCTGGGTCACCCGTCTCAGGGGCACTTCGAAGCCTTTCATGGGTTCTTCGGTGGCCGCGAGATGGGTGGCGTCTGCTTCCTGCGGTGGGCACCACACTGGGGTCGGGCCGCAGGGGCGGGCTGTGGTGGAGTCAGTGCAGTCACCACAGGAGGACGCCCTTGGCAATGAGCAGACGGGGTGTGGGATCTTGAGCCGCGCCGGGGCAGGATGTGCCGGATAACCTCCGTCTGCTGCTTCACCGCTGAGAACTGCTAGGCAAAGTCCTCGGTGTCGCCGGACTGGCCAACTTGGGAAATGGGGGCAGCAAGGAACCGTGCCTTGTCAGCTTCTCCCATCTCGACCAGGTTGAGCCAAAGGTGGCGCTCCTGGACCACCAAGGTGGACATCGCCCGCCCGAGAGACCGCGCTTTGACCTTCGTCGCCCGGAGGGTGAGGTCGGTCACCGAGCACAGCTCCTGCATCAATCCCGGGGCGGAACTACCCTCGTGCAGTTTCTTTAGCGCCTTGGCGAACTTGCAGGAGAGCCATGGCGTGCAGGGTGGCGGCGGCTTGTCCAGTGGCACCATAGGCCTTAGCCATCAGAGATGACGTATACCTACAGGCCTTGGACGGGAGCTTTTGGCGCCCACGCCAGGTGGCGGCACTCTGCAGGCATAGGTGCACCGCGAGTGCCTTTATCCACCAGTGGGATTGCCGAATAGCCCTTTGCCACCCCACCAAAGATCGGGACCAGGCAGTAAAAAGTGCCTCCCACGACTCTGTCAGCGCTTCATGCACTTCCAGGAAGAAAGGAACGGGGGTGGGGTGTGGCGTAGCTTTGAGTGACGCCGCGAGCCCAGTAACCAATCATTGAGCCGCGAGGGTTCAGGGGAGAGTGGCTGCCTGGGAAAGCATGTCGTCATCTCCGCGTCAGCCTGTGACTGGGCGACCACACCCGAAGGGAGGCTTCCGCATCCAAATGGACGAGCCCGCTCTCCGATGCTGCGCTCGAGAGCTCATCACTTTCGCGGGCTCCGAATAAGAGGTCGAACTCGCCGTGAGACAAGCCGGCGTGGGAAAGTGAGGTCCGCGGGGGGATACCCGGTGTAGGCGGTCCCATTGGGGTCCCCAAATCGCCCCCAGTGCTAGCCTCGCTGGCCTCATACCCGTGGGTAGAAGGACTGAGGCGGGGAGCCTCTGGGTTGCTTGCTTTCTTACGAAGGTAAGCCACGACCACGTCGTTGCCATGGACATGTTCTCGCAATGAGTACATGACCTATCCTCGAACGCTGTCTCCACGTGAGCAGTGCCCAGACACGAAATACAGTGATCGTGACCGTCAGAAGAGAGATAACGAGCACAACCAGGAATAACACACAAAGGAAAGGCATCTTTAAAAAGACATTCCGTGTGTGCCGCTCTTTTAGAGAAACATACTCTTTTTATTTCTGCCGAAGTGCCCAGGGGCATTCTCTGCAGTGCACCAGTGCAGAGGAGGGAGAAGCCACTGAAATGCGCCGTCAGATCCAGCAGAGGTGAATGAACAGTCGTGGGAATTCAGCTCAGTGAGCATGACCGTTCGGCTCCGAAAAGAAAATCTGAATGAGTGGTTGCATACCAGCTCCTTTTATACCCGTATGTCCGGGGGAGTGGCATGCAAATACCACTCGCCAATTTTCATTGGCCTTTTATCAAAGACCAGAGGTGTCTCTGGCTCCCAAGAGTGATCCCTAGTGTCACTACATCGACACAACCTCGAGTGAGTGACAGATAGGGAACATGAAATTCATGGAGTTCATCTATCTGCTCAGCAATGTCATTCTGAGGTTTGGTAGCAAACCTGTATTAGCAAACCTTTAGTAGCAAACCTTTGGTAGCGTCTCCCTCAATGAATTAAATCCATTGTGAGCAAAATGAAAGTTCATCACGACTAGGTGGAGAAATATGACAGTAGTATGTGAATGTTGGAGGCTTCAGGCACTTTCAGTCAGTTACTCCTGTTTAGAGTTCGGACCAGGCCTGTCAAAGGCCATCCTTAAGCCCAGGGAAGTTTATGAGCCCAAAGTGCTGGCAACCCCCTTTAGGGCTAAAGTTGTCACCCTACAAGTATTCTCTCATTCTCCCTTGAGTCGGACAAGGCTAAGAGATTACACATGCCCATTGACTGAACGAGTCAATTAAGGGTATTGGAGCAACTCTTGGTTTGCTTTGGAGGCCACGCAAAAGTTTTGGCCCACTAGGTCATGGATGCTATTGCACTCGCATATGACTTGCAAGGCATACAACGCCTTTTTCTTAAGGACAACAGAGAACAAGCTCTGAACTAAAATAAGCCTAAACACACTTCTAAACACAGAGATAAGGTGCAACTTCACTTTATTTCACAAAACTAATGATCTAAATTCTTTTGTCAGTGTATATACTGCAAGCTACAGAATATACTGAAATAAGAATCCATGCAGGACTTTAAAAAGTTGTGAAATAGCGACATTAGGCGTTAATAATGCATGATCTTGCTAATAATGCATGATACTTCATAATATAATTGAGCCTGTGAGATATTTCGTTTTTGTTTTTCTGTAATAATTGCTAGGAACGTTTCCAAACTTTTCTTCTAATTTTCAAACCCAAACTGTCAAGCATTTTTAAAGTGATAGTTCACCCATAAATTAATATTCTGTCATCATTTAGACTCCAAAACCAAACCAAAAACAAGGTGTTAGGCAGAATGTTAGGAATTAACATCCTCAGTCACCATTCACTTTCAAAAATGACAAACAAATGGAAGTGAATGGTGACTGAGGCTAAAATTCTGTCTAACATCTGTATTAATTGTGTTTATTTTGTCCAAGTCATACATGGTTTAGAACATGAGGGTGAATAAATGATATCATTATTTTAATTTTTAAACTGTCACTGTAACAATGGGTATAAAGGATGACATAGGCACATGATTCATGCATGCAAGGTGTTAAAATTAATAATCAAATCTTTGTAATGTAATTTGCAATGTAACTTGTTACTTACTACTTGAGTAAACTTTTAACTTGATACTTTCTTACTCAAGTAATTATTAACATTAGTACTTTTACTTCTACTTGAGTAATTAATTTTTAAAAGACTTAGTACTTTTACTTGAGTACAGTTTTTGGCTACTCTACCCACCTCTGTTTATTGATTGACAGTAATGTCTTTGACTGTGGAAACAGTCTATTCATATCTGTTTTCTATATTGAACTGAATGTGGTAGAAAGTGGCTCTTTAAAACAATATACCAAACCATTATAAAATTTAACTGTTACAGCATGAAAATGCCCCTGTGCACAAAGCAAAGTCCATAAAGAAATGGTTTACTGTCTGATGTGGAAGAAATTGACTGGCCTACACAAAGCCCAGACCTGAACCCCACTGAACACCTTTGGGGTGAATTGGAACACCAACTGAAAGCCAGGCCCCATCGCCCAACATCAGTGCCAGACCTCAGTGATGCACTTGTGTCTGAATGGGAGCAAATCCCTGCAGCCATGTCACTACATACAGTATAGTGGAAAGCCTTCCCAGAAGAGTGGAAGTTGTTATTGCACCAAAGGGGGAAATTGATGCCTATGGTTTTGAAATTGAAGGTTCATCAAGCACATATGGTGTCCACAAACTTTTGGCCACATATTGTATATATATATATATATATATATATATATATATATATATATATATATATATACACACTCACTGAGCACTTTATTAGGTGCACCTACTTATTCATGTGATTATCTAATCAGCCAATTCACGTGGCAGCATTGCAATGCATAAAATCACGAAGATATGGGTCAGGAGCTTCAGTTCATGTTCACATAAACCATCAGAAAGGGAACAAATGTGATCTCAGTTATTTCGACCGTGGCATGATAGTTGGTGCCAAACGGGCTGGTTTGAGTATTTCTGTAACTGCTGATCTCCTAGGATTTTCACACACAACAGTCTCTAGAATTTACTCCAAATGGTGCCAAAAATGATCCTGTGAGCGGCAGTTCTATGGACGTAAACGCCTTGTTGATGAGAGTGTTCAATGGAGAATGGCCAGGGCTGCGTTTCCCAAAAGCATTGCAAGCTTAATTTGATCGTAGATACCATTGGAGCCAATGGTTTCTACGATCTACTTAGGCTTATGATGCTTTTGGGAAACACAGCCCAGACTGGTTCGAGCTGACAGAAAGGCTACGGTAACTCAGGTAACCCCTCTGTACAATTTTAGTAAGCAGAATAGCATCTCAGAATGCACAACATGTTGAAACTTGAGGTGGATGGGCTACAACAGCAGAAGACCACGTCGGCCAAATTATTAGGACCATAGTGTTACTAATAAAGTGCTAAGTGAGTGTATATAAATATATATACAGCCCTCGAGGCTACAGGGATCAAGCTTTGTGGACCCTGAGCTTTGCAAAGTTGAGAAGCTATGGTCTCTGTCTTGTCTCGGACTCGAACAAGTGTGGAGTTAAAAGTTTTTCTGAGACCAGTCAGACTCCTTTAACATTTTACTATTTGATTGGCACATCAAATCTGACCAATGATTGATGGTTTTCTTTTGCACATGACTTGAGACTGCTGGGAAGTCAGGATGCTTTATCTGGAGCCTGATGTAAGTTTAGGAAAAAGGTTGGTCTCCTTTCTCTCATATTTTTGAAAAGTAAAAAAGCTGATAGCCAGAAGTCTGGCTTCATGAGACTAGATCAGGTATTACTGAAACATGAAAACAAAAAAACTTGAAAACAACAAATACATTGGAAAGCTTGATTGTGTAATTTCTATGCAGTGACCACCATTTCTCAAGTACAAAATGTTTGCATACTATGAATAAATTACAATAATACATACAAATTAGTCTGTGCTAGGGTGGCCAGATGTCCTGTATTTAAGCACTTTTTCTAGTGTCCTGACTTATTCTGAAAAAATCGTGTTTTGTCCCGTATTTCCCCTCTCCTAAAATTTCTCTTGCCTATGTGGCTTTCTCTGTCACATGAGTATACTATTCAAAGGTAGCCAAGGATACTGCTTGTAAAACCAATAAAATCACACCGTTATTTGAAGCACATGATTGGATTAAACTATCCAATCACAATCCCCTATCAATAGATGTCCAGTTAGTGAACTGATTGAAGAGTCAGTTTGAAAGAGCACACAGATGAAATTGCGGCTTGAAAAATGTCAAGGAAGCATGCATGTACATTTAATGAGGATCTTCAAAAAGAGTTTACATTTCTAAAAAAAGGAGTCACAGACAGAGCCTGTGGGAAGTGAGGTTTGAGATTTGTGGAGCTCGCTTTTCCATTGCCCATGGAGGCTGCACCAACATCGCACAGCATGTTCAAACAAAAAAACGTGGATGCTACTAAAAGTAAGTGCATGCAAGTGAAGGACTATTTGCTTATAATTCTGTTGTGCACGGCCATAGCTTTGCACATTCATGACCTGAGAAAAGTCTTGCAGGCCAGGCTGGTGGAATAATTAATACCCTCTGACATTAAAAAGAAGTTGGATGCCATGGTTGAAGCTGGTGACATGCGAGCGGATGATTTCTTTTGTGCAGTGAGAAACTTTTATTCAGCTTCGGTGGATTACCTCCAAAATTGGAGCCGCTCATTGGAGAACACAGAAAAACTTGAGTGGGCCCTACTGAGAGACATCCCAGAGTGGAAAGACATTCAGGGCAGCCCCAAACACTTCTACTCCAGAATCCCTGCTCTCAGTTTGATTGACGAAACCAGGCTCTTTGATGAGTGGGCTTGCGTGAAAAACATTGTGACTCGTCGCACCACTGAGTGGAACATGAACAAGACGGCCGTGTCTGAGAGATGGACAGACATTTTTTGTGAGCTGGAGAGTAAGATCATCAACGTTGGAGTCTTAGCCAAGGTCGTGGAGTTTGTTTTACACCTGCCTGGGACATCTGCATCTGTGGAGCGCATGTTCTCATTAATGAATGCAGCATGGACACTGGATAAATCTTGACTCAGTGTAACAGTCATGAAGGCAATGCTTTTCGTACATCTTAATTTTGGACTGGACTGCTCTGCATTTTACGATAAACTCTTGAAAGACAAGTGCACACTGAGAAAAATTGCTGCTAGCGAAAAGTACAAGGTGACAACAGTTACAGATGCGGATGCACCCTCTACTTCGCATTGATCTACGCCTAGGTAAGGATACGTCAATTTCATTTTTGCTGGAAGGGGGCTGTCCCATTTTCCACAACAGGACTCTGGTCACCCTAGTCTGTGCATAGAAGAAAAGTGTATTACAGATATTTTTTTGGAACTTTTATCTATGAATGAACCAATATGGAGAAATAATCATGTTACAGCAATGCATTCTGGCTAGTAATCTCTCATAAATTTACTGAATTATATATTACAAAGCTGCTGGGTCACGCTGCCCTTGATAAATAGGTCTTGCTTCAATAATTGCGGATCTGTTGATGTATTTAGAGTTCTTAGAGGCCGCAGCATTCCCCCACAAGGCCAAAATAAAGAGGAAAATAAGCAAGAAAGATTTTTGTTTTTAAAACAGGGTAAAATAGGGCTAACCAGTGTGTTTTTCTCACAGTGATGTATGTGGAAGGTAATGTTCTGTGCAGGTGCAGCTTTTGCTAAAAGCTCTTGAAGCTTCATCTGTGCTTCTTATCCTTGCAGAAACAGAGGACAAGGTAACCTCAAAGAAGCATCTGAAGAAGCTCAAGTGCTTCAGCCAATTTGCTGAAAAATCCCCTCAAATATACCCAGCTGAAGTTTGGGTCTCAAAAACACTACAAATTCTGAAAAGCATTAAACTGCACAACAAATCACTGGCCAGAAATACTTTAATACACTTGAAGGTTTAAAAACCCTTGCTGAAGAGACCAGCACGATTTTCCAATTTGGTGTTGGTCAAACTGGTGAACTAGCATAGGCACTAGCGGTGCCTGTCCACTTTTTCAGCCGCCTTGGTTCCGGAAGCATTTATCCCATTAATTGCTTCCATAGCAATTTCATAAAATAATTCTAAGCTATGAACCAAGCCAACCAGCTCTGAGGTAAATCACAACATTACAAACTTTGATTTCTAGCAAAAAAATAAAAATAAAAAAACAATCTGAAAGTCGGAAAAAAAGACAAAGGTACAAGACTGTGTATTTACCATCTTTAATGAGGGAATGAACTATAACTTCATGAAGCCTTGCAAATGACATAATTGTATAAAAAAAAATATGGAAAAAAAATATATAAAACTATAGATTTAAGTTATTTCTTATAAGTATAGAAATAATATATTTATTTATATTAATTTTATTGCAAAATACTCACATATTTTCAAATATAAAAGTAGTTCGAAGGAGAGCGACTCATTTGCGTTATTCACAGTGTGTCACGGAAGTCGGCGGTTGCTGCAGAGCTCTTTTGGTGAGCTTTGTATGCCACAGTTCTCTGATTGGTGGATTTTCCCTTTCAGGATCATGGGTAGTGTAGTTTTTCACCAGAAATTCTGCCATTTAACAGAAACAATTAACGATCAAGCTCACCATAGGTCTGGCTTTAAAGGTTTTAAAGTTATCTTTTTTTTTTTTCACCCAATTTGGAATGCCCAATTCCTAGTGCGCTTTTAAGTCCTCATGGTGACGTAGTGATTCGCCTCAGTCCGGGTGGCGGAGGATGAATCCCAGTTGCCTCCGCGTCTGAGACCATCAACCCGCACATCTTATCACGTGGCTTGTTGAGCACGTTGCCATGGAGATATAGCGTGTGTGGAGGCTTCACGCCATCCACCGCGGCATCCGCGCTCAACTTTCAACCACATTATAGAGACCACGAGGAGGTTACCTCATGTGACTCTACCCTCTCTAGCAACCGTACCAATTGATTGCTTTGGAGACCTGGCTAGAGTCACTCAGCACACCCTGGGATTCGAACTAGCGAACTCCAGGGGTGGTAGCTAGCGTCTTTTACCACTGAGCTACCCAGGCCCCCTCTTAAAGTTATCATTAAAAATTAAGTTGCCTATGGAAAAAAATGAATGGGATTTTTACTTCCGGTTGTGCTCTATTATTTAAATAAATAATCAAGATTACAATTACATCTGCCACAATAATCTGTTCCTTAAAAAAAACAAACAAAAAAAGATTTACAATTTGTTTTATTTATATATTTATTTTAGCAGCAGATGAGCTTTGTAACTAATCACAGACATGTACATTGCTTAAATTCTGTGTAATTTTGTGAAAAAAAATTGAATAAAAGTTTTGTTTTTCCTGCTTCTATGAGGGTGAACTTGACCGTTTTTTTTTTTTATTTTTTTTATTTTTTTTTTGTTATGTATAAAACAGCAATAAAGTAATTGAGAAACACAGTTTTCAGCTTGTTTTGGATTAGCCTACATAAAGAATATAGCATGCAGATGTATTTTACTTTAAATTATATTACCATATTTTCCAGAATATAAGTAAAAAAAAAATGTAATTTTCCAATAGGTTCAAAGTTATAGTCCAAAGAAACTTACTGTATTTACATAATTTATTTGTAATTGATGTCAGCCGGTCAAACACACTGCACACCAAACACATATGCTTACACACAAACAGATGGAAACATCAGTCATAAAGACAGTAGTAGCATTTTAAAGTAGCCTAATTAGAGTATTTTGCCTAGGTTAAGTATTTTAAGCAACCAGTTTAAATATTCTGTACGTCATAACATTATTGTGCTAACATATACAGTAGGATTACTGGTACTCTTAAGACCGCAGTCACACACAACTCCTCATATCCCCACAAAATGATGTTTCATCACACCCCGGCCTTAGTAATAACATCCAGTCAATGAACTTGACAATTAGTGCATAGCAAATAGTGTTGTGAATATCAAAAATATCCATGATCCATGTACAATTTGACCAGGTGTGACTTATATTCAGGTGCAACTTTCTTTCAGGAAAATACGGAAACGGAAATTAATCACAACAGCAATATTAATGGAAATAATCGACAAGCTGGTTTTGTCATAATTGTGCAGCCTATTCCACTTTTTATTTTATGATATTTCAGTTTCGTTAACATTAGGTAAAAGCAGTAAGCATTTAGAGTCCATAGGTTACAGTGCTTTTACACTGAGTGTCTGAGTGCTTGTGTTTTGGTATCCAGAAGATCCACAGCTTTGAGATGGATGATCATGCTTAAATCCTCTTCTCCTTGATAAGCCCCTCGGCTATACTCAACTGATCCCACATTTCAAATGTTCATTAAAGTCTTAAAGGCTGGCCAGCCTTTTTTCCACTGACATACTGCTTTTAACCTCTGCATATCTGCACACAGAAGTCCAGACAGATGAAGAATGAGCATTATGAAGGCCGATCCCAGACTGACACCAAAGAGACAGAAGGGTTCACTGAGTTTAGCTGTAGCTGTCTGTTCTGTTACACTAAGGATCTCTCAGGTCCTGAACATTCTCAAAGTTGAAGAGTTTTCCAGAATATGGGAACCATGAACCTCCAATCAGAGATGATGGTGATGCAATACCAATAAGCAGCAGTGAAATAGTTTGAAAGGTTTGTTTTGAGAGTAGGGCTGGCCGGTATGACGGTATATACCGTGTGACAGTAGACGTGTCTGCCAATTGAGATCTTGCTACACCATTTATATCAGTGGTTGTCAATGGGTCACAGTTCTGTTCTGATACAGTCAAGGACAGAAGGGAAAAATTATGCTGGCTGCAAATAACTGAATATATAATCTTGCAAAATAATTAAACCGTTAAAAGGGAGGAGAAAATGTTGCTTTTGATGTTGACATCAAAGGCTGCGAGTCAAAATAAACTATACAATATTTTGGTGCAAATTCATCCATCATTTGGTAGAATCTAGCCAAATTATGCAGATGCCAACATCATCCTCAAAAGCCATGAACAAAACTATGCTAGGTTAAAAAAAAAATACAGCCAAGACTACATTAAATATGGGTTACAGATTTGGTACTGCTGGGTTGCAACTTAGGGGTTGTTTACATGACAATGGCGTTTTGGGGACTGAAAATGCAAACTTTTGAAAACGGGTTTCAAAGTGCAAGTTTTTGAAAATGATGCCGTTATTGTCACCGTGTAAACATAGAAAAATGTGAATTTGTGAAAACGATGACGTCATGCACACGTGTATTACGTGTTATATAAAGAATGATGGATTGATAGGCATCAATTTGAGATGCATAATTATCAATATGAATACTGTTGTCTGTGCAAATAACAATAATCAACAGTTTATTCATTTGGAGTGTTTTGTATGGAATGTGAACATTGTACAGTAAGCAGAACCTGCAATTTGAAAATCTTGAAATTAATGTATGGATCAGATGGGAAAATGTATTTGTATTTTAAATGTTATTTATTTATTTAATTTTATTTGATGTACCTTTACCCTGCAATTCATTCACCCACCGCTTATGTATATAGCCTATAGACAGAGATGTGATGCCATGTACAGTATTCAATGATATGCTTAGAATATGAAAACACGAGGCAATGCATGTTAGATTCAGTGTACACAAGACCTCTCTCTCCATCAGAAGATATCCATATATCAGAGTTCTGTCTGATATCCAAAACCAGTCAACATCAACAGCTTATGTTAACTTACTCTCCTACCAGCCCAAGAGTCAGCAGGGGGAATACAGAAGAAGGCAGGAGACGAAGTGATGGTAAAAATGAGCAGAGTTTATTGAATCATCTTGAGAGTTCATTCTATAGGCATGTGCGCGAGTACTTCAAAACAACGCGCGAGACATTCAAAACTACAGTGGCGGACTACAGGACTGTGTTTGTGCTGCTCAAGATTTTGAGTTTATTGACGCTTCTCCAGCGAAGTAATTGTAGTAATAAAGCAACCTCATCGTCTGTCCAGACAAAATTGCTCAATGCTTTTCATTTTTGTTTTTTTGTTTGTATTCACTGCTCTGTGAAATAATGCTTATGTGCGCAGGTGCGTAGTGTTTCGTTACTAAGTGACATCGTCAACTACTGGCCTGGCATGCATAATACAGCGTTTTTAGTCATTTTTGCGGATCCGTGTGAACGGGGATCGTTTTGACAACGTTGTCATCTGTACGCGAAACTTTTCAAAAACGCAAAGGAAAAACTTTTCCGTTTCTAGTACATCGTTGTCGTGTAAACATACCCTTAATGTCCAATATAAAATCTGGCTTCTGAAACAAAATCAGTCAAAGGTGCACTCGGTAATTTTTTCCTCATTAACCCTTTAAAGCCTGAGCCCAAAATTCCGAAAGTTCCATTCTGTGCCAGAATATGATATTCATATCCATATTCATATTACATTCATATTCATATAACATCACACATCTGAACTGTATATACCATATTGAAGAGAAGAACTAGGGCTTTCAAATGATATAAATATATGTATGATTATTTAAGGCTAATCATCCTTTATCAATAAGATTTCACACAGCAATTTTTACAAAAATCTTCTCCGGCCACCATACTTCATCAGACAACTGCATTTTCAACCATTTTAATTACAAGCTAGAGGGAAACTTAGAGTGTATGAAATATACATAATTTTATGGGCAATGTAGAATAGCAGACAGATTAGAAATATAATCTATTGTTTAAAAGTTATGACCATTCTAGTGATTACTGGGAAAACTGAATAAAACAAACATTTAGAATGTTAAGATACATTTCAGATGACCATTCCTCAAATACTCCTTTTGAGCACCTGTAATAATAATTGAGATTGCATCTGAAATTGAAGGACACAAACACTGAAATATACATTTTATGTGTTCAATAAAACACACACTTTATTTAATTTGAACATTAGAATTACACACGAATTACACAGCAAAACATACAAAATCAAACTTTCAAACTATCTACAGTAAATACATTTTTAATAGAGTGCAGGAATAGAATATATATAAATTCATAAATACTCAACAACTGCAATACCTGTGGAGAGAAGAGAGGGAGAAAAGAGGGGAGGTGGAGGACGACAACACCAGTAAACACAGCCCAACATAAGGCCTCTTCGTGAAACTGGTCACACTCAGCTGAGTGCCAAGACTGAAAACAGTTCCTATCGCGAACCAAGCAAAGTCTTTTGCCAATACATTCCAGCGCGCAACAAGCTACTTTAGTTTTATTTTCAGTCCTACTTTTCCGATAGCATAGCCAACATCTCTTAGAGGACTCTTCAAATTTAGGGACATGGGCTGTGTGGAGTGATGATGAAGGAGGAACTACAGGCTTTAGTGTATGCAAAGGGAAACTTGTGTGAATATCGATACCTCCCAGCTGACGAGCCAGTTTTTCTCTGAATCTATCTGGGTTAAGTTCACCAGTCTACGCTCATCCCCTGGTGCCGCATGAATGTGTTGCCATTCCTTAAACAATATGAAACTATTGACGATGGCAACTTCTAAGAAGTGGAAAAAAAAAGAGTCTTCCACCACTTCTGAGTTTTTTGTAGGACGTCGTAAGATTTTATAATTTGGTCTGACCTATCAACACCGCCCATGTTTTTGTTATAATCTCTGATGACAGTGGGCTGGAGGGCTACTTCTTTTGTCCAGTCGCCATCATTTTTTACAAACCTTGTAATTTCGGTTGAGCCATTCACATTGTGGAAATTGGAGAGGCATGTAACTGCACGCATGTCCTTCCACTGAATTACAAGTATATTCCCCTCAATCCTACACCACCTCATATCCCCACGAGCTGTCTTGTGTTTCCATCTTTTGATGTCTTTAAATTCTGCAGGAAACAGTTTACAATTCACCCTGCATGTCCCACAGGTATTAGTTCCCATTTCTAACAACTTAACCATAAGAGCTGGGGACATGTAAAAGTTGTCAAACCAAACATCGTGGCCCTGGTCTTTGAATGGCTGCAGTAACGATTCAACTACTTTGGTGGCCAAGTCAGTGACACGCCCATCATGACTACCTGTGTAAACATTAAATTTGAGAGTATACCTTGAGTCTGATGTTGCAATTACCCATAATTTAAAACCCCACCGAGTAGGCTTGCCCTTCATGTATTGTTTACATCCTGACCGAGCTTTAGATTTGACCATACGTTCATCTATTGCGAGATTTTGGTTAGGCTGAAAGAGCTGCTGGCATTTTTGTTTGAGGTGGTTCATAAGATAACGCAACTTCCTAAGGTGATCCTGATTATCCTCTGTGGTAGGGTCTACAACCATGTAGAACTGCTAAAAGAGCCTTGTAGCGGTCACGCGACATAAATCCCCTCGCCCACGAGTCCTGAAGTGACTTGGTTCCCCAATGATGATGGGAATCAGGGAGAATTGAAAACCCCATGTAAATGAGCAACCCAAGAAATTTTTTAAATTTATTGGGGGTCACCTCCATCCAAGCTACTTGGTAGCTGGAATATGATGGACAGTTTAGGACGAGCTCCCACTCCTGATGGTTTGTAAAGCTGCATATCTCAGCAACTACAGCCTGAGTAAAAAACAGCATGAAAAAGTCAATTTCTCACAACATCACATTGGAGGTTGACCACACAGCCTGATCACGCTACCTAAGTCAATACCGAATGGACGGCTAGGTTTAAATGGGAGAGGTTTTGGTGCCTGTGAATCGATGTCAGAGTACGAGGGATAAGAAACAGAGTCAGGGAAGCGTTTACGCTTTCTAGCTGACTTGGGACATGTGCGAGAATGGCTAGCCATACCCAAAATAATAAGAGTAACAGAGTTAGTGTTACTGTGAGTAACCGTCATATGAGAAATAGAAACAAACAATACATACACATTCATATATACCCATTTGATGGTCTTGGCTGGGGATCAGGTTCCATCTCATCCTCCATCTCCTCGTGGTCTGGGTCTTCCTGCAGTAGTTCCTGGTCCAGCAGATCTTCATCCTGTGTGCTCATGCCCTCATGAGCCATGTCCTCCTCTGCTATGCACCTAAGCTCATCAGCAGTCAGCTGCCTCCTCCTCTTGAGGGTGCTGAGCAGGGAGCTATAGTCTCTATCCATCTCTACAACAACAACAACAAAAAAAAGTACACAATTGGTAGCCAGCAGTGTGTTCTACACAAATCCGTACACTGAATAGTCACCAAAGGCTTGCAGACTAACCAGAATGTCCAACTGCAGACAGCCCTCTCACACTTTCCTTGTGAACAGGAAGCTACACACAATCTAAAATCATGTCTGTGTGATGGATGGGTAAGGCTGTCTGCTAAATTATAGAAAGATACACTCACAGAAATATTTAAGCCTATTTGTAAGATTTATTTAATTTAATTGCATATAACATTTCCATTCATTTGCATTACATAGTTTTAATATAAACAGAGTTTATAGGCTTAAATATTTCTGTGAATGTATCTACCATTTTTTTTATTACAAGGGAAAATCAACAATCTAGATAACTTATCTAACTAGCAGGCCAGTTTCCAGGCAGGTCTGAACAGCGTAAAAAAAAAAGAAAAGAAAAAAAAGGTCTGAACAGCGTCTGCTCTCTGCCTCACATTACTTCAGGTGGAAAAATTATTGATATTTAGCTAAAAATGTACACAGTATTGCTAGCTAATGTCTATTTAGCAAGTTTCACAGAAATTTGCTTAAAAATAGAGGCTAGCTGCCTGTCCGATGAACGCCGACGGTCATGTCATTTTTTCCAGAAATAACTAGCGTTACTCCTACAAATAAATGCTTCGTAACTAAAATGTTTTGACTTTCAATAGACAATACTGAGAACACATGTTAAATAACTTGTCTTACCTCGAAAGATCACCTCAGTTTTCAATTTGAAGCAGTAAGTCCAACACTGGAGGTAATCTCCCGGCGTATCCTCTCTGGCTCCGCTCAGGCAAATGGAGGATGACGCTGATGACGATACATTTATTATTCACGCCCAGTAACCCCTTAACCAATCATATGTGCGTTTAGCTTATATTGTCATGAGTATCTGGCAGTTTTCAGAAATAAAATCGGTGATTGGACGGCGAAGATATTGAGACAGGAACCATGGGAATAATTGTTCCCAAATTTGAATGCTCCTGCTAGAAAGGGTTAATCTACATGGAGAGGGTCTGCACATGGGGGCTGCCATTTTGGAATCACATGACCAGCCGAATACTACTCACTTAATCTCAGTAACCGTCCTGATATTTGACACTTCCACTGATTAATTAAAGTAATCATGGCTGACTGTGAATTCTACATTTCTACAATGGCACCTGAAACTGAAAACTACTGATTTTAAATTATGCTGCATCCAAGCCGCTAGGTGTCAGTGTAAGTCTAAGATGACACAAAGACAAAAGTTACTGAGTGCACCTTTATGAACTACTGGTTTAATCTTGGAAATTACATTTTATGTACTCTGTATTGGTGTATGACACTGTAGTTCTATATTACTGAATGTAAGCTAGCTATATTGTTGTTCGGAGTGGTGAGGCATACTGAAAAAAGAAAACTAGTACATATAAATGTGAACATGAACAGGGCATTTAACATATATTTATTTACATTAAAAAAAGAAAATTGAAAACAATCAATATATTACAAGAGTAATAGGCTACCAGTCTTAAATGCATTAAACACCATAGTTAACATATATGGGTCATATAGGACCCAAATTTTAAGGATAGTGAACTCCCCTTTAATTTAAAAAAATATTCAACTAAATGTTAAAAAAAGTCAGTTCACAAGGCCAAAGAAACCTTAAATGAGAAATATCTGAAGTGTCAGATGAAAAATCAAAAAGTAAACAGCTGTGCAACTTTTGACAGACATACGCATTATAGGGTTAAAACATATTCCACTACAGAATACATGCTGTAAAATGTAATTTGAAACATTTTTCGTTAGATTACTCAAAGTCAGTAAAGTATTCTAAACACATTGGATAACATCTACGGCGCTGGCAGATATGTTTCTTTTTTTTTTTCACTTGTTTGGACTGTTAAAGGTGCACTCAGTGTTTTTTCTTCTTGTTTGTGTCGTCTCGTCTTGGACTTACACTGACACCTAGAGGTGTGGATGAAGCATCATTCAAACACAATTGTTTAAGCTACCGATGCCATTGTAGAAATTCACTATTCACAGTCAGCCATGATTAATTCAATCCATGAGTAAAAGTGTCCAATACAGGATGTTTATTAAGATTAAGTGAGTAGTATTTGGCTGGTCATGTGGTCATGTGATATTAACATGGCAGCCCCCATGTGCGGACCCTCTCCATGTAGAATAAAACAACTTTTATAAGATTACTGATATGACTGGAATCTTCATCTTATGTAAGTGCTCGATATTTTATACATATGTTCCAAAATGACAGTTCATTTCTTTAGGAGTAAAACTTTTTAATGAGGAAACAAATACTGAGTCCACCTTTTTTACTTTCTTTGCTAAGTGAAAGCAAAGAAAGTAAAAAAGTAAAATATCGGTAACACTTTATAATAATGGTCCATCATTAATAGGTAACTATGCAGGAATTAATGCAGGACAAATGAGTAGTACTACATTAACACTTTAGTTACTACTATTAACTAATATGGAAACATGATTAACCAATCAGTAAGTTACAGCGAACTGATGAATGAGGTAGTTCACTGTAAGGTAATCAATAATTACTGAATTTGATTTTCCTCATTGAGAACTATAAACTAACTGTGGCTACTTTATAATAACTACTAAGTATTACTCATCAATACATGAACATGTGTCTAAAATGTGAATGATTATGTTTTTATTGTGAACATAATCATGAAATATGCCTTCAGAGATACATGCGCCTCGTGTGTTCTTTGCTGGAATTAATTTATGAACATAACAGCTCTCTAAATCATGGCTACAGTGTCTGGTAGAGTATCATAGTCAGCTTACAGATGTATGTGCCCAACCGGTGTATTCCTTGGGATATCTCTTCTGTTCATTACAAATTATTAACTTCGGCAGGTTTGATATTGCTGGAGGTCTTTTTTAAATAATTTTGGTTACCCATAAGTAATGAGACAAGTGTTACCACATAAACAAGAAGGAATTACTAATTATTTTAAAGTGAGGGTCATGGTAACATATTATTAATTAATGAAAACACACTTGAATACACACTTTTGTATATGTTTTTTTTTTTTTTTTTACAAAACATTTTTAAATGAATTTTTTATTCATAGATACATGAATAAAATGTATTCATAAAAAATATTCATGTGGGTTAATCGCACAAGAAGTGTTTAATTTTATGTGAAGTGTATTTTTTTTAACTTAATTGATCCAGTGAAAAAAACAATGAGTGTCATGTCCATCAAGCTTCTAATCCATTCAAGGTTCACCATATTCAGTGCTTACGCTGAAACTGAAAGAAGAGGGAATGCGATTTTGCTCCGCCCTCCCATCGCTCCACCTGCACGCGGTAAACTTTAACATATGTTCTGTTCTGTTTAGACCAAACATAGGCAAAGGAGGAAACATGTCATATTAATTTGATAAAAAATGTACGTATTTACAGAGTGGGCTTTCTAGGGCGGAAGTACATAGGTGGAATCGGCCTCATGCTGCACACCGGTTTTCTCTCTGTTTTCTGTTGAAGTCTTGTGGAGATCAACACACTTGTCCTTTAGACACATCATTTTATTATTTTACTTTATGTTAAGAGATAAGACTTTTAAAACATGCAGTAACTGTGAGCACCAGCAATTAAAAGCGTTATCCTGCTAAAGGTTTGTAGCCTAAGCAATTATGTTTAATTATTTCAATGATTCATAATTCAGTGCCAGAAAAAAATGTTTTGGATGTCTGTGAATGTTTGTTAACTATCTGTGTGATTAAATGACTAAAATGTAGGAACAAACACTTGAGTATTCATTACTAACTGACAAGTAACACCTCAAGTACTATTAATGGTTTATAATGTGTTTTCACTTTAGAGTAATGGTCCAGATAACCTTTAACTACCAAGGAAGGAAACAGTAAGATCTCATTAATTCATAATGCATTACCATGACCCTCACTTTAAAATAATGGTCCAGATAATTAGTAATTCCTTGATACTTGTGGTAACACTTGACTCATTACTTATGGGTTACCAGAATTATTTAAAAAAGACCTTCAGCAATATCAAACATGCAGAAGTTAATAATTTTTTAATGAACAGAAGAGATATCCCAAGGAATACACAGGTTGGGCACATACATCTCTATATTTCTGTAAGGTAAGCTGACTATGATCATGGCCGTAACCACCATAGACATTGAGGGGGGCATGCCAATATTCATAATATTGGTCTACCGATATGTTTTTTTTTCCATGGTTAATTATTACATTATTAAATTTGGTCCCCATCAGTCCTGAATATGTGGTTACATCCTTGACTATGATACTCTACAAGACACTCTAGCATTGATTTAGCAAGCTGTTACATTCATAAATTAATTCCCATAAAGAACCCATGCATGATCTTGTTCACAATAAAAACATAATCATTCACATTTTAGACACATGTTAATGTTTTGATTAGTTTAGTGATTAACATTTTTTTATTGATTCATCTATTAAACAATGAAAAGCAAAACATACAAACAGAATCAATGTTTAACCCTCACAAGATACATGGGTTGTGTCTCCATCTTCTGACTGACATCGCCAGCAGGTGGGTGTGTCTTTGAGACCAAGCCTATACAATCTAGAGAGGGTCCAATAAACTCTATGTAAAATCTTGAATTGCATAAGGTAAACCCTTGCATCTCTAGATGCAGACTTGATGTTATTTAGAATCCTAGCCCACACTCCCTCCTCCAATACCAAGTTTAGATCTTTCTCCCTTAGTCTCTCAAGAGAAGTTGAATTGACCGAATGCATAATAATAACACAAAATCTTGGGTAGGCCTAGCCCACCTTTGTCAATCAGCCTATGTAACTTATTGCAATGTAATCTGGGACGTTTACCATTCCAAATGAAGGACTTCACTATGCTATCAAATTACTTGAAATAAGAGAGGGGGACATCTACAAGGAGAGATTGTAGCAGGTAGTTAAATTTTGGAATACAATTTATTTTAATAACATTAACCTTCCTAATCATAGATAAACGTAACGAAGCCCACCTGCCCACATCGCTTGAAAACCTTTTTATTAAGGGGTCAAAATTAACTCTAAATCAGACAAATTTGCTGGGAATAAAATGCCCAAATACTTAAATGCCCTGTTTGGGCCACTGAAAAGTGCCCGGCTGAAAAGCCGTTACTAGGCAGTACGCTGTCAGAGCCAAAGCTTCGGAGTTAGACCAATTGACTCTGTATCCTGAAAACCTAGAAAAGGAATGAATAATTCTGTGGAGGCAAGGCATAGATCTAGTTGGGTCGGAGATGAATAATAAAATATCATCAGCCTAAAGCAAAAGCTTATGCACCACATCTCCCACCACCACCCCTGGAAAATCATCTTCCCTTCTTATCATGGCTACTAATGGTTCCAGGGCAAGACAGAACAATAATGGGGAAAGAGGGCAACCCTGCCGGGTGCCCCTATCCAGATTAAAATTATCTGAAATTAATCCATTTGTTTGTACCACTGTTACTGGGTGTCTATTAACTTAATCCATCTAATAAAAATATTCCCGAACCCGTATATTTCCAAAATGTCAGCGTCAAGTGAGATGGCAGCGACTGGAGTCTGATCATTCGCCACTGACCACATGATATCGATGAAATGCCTAATGTTATCAGAAGAGCTGCGGCCCCGAATAAACCCCACCTGATCTATATGTATAAGAGTTGTCATAACTTTACTCAATCAGTTAGCCAGAATTTTTGACAATATTTTAACGTCTAGCTGGATCAGGGAAATTGGACAGTAACTTTTACTGTTGGGGGGGGTGGAGCTTTCCATTCTTTAATGATTCCGTATAAACTTCTAACAAAAGTGGAGCCAATTCTGCAGCATAAGATCTAAAAAATTCAGCGGCAAAACCATCTGGCCCCGGAGCCTTGCCTGCTTTATATATCTAGCCAAAAGCTTCCCTGCTTTGTCCCCCGACTCAAAGTATGACTGTCTTGCCCTGAATAGCCAAAACTCCACCTTTCATGACAAAATAGAATTACGTATATCTGTATTTCAATCGGGTCAGTTCTCTGGGGCCCTCAGACGACATTCGGTGCTTCAGCTCTGCCTCAGCACTTTTATTATTCCCTTCCAACTCCACGAGTTCTCGTGCTTTGGACTTTTTGATGAATGAGGCATACTGTATGATCCGACCCGTAAGAACCGCCTTACGTGCCTCCCAAGCCACACCCACAGAGGATACTGAGGACCAGTTGGTCTCCATATACACATTGATTTCAGCCTTTAACATTTGTTGGAATTCAAGATTTTGCAAAAGGGATACATTAAAGCGCCAACTATATGATTTCTTTTCTCTGTATGTGGCAACACCTCTAAACTCACCAGGGTGTGATCTGAGACTAAAATGTTTCCAATTGAGCAATCCACAACAGATGAAATGAGGGACTTAGATATAAAAAATAAATCTATTCTAGAATAGATCTTATGAACTGATGAAAAAAATGTATAGTCCCTACCAGATTGGTTCAAAAGTCTCCAAATATCTGTAAGACCAAGATTTTTACACATCAAAAGAAACGGCAACAAGGATTCTCCTACCGGCCCTCCGGGGGATGGAGTGTTCTGAACACCAGCTCCAGGCCTGTAGCGGGTCTCCACCTCCCTGGGTCGCCCGTCTCAGGGACGATCCTTGGGTTCTTGGCAGCGGGCCACGAGACGGGGGGCATCTGCTTCCTGCGGGCGGCTCTACGACGGGGTGTGGGATCTTGATCCATGCCGGGGCAGGACGTGCTGTATAGCCTCTGTCTGCTTCTTAACTGCCAAGAACTGCTGGGCAGAGTCCTCGACGGTGTTGCCGAATAGGCCAACCTGGGAGATGGGGGCATCAGGGAACCGTGCCTTGTCAGCCTCCCTCATCTCGACAAAGTTGAGCCAAAGGTGGCACTCCTGGGCCACCAAGGTGGACATCACCTGTCCGAGAGTCCGCGCTGTGACCTTCATCGGTCGCCGAGCGCAGCTCCTGCATCAATCCAGGGTCAGAACTACCCTCGTACAGTTCTCTCAGCACCTTGCAGGAGGGCCATGACATGCAGGGCAGAGGCTGCCTGTCCAGCGGCACTGTAGGCCTTAGTCGCCAGTGACGACGTGAGCCTATGGGCCCTGGACGGAAGTCTCAGGCGGCTCTGCCAGGTGGCGGCACCGTGCGGGCACAAGTGCACCACAACCGCCTTATCCACCTGGGGAATCGTCGAGTACCCCCTGGCAGCCCCACCATCGAGGGTAGTGAGAGCGGAGGAGTTCGGAGATCAGGTCCGGGCAGTAAAAGGTGCCTGTCACGACATCGTGAGTTCCTCATGCACCTCCGGGAACTAAGAGACCGGGGCGGGGTGCAGCCGTGAGCAGTGCTCCATGCCCAGGAACCAATCATCAAGCAGCGAGGGTTCAGGGCGGGACGGAGGGGTCCACTCCAGCCTGACACTCGCAGCCGCCTTGGCAAGTATGGCCGTCATCTCCGCGTCGGCCTGCGACGGGTCGACTGCACCCGAAGGTGGGAGCCCCGTCGAGTGAATGGCGTCAGACTGAACCAGCCTGCTCTCCGATGCTGCAATTGAGAGCTCATCTGCTTCGCGAGCCCCAAATGAGATCACAAACTCACCCTGAGACAGGCCGGCGATCTCATCGCAGAACTTGACTGGGGAAAACGATCGTGCTGGGGAATGGGAGGTCTGTGGGGGGTTACCCGGCGGAGCAGCTCCCATTGGAATCCCCAAATCGCTCCCAGTGCTAACCGACACAGCCTCAAACCCGTAGGTAGAAGGACCGTGGCGGGGAGCCGCTGGGGTGGCTTTCCCTCTGAGGAAGGAAAGCCACGACCACAACGTTGCCATGGTCATGTTCTCGCAGTGAGAGTATGACCCGTCCACAAACGCCGTCTCCGCATGGGCAGCGCCCAAGCACGTGAGGCAGCAATCGTGGCCATCGGAAACGGAGAGGTAACAATCACAACCAGGAATAATACACAAACGGAAAGACATCTTTAAAAAGACGCTCTCCGTGAGTGCCACTCTTTTAGAAGAAAATATACTCTGTTAGAGGAAGAATATACTCTTTTAGTCTGCTGAAGCACCCAGGGGCATTCTCTGCACTCCACTGGCGCAAGAGGGGGAGAAGCCGCTGTAATGCACCGTAAACCCAACAGCTTTTGTAGAGGTGAATGGATCGGCGGAGGAATTCAGCTCGCTGAAATACAACTGCTCGGCTCCGAGGAGAAAATCTAAATGAATGGTTGCGAGCCAGCTCCTTTTATACCAGTATGTCCGGGGGAGTGGCATGCAAATTCCACTCGCCAATTCCCATTGGCCTTTTCTCAAAGATCAGAGGTGTTTGGGGCTCCCAAGAGTGACCCCTAGTGTCACTACATCGACACAACTTCGAGTGAGTGACAGATAGGGAACAACCATTATGGCGGGTGTTGAAATGGAAGTCCCGCCTTCCAGGTAAAATAGCCAATCTCCTTTAGGACATCGCCTGTCAGTTAACTCAAGAAAGTGTATGCACATTTGATGGACCAGCTTTAAAAATTTAGTTTTTTAGCGTTATCTGAGCTAAAGAAGCACAATTTATGATGCCATTCATGTTTTAATGCTGATTTGAAAAATTATATTTGATAATAACCTTGACCAACCATTTAGGAGATTTTGGCCTTTCCTCATTCAAGTAGACAGGAGCTTGTATTTGTATGCCGCTTGTATCCATAGAAAATAGCTGCCCGAGAACATTTTCCTAGTACATAGGAAAATGTTGAACTTTGGCAGACTGATGGGGTGGGCATGAATAGCCCCTATACCAAATTTGGGGTCTCTAGGTCATACTCATAGCGCCACCACCAGTTCAACATTCATTTTTCTTTTGCGTGTATCTTTTGAACCGTTTGTCCTAGAGACTCAATTCTTTTCATGTCCTTTAAACTTTGTCTGATTTGTCCAAACGATGGCTCAAAATAATCTCCTGTTGAGCCGCACAGAACTGACCAGAACTGCTACCGTTCAGAAATTATGCCAACGTGAAATTAACAGGGTAGACGTGAAAATGGATTTGAGGCAATGCTTTGTCCTATCGAAACGAAATTTGGTATGCTTCATCAGGACCATGATCCGAGGTAATATGCAAGGTTTGGTGACAGCGCCACCTATGGGTCAAGAAATATCAAAATTGGCTATTTTTGCCTGTAACTTTTTAACTGTTTGTCCTAAAATTATGAGTTTGGTGTCTTTGGATTCCTTGGGTCATGAGAATTTCAACTATCAAATTTTCCAATATCAGCCATATAACCTCTCCATCTTCGACATCATGTCCTGAGGGTATCTAAGCAGTTTGGACACAGTGCCACATCGTGGTCAAAATGCTTTAAACAAAACATTTAATGTATCATTGCTTCCTTATTCTGAAATTGGCAGAGATACATTTCGTTAGATCTCTGGGCTTCAGTTCAAAGGACTGGGTGAACCCCGATTTGATACTCACTTCAGCTGGTATAAACGTTGTGACTCTGTTGTGCTGGAGCTCTTTGCATTATGCTTAGGGAATGCCTTTAGTGCTTGGCCCCTATCATTGCTGCTTGCAGCTGTATTATTTATTGGATTCATTTTTCATCTGTCAAAGTGTTTCTAAAAGTGTTCTGTTAAGCTGTAAAAATATGCTGTAGCTCTTCTATTAAGCTCCCAAGGGGAAGTTCTTCAATGAGTTCATTTCCACCTTTTCACTCATAACACCGTGTCCTAACCAGACGTGACGCCACGACACCCGGTTATCATTTTAAACAGAGTTTTTGTCCTAACCAGCTGCGACCGCAACCCACGCGACAAGTGACAGGGTTCTATTTGATATTTTGTCTATTTCTGCTACGTCGAACCGGGCAGCTCAACCCTTCCGAAAATCGAGAGCTCATGGCAAATTTTACGCATACTTGCCGCAAATTCGCCACTGTCCGTGATTACTCTGATTTCTACATATTATTTCAATTATCCTCATTTTAGAGTATGATTATCGTGGTGGTGCATCGCATCTAGTATGGACAGACAGATTGCTTGTTGCTGAAATTTTATTGCATTGCCTCTGGTTAGGACAAGGTGTAAAAGTGTGAAAGCATCCTCTGGCAGGACTGTGTCAGTCTATACACTATACAGTGTGAGACGTACCCTAAAGAAGTAAAATGTAAAAATGATTAAGGGGTATTTGTTAGTTTTTTATCTTTGCCGGACAATGTTGCAACTAGTTGTATTAACAGAGATTTCTGATATAAAAATATTAGGGCTGTCAATTTAAATAACGCATCATTAACCGTAATAAGGAATATTCCTGAGCAATTCAAGCTTGAAGTACCACCTGTTTTCTCCAGGGGGCAGTAAGCAAAACTTCAACTGTATAAGCAACTCATAGCTCATACAGAGAACAAACCAACCCTTCTGCAGGCAGCACAACAAATGAGGATGCGTTCTTGCATTCAAAACACAGTTTGATGGAGCTTAAATCCGAATGCAGGGATCTTAAGGCATGTTTTTCTGAGTATTAAACTACGTTTAACTTGACAAAGCAAACTAAAAATGGTATGTCTATGACGCGATGCAATCAAAGTGAGACACTCCAAAAGCATCCGTCTCATAATCTCATACCGATTGACAAATTCAATTGCAAAATGGACTGCTGTGAACTGTAGGTCAATGATTAGCAAATAAACAATATACTGGATTCTAAAGACACTTTTTGTATTGTCTTGTAAATTCTTAACTCCTCTGCCACAATAATGTAATATATTTTATATATCTGAATAATATATATATTATTTGTAATTATTTAATTATTTAAACTATTTATAATATGTAATCATTATAAATTGATTTATTGTTATTTGAAGGGCTTTCTCAGCAAATATTTATATATGTGATTAATTAATTGGCATACCATGTAATTAATTAGATTAAAAAATATATGTATTTTAGCTATTTTGCAATAACTTCAAATGTGTGTCTTTAAATCAGAATTAAGAGTCAGAAATATGAGAACAGAGAATAACCTATGTGACATTATCATGAAGAATATAAAGGCACTGATCAGAAAATAAAAAACACATTGATCAGATGTGATTAAATGGTTAAAATGATTAGACACACCGATATAATCTGGTATTTCAATAAAATTTCAGATCTTGTATGTATGTGAAAAGCATTACTCTAATAAATATTACATACAGTAAAACATTTGCAAGCAGCTGAATGAGATGTATGCAGTTATCAATGCAGCATTAATTTGACGTGACTGCAGATTTGTTGTTTTGTTTTTTTGACATCTGAGTGTTTCTGCATCTCAGTGGTGGATGCGGCAACAGACTCAGATATTATGAAACCGACCCAATTTCCCTCCGCTCACTCACGGCAGGCTCCGCTGTAGGGGCTTTGTACTTCTCATAATAGTCTGAATAATTGATTAAAACTCCTTTGCTAATAATCCTTAACACAAAAATGGCTGCTACAGCTACACATAAACTTATAGTGTTAAGAAGATAAATATATTGACGTTGCACTACGGATAAAATGTTCAGAGTTTATTGTCTGGTGCTGATTTATATATCACTCTAGTTGATGTGTATCGAACAGTCTCCCTGTCTGTCTCTCTGTGTGCTGTGTGAATTTAACATCACAATGATCTCTCATCAGATGTCACTTTCAGGACATTTCTACTTTCAGCACACACACTCTAAAATATTAACCTTCTTCACCGTTGTCTATTCTCCCAGCATTACATCAAATCTTAAACCTCATCAGAGAGCAAGTTATCCTATGTGTAGCATGCTAAATACATTTATTGCACATAATAAACACACTGTGTCCTAGACAACTTTCCAGCAACAAGTCATTTGTCTGTCCACACTGAAAGCGAAATTGCTGCATGACGTGACACAATTTTTAATGTTTAATATACTGTTATGTATATCAGGAAATTTCACTGTGAACAGGACTACACATCGCAAAGCTGCAGAAATATAAACCAAGTGAACAAGCAGCCATTTTGGTAACTCCCCTAGGCAGCTATTGTCAGTCATACAAGTACAGCTCTGTTTGAATTTGGAAATCTTCAAAACTGTTGGTCAAGATTACATTTCAATAGTTTATTTCAAATCAGCAATACAATTTGAGACAATAGTATCATAAATGTATTTTTTAGGCTCATTCGGCTAATGCACAAGAGAAATAAACAGAAAATTCTTATTTATTTTTTAAAACCTTTTCTCGTGGGTAAAAGTCGGCAGCGGCAGGTAACTCTGTCACTCTTACTAGCCACTTTGGCGGGTGACGTTTTCAGGGATTTTCCTGCATTGAAAATCCTGTGAATGTTGGCCAATTCGGAGCCACTGCTTGTGTTCAGTGCTTTATAAGCACTAAATATGCCTCTCATAACTTACATGCGCATCTGTGTGGGGCAAATGAAGCATGCGAATGAAGTATCTTGCTTTCGTGTGAACCGCCTCAGCGCACATCAGTGTGCTCCAGAGATAAGTTCACCAGAGCTCTGGGACAGTGCAGAGTTAAACTTGCGTGATTCAGTCGGGCTTCACTCGATATTCCGGTGGCCGGCGGAGACCATAAAACTTATGTCACCCATTTGAATTCTACAAAGTACATTCTAGTATAAAGCTCTATATGGAGGAAGTCAAAGCTATCAAACTGCTAGACAGCCCCTAAATTATAAACAGCACTGGCGAGGTAAAGAGGAGACAAAAACATCATCATCATCCTTACAAAAATTATTATAATTTTTTTTTTAACTGCAGTAAAACTAACTTGAAACTTGTATAGATTCATATTTAATCTATTAATCTATTTAATGTACTGGACCATCTACTCCCCTTATAAAGTCTCTGGTAAGAACAAAAACTCAGGTTAACCTTTTATTTCAGAAATAGGCTACTTCACCTATATTGCATATTGATATATTTAAATAAATAAATATCATGTTCTGGTGATTAGAATGTAAAAACAATTCTGTGAATTGGTAAATCTGGAATACTACAACTAAAGAGACTGATGGCACCTCTAGACAAGACGAAACTGCTTGAGTCTGTCTATACTTGAAGCATTAAAGCTGCACATAACCTCAATGAATGAATACAAAAATGTAAATTAACAACAGACCAATCAACAGTGAGACTGAGGATATTCTTCCACAGTAAAATAAAACAAAATATTCTGGAAGTACAAACCTAATTTAAAATATAGCTGCAAGCAGCAAAAAAAGACAAACTTTGCACCACACATAGACCGAATATGACACGCAAAGCAAACCAACACCACTCCGCAACTCGCCTCTGGGAAGGATCAAACCCGCACCTCTCTGCTTCACAGTTTTGCACAGTTTCCACTGTACCACACAGCCTCAGAACTAACAGCCACCAAAAAATAAATAAATAAATAAATAAAAAAAAATAACATTTTAGAAATTTCTCTGCCATTTTCTAAAGACTTCTTTTCTGAAGATACATTTTTTTATATTAAAATTAAAAATGGTGGTGAGCCAATATGGCTGGGCCCCAATTCTTATAGTTAAGGCCCTGGTGTATAAACATTGCTGGATAAGAACATACTTAAAATACTCATAATCAGATTACAGTTACTTTTTAATGGATTACATGATTACATGACAGTTTACTCAGTTTGTAATCAGGGTTGCCACCCATTCCATTAAATACGGGATCGTATAAAGATGAAATGACACTTCCCCTAACGAATCAATACTGGACGCAATTTGTCCCATATTTAAGCTGATCCGATGGCATCACCACAAAATCCGGACCTTTGCTGGTAAGGAAATTTAGAGACCAGACCTCTTGGAACTTTAATTAAATATCTCTGGTATATTGTATATCAAGCTACTGAATGATTGATGTACCATGATATTTACAGAGTACTCCAAGATGCTTTAAAGAATACTACGGTATTAACATAGTACCATATCCAAAAAAAAAAAAAACATGTTTTTTTGGGGGGGTTTTTTATGCCAACTTTACGACTTGAGCTTAAGAGACCAGTGGCCCACCTTAGATCTTAGAGCTGGAGCCAGGCCTGTTTACATAAAGAATACAATTCGTAGCTATCAATTCACACAGGAAATTTGTAATTAATTTTATTTCAGGTGGGCAAATAAAGTGGCTGTAATAGCTCTGCAGTGCATCAAAGATAGGAACGGGCCATCTGTCAACTGATGCCGCATCACAATGAGCAGCAACAGATGCTTCTAGTGTAGACAGCTTCAATGGCAGCAATCTGGTTTTGCATGCCATCCAATGTAGACACAAAATAAAAAAAAGAGAGAAGGAAATGGCAATGCCCATTAGTAAGTCATGAAAATACCCAAAATACCTGGTCTATTTTGTGTTAGCTGTTACTTATGACATATTTGTGTAAAAGTGGCACATTCCCCACAAACAGAATTTATCATCGCCTGACACACTTGCTGTATACACAATCCTTACTGGTATTCCCCTCAGAAACACAGCAAAAAACTCCCTACGCAATAATATAACATTTTCATATTCAAATTTTGTAATCCCACTTCACGCAACTTCCCATTCCCCAGTCTACAAACTCGCCTGCAGACATGTTGCACAGTCTATGTTGTTTGAAACTTGCAGTGGGCTACTGGGTCTGGGCCTGTGATAAAACATTCAGTACGGCACCTGGCATCCGTTTTTTGCCTGGTGCTGTGATAACAATTTCCCGCTTTAATTAAGCCGCAGTAAAGCTCCTCACCAGCTGCCTGCAGTGAAAACAGCTCGTCTAAAAAGTGCTGCGCCTGCTGCTTTCACAGCGCTCCTGAAATATTAAGGCACGAGTCGTCAAAGTGGCCAAACCCAGGTGAGCAGCTGCTCAACGCTTTTAAACACCTGCATATAAATTGAATGGCCACGGCTCATAACACGAAGCTGTATATGGACCTTGGGCAGGTTTGCAATGGATTTCCAAAACATGCAGGATTCCTGAGCATGCAGAATTATCATGGGTGTCTAGCACTGTTGAGGTGTGCCACATGGTCGTGGCCTTGGGCATGTGATTTTACGACACCAAAAGACGGTTTGGGTTAACACCATCTGTTGCTGTCGTAAAACACTTAAGTGTAATGTTACGGCTTCAACCATCGAGGATTTGCACTGATACTGCAAATGTCGAGTTAATAGGATTTCACAAATACAAAATGTTCTTTTCTGGAATTAAATTGAAAGAGTTAAAAAATTTACCTAGATTTCTATCTTCCCTTCTCCCATAGATCTGGACTTCACAGACATTTTTGAAAGGACCCTTTTCGTAAACCTAAACTGTTCACAGACCCCACAACAAGTCTTTTAATAATAATAAAAAAAAAGTTTAATTGCAGAATTCCCAGTAAAGTACTTCACTACCTTCCATGCTAAACAAAATATTCACCACTGTTACTATGCTAACTGGAAATTCTGAAACTGTAGAAGAGACACATAAGCTGTCTGTTTCTCATAAGAAACATTGGAGAAGACTTTAAAGGGGTCATGAAATCCCCTACAAAAACTAAACTAGCCACAAACGTGCCGCAAATTTGCCACTCATTATTTTCACATGCAAATGAGCATTTGATTCGCTGCAAATGTTTGCCAGAAGTTTGCAGCTCTTTGCTGGTAGTGGTGAACCTCTGGCAAACCTTTGGCAACAATAGACAATTTGCCGCGAGTTTGCCGCAAAGCTCATTTGCATGTGAAAATTTTGCCATGAACTCTCGATTTTTGTAAGGGATGTTCTTTTTTTAAAAATAATTGTATTATCTTCCCTGATAACGTTAATTAAGGTTTTTTCACCAAAACTAACTAAAAAAAATTATTTAGAGATATATGATCATTTTCCACCCTGTCTCTGGTCCTGTTCTGAAATGCTCAGTTTTGGCCTATGTGCCTCCTTAAAACTTCAACGCTCACTGTTATGATTGGCTAACATTGTGCAGCCCCTCAAATAGAGCCATATTAGAAACTCAATCGGAAAAGAAAGAGCAAGCGCCACAATATTATAAAACAACATTTCAGGGTTAACACATAAGACACGTCCAACAGATTACATTCAAATATATTACACTGTCTTCTTAAACACAGCTGTTAACACTCAGCACCATAAACTGTCAAACAGTCATGACATTTGAAATATTCATGAATGAAACGATTTACTTATGTTTTTGATCAGGTCCAAGTGCTTTTAACTGCCCCACCCATCAATAACAGTTCTTTTGCAAAGCACGAATTGTATTATGACTGGTTCACAAGCCATCCACTCTGATATGAGTTGATTAAACGCACATACATCGTCCAAAGCACGGTGAATAGATACACAGTATCACATTGCTGGAAACGCATAGACATCCATCTAGTGCATGTTTACATATACCAGGGGTACTCAGTTAAAATTCCAAGAGGTCCGGTCTCTACATTTCCTTCCCAGCAAAGGTCTGGATAATAATACGTAGCTTACACAGTGTCATATGGCTATGAAATGATATCATATATATATATTTTAATAGTTTTTATAACTTGCCACATTGGCAGCAACAGTACTTTGAAAATAATAATAATTCCTAAACAGTCAAAATAGCCTCTTCAAAACTGGGCAGGTATGAAGACATTGGGGGCCCAGAGACAGCCAAAGTAGTGGGGTCTGAGGGATCTTCTACCAAAAGATTAAAATATTTCATCAAGACTTCATCAGACGAGGGCATTTGGATATGAATATTAAAAGATAAGATTAACAGTTAGTTTTGAAGCTGAATCACAGCACCGCAGTCATTAAATTAAATATTAAATTAAATTAAATATTTTTACATTCAGAATATATGGGACATAGGAGGCCTTTTGACAGATAAAAAACACTGTATAGGGGCTCAGGGGTGTTCCTTGAATATGTTTTTTACATATATATATAAAACATTTAAAAGTCTGAATTATATAAATCATTATATATTTTCCTTAAAGTGAGAATTTACTAACAAACAAACAAACAAATTACATAACAACAGTGAAGCATTAAAATACTGTTTGCTTAATTTAAGTGTAAATAGGCTTTCCTTGCCACCCATGCCATGATGACATCTGATTAATTTTCACAAAATTAGAACAAAAATCTGTTTTTTTATTATGAAAGGCTCGTAACATGATGATTAATAAAGCTAAATTAAGACAGAAAAAAACTTTATTGTCTAAGGCACCACGTTACTGTAACTTGTCCTGACACAGACCTGGCTTAGCTGAACTGTCTGAATCACATATAAGACAGATGAAGATTGTTTCACTTTGCTTCTTCGAACAACGCTGCCGAGCATTCATCTTGCGAATCTCCGCTCTCTTCCTAACAAAACGGATGAACTACATCTCCTCACCTGCACAAACAAGGACTTTTCAACCTCTGCTGCCTTGTGCTTCACAGAAACCTGGCTGAGTGAAGCCATTCTGGACAGCGCGTTACATCTGCCGGGCTTCCAGCTGTTCAGAGCGGATCGCATCACGGAGTTAATGGGGAAAACGAGAGGCGGAGGAACATGCTTTTACATCAATGAAAGTTGGTGTACAGATGTAACAACGTTAAAGAGGATGTGCTGTCTTAATTTGGAAGCGTTCTTTATTAACTGTAAGCCTTTGTACTCGCCGTGGGAGTTTTCCTCGTTTATTCTGGTGAGTGTGTATATCGCACCAAACTCGTGTTTGAATGCGGCGCTGCAACAGCTGGCTGATCAAATCACAGACACGGAACAACAATACCCAGACTCAATTATTATTATTCTTGGGGATTTTAACAAAGCAAATCTCACACGTGAACTGCCCAAATACAAATAGCACATTACATGCCCCACCAGAGACAGGAACATGCTGGATCATTGCTACACAACAGTAAAGGATGCATATCGCTCTGTCGCTAGAGCAGCTTTGGACTCTCTGATCACTGTCTGGTTCATCTTCCAACCTACAGGCAGAAATTAAAATCAAGCAAGCCAGTTGTAAGGACTGTAAAGAGATGGACCAATGAAGCAGAGCGGGAAATACAAGCCTGCTTCGATTGCATGAATTGGAGTGTATTTGAGGCTGCAACCACAGACCTGGATGAGCTCACATATACTGTTACATCATATATCAGTTTCTGTGAGGATATGTGCATTCCTACTAGGACTTATTTAAAGTTCAACAATGACAAACCGTGGTTTACAGCAGAGCTCAGGCAGCTTCGTCAGGCCAAAGAGGATGCTTACAGGGGTGGGGATAAAGTCTTGTACAATCAGGCCAGGAACACACTGAACAAGGAAATCAGAGTGGCTAAAAGAAGATACTCTGAGAAGCTGAAAAACAAGTTTTCAGCTAACAACCCTGCATCAGTGTGGAGTGGCATGAAACAACTCACAAATTACAGGACTCCTACCCCCAACCCTGTGGTGGACCAACAACTGACTGACGACCTGAATGTGTTCTACTGTAGATTTGAAAGGCCCAATCTCACACCCCACAACCACTCTGACCTTCACTTCACATAAACACCAACACCTCCTGCAACCCCCCTCCTCCTCCTCCTGCTACTCAGCCTGCACTTAAGATCTGTGAAGATGATGTGAGCCGCGTCTTTCAGAAACAAAAGACGAGGAAAGCTTCAGGCCCAGATGGCGTCTCACCAGCTTGTCTTCGATCCTGTGCTAACCAGCTGGCCCCCATCTTCACACAGATCTTCAATAGATCACTGGAGCAGTGTGAAGTCTCATGCTGCTTCAAACACTCAATCATTATTCCTGTCTCAAAGAAACCAAAAATCACAGGACTTAATGACTACAGACCTGTCGCCCTGACGTCTGTGGTCATGAAATCATTTGAGAGACTGGTGTTGGCCCACCTGAAGAACATCACTGGACCCTTTCTAGATCCCCTTCAATTTGCTTATAGAGCAAACAGGTCTGTGGATGATGCAGTCAACATGGGATTGCATCATATCCTGCAACATCTGGACAGACCAGGGTCATATGCAAGGATCCTTTTTGTGGACTTCAGTTCGGCTTTCAACACCATCATCCCAGCTATGCTCCAGAATAAATTACACCAACTCTCTGTTCCCACGTCTATCTGTCAGTGTCAGCTTTCTGACAGACAGGCAGCAGCTTGTGAGACAGGGGAAACTCACTTCCAGCACCTGTACAATCAGCACTGGTGCTCCCCAGGGATGTGTGCTCTCCCCACTACTCTTCTCCCTCTACACCAATGACTGCATCGCCAAGGACCCTAAGTCAAGCTCCTGAAGTTTTCAGATGACACCACTGTCATCGGCCTCATCCGAGATGACGATGAGTCTGCATACAGAAGGGAGGTTGAACAGCTTGCTGTCTGGTGCAGTCAAAACAACCTTGAGCTGAACACGCTCAAAATGGTGGAGATGATTGTGGACCTTAGGAGGAACACTCCAACACTGACTCCCCTCACCATTCTAAACAGCACTGTGACAGCAGTGGAGTTATTCAGGTTCCTGGGCACTACCATCTCACAGGACCTGAAGTGGGAGACACACATTGACTCCATTGTGAAAAAGGCCCAGCAGAGGTTGTACTTCCTTCGCCAGCTGAGGAAGTTCAACCTGCCACAGGTGCTGCTGATACAGTTCTACTCAGCGGTCATTGAGTCTGTCCTCTGCACTTCAATAACTGTCTGGTTTGGTTCAGCTACAAAATCAGACATCAGAAGACTACAAAGGACGATTTGGACTGCTGAGAGGATTATTGGTTGCCCCCTGCCCCCCCTTCAAGAATTATACACTTTCAGAGTGAGGAAAAAGGCTGGAAATATTACTCTGGACCCCACTCACCCTGCCCAATACCTTTTTGAACTGTTGCCTTCTGGCTGACGCTTCAGAGCTCTGAGCACCAGAACCGTCAGGCACAGGAACAGTTTTTTTTTCCGTCAGGCTATCCATCTCATGAACAGTTAAATTGCCCATTGAGCAATAACTATGTGCAATACACAGTTTAGTCTTTTTTTATATTTATCCAACACATCCAACTTCTTCTACCATTTCATTCCTCTGAAAAAAAACAAATAAACATTTGCACTGTACATAACAGATTTGTATTTGCACTGTACATAACAGATAACAGATTTGTATTAGATTGCACTATGTATGTGTATGTGTGTATGTATGTATGTGTGTCTGTGTGTATGTACGTATGTGTATAACTATTTTTTATTTTTTATTATTATCTATGTCTTGCTGCTGTTTTTGTATTGTTTTTGTATTGTATACTGGAAGCTCTTGTCACCAAGACAAATTCCTTGTATGTGTAAGCATACTTGGCAATAAAGCTGATTCTGATTCTGATTCATTTTAGTTTTTTGCAGTGTGTTTTAGTGAAAGATGGCAGTATCTATAGCGTTGTCTCTGATAATGTTGTTAAAATAACTGCACCTGCAACTATGTAGAGTAAATTAGGCTTTATGCTGCACCTAGTGTGGATAGAGGCAACGCGTGGAGAGCAGGAATAAAAATGTGTTTATCTGAGCTCTAGAGAGCGCTGAGTGCGCTTTATTCTCACTCCGCACGCGTATACACGTATGCTTACACAATCACTTGGCCAGGTGTCAGATAACTAGCACAAAGATTCAGATCTCGGTCTGAATTTAATTGTCCTTCGGTCCGGATCTTGACCGGAGTCTGCCTATTAAATGCCCCTGACATATACCAATAATTAAAAATAGTGCAGATGGGTTTGTTGAGCAGGCTGTGTTCAAAACAGCAAGAGGCAGCAGCTGAATAACAGAAAATGGTGTCTCCTCTTCAGAATTGTAACTTGAAACTGCATCTTTTAAAAGCAGTGTCAGATACATGACAGTGGTCAAAGATGTCTGTCTAGTGCATGTTTATATACAAAAATAATTCAAAATAGTCCAGATGGGTTCCCTTTGGTGTTCAGGAATAATCTGTCCTGCTGTCTTTCTGAGTATGTACTGAAGCACCAGTGAGCGGGGCCAAGAATGCAATGTTTTTAGCTGTAGTGGTGGTCATAAAATAATGGGCCACCAAATGATGTAGGGAAATCGCGGAAGTAGAGAACGAGGCATTTTTGCAGATTGGTTTCAATAAATGTTTTTATTGAACTGGGGATTAAGTTTTGAGTTCTGTAATCTACAGTACATTTTTATGGTAGAAAGACCTCTTATATGTCAAAATATCAAGGAAAATTGTATTCCTCATGACATGTATGTCACATATTCCCTGTTGTTTGTATTGACTTTTATGTTGAAATTCTGGTTTAGTTCCCTGTTCCTGTTTCCTGTTAGTTTTGTAGTCCTTTGTAGTTTCTTTTCATGATTGGTTTTCCCCTGATTGTTTCCCCAGGTGTTCCTTGTTCCCTTGTTTTCCCTTGTGTATTTAAGTCCTTGTTTTCCCCTGGTTTCTTTGTCAGTCTTCATCTGTATTATGCTGTGCTTTTTTCCCTGTGTTACCTGGTTTACCTTTGTTTTATTAAAAAGGCTGCATTTAGATCTTCATTCCTCTCCTGTCTCGTCACAGAAAGACTGACCAAGAAATGGATCTAGCGGCCGTCAGGATTCTGCTCCTTCAGCAATGGGGACCGTCCAGTTGTGGATCACACCCTTGAGTTTTTAGAGCTGGCAAATGTAGTGCACTATCCAGACCACTCTCTGGTGGTTTTCTTCCAGGCCGGTCTGAATAGTGCACTGAGGGAACTCATGCCTCCAGCTGATCCTCACTGGATGCTCGGCGATTATGAGGAGAAGGCTCTGGAACTTAATGGTTCCCCTTATACATTGGATTATGGCGGGAACCCTGGGCTAAATCCTGCGTCCACGGCACCTGTCTCGAAGCCTTCCACGGCCCCTGTCTCGAAGCCTTCCACAGCCCCTGTCTCCAAGTTGTATGATCTGCCACTGATGTCAGTGTGTAGGTCCATGATGACCCTACCTCAAAAATTGTCTGCACCCACGCCTGTCACGGTCAACAAGCCCACGCCTGCCATGGTCAACGAGCCAATACCCACGCCTGCCACGACCAATGAGTTGCCAGCCTCATCCGTCCCAGAGCCAGCGTTGCCAACTTCGGCCATCCAGAGGGGGAGGAAGAGAAGAAAAGTTTCCGTTCCCAAGTCTCTTCCCATGTACATGACCACGGAGGTCATTCCCGAGTCTCTGCCCATGCCCACGATTTCAGAGGTCATTCCTGAGTCTCTGCCCATGCCCACGACTACAGAGGTCGTTCTCGAGTCTCATCCCTTGTTCACGACCACGGAGGTAGTTTCCGAGTCTCTGCCCATGCCCACAACCACAGAGGTCGTTCCTGAGTCTCTTCCCATGTTCGCGACCATGTAGGTCATTTCCCATTCATCCAGGACACTTTGTCTCGAGCCTCCCACGGCTCCGCCTTCCACGGCTTGGCCCCTCAAGCCTCCCATGGCTCCATCTCCATGTGTAAACTTTCATACGTTTATTATGAAACTGCAAACTGCACCAGACAAAGTTTCTGTTCTATTGACAGCACCTACTGGAATTGCTGCTTTAAACTTGGGTGCCAAGACCATCCATAGAACATTTTCAATCGGGACAGATGTAAAATTGCCTTACACACCTTTAGGAGAAGAAAAATAAATACAATGCATTTGGTATTTAGTGACTTGCATATACTGATTATAGATGAAATTTCTATGGTAAACCACAGCCTACTAGTCTATGTCCATGGTAGGCTTAGACAAATAAAGCAGACAGGTGACTACTCTCCATTTGGTAAAGTTAGCATTATTGCTGTGGGAGATTTTTTCCAATTGCCACCTGTGAGAGGAAAGCCATTGTATTTGCAAAATGCTCCATTGGATTTGTGGAACAGCACATTTGCACTGTCAGAATTAACAGTCATTGTTAGACAAAAAGACTCAGCTTTTGCAGAAATATTGAATAGATTGCGTACACGTAGCAAGAGTTCCCCACTATCACCTCATGACTTAAATATGCTCAAAAGTTGTAAACCTCTTCCGCTTTACACATTTTCCCAACAAATACACAAGTGGAAGAGCATAACATCAAACAGATAATTGCATATTGCCCAGACCACATTTGTGTAGAGGCTCAGGATTTTGAGAAAAATCAACAAACTTGACAAATGCAACTTAAAAAGGGACACTTTTCCAAAGTATTTAATTCCTGTTTACCCTAAACGTTTCTATTAGGTAAAGGTGCATGAGTCATGTTAATTAAGAATATTGAATGGTGTCTGTGGTACTGTAACAGACATGGCCCTTAATACAAACAACACAATTGTGAATGTAGTATTTGTTCAGTTTGGTGATGATAAAATTGGGAATACCACTAGAAATCTTACACCACCACATAGAAACATCATGAATTCCACTCCAAATACTTTAGAGCAAGAGCGAGTTAACAGCAAGAATCCATTAAAGTTGGCATGTGCTTGCACTTACACAAAGTGCAAGGATTAACTGTCAATGAAGCAGTCATATCACTAAAAAAGATTTTTGCAGCTGGACAGGCATTTGTTGCTTTAAGTCTAATCAAGACTTTAAGTGGGCTGATCATTCAAGATTTTGCTGATAAAGAAATGTATTGCAAAAACAACATCCAAGAATGTATCAACACAATGCCACAATTTGAACTTTATAATATTTCACCACATAACACCAACAAATCTTTTTCAATTTTCCTAATGAATGTTCAGGGTTTACACTGCCATTTGCTAGATTTAATGGCTTCAATCCAATCCTATAATTATAGCTGTATAGCTGTAACAGAGACATGGCTGCCTGCAAACATGTCAAGCGAACCCACTTGCATTGAAGGCTACCACTTTCACAGTGCTCCACGTGGTTTTGCTTACAGTACAGACAACCCTCTATTAAACTCAATTCGACACCAAAAACATGGTGGTGTTGGCATACACTCTAAAACTAATAATGATTACAATATTTTGGACATTCCCAATGTTAACATAGAGTGCATAATATCAACTCAACAAACTTGATATAATCATAGTTGTTATTTACAGGCCACCACAATATCGCTTATCTTTGCTTCAAAAATATATTACCACATCATGGTGTTGTTGCGAGGTGTTGCCTCTAATGGACGACGCATGAGAGATCGCAAGCCACAACACTTGGCCATATGCTGACTGGGAGTTGGTCTATTATATATTATTTTTATTTTTATTAACATTGTATGATTTTGTAGTACCTGTGTATTCGTGTCCCATTGATAAATGTAATGTAAAAAAGAGTTCTGGTGCTTTGGATAAAAGCAAATGATAAATTAATGTTTAGGCATCATGAACATGGATTGGAGTGGAAATAAAATTAGAGTAGCTAAGATTCAGACACAAGGCGTCCCGACTGTAAGTCCGTCGGGATGTGGGACACAGCATGTAAAATCAGGACTGTCCCTGTTATTGGGACGTCTAGTCACCCTATCTGAACAGTTAAATTGCCCCATTAAGCAATAACTATGTGCAATACACAGTTTAGTCTTTTTTATATTTATCCAACACAGCCAACCTCTTCTGCCATTTCATTCCTCTGGGGAAAAAAAAAAGATTTTTATTTGCACTTTACATAACAGATAACAGATTTGTATTATATTTGTATTAGATTGCACTATGTATGTGTATGTGTGTGTATGTGTGTGTCTGTGTGTGTATGTATGTATGTGTATAACTATTTTTTATTTTTTATTATTATCTATGTCTTGCTGCTGTTTTTGTATTGTTCTTGTATTGTTGTACACTGGAAGCTCCTGTCACCAAGACAAATTCCTTGTATGTGTAAGCATACTTGGCAATAAAGCTGATTCTGATTCTGATAACAGACTGCGCATGTGCAAGAAGTTGACAAAAGAGGGTTCTTTTCTAGACATCTGAAAGTGTTTGGGAATCATTCAAAAATGGATCTTGGCTGACTTCTGTTGGACATTTCTTGTAATTGCCACTGGGTTAGACTTAGAATCAGAATCAGCTTTATTGCCAAGTATGCTTACACATACAAGGAATTTGTCATGGTGACAGGAGCTTCCAGTGCACAACAATAGAATACAGTGCAAGACATAGATAATAATAAAAAGAATAAAAAAAAATAAAAAAATAAAAACTGAATAGAAAATAAAGTATATATAGAATATACGACAAGACATATATATACATATATATATATATATATATATATATATATATATATATATATATATATATATATATATATATATATACAGTTGCAGTTGAAATTATTCAACCCCCCCAAGACAGTAAGGATTTACAAAGGTAAGCTTTTCTGATGGCCCAGAATTTTTTCACTTTATATCTATATAAGTTGAGTGACACATTCAAAGTCATAGTGTGAATATATAACCTAATATTTGTAAATAGCAGGATTTTTTTAAAAATACAGCCATGTCATAATTATTCAACCCCTATTGCATGTAACTGTTTCTTAAATTTGTAAGGCTACACAAGTAATTGTTTTAAAACAAAATTAAGTCATCAATCTGCAATGGCACTTATTTAAATTTTAACATTTAAGTTGTAAGCAAAAATGTATTTCTATGCAAAAAATGCAATTAAAAATAAGCTGTCTCAAAAGTTAATAGAGGAGATTATTTCATTACACAAGAAAGGTCATGGCTAAAAGTTGGCAGCACCATTCATACATTTTTTAAATATGGTACAACAGCAAACTTTTTGGGGTGTGGAAGAAAGCAAAACTTCACCAAGGGAAATGTTGACTTGAATATTCAAGAAGTAATAGGAAAGAAGTAGGAAAGACCTGTGGCGTCCTGGAAGAAGGTTTTATAGAGTGACACTAAACTGAAAATGAGTTTTAGACCCATGGGACAGCAGTCTGGAGTAAGATGACAAGGTGATGACAAGAACGACACCATCCCCACAGTCAAGCATGGAGGTGGGTCAGTCCTGTTATGGGGGTGTTTTGCGGCTGCAGGAAACGGCTATCCTGTCTATGTGACAGACACCATGGTTCTTTCAGGTATCAGGCCATTTTGGCATGAAAAATGTGATGCCTTCAGTGTGTAAATTGAAGCTCGGTGATCACTGGACTTTCCAGCAAGACAATAACACCAAGGATACATCCAAGTTGTCCAAAATCTGGTTCAGGGATAGGTCATGGAATGTCCTTAAATAGCCCTTTCAGTCCATCATTAAAATCCCATTGCAAACCTTTGTTCAAGGAAGCAGTGGCAGCACAGAAACCAAAGAATGTCAATGAGCTGGAAGCTTTTGCTCATGAGAAATGTGTAAAAATTCTAATAGAGAGGTGTCCGAAGCCTGAGAACACTTACTTGAAACATTTATTTGCTGCTATTAAGGATAAAGCATGCTCCACAAATGATTGACTTTGGGATTTGAATATTTTTGACATGACATTTGTGGAGAGAATGAGTTATTTTTTATATTAAAATTTGGGTAAACTGAACTCTTTGTTCTCAAAATCACTCTAATGTGTATTAAAAACTTACTTTGACTGTTTACTGAGGTTTTAGTTGATGTGTTTTAATTCACATCACCAGAATGTATTGCTGGTCAAGGGGGTTGAATGATTTTGATTGAAACTGTATATCTATCTATCTTTCTATCTATCTATATATATATATACACACACACACACACACACACACATATCTATCTATCTATCTATCTATCTATCTATCTATCTATATATATATATATATATATATATATATATATATATATATATATATATATAGCTTTGATTTTCTAGTATTTTTACATTTTAGTTGATATTTTTATTATATTTTATTTATATATAAAAATAAGAAATATGTTTATTAACAATAAACTAGAAAATTCAAGCATGCCAAATACCTCAAAACGTGAATATACACAAAAATGAATGATCAAATTTAATGCATTGCCATGGCAACAGTATTTAAGATATCAAGAATCCCTTCAGAATTTTAAATCTGCACTGTCTTGACATTATTCTAAATTTTTTTGAAGCAATTCAGGTAAAAAATAAGAGGGATATTTCAAAGTGTGTTAAAAGTAACATGAAATTCCTAGGAGGAGTATTTCAAATTCCAGAGCATGCATTTTTCAAACAATCCAAAATGGCCGACTTCCTGTTGGGCAGAGCATATGACTGTCAGTGTGAAAGTTGTCCAGCTTGATGAGATCTATATGTGTACAAAGTCTGGTGACGATAGCTCAAAAGGGATGAGCTACAGAGTCCCCCGAACATGCCCATCTTCTAGGTGGTGCTACAGTGCTTAATGGCCAATGACTCTGATGTGTGTGCAAACTTTCAAGAGTTTTCATGCATGTTATGTACCCCAAAATTACCGAAAACCTTGAAAATAATAATAATAATAATACAAATAATAATAATAATACTTAGAAGAATAATAGGGCCTCACACTTTCAGTGCTTGGGCCCTAATAATCCTTAGAAGAACAATAGGGCCTCTGCAATTTCAGTGCTTGGGCTCTAATAATAATCCTTAGAAGAACACTAGGGTCTCCACACTTTCAGTGCTTGGGCTCTAATAGGGCCTCCACACTTTCAGTGCTTGGGCCCTAATAATAATCCTTAGAACAACAATAGGGCCTCCGCACTTTCAGTGCTTGGGCCCTAATAATAATCCTTAGAAGAACAATATGGTCTCTGTAATTTAAGTGCTTGGGCCCTTATAATAATAATAATAATAATAATAATCCTTAGAAGAACAATAGGGTCTCTGCACTTTCAGTGCTTAGGCCCTAATAAGAATCCTTAGAAGAACTATAGGGTCTCCACAATTTCAGTGCTTGGGCCCTAATAATAATAATAATAATAATAATAATAATAATAATAATAATAATAATAATCCTTCGAAGAACAATAGGGGATCCGCACTTTCGGTGCTTGGGCTCTAATAGGGCCTCTGCACTTTCAGTGCTTGGGCCCTAATAATAATCCTTAGAAGAACAATAGGACCTCCGCACTTTCAGTGCTTGGGCCCTAATAATAATTCTTAGAATAACAATAGGGACTCCGTACTTTCAGTGCTTAGGCCCTAATAATAATCCTCAGAAGAACAATAGGGTCTCCACACTTTCAATGCTTGGGCTCTAATAATAATAATAATAATCCTTAGAAGAACAATACGGTGTTCATACTTTCAGTTCTTGAGCCCTAATAATAATAATAATAATAATAATAATAATAATAATGTAGGGCTTTACTGGTTGATTAGATCAGTGTTACTATCAGAAATAATTAATAATTATTTCTGTAGTTATTAATTAATATTTAAATTAATCAATTGAATCTAACTCATTAAAACCTCATATGGGGCTCCAGTAAATGTAGTGTGCTACGTTTAGGAGCAAGTTTGGTTATTAGCAATAATTAATAATTATCAAAGATAATTATTAATTATTAAAATCAATAGAACATTGATGAGAACCAATGTTAGGTTTTTTAAATCCTTTAAATCAACAATTATCAAAGATAATCGTTAATTGTTAACATCGATGAAACATTAATTAAAATTAACACTAGCTTATTGATCATTCAAATTCAACAATCATCAAAGATAATTATCAATTATCAAAAATCAATAGAATATTAATAAGGATTAACATTGACGGGGCACCACCCTGAAATCAGGGACTAATAACCAAATAGTAAAACAGTCTCAATATTAGATTGTTTTCTTAGGAAAATCGACATCCGAAGAATATCGATTTTTGGGAAAAAAACAATGAATGAAGGTTTGAATCCGAGCACTGACATCCCATCAGCATGACACAGGCGTATGCAAAACAAACCAAAACACTTCTCTTTGTAATATAAACAAAGTTTATTTATGCAGTAATATCAATTAATAATTAATACAATGCAGTCAATAAACTTCTGACTTACAACTACAAACTAAACAGTGATATGATTAGATATGGAAATAAAATAATCCTATAACACATAAGGTGTGTGTGTGTGTGTGTGATTAGTAAGAGAGAGAGAGAGAGAGAGAGAGAGAGAGATGATTAAGTGACAGCCCTAAAGCCGATTTCACGATAGTGGGAGAGAAAGCAGCTGTGTTTATCACTCAGAGACGCGGTGGACGGCTCGTAAAAGTCCCGCGTTATTTGACTCTTTAATGGATGAACTCAGTTGCTGTCTCACCCGCGATGGCGAAATTGCACAACAGTCCAATTTGGTTGGACCACAATACAGCAAAACAAATTTGTGATCATTGTGACATGGCGGTCCGTAAACTGTACAAGCAAAAACCTTGAAACATAAGAATAACACACTATAATATTCTATCCCTGCCCAGACGTAAACCTCTTACTTGAATCGCATGAGTACACAGGTAGAATGTGTTTTCCTCCGTCCTTTAACTCTGACCCGGTTCCTTGAGGCTCGTGTGATGACGGGAGGGGTTTCCTCGCTCTGTCGGCGGGCACGGCTGTTGATTCTCGACGGGCTGGCAGAGAACTCAGAAATGTCGACTTGATTGAAGATGGAAGAGATATCTTTAATCTCTTCACTTCTGTAAGCAAACAGATGAAGATGCGAATTGCTCGGTGGTCTCCTTCGGATCCGTTTGAGTGTTCGGTTGAACACAGAGTAATCTCAACTCGTCCAGCGAGATGGAGATTGTATGGCCACAGTTTCAAGTCGGACGTTACTTCCTTGTGCCACGAGGTTGCACCTGAGAGCAGCAAAGAGCTGCGTCTTCACACTGCAAACAAAGTCGCTGGAAGCCACTCTGGAAGCATTTCAGAGGTATTTCAACTCCTGATGATGTCATATTTGAGGGACGTTCTGTTGTGTGCCTCATCCAATAGGAGTTGAGAGTTCGATCCTTTAGTGAGCAAGGCTTCATGGATTTGTAGTCTGTTTTGGACTCCCTTTGTTTGATTTTGGCGCGATTTTTATCAGTAAGATTTACGACTTGGAAGGTGGGGGCTTGAGTTAGGTTTTTACGACTGTATTAGGCCTGCCTTTGTCCTCTATCTGAATACATGAGGCCCAACAATAATAATAATAATAATCTTAGAAGAACAATAGGGTCTCCGCACTTTCAGTGCTTGTGCCCTAATAATCTTTAGAATAACAATAGGGTCTCTACACTTTCAGTGCTTGGGCCCTAATTAATGGTGAATGTGGCAACTACCGAAACTTCTGTGAAGACAGCATTTAACAAATGTGAGTAACAGTATTTACTTTACCATCACCCTACACTGAGTGAATATGTATGGTATTTGAGATATAAGTGTTGAAATAACTTTGGCCAATGCCCTAAAGCTAGCAGCAACACATGTGCATTTGAAACGTCTTTCCATCAGCTGAAAACGACGAATGCTTCTGTATAGTAAAAAAAACGTGTTTCATTTGAGATGATACTACACTTTGAAAATTCATACACTAGATGGCCAACTGCATAGTGTAAGTGCACATTGTATAGTGTGTCATTTGGGACACAGCTAATGTGTCTTGCGCTGACTAGCAAGAAGTTAATCATGAATCTACTGTGAAGTAAAGATTATTGCCTATTTACAAAAAAGACAGCCTGATCTCATGAAAATTACGTGAATGTGGCAACAGTTTTTAAAAATGACATTACATGGTTTGTTACACATTGCGGCAGTTCTGAGGTGAAATGTCCAATTTGTGGCACTAAAAGCGAATTAAATGTTCTCCCATTTAACATTTTTTAAAATCTTTTAAAACTCTCAGATGATGTTTTTTTAGCTCTATCTAGTTTTAAATCAACAAAACCTACCTATCTACCCTAAACCTCAAACCTTAACCTAACCTATAAGGTCATAAAAGCAAATGTGAGATAAAAACCGCAATTTTGTGGTGCTTCTATGACACTTTTGACTCACGTGTCGACTCGCATGCTCTTCAGGACTTGTGCCTCGGTTCTTTTTTATCACTCTATCAGTTGAGCTATCACACAACTTGGTCACACTTGAACAAGCTTGTAAGTTTAGTTTTGTATTTCAAACATTAAAATGTACCGCCTTACAAATCATGAGCTGTAGTAAAAGTGTTTAGATGTAATAAAACAGCAGATTGAAAGGTATCTGTTTATGAACTGATTTTTACTCGTGATTTGTGCGAAAGTAAATAAATGTCAGTGTGGTTGTATTTCACCAGAAAACTGTCATGATCAAGTGTAGTAGAGACTGCAATGGCAAGATGTACAGTGAAAGTTATTGTGATGAGGAGGAGGGTGTGGCTGGGCCGTGATGACGCACGCCTGGCGCTGAGTTGTCTAATCAGCGGGAGAGAGATAAGGAGGGGCAGTTCTTCCTTCCAGTTCGCGCCAGTTAGCAAGAGAGAGAGAGAGATGCATGTGTTGTGTGTGCGTCTTTGTTTTGTTTGCTGCAAAGCACTTTTGTGTTATGTTTGAGTTATGTTCTGTCATTAAAGTTTACATTGCTGTTCAGCCGGTTCCCGCCTCCTCCTTGCCCATGCTGTGAAACTCGTTACGTTGGTGCCGAAACCCGGGAAGGAGGAGGGATGCGCTGTCGGAGAGCCTTCGCCATTGTTGGAGGGTCGTGATGCCAAGGAGGTATGGTACGGTGGTACTGGAGTAGTTCGTCAGGAGGCGGAGTAGCCCGTTGTCGTTCGCCAGGAGACGGAGAAGCTGCTGCGATCCACCAGGGGCCGGAGGAGCTCGCTGCTGGCCACCTGGAGCGGAGGAGCCGCTGGCAAGGGCGAAGGAGCTTGCTGCCAGCTGCCAGGAGGCAGAGAAGCTGCTGACATCTGCCGGGAGCAGAGGAGCCTGCTGCCGTCCGCCAGGAGGCGATGTCCAGTGCCATCGCCCGGCGTCATGGAGGACCACTGCCAAGCTGGCTGAGGACCAGGCGACAGTGTGTCTGGGGACCGGCGAGACACTTTTTCCCCTCTCTCCTCTCTCTCTCTCATTCTGTCTCTCCTGCTTGCTCTTTCTCTCTCCCCTCTCCCTCCCCTCATCTCTCTCTTAGTTTTCCAGGAGGTGGGGAAGGCCAGCCGGAGGATGGACGGCCAAAAGGGCAACACCTCCCCTCCAGAAAGGGAGGGGGGGAGTAGGTCAGGCTGGAGGTTTCCCTGGCCTAAATCTGGAGGTGAAAGAGTGTGATAAGGAGGAGGGCATGGCCGGGCAGTGATGATGCATGCCTGGCGCAGAGTTGTCTAATCAGCGGGAGAGAGATAAGGAGGGGCTGGGACACCAGTTCGGGAGAGAGAGACGCATGTGTTGTGTATGTGTGTCTTTGTTTTGTTTGCTGAAAAGCACTTTTATGTTATGTTTGAGTTATGTTCTGTCATAAAAGTTTATGTTGCTGTTCAGACAGTTCCCGCCTCCTCCTTTCCCATGCTGTGAAAATCGTTACAGTTATATTTTCTCTGTTCTCACCCAAAACCAACTGGATCGCTTCAGAAGACATGGATTAAACCACTGGAGTCGTATGAATTACTTTTATGCTGACTTTATCTCCTTCTTGGAGCCTGAAAGGCCTGGTCACCATTCACTTGTATTGTATGGACCTACAGAGCTGAGATATTGTTCTATAAATATTTGTTTTTGTTCTGCAAAAGAAAGAAAGTCATACACATCTTACATGGCATGATCTAAATCATGCCATCTAAGTAATGTAAATGACAAGATAATTGTAATTTTTGGGTGAGCTATTCCTTTAAGGTTGGAAAAGTGCTTCACTTCATGTAGGTGAAAAAATAAATTAAAAAAGGAAATTATTTTTGACCCTGTTTGCAAACATATCTTTGAAAGTTTGTAGATTATGAATTAGTAATCATACAGCATTCTAGGTATTCAGACCACACACACCATAAAACTGAATAAGTCCATAAAACATTTAATATTTATGGCTGCTGAATAACTGAAGAAAATCCTTCTAATTTTAAAATGAAAATCAACATTTGCAGCATGATAATGAAGCTCATCATTCATGCTTGTTGTGACAGTGGTCATTAAAGAGCAGCTTTACAATGTCAGGAAGTCAAAGCATTAGGAGGGAAAGAATGAATGTTATTAATTCAGCTTGTATAGAGACTCAGAACAGAGCATCTGACAAAGACGGAGGTGGAGAGAGGAGGAGGGAGTGAGATGAGAGAAACGTGCAGAGATTGAAGATTGTGCAGTAATGTTACCATGGCAGAACAGTTATAAGAAACAGGAAAAGGAAGTAAGAGAATTTTTATGAGAGACACATTAATGTGTTCTGTTTTATAAGTAATTTCCTCTTAAATGCAAAACAGGTGTGTGTACAATACTGCTTACTGGACATTGACTGGAATTTTCTGTACCTTTTTATTCTAATTAAAAACCTTATAGATAAAATCAAGTCCCACCCTACATTATTTCACCCCAAATATTGCTTTTTACTCAGAAATGTCATATTACAGATGTCAAAGAATATTCCAGGTTAAATACAAGTTAAGCTCAATCAACAGCATTTGTGGCATAATGTTGATTACCAAAAACAAATAAAATAAATAAATAAATAAATAATAATTTCAACTCACCCCTCCTTTTCTTAAAAAAAGTGAGTTACAATAGAAGAGAAAAATGGTACTAATATGCTGAAGAAAACTATGAATGGAGAAGAAAATAAAGTCAGTATGATGGAAAGATGCAAGTGGTTCAGTTGGTTGGAAAATAAACTGCTGTTCCCTATCTGTCACTCACTCAACATTGTGTCAATGTAGTGACACTAGGGGTCATTCTTGGGAGCCCGAGACACCTCTGGTCTTTGATAAAAGGCCAATGAAAATTGGCGAGTGGTATTTGCATGCCACTCCCCCAGACATACGGGTATAAAAGGAGCTGGTATGCAACCACTCATTCAGATTTTCTCTTCGGAGCCGAACGGTCATGCTCATTGAGCTGAATTCCTACTGTTCATTCACCTCTGCTGGATCTGACACCGCATTTCAGCGGCTTCTCCCTCCTCTGCACTGGTGCACTGCAGAGAACGCCCCTGGGCGCTTTGGCAGAAAAAAGAGAGTGTATTTTCTGAAAGAATGTATTTCTCTAAAAGAGTATATTTTTCTAAAAGAGCGGCACACAAGGAACGTCTTTTTAAGGACGTGTCTTTTTAAAGATGCCTTTCTGATTGTGTGTTATTCCCGGTTGCGGTCGTTACCTCTCAACTTCAGATGGTCATGATCGCTGTTTTTCGTGTCTGGGCGCGACCCACACGGAGGCAGCGTTCGTGGATGAAGGCAGCGTTTCGTAGAAAGCAAGCCACCCCAGCGGCTCCCTGCCTCGGTCCTTCTACCTATGGGTTTGAGGCCAGCACGGCTAGCACTGGGGGCGATTTGGGGACCCCAATGGGATGGCCTCCGCCGGGTATCCCCCCACGGACCTTCCATTCCCCAGCACGCTCGTCTGCCCTGATCGGGCTTCCGAATGAGTCATCTCACGGCGAGTCTGGCCTCTTGTTCAGAGCTGATGGGCTCTCGAGCGCAGCATCGGAGAGTGGGCTTGTCCAGTTGGATGCAGAAGCCTCAGCTGGGCTCCCCCCTTTGGGGACGATTACCCAGTCACAGGCTGATGCAGAGATGACGGACATGCTTTCCCGGGCGGCCGTGAGCGTCGGGCTAGAGTGGAACCCTCCACTCTCCCCTGAACCCTCGCGACGCGATGATTGGTTCCTGGGCTCGCGGCACTGCTCAAAGCAGCCATGCCCCGTTCCAGTGCCTTTCTTCCCGGAAGTGCACGGGGAGCTGACAAAATCGTGGGGGGCACCTTTTACTGCCTGGTCCCGATTCCTCGGTTCCCCCACCCTCACTACCCTCGTTGGTGGGGCGGCCAGGGGCTATACGGCGATTCCCCCAATGGATAAGGCGCTCGCGGTGCACCTATGCCCGCAGAGCGCCGTCACCTGGCGTGGATGCCCAAAGCTCCCGTCCAAACCCTGTAGGTTCACGTCGTCCCTGATGGCTAAAGTCTACAGCACTGCTGGACAAGCCGCCTCTGCCCTGCATGCCATGGCTCTCATGCAGGTCCACCAAGCCAAGGCATTAAAAGAACTGCATGAGGGTAGTTCCGCCCCAGATCTGATCTGCGCTCGGCAACCGACATCGCTCTCCGAGCGACAAAGGTCATGGCGTGGTCTCTTGAGTGGACGATGTCCACATTAGTGGTCCAGGAGCGTCACTTTTGGCTCAACCTGGTCGAGATGGGTGAAGCCGACAAGACACGGTTCCTTGCTGCCCCCATTTCCCAGGCTGGCCTATTCGGCGACACCATCGAGGACTTTGCCCAGCAGTTCTCGATGGTCTCGGTGCTGGCCTGTTTGAAGGCGTTCAAACAGAAAACAGCAGTTCCACTGAAACTCTTTCAGAGGCTCCTGGGGCATATGGCATCCTCAGCGGCCACCCCGCTTGGGTTGATGCATATGAGATCGCTTCAGCACTGGCTTCAGACTCGAGTCCCGAGATGGGCATGGCGCTGCGGGACACATCACGTGGTCATCACACCGGTCTGTCACCGTCTTTTCAGCCCTTGGACTGACCTCTCATTTCTACGGGCAGGTTTTCCCCTAGAACAGGTCTCTAGGCGCGTCGTGGTCATGACAGATGGCTCCAAAATGAGCTGGGGCACTGTATGTGACAGGCATGCAGCCGCCGGCTTGTGGACGGGCCCACGACTGCATTGGCACATCAACTGCCTTGAGTTGTTGGCAATTCTGCTCGCCCTACGGAGGTTTCAGCCGTTGATCCAGGGCAAGCACGTGTTAGTTCGGACAGACAACACGGCATCGGTAGCATATGTCAACCGACAAGGCAGTCTGCGCTCTCTTTGTATGTCACAACTTGCCCGCCGTCTCCTCCTCTGGAGCCAGCACCACTTCAAGTCGCTGCGAGCCACTCACATCCCGAGCAACCTCAACACTACAGCGGACGTGCTGTCACGGCAGGTTACCCGCAGGGGAGAGTGGAGACTCCACCCTCAGGTGGTCCAGCTGATTTGGAGTCAATTCGGACAGGCACAGAGCAAATATGCGTTTCCCCCAGTGAGCCTACTTGCACAGACTCTGTGCAAGGTCAGGGAGGACGAGGAGCAGGTTGTCCTGGTAGCACCCTACTGGCCCACCCTCACACTCCTCGTGACAGCCCCTCCCCCGGTGAATTCCCCTGAGGAAGGACCTTCTTTCTCAGGGATGGGACACCATCTGGCACCCGCGACCAGACCTCTGGAATCTCCATGTCTGGCCCCTGGACGGGACGCGGAAGACCTAAGCGGTCTACCACTCGCGGTGGTAGACACGATCACTCAGGCTAGGGCCCCCTCTACGAGGCGCCTGTATGCCTTGAAGTGGCGTCTGTTCCCTAAGTGGTGTTCTTCCCAACGAGAAGACCCCCAGAGATGTGCAGTCAGATCAGTGCTTTCCTTCCTGCAGGAGAGGTTGGAAGGGCAGCTGTCCTCTTCCACCTTGAAGGTGTACGTTGCCGCCATAGCAGCACAGCACGACGAAGTTGATGGTAAGTCCTTAGGGAAGCACGACCTGAACATCAGGTTCCTGAGAGGCCCCAGGAGGCTGAATCCCTCCAGACCGCGCCTCGTTCCCTCATGGGACCTCTCTGTAGTTCTTCAGGGTCTACAGAGAGCCCCCTTTGAGCCTTTGCAGTAAGCTGAGCTTAAGGCACTCTCCTTGAAGACTGCCTTCCTGACTGCGCTCACTTCCATCAAGAGGGTAGGAGACCTGCAAGCATTCTCTGTCAGTGAAACATGCCTGGAGTTCGGTCCGGGCTACTTTCATGTTATCCTGAGACCCCGACCGGGCTATGTGCCCAAGGTTCCCACGACCCCTTTTAGGGACCAGGTGGTGAACCTGCAAGCGCTTCCTCAAGAGGAGGCAGACCCAGCCCTGTCATTGCTGTGTCCGGTGCACGCTTTACGCATCTATTTGAATCGTACACAGAGCTTTAGGATCTCTGAGCAGCTCTTTGTCTGCTTCCCAGTAGTGTTCACAAACTATGTTCCCTGGTTGACTTCCTCCGAGTCCTGTGGCAGTCGAGTTTTCAGAGAGACTCACTGCCGGCCCAGTACATGTGCTAGCTAAGAGCCCTGTTCTGGGGTAGGTGCTCCGCATGTGGCGGTTCCCTGTAAGGTAACCCCATGTGATATATATCTTCTGCTAATTTGTTTCCCTGTTGGCATACTGCGTCTTCCTTGGGCAGAGCCCCTCTGCCACAGTCTCCATGTTTGTAGTAACTCCTCCCCCGTTGGGTAGGATCTACCTTGAGACTCTCCACATGGTCGTCAAGACCATGTGACGTATTATTTCCACTTAAATAACCCCCCCTCTCTTTGGGCGAGGTGTGGTCTCCACGGTGTCCTCCCCTTGGGAGGGACACCCCCCGACTAGACCTGGCGGCCCAGTTGGATAATCCCCCTTCTTTTTTAGGGAGTGGAAAAAAAGAAGGGGAAAAGAGGCCACGACTGGGTTAACCTGTCTCTATCTTTTGGGTAGTCGACTTGTCCCCAAAGGGCCGTTCGACACTCATAACTATGTTGGGGGAGGTTATGTGTCGGCCTGGTGTGCTGGCTACGAGGCACACAGTGGTCTGCCTGTCACACACTTCCAGTTCACGTAACACGTTCAGCCAGTTGTGGCGTTTCTTATAGGGACCCCTAGTGTCACTACATCGACACAACGTCGAGTGAGTGATAGATAGGGAAAGTCCTGGTTACTTGCGTAACCTCCATTCCCTGATGGAGGGAATGAGATGTTGTGGTCTTCCTGCCACAATGCTGAACTACCCGCTGAAATGGCCGGACTTTGTCTCGGCTCCTCAGCATAAAACCTGAATGAGTTGTTGCATACCAGCTCCATTTATACCTGTATTTCCGGGGGAGTGATATGCAAATACCACTCGCCAATTTTCATTGGCCTTTCATCAAAGACCAGAGGTGTCTCGGGCTCCCAAGAGTGACCCCTAGTGTCACTACATCGACACAAAGTCTCGTTCCCTCCATCAGGAAACGGAGGTTACGCAAGTAACCAGGAAGTTTCTCTGTTAATGAATAAGGTGAAGACATTTTCTATCTGAACAAATAACTCAAAGATTACAGTATGTGCTAGACATTAGATAAACAGGTTATGCAATCTAAAGAACATTAGATAATCATAAGCTGGTAATATACATTAATGCAAAGGTCTTTGTATAGTGATATTTACGTTCTGCGAGTGATGAGCTCGGTGGTGGTGACCAGAGGTGGGTAGTAACGTGCTACATTTACACCCTTACATTTACTTGAGTAACTTTTGAAAAAAAAAAAAAAAAACTTTTAGAGTAGGTTTAAAAGTGGGTACTTTTTACTCTAACTCAAGTAAATTTCTAATGAAAAAAATTTACATTTACTTTGTTACAATGGGTGGCGTTCCTGTCGTTACATTACTGGGTTTAATTTTAGTTAATGTGTAATTTATTGAGTTGTTGATTATTGAATGGGACTTTTATGACAGTGGATGTTCACACAGCTGCGCACGCTGTCACAGACTGTCACTCAAGACGAGTCCATCACTGCTGCAGCATAAAGCTCTTCAAAGTGAATAGTTTCATCATGCAATGCCTTCATTTAACACCAAGTCATGTGGATATTTCAAGATTAAAATTGCAGCTCCAACTTAAGGCAGCACTTTGAGGTTAGTTGTGGCTCTAATGATAATGCAGGCTTTTCTGTGACATGGTGATGGTCATTTTCAGAGTGATTCTGTAAATATGGGCTCTTGAGACATCAGCTTTTAAGTGTACATTTTTAAATCAGTGCAGCAATATATCAGTGCACTTTGTCCCGCGTCCTGCATGTCATGAGCAGTATTTATGCATTTACACTGCACCCTCACAGGTGTATGGGAAATCGCAGCTACTTCGGGCGGATTAACTGTATAAATCCATGTAAATATCCAAGTTACGTGTACATGTTTTTTGCTCTGCCGTTCACGACTGACAACTGGAGCACAAACAGACAGTATTTCTGCACGTGCACAGCAAGGTGCGCGAGATGTGCAGGAGCAAGGCGATTGTATGGTGAAGAGAGTGGCTGTGTCCGAAATCGTTCAATCATTCATTATTTCCTATATAGTGAATTGCAGTTAGTGCACTATATCTCAGCATTGAGTGAACGAAATGAGTGAATGAATTCAGACGCTGACATATACACCGAGCATAGGAGCTCTGGGGCTGTCGCAGAAACATCGTCACATATGAACTTTTAAAATAACTGGGCCTTACTTGTTATTCTTATTAAATAATATATTAATACAATAAATCTTCATTCTGTTTGTCATTTTTAATATATATGTTAATATAAAGAGTAAACACATTTTATCAAATGTACATTCAGGGCTCCAGACTGTGACTAAAATGGTTGCAAATGCAACCAAAAATAATTGATTGCGACAATAATTTAAAACCTAGTCGCCACTGCGGTTTCACCAGATATCTTCTTGTGAGTTATTGAATACATCTTTAGAACACCAGTGTTTTCACCCGTTCTGTTTCTGACGAGCTCGCTGCACCACACTTAACAACAAACCCAGCGCAAGAGTCGTGACCAAATTACTCATTTGAACTGGGTTTTTTTCACGAATCACCCGTAAAGAACTGAGGGTTTGAACTCAGGAGCTCAGGTTAGCAGTTTGAATCAGATTCACTTTCTCAGCAAATCAGCCATCAGTGAGCATAACTGGGAGTGCAGACATTTCAAAATAAGAGTCCCATGTGTATTTCGGGCTTCTTTCCAATAAGTCCCTTATTGTGTACCACTTTTTTTATTCTTCTGTTAATTATTGCTTGGGATTGGAGTAGCATAATAAACTGCATCTGGGATTTCATTCAATTTGCACTCATGTAGTCTCTGTGTCTGGGCAATCCGGTAACAGTAAAGAAAGACTAAGGCAATATTGTAAAACAATTAAAATGTATATATATATATATATATATATATATATATATATATATATATATATATATATATGTGTGTGTGTGTGTGTGTGTGTGTGTGTGTGTGTGATATTTTATCTCTTATATTTGTATATATTTTGAAAGGGGTGTGAACATTTACAAGACAAAAGGGAATGCAAACTTAACTTCTCAACTATATATACGGTTTATTAAACCTCCGATTAATGGGTTATCAGCTGTCTTCCTTTTCTTCTTACTTCTAACCAGCTAAATCTAAATCGAGCAATTCTTTAATTTGGCAACTAAAAACAGCCATTTGGCTCCTTAATGTTTGATTTAAAAATTAAATTTCTGTCATCCCTGCTCACCCTTGAGTCTGTATGAATTTTTCTCTGCCATGGAACAAAAAAGGAGATGTTAAGCAAAACGTTTAGTCTCAGTCACCATTCACTGTCACTGCATCTTGTTTTTCATTCAATGTAAGTGAATGGTGACTGAAACTCCCAAATATCTCCTTTTGATATCCACTGAAATAAGAAAGTCATACAAGTTTGCAACAGCATGAAGGTAAGTCAAGTCATTTTTTATTTGAATAGCGCCATTCACAACACACATTGTTTCAAAGCAGCTTTACAGAAAATCATGCATTAACAGAAAATGAAACTGTAATATCTATAAAGTCTTAGAGTCATCATTGTGTAGTTTCATTAAATATGATTATGAAGTGTGTATAAAAATAAGTAATTAAATAATAATTGTATTTAGAAACCCAGTGAGCAAGCCGAAGGCAACTGTGTCAAGGAACACAAAACTCCATAAGATGTTGGTTAATGGAGAAAAATAACCTTGGGAGAAACCAGGCTCCAAAGGTGGGTAGTATTGCTCTACATTTACATTTACATTTATCTGAGTAACTTTTTGGAAGAAAGTTTAAAGTAGGTTTAAAAGTGGGTACTTTTTACTCACACTCAATTAAATTTCTAATGAATTTTTTTTTACTTCTTTACAATGGGTGGCGTTTCTGTCGTTGCGTTACTGGGTTTAATTTTAGTTAATGTGTAATTTATTGAGAGATTACTGAATGGGACTTTTACGAGAGTGGACGTTCACAGACTGTCACCCAAGTCATCAAAGCTGCAGCATCAAACTCTTCAAAGTGAAACTTTCTTTGCTCCGCACAATGAAAAAAATAATAGTTTCATCATGCAATGCCTTCATTTAACACCAAGACAAGCTGATATTTCAAGATTAAAATCTTAACTTCAATTTAAGGCAGCACATCGAAGGTAAGTTGTGGCTCTAATAACACGGGCTTTTCTGTGTAATGTGATGGTAATTTTCAGGGTGATAATGTAACTGGGCTCTTATGACATCAGTTTTTAAGTGTACATTTTTAAATCAGTGCAGCAATATATCAGTGCGCTTTGTCCCGCTTGTCATGAGCAGTATTTACACATTTACTGGAAACTATTGCAGCTACTTTGGGCAGATTAACTGTATAAATCCATGTAAACATCCAAGTTAAGTGTAAATGCCTTTTGCTCTGCCATTCGAGTGATTGACAACTGGAGCACGAACAGACAGCATTTTTGCACGTGCACAACGAGGGGCGCAAGGCACGCGCTTGAGAGATGTGCGGGCACGAGGCGACTGTATGGTGAAGAGAGTGGCTGTGTCCGAAATCGTTCACTCATTCACTATTTCCTATATAGTTAATGGCAGTTAGTGCACTATATCTCAGCAATGAGTGAATGAAATGAGTGAGTGAATTCGGATGCTGACGTATACACCGAGTGTCAGAGCTCTGTGGCTGTCGCAGAAACAACGTCACATATGAACTTTTAAAATACTTGGGCCTTACTTGTTATTCTTATTAAATAGTATATTAATACAATAAATCTTCATTCTGTTTGTCATTTTTAATATATACTGTGTCTTAATATAAAGAGTAAACACATTTTATCAAATAAAGAGTACATTTTAAAATGTATCTGTATGTTTTGCCTCTCTATATGTTATTTTAATCAAGTAATGATTTGTCAAAAAGTAATTTAATACATTCAGCATGAAATAAAACATTGCAGGAGTGAAGGAAGCAGTAAACACCCAGCTCGTACATCTTATCCGTGGTGGATTGTGGGCAATTAACCATTGTCGAGTGTACATCAAATGTACACTCAAAATTAAGAGTGCATTGTGGGTAAGAATGAGTGAACAAAAGTAGGGAACGAGTGGCTCACTCAGAATTCAGTCCTACACTCCTACAAAATGGCAGACACTCGAAATAATGCACTATATAGTGGACATGGGGCGGTTTCCGGCACAGCGAGAGATCCATGACCGGGGTTGGTGCCCTACGCACTAGGCTGCATACTCTGCATTTAGAGAGCGGCAGTACTGCTGTACAGAACTAATGATCTAAATTCTTTCGACACTGAAAACTGTAACTACACTGATATAAGAATCCACGCAGGACTTTAAAAGCTATGAAATAGCGAAAGTAGGCATTAATAAAGCATGACCTTGCTTTGGTTTATATTTCAGCATTACATATAATGTCCTTGTGGGACATTTTCACATTTTCACCATAATAATTACTAGAAATATTTCCAAACCTCTCTTCGTATTGACAAATTCATCCAGATCTGACAAGAGCCCTTTAAGGGATAGTTCACCCAAAAATTTTAATTCTCATTATTTACTCACCCTCATGCCACCCCAGATATGTATGACTTTCTTTCATCTGCTGAACTCAACTGAAGATTTTTAGAAGCATTTCTCAGCTCTGTAGGTCCATACAATGCAAGTGAATGGGTGGCAACATATTAAAGCTAAACAAAATCACATAAGTCAGCATAAAAGTAATCCATAAGACTCCAGTGGTTAAATCAGTATCTTCAGAAGCGATGTGATAGGTGTGGATGAGAAACAGAGAAACAAATCACCTTCACATTCTTCTTCTTTTTTTTTTTAAGTAATTTTTTACTTTTTTTACTTTTTTACTTTTACTTGAGTACAGTTTTTGGCTACTCTACCCACCTGTGGTGACATCTTCCACTGGTTGTGCTGGGGTGCCTTGCAGTGGGAAAGGAGCTGGATTCCATTTCGACAGCATTGAACATGAAGTGATGAGGAATGCTGATCTCCTGGAGCACAGAGAGGGTCCTTACAATCTGGAAAATGCAGGTAAAGCCCTGATGTCAGTGCAGAAGTTCCTGGAACACGCAGATGCAGGAAACTTGAAGGGAAGGTTTTCTCGCAAGAGCTTAACATTGTCGCTGGTGTTTCTGTTTATGTCTCCCTGGTATGGAGGTTCCGAACATTGTTGTATCTGTTGTTTCTTGCCTCTTGGTGCTAGAAACTCAGAACCTGGATGATCTGTTACCCTCTTTATCTGGGAGGAAGACATGGAACTTTGTTGTATCTGTTTCTGTCTTCTACCTCGTGGCCGGAGACACAGAACAGGGTGTGTCTTGTAGAAGGAAAGGCTTCTACCATTTGCATACTACCATATTACTCATACTATAACTACCATAGACACATATGGCAGATAGAATGGGTAGTATGCCATTCCAGACTCAGCCATACATTTATCCCATTCTCATGAGGAGGAGATTACAATTTGGCACCTTCCTTTTCCAGTATTTTGATTGGCTGTTGAAATAAGAGGTGGCACATACTGTGAGGCCCACCCTTCTGACTCTGTGTGAAACATATTTGCATAGTCTAAAGTTCGCAGTTAGAAAACTGTCTTTAGGGTTTTACCTATGCATTGTTCACTTTCCACTTTCCATTTTCCATGTCTCTCACTCCATGATCGCTCGGATTACTACTACACTATAACTGAGAAATAGAGTTAAACTAACAGCTTCAGCATTACTGCTTATTACAGCTGAGAGTCGTGACAGACGGAGTAATCTAAAATGCTCAGGGCGCCAACCTGATACAAGTTTTAGGAGAAGACGTAAATTTTCAACATGGTTAATAAATAAATAAAACATTCTTTTGAATGTCCATGTACTAAAATTAAATATTTGATGCCATGAGTGTATCTTCATTTACTATTCGTATTATTTTGAATGGCCATGGAAAATGAAGCAATGTGATAACAATTTTACCTGCTCGCAAAAAGTAGTCCGTTAATTTACCTGATGAACTTTCACCTTTTGCTGACCCTTTATGCTTCGCAGAGCTAATGTGTGCTTCTAAATCACTTGCACCTTTATTAGCAACTGACACATAAGTGCCAGCTTTACATGTCAAATATTCTGCTTCCTACGGATCTCGACCTGGACGAAAACATGGGAATTGTTTGTGCAAATCTTCTGTAAATTTGCACTTTTGTTTGTGCATTGTTTCCACTCAGCTGTCATTTGCTGCTACTGTCAAGCTGTTTGATGCCAAACACAACAGCGCTTTGCGCGTTCGTGGAGAGATTGACAGGCAGGAATTTGGCCAATAGTTGCTGCAAGCCTCTTATAATTGACCAATTGGTGTGCGAGAAGGTGGGACTTACAAAGAGGGGTTAAAGCAATGCAAATATGCGCGCACACACAATGAAGTATTAGACCAGATGCACATCATAATGCAACTAAAGCCGAATCCCGGACATTTGCGCAAATTTAGAAATCCCGGCCGGACGCTTTTTTAAGGTCCGAAAAAGAGGACATGTCCGGGAAAAAGAAGACGTATGGTCACCCTAAACATGGTGGAGGAGAGAACACTTTGTGTTTCTGTGTCAAAATAAGAGTTCCCCAAGAAATATAAAAAAATGAAATTGGCATCCTCCATGTTTTCTCTCTGACAACAAAACACTTGAAAGTGAGTGAAACCTCGTAGGATAATTTCAAAAGTGAGTATGGCAACATCACTCCATTATCGAAGTGAATTACTACCACAATACAGCTAAGGAATAGAGTTAAACTAACAGCTGCAGCATTCCTGTTCATCATTGTAACAAACGTAGATAATCACACCCTCAGTCACTCTCTCTCTCCCTCTCTCACTTATACGCACACACACATGTCCTTGTTTCTCCAAGTACTTGTAAGAAACAGGCCAAGCTGTCATTACTAGTTCTAAAGTATGGATTTCAAATTAGTAATGGAGGCGTGGGCACATCTTTCGAACTAGCAATGGCAGATCCTGAATCCGTGGCATAAGAAAGTAGTTTCACACACAAGAATGTTTTTTTAGACAGTCCTAAGTTTTCCCCTACTTATTTATTTACTTGTTCGTTGAACTTTTGTATAAAAGCAATATCACACTCGCAATTCTGCTGTACTGTCCATCTATCAGCATGGCTGTGATTACCTACAGCATGATTGCTTTAATAGTTTAAGTTGTGTGAATATTTGTGTCACAAATTGATGTTATTAAGCATATACTATTCTACTAATTGATGGATGTAATGCAGGTTTGTGTCCTTTTAAAAAGTATGTATGTGGAAAAACTGTCCTTTCTCCTTTTCTCCTGGAAGTCCTAAGGAATTTACGATCATTCTCAACTTTGGTATAAGGGGTGAGGGTCAAGAGCAAATAAAGAGTGATACAGTGATGGAGAGTCAGCTTCTCTGCAGGGCCCTTTGTCTCCCACAAGGTGCCTGGAAATGGTCTTTTCTGTCTTATCTGATGGCAAAAGGCATTTATTTATGTAAGGCCTGATCGCATCAGAAAACTGATCACATCTACATAAAGTATTATCCCCTGTAGTACATGAAAACTCTTTAGAATCATTTTAGTTTTTTGGATTGGCCCCATACACTTGAATTGTAACTGCTTCATTGTAACCCAGATTTTTGCTTTATTTTTTATTCTTATTTTATTTTATTTTTTAAGAAAACGAGGAACAAGTCGAAATTCATTTTTGTGTTAATCAACATTATGCCACACATGCTGAGATTAATTTGTATTGAACCTAGAATATTCCTTTAAGTGTTGTGATTGCTGTTTTATGTCGTTATTACACTTTGTTGTTTGTTCAATGTCCTCAAAATGTCAAGCTAGGATGATGCTGTTTCTTATCTATCTTCATGTTTTATCAAAAAGTGAGCAAAGTCATTTAGTAGGACACTGGAAATTCTCATAAAGGGGAAAATGTTTCTGAACAGCAGGAAATTTCATTGTGTTCTTCAAATGACCTCACAAGTTGAAATGTCATGCATTTAGAGACATCTATAACAACATTCTCTATTACAACTTTCAACTTTTTACCTCAGGATCAAAACACTCATAACAGAACAGAACAGAAAGAAACTCTACACACCATTGCATTTCCATGACTTTTTGAATACTGTAATAATTTCCATGGAACAACACTGCTGTGCCATTATTTGACTTTTTTTCATCTGATGAACACAAATTAAGATCTTTAGAAGAATATCTCAGCTCTGTTGCTCCTTTCAATGCAAGTGCATGTTGCTGAAGGTCCAAAAGCAGATAAAAACAGCATAAAAGTAATCCATATAATTCCAGTAATTCATTCCATATCTTCAAAAGTGATATGATAAGTGTGAGTGAGAAACAGATAAATATTCAAGTCCTTTTTTACAATAAAATCTCCACTTTCACATTTGAAAGTGCCTGTTTAGTTCCACTTCTGAAAGTGAAAGTGGAGATTTATATTAAAAAGGACTTAAATATTGATCTGTTTCTTACCCACACCTATCATATCGCTTCTGAATATATGGAATTAACCACTGGAGTCTTATGGATTACTTTTATGCTGTTTTTATCTGCTTTTTGAACTTTCAAATTTCACATGAAAGTAGAGGCCTGCACTCCCACGGGACTCTTCAAATTTGAAGGACCTGATGCAACAGAGTGTGGATGTGGGCGGGAAGACACTGATATGTGCACGGGAAGCAGGAGAAAGAAATGAATTGTGCGACTCACGCAAAATATAAATATCTAAATATAAAATAAAAATTATCCAAATTTATTTTATGTTTTTAGATATAGAATATTTTTGGTATTATTCTCCTATTGTGCAAGAGCAACAAAAATAAACGATTAACAGGCGCAGGGATGGTGGCTCATTCATGAATTTCTTCCTTGCGCTCCATGCTGTGGAAAGTACAACTCTGAGGCAAAATGTCTGAGCATGAAGGTGGATCCCTTAGTGCTTTAACATTTAACGCTTTAGTGTTAACGCTTTATTAAAGAAAGGTACAAACAAAACTTGAAACCAACCTCAGGTAAATCAGATACATGGCAATGTGTTAACGAAACGTTTCTCTCTCTCTCTCTCTCTCTCTCTCTCTCTCTCTCTCTCTCTCTCTCTCTCTCTCTTTCCTCTTTTCATAGCTTATGACACCGGAAGAGGCAGGAGTGGGACAGAATCTTATGTGAGCGGGACTGAAATTTTTTTGTAGACCTCTACCTGCAGGCTTTTGAGGGTGGGAGCAGGACGAAACGTGAAAGTTGCAGGAGCAGGAGGGAGTGGGACAGAATCTTGTGGGAGCGGGTCCGAAAAATCCTTCCCGCATAGACCACTACATGTAAGGATCAGCAGAGCTAAGATATTCTTCTAAAAATCTTAATTTGTGTTCAGCAGAAGAAAGAAAGTCATACACGTCTGGGATGGCATTAAGGTGAGTAAATGATGAGGGAATTTAAATTTCTGGGTGAACTATCCCTTTAACATGTTAGATTCCGTATTTCTGGAAATGGATTTCAATTAATGAAGAGTAATTCAAGATAATCTTAACAGGTTTTTCTTGCAAGTTGCAATAACATTATAGATATCTGAAATGAACATTGCCACTAGTGAAAACCAAATTACAGATATCAAATTTTTTTACTAGTAAGAGGTATGTGGTTGATATGTGTATTTGGAAGTTAAACCATTAATTAATTATAGATATTTGTAATTGCGTTTTGATGTACAAGAGAAAAGACATACAGATATCATAAATTATGGCTTTTAGTAGTTAAAGTTGAGAGAGACTGCATCCTCAGTCAGTGTGTGAGTTTCATTGACATTATCGGCTTGTCTCTCACTCCCTGATCGCTCGGTTTACTGCTACACTATAGCTGAGAACATCTCGGTTACTGTTGTAACCTCCATTCCCTGATGGAGGGAACAAGACGTTGTGTCAATGTAGTGACACTAGGGGTCACTCTTGGGAGCCCAAGACACCTCTGGTCTTTGATAAAAGGCCAATGAAAATTGGTGAGTGGTATTTGCATGCCACTCCCCCGGACATATGTGTATAAAAGGAGCTGGTATGCAACCACTCATTCAGGTTTTATGCTGAGGAGCCGATATAAGGTCCGGCCATTTCAGCGGGTAGTTCAGCGCTGTGGCAGGAGGGACACAACGTCTCGTTCCCTCCATCAGGGAACGGAGGTCTAGTCCCTCCCAAGGGGAAGACACCACAGAGACCACACCTCGCCCAAAGAGAGGGGGGGATATTTAAGTGGAAGAAAACATCACATGGTCTTTCCAACCATGTGGAGAGCCTTCAAGGTAGATCCTGCCAAATGAGGGAGGAGTTACTACAAACATGGAGACTGGGGCAGAGGGGCTCTGCCCAAGGAAGACGCAGTATGCCAGCAAGGAAACGAACTAGCGGAAGATATATATCGCATGGGGTTAGCCTTACAGGGAACCGCCACATGCGGAGCACCTACCCCAGAACAGGGCTTTTAGTTAGCGCGTGTACTGGGCCGGCAGCTAGTCTCTCCGAAAACTCGGCTGTCACAGGGCTCGGGGGAAGTCAACCAGGGAACAAAGTTTGTGAACACTACTGGGAATTAACGGTGCACGTCTTCAGCTCCAAGGGAGGTGGGAGGCGCTATGTGCAAGCGATACACCCAGCCGGCTATCCCGGGCTTATCTGCTTGTGTTGCGTGCCACTACCTGGGCCGAAACCGGTTCCAGCCAGAGGTTGTAGAACCTTGCAAAGGTGTTGGGTGTTGCCCAGCCCGCTGCTCTGCAAATGTCTGTTAGAGAGGCACCTCTGGCCAGGTCCCAGGAAGCCGCTACACCTCGGGTAGAATGGGCTCGTAGCCCTACCGGGGGCGGCATGTTCTGGGTGAGATATGCCATAGTTATGGCATCAACGAGCCAGTGGGCGATCCTCTGCTTGGAGACAGCGCTTCCTTTCTGCTGTTCACCAAAGCAGACAAAGAGCTGCTCGGAGATTCTAAAGCTCTGCGTGCGATCCAAATAGATGCGTAAAGCGCGCACCGGACACAGCAACGACAGGGCTGGGTCTGCCTCCTCCTGGGGCAGCACTTGCAGGTTCACCACCTGGTCCCTAAAAGGGGTGGTGGGAACCTTGGGCACATAGCCCGGTTGGGGTCTCAGGATCACGTGAGAGTAACCTGGACCGAACTCCAGGCCCGTTTCACTGACAGAGAACGCTTGCAGGTCACCTACCCTCTTGATGGAAGTGAGTGCATTCAGGAGGGCAGTCTTCAAGGAGAGTGCCTTAAGCTCGGCTGACTGCAAAGGCTCAAAGGGGGCTCTCTGTAGACCCTGAAGAACTACGGAGAGATCCCATGAGGGAACGAGGCGCAGTCTGGAGTGATTCAGCCTCCTGGCGCCTCTTAGGAACCTGATGATCAGGTTGTGCTTCCCTAAGGACTTACTGTCGACTGCGTCGTGATGTGCTGCTATGGCAGCAACGTACACCTTCAAGGTGGAAGGGGACAGCCTCCCTTCCAACCTCTCCTGCAGGAAGGAAAGCACTGATCCGACTGCACATCTCTGGGGGTCTTCGCGTCGGGAAGAACACCATTTAGTGAATAGACGCCACTTAAAGGCATTCAGGCACCTTGTAGAGGAGGCCCTAGCCTGAGTGATCGTGGTGCTTAGGTCTTCCGCGTCCCGTCCAGGGACCAGACATGGAGATTCCAGAGGTCTGGGCGTGGGTGCCAGTGGGTGCCCCGTCCCTGAGAAAGAAGGTCCTTCCTCAGGGGAATTCGCCAGGGGGGAGCTGTCGCGAGGAGCGTGAGGTCCGAGAATCACATCTGGGTGGGCCAGTAGGGTGCTACCAGGATGACCTGCTCCTCGTCTTCCCTGACCTTGCACAGGGTCTGTGCAAGCAGGCTCACTGGGGGAAATGCATATTTGCGTAGGCCAGGGGGCCAGCTGTGTGCCAACACGTCTATGCCAAGGGGAACCTCGGTGAGGGCGTACCAGAGCGGGCAGTGGGAGGATTCTTGGGAGGCAAACAGGTCCACCTGTGCCCGTCCGAATCGACTCCAAATCAGCTGGACCACCTGAGGGTGGAGTCTCCACTCTCCCCTGAGGGAAACCTGCCGTGACAGCGTGTCCGCTGTAGTGTTGAGGTTGCCCGGGATGTGAGTGGCTCGCAGCGACTTGAGGTGCTGCTGACTCTGGAGTAGGAGACGGCGGGCGAGTTGTGACATACAACGAGAGCTGTCTGTCCGAACTAACATGTGCTTGCCCTGGATCAATGGCCGGAACCTCCGCAGGGCGAGCAGAATTGCCAACAACTCGAGGCGGTTGATGTGCCAATGCAGTCGCGGGCCTATCCAGAGGCCGGCGGCTGCGTGCCCATTGCAAATAGCGCCCCAGCCCGTTTTGGAGGAGTCTGCCGTGACCACGACGTGCCTGGAGACCAGTTCTAGAGGAACACCTGCTCATAGAAACGAGAGGTCGGTCCAAGGGCTCAAAAGATACAGGGATTGGACGGGAGCTTAGGGCTTCCACGCCAGGTGGCGGCGCTCTGCGGGCATAGGTGCACCGCGAGCGCCTTATCCACTGGGGGAATCACCGTATAGCCCTTGGCCGCCCCGCCATCGAGGGTAGTGAGAGTGGGGGAACTGCGGAGTCGGGGCCGGGCAGTGAAAGGTGCCTCCCACGACTTCGTGAGCTCCTCATGCACTTCCGGGAAGAATGGCACTGGAGGGGGGCATGGCTGCTTTGAGCGGCGCCGCGAGCCCAGAAACCAATCATCAAGCCGCGAGGGTTCAGGGGAGAGCGGAGGGTTCCACTCTAACCCGATGCCCGCGGCAGCCCGGGAAAGCATGTACGTCATTTCGGCATCGGCCTGTGACTGGCCAATCGTCCCCGAAGGGGGAAGCCCAGCTGAGGCTTCTGCGTCTGACTGGACAAGCCCGCTCTCCGATGCTGCGCTCGAGAGCTTATCATCTTCGCGAGCTCTGAACAAGAAGCCAGACTCACCATGAGATGAGCCAGCGAACTCATCCGGAAGCCCGATTGGGGCAGACGAGGGTGCTGGGGAATGGGAGGTCCGCAGGGGGATTCCCGGCGGAGACGATCCCATTGGGGTCCCCAAATCGCCCCCAGTGCTAGCCGCGTTGGCCTCATACCCGTAGGTATTTCTTACGAAAGCAAGCCGCGACCGCAACGTTGCCATGGTCATGTTCTCGCAGTGAGAACATGAACCATTCACAAACGCTGCTTCTGTGTGGGTCGCGCCCAGACACGAAAGACAGCGATCATGACCATCCGAAGTTGAGAGATAACGACCGCAACCAGGAATAACACACAATCGGAAAGGCATCTTTGAAAAGATGCGTCTTTAAAAAGACGTTCCGTGTCTGCGCTCTTTTAGAGAAATATATACTCTTTTAGAGGGGAAAAATGCTCTTTCAGAAAATATACTCTCTAGTTTTTCTGCCGAAGCGCCCAGGGGCATTCTCTGCAGTGCACCAGTGCAGAGGAGGGAGAAGCCGCTGAAATGCGCCATCAGATCCAGCAGAGGTGAATGAACAGTGATATTCAGCTCAATGAGCATGACCATTTGGCTCCGAAGAGAAAATCTGAATGAGTGGTTGCATACCAGCTCCTTTTATACCCGTATGTCCGGGGGAGTGGCATGCAAATACCACTCACCAATTTTCATCGGCCTTTTATCAAAGACCAGAGGTGTCTCGGGCTCCCAAGAGTGACCCCTAGTGTCACTACATCGACACAACGTCAAGTGAGTGACAGATAGGGAACCAAAATTCACTCAAAGATGTTGCAGAATTGCCTCAGTAGTTTGAAAAGTTATGGGTAAAAAGCCAGCTTGTTGTTCTGGAGGCCTTTGATATGTATTATTACTCATTTTAGGTGATCAAACGCAAAATACTCAGAAAAAAAGGTTAGCATACGGCTTATGCTTGCATATCTGCTGGACTACACTACTGATACCACACATGATTAAATGTTGAAAAGGTAGCAATGTATCCCCCAGAACCTAGCACTTAGATCTGGCCTGCAAAATCGGGAATTGCATTGTACAACTTGCCTTCTGCGGCAATTTTTCTGGTGTGTTAGTGCTGTTAACTGATTTCCTTTAGTCAGTCGGGAGCTAAAACAATGCAGACAGTGGGCTCTATTTTCGTGATCTGCTAGGGTCAGTGCAACGACCGTGCACAACATCTTATCTTATTTTCGTGCGAGCGCTAATTCTAAGCACAATTTTCGTGCCAGCACTAAGTGCAAGTGGGCGAGGGTGGGAGTGTTTGCGCTATCTGTGGGTGTATGCATGCAAACTGTGGGTGTATTGTATGTTAATGAAGTGCCACAAAGCACAATTTCCTAATTTCTTGAGAAAATGTATATGATTTGTGTTAAACTTTCTGGAGTTTTAAGTCTAAAGTTCACAAATGTTGTCAGATTTATCTTAAAACAAGGCTTAATATCTTATCCCATTTTGCTTGACAAGTAAATAAATCACGTTTTAAGAATGCTTAGATAATTTTACAGGAAAACAAGACAAAAATACTTGTCTTGAAAATAATTTTTGCTGTGTTGTAAAATCACTCTGGACCCCACTCACCCAGACTACTACCCTTTTGAACTGTTGCCTTCTGGCCCACGTTACAGAGCACTGAGCACCAGAACCGTCAGGCACAAGAACAGTTTTTTCCTTCAGGCTATCCATCTCATGAACAGTTAAAACTATACTATAATTACGTGCAATACACAGCCTAGTCAGTTATATCATTTAACATATCCTACCTCTTCTGCATTACATTCCCTTGCACTGTATATAACAGATTTGTATTTGTATATACTATATGTATATTTCTGTCTTATTGTGTATTTCTATATATACTTATATTTCTATTCACTTTTTATTTGTATTCTATTTTTTTTAAATTTATTTATTTATTTATTTATTTATTTTATAATCTCTGTCATGTTGTATGGTTTGTGCACTGGAAGCTTCTGTCACCAAGAAAAATGCATTGTATGTGGAAGCATACTTGGCAATAAAGCTCTTTCTGATTCTTATAATACTTGCATTCTCTATAATTTAATGGAGCCTACATCCAAATTCTGACAAGAACCACATTTTCCATGCGTATTAATGTAGCATGTCACTATCATAGGAATATGCCTGACACTCAACAAGTTAATGCACAAACATTACCAACTTCTTATAAATGTGCTGTTTTTGTTTTTATCTCTGGTACTTGACAGGCAATGGACTATTTACAGTAATAGGATGCAGACGGTGCAATAACCTCAGAATTAAATTGCACTTGACCCAGCCCATTAGCAATTTGCGCTCGCAATTTCACCAAACCCACTTGCGCTTAGACTTAATGTTTGCTTGCATGAAAATAACAAAATTTCATGGCCCACTGACTTATCGAATAGCACCAGCACTCTTAAAATAGGCCCCAGTGTCTGCAAATAAACAACTCTATCAGTTCTTAGTGAACGTCCCCCAGAATCTATAACCTCTTGAAACTTGGTTTACTATTGTTTAGAAAAGGATCTTGTAAAACAGCTCTTTTCTTCTCCACACACATGCTTTAAAACAAACAGGAATGTAAGAGATTGTTTCCATTTGGGCTAAGCTCTGATCAAAGCCACTGGTCTCCTGTCTAGCCCTCAGCCAATCAGTGTCCAGACCTGTGACTGTTGCCCACATGGCACTGACTAGACACACCGTGATGCCTTGAGCAGAACACAAGCAGCCAGAAGAGACATTGAGAAGGTCTGCTTTAGACACAGAGAGGCAGGTGTGGGAGTGTTGCCATGTCAGGATGATATCTTGCATTCCTCTGTTTCTATATATACCACACACCTCAAACAGATGACATCCTTCGTGGGCTGCAGGGTAAAGGTATGTTGGTAAGGGGGATATAATTGTCTCCCAAGAAGTACGCAACTTGCATGTTGTCATCTTTGATCATGAACACTGGACGCATTTTTAGCCAAAGGCTCAAGGCAGAAGACAGAGAAAAAGATGTCCATTTCATGCTTATGGTCATGTCATTTTGAAGTTATAGTTTGTCTTTTACAGTATGTGAATGTTCTCTTTTTTGTGACTGTTTCACCACCCTGTTAGTTCCCATTTGTTTCCTGTTTATCAATTAGTGCAGTAGTTCTCAAAGTGTGGGGTGTAAATGTAAGGGGGGTGCAAAAGACTGCCCAGGTTATGCTGGTTTGACAAAGTGATGGTAATAGCATTAATTGTCGCTTTTCCACCATCGGTTCTGAGCATGGTGAGGTTTGGCATGGCACGATTACAAACCATTATTAGCCCAGATTTCTCTGCACAGTTAGCTAACCGTGCTTAGCTGTGCTCAACCATGCTGGTGAAATGGCTTTAGTGCATGCCGACTCACGATTGTTACATTTCCGAAGCGAAGGTAACTAATTTGTTTCTAGGACACTGGCAAATTTTGCTATGGTAAGGGTAATAAACTTTAATAAAAAATAGTGTATATCTGGTGTATCTTCATGATTTTATGATTATGGTTTAAATTACTTCAGCCATGCAACTCTATTTGGCACAAGCTGATAGGTTACTTGACTTGTTATCTGTTAGCCAGTTGGCTCACTCAAATGTGACATGTTAAGTCAATCGACTTGCATGATGTCAGCTGATTGGTCCTCTGACTTGTTATCGGGTAGTCAATCAACTTTACTAACTTGATCAACTCTCTCATCTAACATTTAAATGGCTCAGTTTTGCAGTTAAACTGGTTTCTCTGCAGCGTGCTGCGAGAGTTTTTTCTCTGAAAATGCTATTTGCTCAGGTGGTTTGCTGGGGGTTTCCTTCTACAGCTTTCATGGAAAGGTATGCTTTGGCCGTGACACATAGAAGTGCACTGGCTTGCACACATTGCTATTTTAGGTCATTAGATTAAACAAATCCACACGTTGCTGGCTAAGTCACTAGTTAAATAATCTCTGGGCTTTCCTGACTCAGGTACACATTATGGGTTAGGTCACTAACGTTTGGGCTATTCGGCTAAGCAGGCCCAAGCACACATAGAGATTTAGTTCATTAGTGTTACGCAATTTGGCCTGCGGCCTAGGCACAGCTAGCTAACATACACTTCTTCTGAGCAGTACATAAGCCTTGGCATTAGATTGGTTGCTTGGTTGGGGGGTGTTGTGTTTTGTGTTTTTGCATTTGTGCAGCTTCCCTGCTTTGTTGGGAAATCATTTGTTCCCTGTCTGTCACTCACTCGACGTTGTGTCGATGTAGTGACACTAGGGGTTTGATCTTGAGAGCCCAAATCACCTTTGCTTAAAATAGAAAAGGCCAATGAAAATTGGCGAGTGGAATTTGCATGCCACTCTCCACCCTGGACATACGGGTATAAAAGGAGATGGCGTGCATCACTCATTCAGATTTTTTCTTCAGAGCCGAATGCTTGTGTTCATCCTCTCACCTATTGCTACACTGCTGGATTTTTTACGGCGCATATCAGCGGTCATCCTCGCACGGTCAAGTGTGGTGCTTCCCCTGGGTGCTTCGGCAGCCTGAGTCTGCGGATGCTAACAGAGTATATTCAAAAGAGTATATTTTCTCTAAAAGAGCTCGCGCAAACGCTTGGCATCTTTTTAAAGATGTCCTTCCACGTTTGCGCTACTGGATGTGGCCGTTATCTCTCCCCTCCGGATACCAATGAAATCTGCCACTCACTTTCCGGGTGTCCTCAACCATGCAGCGGATGCGCTCTCACAGCAGGTAGCACTCTGCGGGGAGTGGAGACTCCACCCCCACGTAGTCCAGCTGATTTGGGAGAGATTCGGGGAGGCACAGGTAGACCTGTTTGCCTCCCAAGACTCCTCTCACTGCCCCCTGTGGTACTCCCTGTCCGAGGCCTCGGGGGCTACGCAAGTATGCGTTTCCTCCTGTGAGCCTCATTGCACAGACTCTGTGCAAAGTCAGGGAGGACGAGCAGCAAGTCCTGTTCGTTGCGCCGTACTGGCCCAACCGGTCTTGGTTCTCGGATCTGATTCTCCTGACAGTAGCACCTCCCTGGCGCATTCCCCTGAGGCAGGACCTTCTCACTCAGGGGCAAGGCACACTCCAACACCAGCGGTCGGACCTCTGGAATCTCCACGTCTGGCTCCTGGATGGGACGCCGGCAGTGGTAGACACGATCACTCAGGCCAGGGCCCCCTCTACGAGGTGGCTGTATGCCTTGAAGTGGCGTCTTTTTGCTAACTGCTGTTCTTCCCGTGGGGAAGACCCACAGAGATGCGCCATCGGGTCTGTGCTGTCTTTCCTTCAGGAAGGGCTGGAGAGACGGCTGTCTCCCTCTACCCTGAAAGTGTACATGGCTGCCATAGCAGCTTACCATGATATACTGGACGGGAGACCCTCACGACAGCGCGACCTGATCAACAGGTTCCTCAAAGGCACGAGGAGGTTGAATCCTCCTAGACCACGCCTGATCCCCTCTTGGGATCTCTCTGTGGTCCTACCTGCCCTACAGAGAGCCCCCTTTTAGCCCCTGGAGCAGGCCGAGCTCAGCACTCTGTCCCTGAAGACGGCCCTCCTGATGGCGCACACTTCCATCAAGAGGGTGGGGGACCTGCAGGTGCTCTCTGTTACCAGCGAATGCCTGGAGTTCGGGCCGGCCGGTTACGTGCCCAAAGTTCCCACCACTCCTTTTCAGGACCTGGTGGTGAACCTGCAAGCGCTCCCTTCAGAGGAAGGGAAGGGACACAGCCTTGTCGTTGCTGTGTCCAGTTCACGCCCTGCACATCTATCTGGACCACACGCATATCTTTAGATGCTCAGAACAGCTCTTTGTCTGTTTTGGAGGACAGCAGAAGGGGAAAGCTGTCTCCAAGCAGAGATTATGGGCAGTGGTAGCTCAGCGGTTAAGGCTCTGGGTTACTGATCAGAAGGTTGGGGGTTCACTGCCAAGATGCCACTGTTGGGCCCTTGAGCAAGGCCCTTGACCCTATCTGCTCCAGGGGCGCCGTATCATGGCTGACCCTGCACTCTGACCCCAGCCTAGCTGGGATATGTGAAAAAGAAGAATTTCACTGTATATGTGCAAATGTATAATGTGATAAATAAAGAAAATTATTAATTATTAATTATTATTAGATTATGATTGTGGATGCCATTTTCCTCGCATACCAGTCTCAGGACTTGCCATGCCCCTTGGGAGTCCAGGCACACTCCACTAGAGGTGTTGCGTCCTCCTGGGCACTGGCAAGGGGGGCCTCTCTAGCAGACATATGCAGAGCTGTGGGTTGGGCTACACCCAATACCTTTGCAAGGTTTTATAACCTACGCATAGACCCATTTTTGACCTAAGTGTTACGCGGTAACAGCAGGTAGACTGGTCGGCCAGTTCGGTGTACCACTTGCATTGTGCCTTTCCCCTTTTTTAAAGGTGATAATGTGTGCCTTTTTGTCCACAACAGTTCCCTGTACCCGGTGAACTCCGGACGCCTCTTTAATTCTTAAGCACTGTTCGGTGATGAACTCGGTGGAGGAGTGATGCCACCAGGCCCAGTACTCATGGTATTCCCCTTTTTCAGGTGAGCCTGTGTGCTCAGTGCTCCATGCATGGTGATTCACCCTTGGTAATCCCGTATGATGAGTTTCCACTGTTCTGTTTCCCCTTAGGTGAACCCCATTGTTTCCCCTCGTCAGAGGTTTCTGTGCCTTGGCACTGTGCTGTGTACCCTCACTGTAGATAGGGTCCTCCTGTGGTATCATTCCATATGTGAAATTCCCCATTGGTAAGTCCATGTGAGGTATGCTCCACATGTTAATCTCCCTCCGGCAGGATGTGGTCTCCGTAGTGCTCTCCTTCCTGGAGAGGGAAGAGCAGTTCCCAGTGCTATTCTAGAAAGTGCTCAGCGGGAGATTGCTTAACAAAAAATTAAGAAAGGCACCGCTGGTAGCCTACTTAGGTAAGTGCCTCCTCCCCCCTTAACAGGACTGGGGAGACGCCTTACATAACTCGCTGGAAGGTCAAGACGTGGTTGAGCGCTCACTGCGAGGCACGCAGCAGCTTGCCCGTGTCCACTCTTCCGTCCTCGTGACACGGTTCAGTGCCTGCGGCGTTTCCTATAGGAACCCCTAGTGTCACTACATCAACACAATGTCGAGTGAGTGACAGATAGGGAACGTCTTGGTTACTGATATAACCTCTGTTCCCTGATGGAGGGAACGAGACATTGTGTCCCTCCTGCCGTGGCGCTGAACCGGCTGCTGACATGGCCGGGACTCTCTATCGGCTCCTCAGCATAAATCTGAATGAGTGATGCACACCATCTCCTTTTATACCCGTATGTCTGGGGCGAGAGTGGCATGCAAATTCCACTTGCCATTCTATTTTAATCAAAGGTGATTGGGGCTCTCAAGATCGAACCCCTAGTGTCACTACATCAACACAATGTCTTGTTCCCTCTATCAGGGAACAGAGGTTACATCAGTAACCAAGATGTTATGTCTATTTGTGCAGCAGCATGTAACACATGCTCAATGCAGCTTTTCTTGCATTTCGTCTCATTGTGCAGCAGCAGCATGTCCACATGCTAACTCAGTATGTATGTGTATTTTCTCGCAGTAGCAAGTCTCTGTACTTCAGAGTGCATCAGCAGCAGCAGCAGCGTAGCAGATCTAGTCCGCCAAGACCAATATCCTATCAATAGCCACTTTTCCACCATCGGGCTGAACATTTCTAAGCACAGTACGGAATGGTTACAGTAGCATTTCCACTTAAGCAAGGTTCGGCACGGCATGATTATAAACCATTCTTGGCCCGGAATTTTTGGCACGGTTAGCTAACCTTACTCAACTGTTCTCAACCATGCTAGTGGAATGGATTTAGTATGTTGTGACTCGTTTAGTGTATCGTCATGGATTTATTATGATAGTTTAACTAGTACTGTAGCCTGCATTTATTTTTCTAAATGCCTTTTCCATCAGAGAAGTAGATTACTAGCTCATTTAAACTCAAAATACATCATATACTTGTTGGGCCTCATGTATTCAGATAGTATACAAAGGCCCAAACTAACACAGTCATAAAACCTAACTGAGGCCCACACACTCCGTCATAAATCTTACTGATAAAAACCACGCAAAATCAAACAAAGGGAGTCCAAAACAGACTACAAATCCCATGAAGCCTTGCTCACTAAAGGACCGAACTCTCAACTCCTATTGGATGAGGCACACGACAGAACGCCCCTCAACCATGATGTCATCAGGAGTAGAAATATCTCTGAGATGCTTCTGGGATTTGCTTCCAGCAACTTTGCTCGCCGTGTGTAGACGCAGCTCATCGCTGCTCTCAGGTGTAGCCTCGTGGCACAAGGAAGTAACGTACGACGTGGCCATACAATCTCCATCTCGCTGGACGAGTTGAGATTACTCTGTGTTCCACCGAACACTCTAACGGATCCGAAGGAGACCGCCGAGCAATCCGCATCTTCATCCGTTTGCCTGCAGAAGTGAAGAGATAAAAGATTTCTCTTCCATCTTCAATCAAGTCGACATCACTGATTTCTCCACCAGCCCGCCAAGAATCAGCAGCCGTACTGCCCACCGACAGAGCAAGGACAGAGCGTCATCACCCGAGCCTCGAGGAAATGAGTCGGAGTCAAATGACAGATGAACACACATTCTAGCTGCATCCTCATGCAATTCAAGTAAGAGGTTTACATCTGGGCAGAGATAGAATATTATAGTGTGTTATTCTTGTGTATCAAGGTTATTGCTTGTACAGTTTACAGACCGCCGAGTCCGCTCATTGCTGCTAATAATACTCAAGGTATTACTGTAATGTACTGTTATCATGAATGAGATCTTCTGTGTTGTAGTCCAACCACATTGGACTGTTGTGTATTTCCATCATCATGGGTGAGACCGGCACACTGAGTTTATCCATTAAAGAATCAAAGACCGCGGGGCGGTTTACGAGCTGTCCACCGCGTCTCTGAGTGATAAACTAACAACTGCTTTCTCTCCCACGATCGCGAAATCAGCTTTGGTGCCGCCACTTTATTCTCTCTCTCTCGTACTTAACACACACACACGCGATCCCTCACAAACATTCTCGCACACACTTTTGGCTAGTAGATAACTTTGTGATAAAGCTTAGCTTTGTTCCTAAGTTATCGTACAAGCGGAGACACGCGGTAAATGGGCAGACACCATTGACCGGTTTCTCTCCGCCCACATTCACGGCCATATTCTCTGGCCGGAAATCTCGCGTGACGTACTCACCACGAGAGTTACGTCCGCCATTTTGTGCGCGTTACACCTTTCACACACACACACACACACACACACACACACACACACACACACACACACACACACACACACACACACACACCTTCCTCTCATGTTTTATAGGCTTATTTTGGTTACCATATCTAATCATGTCACTGTTTAGTTTGTAGTTGTAAGTCGGAAGTTTATTGACTGCACTGTATTGATTATTCATTGATATTACTGCATAAATAAACTTTGTTATATTTCAAAGAGAAGTGTTTTGGTTTGTTTTGCATACACCTGTGTCAAATGCTGACGGGATGTCAGTGCTCGGATTCAAGTCGATATTCTTCGGATGTCGATTTTCCTAAGAGAACAATCTAATATTGAGACTGTTATACTATCTGGCTATTAGTCCCTGATTCCAGTCTGGTAACTTTTACCTTTCTGCATGTTCATGTCTGATTGCAAACACAAGCCCTCAGCAAATGATGGTAAACCTCTTGCCTTTTTCTCTTTACTTTCCTTTTTGTGACATGGTCTGTGTCTTTGTTGTTTGTTAGCAGAGTAAATCCAGGGAAAAAAGCAGTCCTAACAACTGGAACATGCAATCATCCTCCATAGCGTACACGCTCCAATGTTTACCTCTCATGCCGTCGCCAACAGACGGATCTGTTGCGTACATTCTCCTGATTTCACCGCACCACCATGGAAAAAGAAACCAGCTTTTAGTAGTTAAAAGCTGTGCCAACTGGCCCGGATCAGCACAGAACAGTACAGTTTTGCGATGAGAACTGTTCAGCCCGATGGTGGAATAGTGACTAATATGTCATGCCCACATTTCCCGCTAAGTATTTCAGAGAGTTGGCATGACTGAACTAGTATAGAACATTATTTTTCTACATGCCTTTTTGGTCAAGAGAGTAGATTGTACTTGCTAGCTCATTAAAACTGATGGCCAGATAACTCCACCCCTTCCGCTATGTAGGGAGTGCATGAAGGCCACATACAAACTGCAGCTAAATATATTTGTCAGTTCACATTTAAGTGCTCAATCCTGTTCTGCACACACACAGTTTAATAATTTATGGGAGTGACAACCACATTCTACAACTGAATTAACTCCTGAAAAATGCAGGTTGTGACAACTGCATTTTCATTAATTCCATGTTGTGGGTACGGAACCGAACTGTACTACTAGTTGTTAATGAGGTGATCAATAGCGCGTGAGATGTGTCCGTCTTCTCTTGGTGTAAATCACGCAACAATCACTCATTCATATATTCCAGTCTGTCTTTTTCCACTGTTGTTTCTTTCATTCAAAAATGTGATCTGAGTGATTTCAGCTGTGGCATGATTGTTGGTGCCAGATGGGCTAGTTTGAGTATTTCTGTAACTGCTGATCTCCTGGGATTTTCATGCACAACAGTCTCTAGAGTTTAACAAAACTCAAAACAAAAAAGCATACAGTGAGTGGCAGTTCTGCAGACGGAAAAGCATTATTAATTAGAGTGGTCAACAGAGAATGGCCAGACTGGTTCGAGCTCACAGAAAGGCTACAGTAACTCTGATTGTAGTGAGCAGAATGGCATCTCAGAATGCACAACACATTGAACCTTGAGGAGGAAGGACTACAACAGCAGAAAACCATGTCTGGCACTTTATTAGAACCATAGTGACCATAGTCACTTCAAGAGTTCTGCCCGTCGATTGAGTAGGGCATAGGGATACTCAATTTTGATGGGAATTCGTATTCATACATGCTCATACATTTTATTTGAATTTTGATATCACTGCCCCCTTGGCTGAACCAGGAAGTGCTTTTGAACGTATTGCGAGCTTCAGTCTCTGGGTGAAATGCACACAGAGGGTCTCCAAAAGCAAGTTGTGAAACTAGTTTTTTTTTAGTTGTGAATGGTGAATGGAAAAAGGAATGCATATTAACTCTACCCCCAAACCCCAACCCTAAACCTGTCAGTGGAGTTAAATGTTATCTTAGAGGGAAAATGCAACCTCAGAATCACACTAGTCACTGATTATGCAAACACAATTACTTCCTGGTTAAAACATAGGTCAAGAACCTAGGTGTCCCATGCTGCAGATGCAATGCCACAGGAGAAGGTAAACACACTTGAACTGATGCAAAAATGTCTAATGGGAGATGCTGCTTCTCAGTAACTTAGCAGAATGGGGTCGATGTCAGGGTACTGGAACATTTGAAAGCAACATGCTGACTTCCCATGTAATCATGCAGTTTTTTTTTTTTTCAATTTCTTTTTAAATGACACTCTTTTCGTTATTCGTCAGTGTGGCAAAGAGGAGGGCGGGGCTGGGCCGTAATGACGCACACCCGGCTCTTAATCAGGCTAATCAAGCCCACGAGAGGGATAAAGGCGGCCAGAGGCGGCAGTTTGGGAGAGAGAGAGCTACAGGCAGCTGTCCTGTATGTGTGTGTGTGTGTTATATGTCTGTTCCTGACTTAAGTGGCCAGCCATTGGGTTATAGTGAGCTGCCTGGAAGAGTGTTTCCCTACGGCTCTTTGGTACTAACCGCTGAGTTGTATTCTCTTTGGTTTGAGTGTCCTGCGTCACTCGAAACAACCGCTCCTTGATAATAGAAAAGTACGGATATGTGAGCGCAACATTAGGCTGGAGCTGTTGACCATCAATTACTTTCACTTGGTCAAAGGCGTGCTTGAGGGACTCGTCACGCGACTGCTCCAGAGGGAAATCCCCCTCTGGGAAGCCCCTGAGAATGGGAATTTCCTGGTCTGCGTCATCCTGATTCGGAGTCGACGTTGACGGCCCTGGCACATTCTCTCCAGCCATAATATCGCACATCACACACCGCGACACTTCCCTTTATCCCTCTCGTGGGCTTGATTAGCCTGATTAGGGGCCGGGCATGCATCATCACGGCCTGGCCCCGCCCTCCTCCTTGCCACAGTCAGTAATTCATCAGAAACAGTGAAATGAAGCTGAAACAAAATGCAGTGTTTCTTTTATAGCAGTTTTTCCAGTTTATGATTTTCAATATTTTTTTTTTTTTTTCAGATAATGGGGTGTGTGTGGTTGCCAGGGTCCAAATGGGGGCGTGGCCAAAGAAAAAAAAGGGGACAACCACTGAATAAGTATTTGGGTATTTATACCTCTGTTCTTTAATGTTTGGTGATGTGTGTTGAATGTTTACCTGATCTTATATGTTGAGCTTTGGCATTATTTCTTGCCCATGGTTAATGTAATGACACATTTCTCACAGTCATGTTTTGAAATCCATTTATTTACTTAATTTGTTCCTTTTCCAAAATAAATACTTCATTGGAGTTCAACATCATCTTGCCTCGTAAGCCCCTCGTTACATTTCTAAACCACACATGCATACATAGAGAGAAGTCATTTATCAGCTAGCATTGCTAACACAACATTTATCTCTACAGTGAGTCTTTGAGTTCCTCATTGGCAAACACCAAACCATCCATCACTAGTCCTATTCGTCATGTACTGCCTTGCCTCTGCAGACACACATACACAACTCTCCAGCAATCACATATCACTTATTTACACAGACACTGCATGATGGTGGGTGGGAAAATCTATCAGGCATGTAAAATGAAAAATATTAAATGTATCAATTGCAAAGCAATAATTGATTAGCAAGAGCAATGCTATCCCCTCTCCTCTATTGATCTGCTATGACATGTCGAGTCATTTGTCTCTTTGGAGCGCGTCTGTATGCACACAGCACATGCTAATGGTCACTTAAATGAATCACAAATCATTAGCAAAGACAAATGACCCAATTGAAGATCCTTCACTATAGCCTTGGACCCCTGAGAAGGAGCTATTCCACACTGACAAGCATTTACCAGTCTGTTTCTTAAATAAACACGCTGCATGTGAAGGTGCTAGTACAGCTATAGCTGCTCAGTGAAGAAATAATTAAGACAAAAAATTTAATTAATGACCAATAACCAAATCTATTAAAAAGCTTCTTTTTTTTTTTTTACCACAATTTCCAAAAATAAATAACGTATAATTTAAGTAAATATATTATTACATTTAAGTAAATAAATTAATTCCTAAAATATATTGCAAATACAATTATAGAAATTAAAAATAAATTATAAATAAACAATTTTACCAAAAAATCAATGACCAATAACCTTAAAATATTATTTTATATATAATTAATTTATATACTGTACATACATTTAATTATCCAATAAATATATTTAACAATAAACCTGTTTTAAAAGCTTATTTTTCCTATTATTTACCCAAATTTTCAAATTCAAATAAATAAATATATAATTACATTTAAATAAATACATTAATACTTACAAAATAATATAACATTTTCAATTATAAATGAATTAAAAATAACTTCGAAATATACAATTTTGCAACAAAATAATAAGTAATAGCTCATAAAAAGATGATATATTTTAAATGAATCTAAAATTAAAATATATAATTAAATGTATATTTAACTAAAAACATTTAATTACACAATACATACTGTATATTTTAAGACAAATCTGTTAAAAAGCTTCATTTTTATCCTTTTTAAGATTGAACAATTACATTTATATAATACACGTTTAGATAATATCTTATTAAATGTACATTTCTAATATATTTAAAAATAGACTACGAAACACTATGTTAACCTTTGAGTTCACAGGCTGCTGTATGAATGAAATATAGTTTTGCATGAGTCACCCACAGCACACAGTTCACATATCTCTTAAACTGCTGCTCTCTGATTGACTCAAAGGACAATAAATTATAATCAGCCCTGCTGGGGCAATAGGAAATTTCTGTTTAAGTGTGTTTTTACATTTCTTTTGATCTCCAGCTCAGGAAAACTAAATAGGGCTCCCTGATAGCGCACGTACATCACCCAGACATCTATTTGATATGTGTGTATACATCCGGAAGATGTATTTTTTAGGTTGTTTGCTCAACTGCAACATGCTTATAATGTTGACATTCCTCTCAGATGTCAATAAGACATTCATCAGATGTCTTTGAAATGTTTATGATTTAGAATGTTTGTAAATCTGATCTTTTTAAGATGTTTAGCAGATGTTAGTTAGAATGCACTGCTTTTCAGATGAAAATATCTAAAATGGACTTCTCAGAGATGTACGTGTGCTGTCTGGGCTGTGTTATATTCAGAGGACCAAATGTCATTGGTAATTAAGACAACAGGCAGATAAAGGTAGCTTTTAAACTGTTCCGGGACCAGTTTCCTTAGGAGTCCATTCAAAGACACTGTTGGTTAAGCCATTAACTGTTTAGGCAGCAAGGCACCAAGTCAGCAACATTAGCTTTTGGATGCCTAAATAATAACAGACATCTGATGTTACTTTCTAAACAGAACACTCCCTAAACATTTACAAAATTGGAAAGGTAATTACACATGAAAACCACACTAAATCAATGGCTGATATTAATTTAGTTTGTATTTCCTGTGTAATTACCCTTACAGTGTCACTATGTGTAACAGTGGGCTTTTCACTCATGTTTGTAGTGTTCTCCTAATGAAGTGCCTCATGATTTTTGATTAAAAATATTCCTCTTTAGTACAAGCACTAGACTAATCACTAGCACTAGACTGGATGTTGTGACTCGTCAATAATCACACCATTCAGAACAACCAGAAATCTTAGGGTTGTTTTTGAGGATCAGTTGAACTTCACTGACCACATCGCAAAGACAGCCAGATCATGCACTTTTGCACTGTACAACATTAGGAAGATCAAACTTTCCTACCTGAGTATACTACACAACTTCTTTTCCAAGATCTTGTCATATCTAAACTGGACTACTGCAGTGCTCTTCTGGCAGGCCTTCCTGCATGTACAGTAAAACCTCTGCAATTAAGCCATAACGCGGTGGCGCATTTGGTTTTCAACAAGCCCAAGAAAGCGCATGTCACGCCTCTCTTCATCAAGCTGCACTGGCTGCAATTGGTTGCCGCATGAAGTTCAATATATATATATATATAATATATATATGTATTGAGTTTAACTGCTATATTATATTTAAAACATTATTTAAACAGTTCTGAAAATAATAGGTGAATATCAAGAATCTTTGTGAAGATTCTCTGATATTTGTCAAACCCACCAATAAAGCAAACGTGATGTATTAGTCTGTAATTACAAAGGAGCGGTTTCTGAGACCACCAAATTCGAATCCTTCAGTTTCAGGGGTAAAACCCAAAAGACGACGATACGATGAGCAGTATTTAAGTTTAGGATTTACATGGACAGGATCAGTTGATGCACCATGAACATTATGTGTCGACTGTTAGGAGATTTTAGCTAAAGATAGCATGACACCTGTCTATATGTAAAATTAAATGTAAAGGCCACTGAAGCTTCATATCACATTGCACTGTGTATTGCCAAGGCGGACAATGTACATAACATCGGTGAGACACTGATTCTGCCGGCAGTCAAAGATATGTGTTCCTTGAAGACAGTAGAGGCAGCTGCATCTAAGCTTGATTTTATTCCACTCTCTGACAACACAGTGGGTCGGCACATCTCTGACATGGCACAGGATGTGAAGGAGCAAGTGTTAGACAGCATCAGGCACATCCCATTTTTTGCACTCCAGACCAACAAATCCACTGATGTGGCCAGCTGCGCACAGCTGTTAACATATGTGAGGTACGTGAAAAACATGGACATTCAAGAAGAGTTTCTATTCAGTAGTCCTTCGCCCGCGTGCAAACACACACACACACACACACACACACACACACACACACACTTCACTCTGTACTACAGATCTTCTGACTGGTTTGACTGAGATGGACCGTTATTGGAATTTCAAATTATGTTCTTTTTTTTTTTTTTTTTTTTTGCTAGGAACTAGCATTTTTTTTTCTTTTTTTTCGCCACCATTTTAAAAATGATATAATAAAAACATATATATATAAAAAGTTGTATATTCAATGTCACAATTTAGTTAATAACTTATGCACTTTTCTTGTTAAACAATAAATGATAAAAACATTTAAATAATGTCAATCTGTTCAGATGGGTGTGGGGCATCATGTACGTTGTGTCACAAGGGAGGCCCAGTGTCTTTGACTTTGAAAACCCCTGGACTACATAATCGGCATCGAGAGAGAGGAAGGGAATGGAGCTCTATGGCTAATTCACCTGTGGAGACCAGATGGCCTATCTGTCCAACTACAACTGACACTCCTTGTGGCCATCCTTTAGTCTTTGATGAGCCCATGCAATTAGGGGCACCGGGCTCTTGCAAGCTGAACAAAGCCAAAGGATGAGGGAGAAGTGCTGCCTTTATTGTGGTAGATCTGGCCACTTCAGAACATCTTGCCCTGTGTTTCTGGGAAAAGGCAAAACTCGTCCAGAGGAGGGAGAGCTGTGATGAGTCAGATTACCACTCCCAAGTCTAAGACAGTTGGGGTCCTGCTGTTTGTCTTTCTGTCTTGGGGAGAGAAAGAACATGTTTTAAGGGCCTATAGGGATTTTGGGGCTGCAGGTAATTTCATGGATTCCAGCTTTGCTACACGCCTCAGGATTCCTCTCATTGACCTTGACCCTCCTGTTACTGTCAACGTCTTGGTGCAGGTAGAGTCTGCCATCTCACTGCCCCACTACATCTCAGTAGAAGGACAACATCCGGAGACCCTTCAGTTCCACCTCATCAATTCTCTCATGTTCCCTGTGATTCTTGGTTATCCCTGGTTGGTCCAACACAATCCTCACATTGACTGGTCCAGTGTGGTGGTAATCAAGTGGGGTACCACTTGCCAAGCTACATGCATCTTTGCTAGACCTTCTCCACTTCCTGATTCCCCTGATCCTCTTGAGTTGTCCTGAGTCCCCTCTGAGTACTTGGATCGGATGGAGGTTTTTAGCAAAAGGGGTGGATTATGACTAGTGAGGGTCCTGGGGCACATTTTCTTTGCCCAAGATATGAACGGAGAACAGAGGCTTACTCCTAGTTATTGAGCAAGTTAGCCGTGGACTACCATGGATAGTGGCCATAACATTACAGCTTGTAATTAGATAATTATATAAGACTCTTGATATTGACCAATTTGTTAAACAGTTTTAGGTAAAAGCCGACCCACAGCTGAATAGTAAACCCTTACCAAAACAATAACATTACATAGCAAGTTAGCCAAGCACTACCATGGATTGCAGATGTCAAATTACCGTTTGTAAAAATAAATCCATCTCCAAACTTGATCACTATTCATGATAGTAAGAACGACAAACAATCTGAATAATTCTACACAACTGTAGGTAAAAGTGGGCCACAGCTGATTAGCAAAACTATTTCAACACAATAACATTAGCTAACAGGTTAGCAGAGGCCTACAGCTGTGCACTGGGTGTACACCATAGCTACAAAACAAAACTCTGCATTTGAACTCTCAGCAGCAGATAATCCACAAATAATCAAACATAATCAAACATACTGAAGCGCCAGATTGTCCCAACTAAGTGGGAACTGCACCATCTTTCAGAAGTAACCATCTTGAAAATCCGACATTGGTTGTGGTTCTACTTCTGAGGAATATTGGTAAAAATAAATTTTAACCACTGATACTTCAATTTGTCTGCCTCTGAAAGTCCAAACAAAAAGGTTTTGCTTATGCAGTGACAAAAACAGCATCTTCTCGACATGGTGACAACACTAACCCAACTCATCCTGGCCTCCGCTATAACTACGTTTGTTTGAGGGTGGGCCAAAGTAGCCCGTAGGCAGGCACTAGATACTTCACGGAAGAAATGGCTGGACTACAATCCAGCCATTTCTTGTAGTTCTTGAACAGTGTTGTCTGTGGGAGAGAATAACTACCTTTTGTGTGGACTATCGTGGTTAAAAAACATGAGTAGCTTTGATACAATGTAATCATCAACAAGTGCATTTAGGACTTAGGACTTATATTGTGAAATGAATAAGGTCTCCATATAATTAATTTTAATTTCTCAAATAAATGTATTTTTGTCAAAACACATAAGTATGGATTTGGTCTATTCAATAGGGATCTCATGTACAGTAAGAATGCATGCATTTGCATTCATTAAAAAAAAATATTGTTTGAAAATTCGATTAAAACTTCCAGCTGAATGCAGACTGAGCATGCAAACAAAACATTTGTTTGGCACGTTTGGGAGTTTGCTAGTTGAAAGTCCCAGAGCCCACCGCCCTGATAACAAATCCAGTGATAATAGAAACAAATTCAATCATTGAGTCTGTGACCATCCTTCTGCTTCTGTAAAGAAGATCACTGGTTGGCGTCTCATGTTCATTACTCACTGTTTGATAGAATGACAATGCCACAGGGAACATGTAAGGTCACAATCAATCATTCACCATGAAACTAATGTACACTGAGCACAGCAGAATGTAGTGGGTAAATGACAGTGTGTGATTATCCTTGTTTGTTATTTATTCTATCTGTTTGTCCATCCATCCTGTGCTACTGTAGGTTTCTGTTTCTCTCTAGACCTTGTGCGGTAAACCCTCAGGGTAGAGCTGCCCTTTGGTTATACTGTATCTCTCTGTTTCTGAATTTATTCTATTACTTAAAAAAATAAACACTGTCTTTCTGTTAGTTTTCCGACAAAATACATTTGATTAGTTTTGTTCAGCATGGTTTTAAGGACAACTGAGCAAAAATTTGTGAGAATTATACATAATTTGTAGGAGGAGTAGTAAAAAAAACTTTACTAAGTGATCACTAGGTGGTCACTTTTCGACTGAGTGAGTCAGATGACAAGTTTTGATTAAATAAAGCATTTCAAAGATATTGTCACATATCCTCTTTGGTGTTGGCACAGTCGACATAATTGTGCTGTTATCTTGAAAAGTACCCCTTGGGATGACCCATATTTTTCGGATAATGTTTGCCACATTTGTTTGAGGTTGGACAAATTTTGTACGAGGAGCAGCGGAAAAACAGTTTTTGATCAAATTCAAAATGGGTAAGAATATGATTAACCATGATAAATGAAGTATTACTGGATTCTGCATGATCCAATGAATAAACGGGCCAATTAAAAAGTTATTGAAATAATAAAAGCTTAGATATCTAATTTTCATTTCTTTTGACCACAAGGTGGCACTATCCCAAAACTGTTCAGTTATCGTCAGGGCATGGTGCCAATTGATGCCTGCAAAGTTTCGTTCCAATAAACCAAAAGGTAATCAAGATACCACAAATTGACCCAAGGAATACATAGATATCAAGCTTATCATTTTAGGATAAATGTTTAGGACAAAGATAGCCTTTCTCAGATATCTTGACCTGTAGGTAACACTGTCACCAAACTTGGTGTGTGGCCTGAAATCATGGTCCTAAAGAAACACACCAAGTTTCGTTTTGATAGACCAAAGCATGGTCCAGTTTCCCACTAACATACAGTAGTTTACTTTGCATTGGTGTAACTTTTCAACAAAGGCTAAAATCAAATTTCTGTTAAATAATTTCTGTACGGCTTAGTCTGAAGATCATTTGAGCCATTTTTGTATGAATTGGATCAAATCTCTATGAAGACTAGTGAAAAAACAATGAAGCATCACAATCCAAGATGCTGGCCACTGTAATGGGCGGAGTTTTAATGTAAGGGGTCTGTTACAATCCTCATTAGAAGAAGAGAACAAAAAAATATTTTGTTTCTAGACCAAACAGTTCAAAAGATATGATGGTGGTGCTATAGAGTTTGGCCAAGAGACCCTAAATTTGGTCAGGGGACTATTCATGTCCACCCCAATCAGTGTGCCAAATGTCATTTTCCCATGAACGGTTCATAGGGCTGCCAAAGACTGATTTTTGCGAGGAAAAATTTTCAAGAACAAAAACAAAAATAGTTGTATTTATTCTATTATATATATTATCTATTTTATATATAGTTCCTTCATTAATAGTCGGCGTGAGCATCATAGTCATTTACTAACAGCCATTTACACTTTGCACTGCCCGTCTCTATTCAATTCCAGCGACCCCAGATAATTAGCATTGTGTTTCATTTACTTGGCTACACTTTTGCTCTGTTTTGCTTTGTATTTTCAAACTGCTATAGTAGGCCCTATGTGTATCTCTTTGTGCATCTAAGGTTTTTAAGACCTGGAAATTTCACTATAGAAATTTTATCTCACATCATCTCAAATATCTCCTTTTGGACTTTCATGGTAGAATAAATGTGTGTAAACACTTTTAGCAGATTTAATAATCTGCTTGGCACCCCGGTAATCAAGCCATGCATGCCCTCATGATATATTTATTCATCACGGAAAAGTGATGCCAGAAGTCCAGGGGCCTGATGTATAAACATTGCGTACGCACAGAATGGGCATTGAAATGTGCGTAAGCAATTTACCACGAACATATCGTGATTTATAAAAGATAAACTTGGCGTAAGTATGTGCGCACCGTCCGAACGCTCTTGACTGTGCGTACGCACTCTTTTACTGGTGTGTGAATTGCCGACTCTAGCTGGACAAATAATGAACTGAACAGACTGATTATAAACTCTGATTTTCATTTAATTCACATTTAAAATAAAAAAGTATGTAGTTAAGCACTTGAAACAAAGTAATCATTATCAAGCCAATAGCAGGCTATATTATTTTTATGTAACTAATTAAAAAGTCATTCAAATATAAGCTGTAAAAGGGAAATATTGGTTTGGGATGCGCTGCGTTTGGAGAACTTTCCCGTGGAACAAACAGTAACTAAAAATGACAGCGAAGATTTCTTAGTTTGAGATATTTTCTGTTCTATTACAATCATGTATTGAGGTAAGTACAGCATTTCAATAAAGATTATCTGTAATGCGATGTACACTTGACTCTATCTGACGTGAAATGGCTCGGTAAAATGGACAGTAGCTATAAGACAGGCACTGCTGGACACATTCAGTAGTCGAATGGACCAATGGAGGAGAGACAATTCTCATCAGAAACAGTATTGTACAGCTGCAAACAGCCCCCTACAGTTGTGCAATCACTAGCAATCACATAAAATGTGCATCAAATGTGCTGCCTGCTCCACTTCATCGCAATGAAGTTCTTGTCTAATAAAAACATGATGAAAAGTACATTTACCGTTCAGCTGTTTTTTGAATATAAAATACCAGTCAAATATCAAATCTTAGTAATCCGATGAAATCAGACAATGCTGCACAAAGAATTTTAATAATTTTTGTTTTGTTTTCAGTACTAAATATTTAACTTCTCAAAAAAAAAGAAAAAAAAAAAAACACCCTTAAAACGATTTAAAAGGTTTTATGGGAAGCAAAATTGCCTTGGTTAGATTTATGTCTGCAAAGATAAAAACATTTTGCCAAGGGATATTCAAGATATATTCTTTGAAAACAAGTTCATATCTTAATAAATAATGTATCTTCATGGTGCAGCATCTAACCTTTGGGCACATGCGACATTTACAGTCTTATCTCTTATAATACAGTTTCTCGTACCGTTAAACGCAGTAATCACGTGTCTGGATGGTGAAATGCATATGGTAATTGTATGCAGATGAGGATATGCATAGTAACAACTGGCATTGTACACTCCTCCATATATAGTTATTTTGGGGAGGAGACGGGGTGGGGACTGAATCACGTGCATGTATGCACAATCTTCCGCTAGCTGGAATTTATTAAGGGAACTATGTGCAGGTTCTGGCGTACGTACTTCTGAATTTTTTTTGTACGTACACAAAATCTGACTTATAAACACACACTTTTAGGAAGAAATCTAAGCAGAGTTTTATACATGAGGCCCCTGATCCTGGTATGCTGCTCTTGGTTTGCCAGTTTTCCGTCCTCTCCCTGTCTGTTGCTTAAATACCTTCAAGCTTTCAGCCAATAGACATTTGTTTCATATCAGAGACTTACAAATTATGTTCAGCCTGGAATTAAGGACATCTAGTCACTCAAGGGGGATCTGGCTGAGGCTTAGCTACCCTCCCTCAGGATTTGATTTAATGGCTCTGTTTTTAGTTCTGTCTGGAACTCTGTGGACATTGACTTGGTTCTATCAACACCCAAATAAGATAATCAAGTTCTTCAGAATTACTTTAACACTGAGAAACTCTGGACTCTGAGAAAAACTGAACTCTGAACCTTAAAAATTCTGGACTATGCAGAGTGGTGGCCCTCCAAAAGCAGATTGGATAGCTCTGCTCTAAATGCTCTACATATGCCTATTGTTCCTTGCTGCAAAGATGTACAGTATGCTTCCTGATCGAATTCATATTATCAGTGCTCTTTAGCAATATGCTTGTTGCCTACAGCACAGCTGCCTTTACTTATTACTGCTTGCTGAAACCCTGAGTATTTTTTCTTGTCAGTATTTGTGACAGTATTTTGAAACTTAGAATATCTGTTGTTTATTATTTTCTACCTCCACCAAAAGGACTTGAAGTTCAGTTTTTGAAAATTTTAGTTTCCGCTTAATTTTTTGTCATGTCTTTAGCACATACTGTAACTTGAATGACAAGCAGATTAAAATAGATAGTGATCTTGAGTAAAATAAGCAACAGATGCACAACGATAAATCAATCACCCTCACTGCTTTTTGTTTAATTGATTTTTAATAAAAATAAAAAAACGTAATTAACGGCATTACTGAACCAACGTGATTTGAACGGTTGATGTGCGACATAGTTATTATGGTTTGGGGAAATAGTCGTGACAAGCTGGATAGTTTCTACAATGATGCATTGTACCATGGTGGTTACTACAGGAAACACACCCCTGATAATTCAGTGAATGGTTCATTAGACTTGATTCAAACCAATAACTTGGAGTTTGTGAGTCCTTTTGATTGATTCCTTAAAAAAAAACTTTATGTACAGATTTGTGAATCGAACTACACAGATCATGCTGTGTGTTTGTTGTGCAGCCAGTGAAGATGTGAAAGATGGTAGAAAGACATGTCAAGGTACTGTAAAATATTATTTATTTTGCCCTGTGGCAAGTATAGAAAACACTCAGCATATTTTACTAAATGAATATAATTTCAAAATTGCAGGTTAAAGGAATAGTTCACCCAAAATTGAAAATTTGCTGATAATTTACTCACTTTCAGGCCATCCAAGATGTATCTGAGTTTCTTTCTTCATCAAAACAGAATTTAAGACTTTTAGGATTTGATTTCAGGCCTCCTCCTCTAAACAATGCAAGTGAATGTACTCCATTTTTTGACAATCCAAAATTCATATTTAGGGTGCATCAAAATAATCCACACGACTCCAGTTGACAAATAAAGTTCTTCTGAACCCAAACAATTGATTATTTTGAGAAACAAAACAATACTTATATACTTTTTAACTACAAATGTTCGCTTCCGTACATCTCTGTGAGGCGCGCTCATAAGAGGGATGACGTAAGCTCGTTGGTAAGGTCACGCATCACGTGGAGGAGGAGTCAGGAAGCGCGTCATTGTTTACATTGTTTTTTTTTTTTATTATTATTATTTGGAAATTATTTTTTATTTTATTTTATATTGTTTTGAAATTGTTTTGGACTGTTTTGGTTTGTGAACGGCGCTTGGTCTGTGGTCTGTGCAAGTTTCTCTTGTAAACAATGATGCGCTTCCTGACTCCTCCATACGTGACCTTACCAACGAGCTTATGTCATCCCTCTCATCACTGTCAAAAAATGGAGTACATTCACTTGCATTGTTCAGAGGAGGAGGCCTGAAATTAAATTCTAAAATTCTTAAATTCTGTTTTGATGAAGAAAGAAACTCAGATTCATCTTGGATGGCCTGAGGGTGAGAAAATTATCAGCAAATGTTCATTTTTGGGTGAACTATTCCTTTAAATACATACATTGTTAAAGATATTGGTTATATAGTTTCAATGCTGTTTAACATAAACATACCTTTTTATTTCCTTTTTAATATTCATGTCTGCATCCACTGCTCAGAGAGAGTGCAAAACTGTTTGAAGATGGTTTCTCTCTTGTGTATAAGAGTCACATATTCTTCCATCATTCACCCTTGAGCTCAAGCCTTTGAACAGCCGCTAAAAACACAGAATGCTCACAATGAGAATCACTCCTGCAATATGCCAGACACAGCGTCAGAGCACATTTAAAATCCTGCCGTGAACGAGTCAGACTGGCTGTTCCGAGTCCTTTGGAAAAACACTTGATGAAATATCAAACCATGACTGAAAAGCACCACACTCCCGATCCCTTCTGTTGTGAAGTCTAAATCCCCAGTATGGATTTGGTTGCAGACAAGTTGGTCCCGTGTTCCCAGGGATCTAAGCAGAGAATCAACGGTCCAATCAGGCCCAGTGTGATTGCATGTAACAGTCGAAAGGCTGGAGGCATGATTGATAATATCTCTAAAGTACCTCTCAATTTATTTCAAAAGATTTTTCTCTTTCTTTTGATGATAGACAACAAAGTAAACATTTAAAATAGTCTTTGGGGTTTAATAGGCCAAATGGCCATGGAAATAACTTTAATTCTAAGGTCATGAGACACAAGTCACAAAAAAACTCTGTTCCAAAAACTAGTGAGCTGCATACAGTACCAGTGATGTCCGGTTGCTGAACGAGTCATTCTTTTGAACCAGTTTTTTTTTTTTTTTTTTTTTGTGAACTGTACACTAAACTGAGAACCATCTGTTTCTGACATGTCCGAAATGCTGAGAACTGAAGAGTAAGCTGCTGATACTATGAGCATGTGTGTATGGGGGGGGTTGGATTCTCTTATCATTTACTATCAAATGCAAGCAATAACATGGCTCATTTCTAATTTGAAATCTTTGTTACTGTTAACGGCTGTCACCCCTCCCCATCCCCTTTCACACGCACTCCAAGAAAGTGAATGAGGGAGACAGGAGAAGAAACTGTGGCTGTCTGAGAGATGTCAGACAAATCTTCTGTAATACAATTTGGCTACCTAAACCAGTGTTTCCCAACCATTGTGCTCACTAGTGTGCCGTGAAAGCATAACTATCATAACATTATTGTTCTAACAAACTCTAGTCCGCTGTCAAATGCAACTCCTCACATACCCACAAAATGATGCTTCATCATCACACTTGTAGTAAAAACATTCAGTCAGTGAACCGAATGAATGAATAGAATACAACAGGTGTATTATTTTACTCAAAGACTAAAAGCTGTTTATTTGTGCACAGCATAGAGTTACAGATGTTATGAACAGATGTGGCTTACTTGTTGTGTTTCTCTCATGAAGCATAAAAAGAACATGAGAAACTGTTACATACGATTACTAAAAGCAAATTCTCCCGTTTTAAACAAGTCCAAAAACACCATGATACGATGTGTAGATTCTGAGGTACTGTAATCTTCACGAGCGCGTTTGACATCTGAACCAGTGAATGGAGGCCGGGCGGCTGCTTCCGGGTCCTAGTGCCTGCCGGATCCAACTTCTGTCAGTGCTGACCAGAACCAAGAAATATGATCATATTAGCCCATTTTATCATCGTTACATTGGCTACCTGTTAAATTTCGTATTAATTAAAAAATTCTGTTAATTACGTACAAAGCTTTGATGGTCTAGCTCCATAGTACTTAAGTGACCTTCTACCATGCTATATTCCATCATGTTCATTACGATCGCAAAATTCTGGCCTGTTAATAGTTCCTAAAATATCAAAATCCACAAAAGGAGGTAGATCCTTTTCATATTTGGCTCCTAAACTATGGAATATTCTCCCTAACACTGTTCGAGAAGCAGACACACTCATTGAGTTTAAGTCTAGACTAAAGACTCATCTATTTAGCCAGGCATACACCTAATTTATCCTTCAACTCACAATTAGGCTGCTTTAGTTAGGTCTGCTGGAACCAGAACAGTGATCATGATCTATAAATCTGCAATAAATTGAATGGCATCTATGCTAATATTATTTTATTTGTTTCCCTGTCTCAACCTTGGGACTCCTATCCTGAGGTCACCAGAACCGGCCAGATCCAGATCCGTTCCTGCTTGGTGTTGGACTCCACTGCTACGTGTCGCTGTGTGATGACGACTAAATGCAGCCGGTGCCAGCCAAACATCACTTCAGTCTATTACAATGGACTTCAGAGGATGAACTGATGCCAACACCAACCATAAGACATGGGATACTTCATATGCCATTGCCTGAACCATGGACTTAGGATAGACCTCACCGAAATTACCAGCCAGGTTGAACTGCGATGCACCTGACTGATTTCTGCCTGCATCACCTTGGTCTAATGATGGACTACACTCTTAAAATGGAATACATAGACTATCAATTAATTGCAAACAAAACCCTTCATCAGCCAACTAACAAGGACAATGCATCTATGTGAATTTCTGCAGTTAATCCAGGATGGACTTCAAAGATATTAGACATTAATCTTACAGTTCATACAAAATCTTTGTTTTAAACACTGACCCTTAACACTTACTTAGTTTAATCATTTTAAACCAAGACTTGCACTATACAGAAGTAATATCTGCATTATATTCATGATGTTAGTCAGAGGGGAACTGGCCCCCACAGTGAGTCTGGTTTCTCCCAAGGTTATTTTTCTCCATTATCCAACATCTTATGGAGTTTTGTGTTCCTTGCCACAGTCGCCTTCGATTTGCTCACTGGGGTTCTAAATACAATTATTATTTAATTACTTATTTTTAAACAATTCACAATCGTATTTTATCAAACTACACAATGATGACTCTAAGACATTATAGATATTACAGTTTTATCTTCTGTTAATGCCTGATCTTCTGTAAATCTGCTTTGAAACGATGTGTATTGTGAAAGGCGCTATACAAATAAAAATGACATGACTTGACTTGACCTCATTATACAGTGTACATATGTTACTTGCAATTTTTTGCATAACCGAATTTCAAACATTATGAGTTCACGCTACTAAGACAGACAAGTTCTTGAAAATGAAAACTAATCGACGATGGTTATGTGGGGTAGTGGTGTGCCATGGGATTTTTTAATCATATAAATTGTGCCGTGGCAGAAAAAAGGTTGGGAAACACTGACCTAAACCACAAAGAGTTCATCCTCACCCAGGAAGATGTACAAAATAAGTGCTAAACATTCACTTTTATTAAATAATATCGATAAATTAGCCAAAGTTCCTACATTACATGATATTTCAGCTTGTTTAACAAATGCTAGCAGAGTAGCAGGTGTTCAAAACATGGTAAATTACTCTCTCTTTTGATAATTGTACACCTGTAGCACAAATGCTAGCGTTGCAGATTGTTTATAAATTGGGTTGATAGGAGACATCTCTGGCGACAGTCAAACACCTGCTAAGCTAATGGGAGCATTGCAGTTTTGTTTCCTTTAACGTCATCTTCCGAGCATCTGCTTTTAGTTGGAGATCGGAGATACAGTATCATGTGGAATATCCCACCATCTTCACCCCTCACCCAAAGAGATTTAGTTATACATATTAGCTACCTATGCATTTACTGTTTTTTAAGGCACTAGTTTCAGTTGTTTGCCAGCTATTTGCCACCTAGCTAGGTGCGCAAGCTACCTAAATTAGTTAACATATATTGAGGGGTGTAGCTAATGCAGTGTTAACTTTGTGAGAGATTGAGAGGACAGGGCATGTGGTGACTGTATTTCCTAAGTTTACATTTTAAATAGGCTGCTTTGATTATGTTTGGCATTCTTTGTTCTATTTTCCAGATTTAGCTATGTGGTTAGCAAACTGCACACATTTATACAAGGCTTGTTGTTGGTTCAAAAACTTACTATATTGTTTAAGACAGAGAAAGGTGAAGACTTGAGTACTAAATAATTGTTTGATATATTCTGTATTTAATGATAGTTTCTAGGGGAAGAGACATCCAGAAAACCTGATGCGATGCTTGCACAAACATTTTATTGTCTTAGGTGGATGGTTAAACTTGCAAAAGGAGTGTTGAATAAAGATGGTTAAGTTGATTTCAGCTCCTTAGTGTTTGAATTTGTTTGCTCATAGAAAACTCACAACTGCAGTGCCTTTTGATTAATTTATCAAGACATTTCTCATGGTACACCGATACATACACGCACACGCACACACCTAAATATATATATATATATATATATATATATATATATATATATATATATATATATGGCAATAAAAGAGGTGAATGAAGAGGAATCTTCATTTGTTTTCTGTGGGTGTTTTTATGGGAATGTGGATCTTTCAGGTCATTTTGAGGAGTGCCTATGGTTTGCGTGTTCCATATTTTATCATAAGTGTGTCATGCAGTGTGGGACTCCCACTGGTCTGGTCTTGGTCTTGACTCGGTCTTGCCCTGCCTTGGTCTTGACTTGGTCTCAACCCCTCAAAGTCTTGGTCTTGTCTCGGTCTTGATACACTCTGGTCTTGGTCTTGACTTGGTCTCGGTTTAGGTGGTCTTGACTACAACACTGCTTGTTACTATAACTTAATTCAATAAAAGGTAATAATCTGCAATTTGTGCTTACATATGGCTTTATTTGAATGTGGTTGAGTGTGTATAACACACCACTGGGCTGTTACAATTACGTCATAAGGTGATGATGTAAAATAACTGCTGAATCTGTTTTTTTTTTATTAATTTTTTTACAAACTGTCTGAAAGAACCAGTTTACGGAAATTAATCAGATTTTCATCACTACAGTGTTGGGGAAGCTACTTTGAAGCTGTAGCTTCCCAAGCTACAAGCCACGCAAAACTTAAAGTAGCTAAACCACAGTCAATCTGCTCTTTTTAAAAAGTAGTTAGCTACACTACAAGTTACTAACAAAAAGTAAATCAAAGCTATTTAAATAATATTTTTATACATAAAACAATCGGATGATATTGTTTAATTCTGCAAGAATTTATTAATATCGACTGATGGTTATATATTTCATAAGGGTGACAGTCCCTTACTTAATGAAAATTAACCATGGTTTTACTACAGTAACCACAGTTTAACCATGATATTTGTAGTAAAACCACAGTAACCACAAAACTAACCATGGTTACTACAGTCATGGTTACTACAGTATTGCTATAGTAAAACCATGGATTTAGTATACTTGGATACTAAAGTATTATTGTAGTAAAACCATGGGTAATTGTATCAAAACCATGGTTTCCACCAAAAAAACATGGTTACTTCAGTCATGGTTTCTACAGTCATAGTTACTACAATAATTTAAAAGGCCCTTCAAGGCTGTGCAGGATTCATGTGAATCAGTGAATCATTTATGTGAACTAGTTCATTTACATGAACCGTCTAAAAGAACTGACTTATTAAAACGAATCTGAGTTCCTAACGCTAAATATAAGGGAAACTGGTTCATTTACATAAACTGTCCAAAAGAAATGATTCACTTAAATGATTCAGTGTTCCCAGGCAGCGCTACATGAGAGAGAAAGAGGACGGTTTAGGTGAGTGTGTTTGATTACTACCTCGGCTCCACTGCAGCGTTCAAAATACAATGTGACAAATGTAGCATTTTGTGGCGCTACAGTGCTACTCGTTGAAAAATGAAGCTCATTACTGGAAAAGCGACACTAGCAAACATAGCTTAACTGGTGACATGCTACTGAAAAATCACTACTTTTAGTTATTACACGGTTCTCTGATATAATCGATTCTGATTGGACAACGGCCCCATCTAGCAATCTAATATTTCTGAGAAACAGCCGCACAACTGGAGATTAACCCTCTGGGGTCGACGCACGCACCGGCGTGTCCTGCTGGAATTTTTCCTCTTAACAGCGGAAACAACATTTTTGGGCATACAGATAAGTGTAAAACATCATTAGAGACTATAAAGGGTCAACTTTTATTTGTGTACACACACAATAACAACAAAACCTTGTGCTTTTGTAAAATAAATAGGGTGCGCTTTCAGTCGTCTGTCTCCGTGAGCATCTTTCTGAAACACGTCACAAAAATGAACTGAATCTCTGCGAATACTTATCAGACAAACATGAAACATATGTCTAAAGAAAGCTTAAAATGTCTACTTTTAAATAAAACAATTCAAATTTAAAACAAATATTCTCCTGTAATGTAATCTGTATGAAACTAAAGAGATGTACAGTTTCTCCTGGCTCAGCTAATTATCGCTAATGTGATCCCACCCACGCGCAGAGGGCACTATTCATACGGTAATGTGCTAAGGCGATCAATGCAAATGATAAACGCCCACAACAATGCCTTAAAAAGCATCAAGTTCATCATCAGATTCATTCACTTTCCTACACGTTTGGAAGATGGCATGCTACACAGGTGAGGAAGCTCTACAGATGGTCCTGGATAGTGACGAAGAGTTCACATTTTCCTCAGAAGAAGACTCCGATGAACGTTTGCATTTTGAAGAGTGACTTAATCCAGCCGAGGATACAATTTCGGATGAGTTTTACGTACATTAGTTGACATGCTATTTTATATAAACATGGACATATTTTACTAGATGGACTATTTCCAGACTTGCCAGCCAGGATTCAGAGTATTGAAATTTGAAATATGTCCTAATAGACAAGTTTTAGTTACATTTAAATGTTGTTTCGGCTAAAGCAGGTATTTAAATTGTATGCTGTCTGATATAAATATGATATGTAATATGATATAAAAATAATATGAATGTTTAGATTATATTTTAACTAGTGTTTATGCTGCCTCATTATCATCAACGAAGCTTGTGCTTGCAAATATCTGTTCGGGTGTAAATGTGTAAAATGTGCTGTAAATATGCCCATATTAGAAAATCAGCATATTAGAATGATTTCTGAAGGATCATGTGACACTGAAGACTGCAGTAACGATGCTGAAAATTCAGCTTTGATCACAGGAATAAATTGCATTTTACAATATATTTAAATAGAAAACAGTTATTTTAAATTGTACAAATATTTCACAATATCACTGTTTTTGCTGTATTTTGGATCAAATAAATGCAGCCTTGGTTAGCAGAAGAGACTTTTTTAAAAAACATTTAAAAAATCTTAGATCTTAAACTTTTAAATGGTATTGTAGGTCTAAAGTTTTTAAGTAAAGTCTTTATGTAAAGAAAATGTATAGTCAGATTACTTCTTTTAACTTAAACTTGATTTTGTGAATAAGCTACAAACAATACAGTCAATCATTAAGTCTCCTCATAATTTTGTAGTTGAAGCGGATCACTGAGGTTTAATGCCATATTCAGATTCATAATAGTTGTCATTTGAGGGCGCTATTTTGCTACTGTTGTGTTTGACAACTTTGGGACATGACTCTTCTGCTCGAAGTCGGTTAACAGTATCTTTGATATGCGTGGCTAATTCAACATCTCAGTCTTGTGGAAGTTAGACCAGCTAAAATCACTTACAGCACATTTAACTACTCCCCAACACTGCTACCTAGATAGCATTGACCATACGTGTCCTCTGGTGCATGGTAAGCCAAACGAAGCGGGTATTTTCAACTACTTCCAGTGTGAGTGTGGAATGAATCGAAAACACCCGGTTCACTTCGCTCACCACGTTCCAGTGGGCACTTACGGTGTAGGGCTTAGATCAGTGTTACTATCAGAAATAATTAATAATATATTAATTAATATTCAAATTAAATAATAGAATCTAACTCATTAAAACTTCATACGGGGCTCCAGTAAATGTAGTGCGCTACGTTCAGGAGAGGGTTTGGTTATTAGCAATAATTAATAATTATCAAAGATAATTATTAATTATTAAAATCAATAGAACATTGATGAGAATCAATGTTAGCTTTTTTTAATCCTTTAAATCAACAATTATCAAAGATAATCATTCATTATTAACATCAATGAAACATTGAGTAAAATTAACGCTAGCTTATTGATCCTTCAAATTCAACAATCATCAAAGATAATTATCAATTATCAAAAATCAATAGAATATTAATAAAGATTAATATCGCCGGGGCACCACCCTGGAATCAGGGACTAATAACCAGATAGTATAACAGTCTCAATATTAGATTGTTCTCTTAGGAAAATCGACATCCAAAGAATATCGATTTTCGAAAAAAAAACAATGAAGGCTTGAATCCGAGCACTGACATCCCGTCAGCATTTGACACAGGTGTATGCAAACAAACCAAAACACTTCTCTTTGAAATATAACAAAGTTTATTTATGCAGTAATATCAATTAATAATCAGTACAATGCAGTCAATAAACTTCCGACTTACAACTACAAACTAAACAGTGACATGATTAAATATGGTAACCAAAATAATCCTGTAACACATGAGGAAGGGGTGTGTGTGTGTGTGTGTGTGTGTGTGTGTAAGGATGGACGCTCACAAAATGGTGGACGTGACTCTCGTGGAGAGTACGTCACGTGAGATTTCCGGCCAGAGAATATGGCCACGAATGTGGACGGACAGAAACCGGTCAATGGTGTCTGCCCATTTACCGCGTGTCTCCACTTGTATGATAACTTGGGGACAAAGCTGAGCTTTATCACAAAGTTATCTACTAGCCAAAAGTGTGTGCGAGAATGTTTGTGAGGGGTCACGTGTGTGTGTGTGGTTAGTATGAGAGAGAGAGAGAATAAAGTGACGGCACCAAAGCCGGTTTCGCGATCGTGGGAGAGAAAGCAGCTGTTAGTTTATCACTCAGAGACGCGGCGGACAGCTCGTAAACCATCCCGTGGTCTTTGATTCTTTAATGGATAAACTCAGTGTGCCAATCTCACCCGCGATGGCAGAAATACACAACAGTCCAATGTGGTTGGACTACAACACAGCAGATCTCATTCGTGATAACAGTACATTACAGTAATACCTTGAGTATTATTAGCAGCAATGAGCGGACTCGGCGGTCCGTAAACTGTACAAGCAATAACCTTGATACACAAGAATAACACACTATAATATTCTATCTCTGCCCAGATGTAAACCTCTTACTTGAATCGCATAATGATGCAGCTAGAATGTGTGTTCATCCGTCGTTTGACTCCGACTCATTTCCTCGAGGCTCGGGTGATGACGGGAGGCCGTTTCCTTGCTCTGTCGGTGGGCGGTATGGCTGCTGATTCTCGGTGGGCTGGCGGAGAAATCAGCGACGTCGACTTGATTGAAGATGGAAGAGAAATCTTTTATCTCTTCACTTCTGCAGGCAAACAGATGAAGATGCGGATTGCTCAGCGGTCTCCTTCGGATCCGTTAGAGTGTTCGGTGGAACACAGAGTAATCTCAACTCATCCAGCAAGATGGAGATTGTATGGCCACAGTTTCAAGTCGGACGTTACTTCCTTGTGCCACGAGGCTGCACCTGAGAGCAGCGATGAGCTGCGTCTACGCACGGTGAGCAAAGTTGCTGGAAGCAAATCCCGGAAGCATCTCAGAGTTATTTCTACTCCCGATGACGTCATGGTTGAGGGCCGTTCTGTTGTGTGCCTCATCCAATAGGAGTTGAGAGTTCGATCCTTTAGTGAGCAAAGCTTCATGGGACTTGTAGTCTGTTTTGGACTCCCTTTGTTTGATTTTGGCGTGGTTTTTATCAGTAAGATTTATGACTTTGTATGTGGGCCTCAGTTAGGTTTTACGACTGTGTTAGGCCTGCCTTTGTCTTCTATCTGAATACATGAGGCCAAACAATGGTAAGGCATCATAGGTGTGCTCCCAACCTACAGACTGTTTCAAACAGTAGGCAGCAACATTACTGTGGGATACATTTCACTGTGGGATACATTACTTCACACAGTGTGCTCTGAAGGTATACTGCACATTTTATGAATAGGAGTGGGCAATATATGCTAAATATATATTGCAATATTCTAATAATTTTTGGTAGAAGACAATATATATCAAGATATACAAATTTTTATGGAATAGTGATTTAAAACATTTATGAAAAAATAATGAAAGTTCCTTTTTTTAGCATGAAAGTTTATGTCCAAAGTAACAGTAGATCTTTTACACATTTGAAAAACATTTATATTTTCAGAGGTGAACATATGGCACAGAGACACTGAATCAGACTCATTGATTATTAATGGACTGTTTGAACTGTTTGAAGAGAACCTAACAAACCTTCTGCCCATCGACAGGGACTAGTAACTCCATTAAACAGGAAGTCGGGGAGGAAGGACAGAGTGGAAGGACAGTAAGGAGATTTTTAAGAGGCAAGGGTGGGGGTGGGGGGGGCTGGGTAGCTCAGCGAGTATTGGCGCTGACTACCACCCCTGGAGTTGCGAGTTTGAATCCAGGGTGTGCTGAGTGACTCCAGCCAGGTCTCCTAAGCAACCAAATTGGCCTGGTTGCTAGGGAGGGTAGAGTCACATGGGGTGACCTCCTAGTGGTCATGATTAAGTGGTTCTCGCTCTCAATGGGGCGCGTGGTAAGTTGTGTGTGGATCGCCTCCACATGCGGAGTCTCCGCAGTGTCATACACAATGAGCCACGTGATAAGATGCACAGACTGACTGTCTCAGAAGCAGAGGCAACTGAGTCTTGTCCTCCACCACCCGCATTGAGGTGAGTAACCACGCCACCACGAGGACCTAGTAAGTAGTGGAAATTGGGCACTCCAAATTGGGAGATAAGGAGATAAATTAAAACAACTAAAAAAGAGGCAAGGGTGGAGCACAGTTCTCTCAGAAAGACTCATGTCTATGAGAATTGATCACTAAGTAGTGATAGAATAATTTCCCTTGGCACAAACCCCATCCCATGATTCAGTGCTCAGATATATCACTCGAACCATCAGATCCTGCCGGAAAGTGATGATGGCAGGGGAGAGGAGCTTACCCCTCTGACAGGACGGGACCCGAACTGGTGGTGATGGGGTGGAGGGGTTGAAAAAGAACAGCGGCATAACGAGAGATGAACAACAGCTGGAGCTTATGAAGCAGAGGCTGGATTATGATTGGATGAGATACCTGATTTGATTGAAAGGTATGGAGCTACTAGGAGTCTCCCTGCGAGAACTACCACTTATGCTTCCATTTCTCACCCTGCAGCAGAGGTCATTTTGCAAACACTTACTAAATAATGCAAAAACCAAACATGCTACCACAGACACAGGAGGGTCGGATATTTACGGGTGCTCGGGGCAAAAATGCCCCTGAAATTGATAATAATGCCCCCGAAATTCAAAATAAGGTGCCACAAACTGCCCCGTAATGAGGTCCTGTTTTTTTTTAATTAATAACATCTGATATAGTTACAAATACATACATCACGATCTTCATTTGAATTTTCGCTAACATTATCTGTTGCTCACCGCCCGTCGTGCAGATGTTGCGGAGTGGCGGATCATCACACCATCAAACCGCAGAGACAGGCACTCTGCTTCCATCACTCCGCATCAGTTCGTTGTCATGCTCCCACTCCAAATTCGTGACCATTCGCTACTCTCATTCAGAATAAACTGTCTTGGTGAGACATACTGTGACTCTGGTGCATTTTTGGGCTGCCACCCACAATTGTTTACACTCACCGTTCACACATAGTGTGAACTAATTGAATTTTTCAGAAAACAATGTAATGAAACAAATAAAATAAGACTCCAATTATTCATAAATAATATTGTATATGCTTATAATCTTATGATAAACAGAATTAAAAAAATAAATAAAATTGTCCTAAAATTGTAAACATGTAATTCTGGTTCAGTTCACTCTACCTCATATTGAAAAGTCTAATTTTATTCCACTAGGTGGCTGAAAGCACTAGAAAAAAAAGTATTATTTCTCTAGCAAATTCCATCACAATATACAGATCTAAAATATAGGTGACACTCTAACGCATTTTAGCCCTCACAGGTGTTCTCGTCCATCAACTTTCAATCTAATTTCCGTTCAAGCACCACCCTCGTTGTTTCATTGAATATCTTAGACTCTGAGTGGACTAGAAGCTCAGTCAAGGTGCCATTAGAAATTTGAGTTCTTCCCCTTTGCGATGATATATAACATTTTTGGGACATCTAAGATATATCATTGGATTATTCAGCCATGCAAGCTCACAGACATGTAAAAATGGCTCATTTTTTTAGAAAACTTCCTAAGGTAAAAGCATATATAATGTTTGTGGCTACTTGGGACTTACAGCAGCAGTTATCGAAGCATAAAAGAGACATTTGTATTTGATGAAATCATATTTCACTTTGTGATTCTTTTGAAAAATGTTTGAACTTTGGTATTAGGGCAACACAATTAACTGTACAGTCACATTCCGGAGAGTGAGAGCTTTCATTTTATATATGACTTGTCCATTTAGGTGCTATGCGAAGGACTTTTATTTTCATATAAAATATTTCTACCCCATTACCTCTAGAGGGTGCTAATTTTCAACGCAAATGTTTTGAGGCCTAATTTTGTTATTTTAGGTAACATAAATGCATAATTGGTTTACATGCTTTAATGTTAAAAAAAACAAAAAATAAAAAACATGATTTTTCTCATACTGCACATTTCTGCTAAACCTATTTTCATCCTCTGGCTCAGACACTCTGATTTACCACCTGTCTCTTTAAAGCTCCCCTTTCCGAAAAACCCAGTCTGCTCTGATTGTTCAGCTGGCCCAGTCTGTTGTGACTGGTCAACCGCGTACAGCGTGTGTCAAAATGTAAGGCCCCTTACCATAACTGAGATTCAGGCTTCCTTAACAGCTGAAAACACTATTGTAACTATGATAACAATGGCATCGGTTTTTGCCATACCAGCTCTAGTCCAATAATGAAAGTTTGGAAGAATAAGCTGATTGACCCAAACACCTTCGCAAGCACGACTTGAGCAGCATGTTTCACAGTGGTAAGTTTTAATTTAATAGCATTCTTACAAGTACACTGTTGATTATTGAGAACCTAACAAAGCTTCAAGTAAAAGACACGTAGTGCATCTAAGTTAGTCATCTTTTGCTGGAATGGGTGTAGCCAAACTTTTGTTGCCCAAGATATGAACGGAGAACAGATGCTTACTCCCGTTTGGACAGTACCAGCAGTATTAGAGAGTTAGTGAGCAAGTTAGCCGTGGACTACCGTGGATAGCAGCCGTAACATTACAGCTTGTAATTATATAATTATATAAGACTCTTAAATCGACCATTTTGTTACACAGTTTTAGGTAAAGGCCGGCCCACAGCTGATTAGCAAATCTATTTCAACACAATAACATTAGCTAGCAGGTTAGCAGAGGCCATCAGCTGTGCACTGGGTGTACACCGTAGCTACAACACAAAACCCTTACCAAAATAATAACATTACATAAGTTAGCCAAGCATACCATGGATTGCAGACGTAAATGACCGTTTGTAAAAATAAATCCATCTCCACACTTGATCACTATTCATGGTAGTAAGAATGACAAACAATCTGGATAATTCTACACAACTGTAGGTAAAAGTGGGCCCGCAGCTGATTATCAAAACTATTTCAACACAATAACATTAGCTAGCAGGTTAGCAGAGGCCTACAGCTGTGCACTGGGTGTACACCGTAGCTACAACACAAAACTCTGCATTTGAACTCTTGGTAGCAGATAATCCACAAATAATCAAGCATAATTACAGGTTGTGATTCTGAAGCGCCAGATTGTCCCAACAAAGTGGGAACTGCACCATCTTTCAGGAGTAACCGTCTTGAAAATCCGGCTTTGGTTGTGGTTGTACTGCTAAAAAATTCAAATAATTTTAACCACTGATTCTTCAATTCATCTGCCTTTGGAAGTCCAAACAAAGAGGTTTTGATTTTGCAATGAAGAAAACAGCGTCTTCTCGACATGGCGACAACACTAACCCAACTCATCCTGGCCTCCGCTATAACTACCTTTGTTTGAGGGCGGGCCAAAGTAGCCCCTAGGCGGGCATTATGCAAATGTGTTACATAGTGATGTAGATACTTTATGGACTACAAACTAGCCGTTTCTTGTAGATCTTGAGCAGTGTTTTCTGTGGGAGAGAATAACTCCCTTTTGCGTGGACTTTGTGCTTTGTAACTTTGCAGACCATTTACATGCACAAAGAGCTATGTTAAACACTAAAGGAAAGGTAAAATCCCAAAAAGCATAATAGAGCCTCTTTAAGTAAGATAATCAGGTATGAGAAATCACAAAATATAATGTAACCAACTGCTACAATTTATGTAATAATAATATGTTACTTAATATGGATATATAAATAACCTTAATGTTAAATTAAACTTTTTCAGTAATACAATAATATCCACTAAACAATGTGTGAAATGTTAATTGTTTACCTTGTTTTATTTTATTGCCATGAAGGACTTGATAACAGTTTTGTTTATTAAGCTCCTCATTTAAAATCTGGAGAAATGCTGTCATTTCCTCCTCTCTTACACTGCATTATATTAGTTTTGTAGGCTATGTTAACTTAATAGGCGTAATATTTGGAAATACGTGAACGAGGATGAAAAAGTGATTCCAGAATGTGTTTTAGTAACAATGCACATTATGCAGTGTAGAGATCAGGCAATATGTAAGGACTGAAACATTCCGGAAATATTCACAAATGAATTAATATTGAATTGAATCACAATTGGAATTTAATTGCATTAAATTAGATTGGGAAATCAATGCCAATACCCAGCCCTACAAATATTAGTTCATGTTGATTTCATTTTAGTGGTAACTGCCTTCAGTATCTCATTATTCTCATATATCTCATAAGTGAACTAATTACATTTAAGTATTTGACATAAAAGGATTACAGAGAGTCATTTTATATATTATATATATTATATATTCCTTACAAAGGAATAAAATGCCCCTGGATATCAAATTTTGCCCCCTAATGGAATAGTTTATTTCTGACCCTGAGTCACACACTTTCAAATTTCTTTGTTGATAGCACAATGCTCAAACAGGCAAGCTAAAGTGACATACAGGTAGGGTGGCCAGACGTCCCGTTTTTCCTGGGACAGTCCCTTATTTAAGCACTTTTTCTAGTGTCCCAACTTATTCTGAAAAAATCGTGTTTTGTCCCGTATTTCCCTCTCCTAAAATTGATCTATCACCTATGCGGCTTTCTCAGTCACATGAGTATTCTAATCGAAGGTAGCCAAGGATACGGCTTGTAAAACCAATAAAATCACAACATGTTATTTGAAGTACATGATTGGATTAAACTATCCAATCACAATCCCCTATCAATAGACGTCCAGTTAGTGAACTGTTTGAAGAGTCAGTTTGAAAGAGCACACAGATGAAATTGTGGCTGGAAAAATGTCAAGGAAGTGTGCATGTACTTTTAATAAGGATCTTCAAAAAGAGTTTACATTTCTAAAAAAGGAGTCACAGACAGAGCCTTGTAAAGTGAGGTGTGAGATTTGTGAAGCTTGCTTTTCCATCGCCCATGGAGGCCACACCGACATCGCGCAGCATGTTCATACAAAAAATCATGTGGATACTGCTAAAAGTAAGTGTGCCACACCAAGTGTTAGCGATTTTTTTTTTTGTGAAGTAATATTCCAAATCTGACAAATTGCACATAAGTTAAGGACTTTTTGCTTATCATTCTGTTGTGCATGGCCATAGCTTTGCGCATTTATGACTGAGAAAAGCCTTGCAGGCCAGGCTGGAGGAATCATTCATACCCTCTGACATAACAAAGCAGTTGGATGCCCTGGTTGAAGCTGGTGACAAGCCTCGAACACTTCTACACCAGAATTCCCACTCTCAGTTTGATTGAAGAAACCATGCTCTTTGATGAGTGGGCTTGCACGAAAAACATTGTCACTCATCGCATCACTGAGTGGAACATGAACAAGATGGCCATGTCTGAGAGATGGGCAGAAGTTTTTCGTGAGCTGGAGAGCAAGACCATCAATTTCGGAGTCTTAGCCAGGGTCGTGGAGTTTGTTTTATGCCTGCATGGGACATCTCCATCTGTTTAGTGTGTGTTCTCATTAATGAACACAGCATGGACACCTGAGAAATCTTGACTCAGTGTAACAGTCATGAAGGCAATGCTTTTCATACATCTTAATTTTGGACTGGACCACTCTGCATTTTACGATAAACTCTTGAAAGACAAGCGCACACAGAAAAATTGCTGCCAGCAAAAAGTCCAAGGTGACAACAGTTACAGATGCGGATGCACCCTCTACTTCGCATTGATCTGTGCATAGGTAAGGATATGTCAGTTTCATTTTTGCTGGGAGAGGGCTGTCCCATTTTCCCCAAGCAGGAATCTGGTCACCCTACTTACAGGCCATGTCCAAAACGTGAACAATGCTGCCTTAGCTTCACTGTTACAGTGAAGTGGAGTACCTGTATTAACTGAGCTGCAAATATGTGTACTTCTAATCTGTGAAACTGAATGTTCATCTTTTCTGCCCGCCTCAGGGTCCTGGAGGCATACAGGTCCTGGAGAGATGTTAGATTGCAGACAATCACCTTCTCAGCAGAACGAATGACATGCTGCAGTCTGCTTTTGTCCTTGGCAGTGGCAGCAGCGTGCCAGATGGTGATGGAGGAGGTGAGGATGGACTCAATGATGGAGGTGTAGAAGTGCACCATCATTGTCTTCGGCAGGTTGAACTTCTTCAACTGCCACAGGAAGTACATCCTCTGCTGTGCTTTTTTAATTAGAGAGCTGATGTTCAGCTCCCACTTGAGGTCCTGGGAGATGATGGTTCCCAGGAAGCGGAAGGACTCCACAGTGTCAACTGGAGAGTCACACAGGATGATGGGGTGGGTGGGCCTGGGTTCTTCCTGAAATCTACGACCATCTCCGCTGTCTTCACAGCATTGAGCTCCAAGTTGTTCTGACTGCACCAGGTCACCAGATGATCAATCTCCCACCTGTAGGTGGACTCATCCCCACCAGTGATGAGCCCAGTGAGGGTGGTGTCATCCGCAAACTTCAGGAGTTTGACAGACTGGTGACTGGAGGTGCAGCTGTTAGTTTACAGGGAGAAAAGTAGAGGGGAAATAACACAGTCTTGAGGGGAACCAGTGCTGATGGTCTGGGAGTCAGAGACATGTTTTCCTAGCCTCACATTCTGCCTCCTATCTGTCAGGAAGTCTGTGATCCACCTGCATGTGGAGTCAGGCACACTCAATCAAAATCAAAATCAAATCACTTTTAATGTCACACAACCATATACACAAGTGCAATAGTGGGTGAAAGTCTTGGGTGCAGTTCTGAGCAACGTAACAGTCATGACAGTGATGAGACATATACCAATTTACAATAAACATCAGATTTACACAACACAATTTACATATCTAATATACACATAATTACAAACAACACAATAAACAAATAATAATATACAATGTACAGTATACAATACATACAACATAGAATACACATACACAATATAGAATACACATTATACAATAAAAATAGTATATATAGTATATATAAAATATACAGTAGTTGTATTGTACTGTATTGGTGGAGCATAAACAAGCCAGTTATGCACTCCGTGAAACTATCCGTAAAGCCACGGATTCAGGATGTCGGTTGATAGTCAGTTGCCAGTGTGTTGTTAAGAGAGAATATAATTTATGACAGTCCAGTGTGAGATAATAAGATTAATAAAGTGCAGTGCTGAAGTATATTGATCGTGAGAGATCAAGAGTTCAAAAGTCTGATTGCTTGGGGGAAGAAGCTGTCATGAAGTCAGCTGGTGCGGGTCCTGATGCTGCGATACTGCCTGCCTGATGGTAGCAATGAGAGCAGCCCATGGCTCGGGTGGCTGAGTTTTTTCACACACCACCTGGTATATATGTCCTGGAGGGAGGGAAGCTCACATCCGATGATGTGTCTGGCAGTTCGCACCACCCTTTGCAGGGCTTTGCAGTTGTGGGTGGTGCTATTGCCATACCAGGCAGTGATGCAGCCAGTCAGGATGCTCTCTACAGTGCTGGTGTAGAACCGTGTGAGGATGTGGCGGTTCATTCCAAACTTCCTCAGCCGTCTCAGGAAGAAGAGGCGCTGATGAGCCTTCTTCACAACGGTCTCAGTGTGGACGGACCATGTGAGTTCCTTAGTGATGTGGACACCGAGGAACTTGAAGCTGCTGACTCTCTCCACCAGTGCTCCATTGATGGTGATGGGTCTGTGTTCTCTGTCTTTTCTCCTGTAGTCCACCACAAGCTCCTTGCTGACGTTGAGGGAGAGGTTGTGCTCCTCACACCAGCGTGTCAGAGTGTGCACCTCCTCTCTGTAGGCTGTTTCATCATTGTCAGTGATCAGACCTACCACCGTCGTATCATCAGCAAACTTAATGATGGCATTGGAGCTATTTGTTGCTACACAGTCATGTGTGTACAGGGAATACAGGAGTGGGCTGAGAACACAGCCCTGTGGGGCTCCAGTGTTGAGGGTCAGTGATGAGGAGATGTTGCTGCCCATTCTAACAACCTGGCGTCTGCTTGACAGAAAGTCCAGGATCCAGCTGCACAGCGAGCTGTTTAAGCCCAGAGCCTGGAGTATCAAGCTTGGAGGGTACTATGGTGTTGAATGCTGAGCTGTAGTCTACAAACAGCATTCTCACATAAGTGTTCCTTTTTCCAGGTGGGAGAGAGCAGTGTGTAGTGTAGATGCAATGGCATCATCAGTGGAGCGGTTGTTGTGGTAAGCAAACTGCAATGGGTCCAGTGAGGGAGGCAGCACAGAGCATATGTAATCTCTGATTAGTCTCTCAAAGCATTTGCTGATGATGGGGTCAGAGCAACAGGACGCCAGTCATTTAAGCAAGTGATTTTGGATTGCTTTGGTACAGGCACAATGATGGACATTTTAAAGCATGTGGGGACCACAGACAAGGAGAGGGAAAGGTTGAAAATGTCTGTAAAAACACCAGCCAGTTGGTTCGCGCACGCTTGATGATGCGGCCCGGAATGCCATGTGGATCCGTGGCTTTACGGATAGTTTCACGGAGTGCATAACTGGCTTGTTTATGCTCCTCCGCATTCCTGGAATTAAAAGCAGAGGTCCGCGCATCAAGTGCCGTGTGAACATTGCTATTTATCCATGGCTTCTGGTTGGGGTAGATCCGTATTGTTTTGGTCGGAACAACATCCTCAACGCACTTTCTGATGAAACACATTACACTATCAGCGTAAACCTTGATGTCGTCATCAGAGGCGGACTGGAAAATCTCCCAGTCTGCGTGATCAAAACAGTCTTGTTGCATAGAATCTGATTGGTCTCACCAGCACTGGATCGTTCTGAGGGTGGGTGCTTCCTGTTTCAGTTTCTGCCTGTAAGCGGGCAGAAGCAGAATGGAAGAGTGGTCCGATTTGCCAAATGGTGGGCGGGGGAGGGATTTGTAGCCATCCCGGAAGGGAGAGTAGCAATGGTCCAAAACCTGGTCCCCTCATGTGTTGAAACTGATGTGTTGGTCGTATTTTGGTGCGATTGATTTGAAATTGGCTTTTTTAAAGTCCCCGGTAACAATGAACGCAGCCTCAGGGTGCGCGGTTTCCTGCTCACTTATACTCCCATACAGTTCCTTGAGTGCCCGGTCTGTGGCGGTTTGTGGCGGGATGTACACAGCAGTGATAATGACCGCTGTGAATTCCCTTGTTAGCCAGAATGGTCGACACAGAAGCATGAAAAATTCCAGATCAGGAGAGCTGAAGACTTGATAGAATGTACATTCCTCTGATCGCACCAGGATTTGTTGATCATAAAACATACACCACCACCTCTGCTTTTACCTGAGAGGTCTTTTGCTCTGTGACACGTGACGTCTTACTCTGATGAGAACATCGGCTCTTCTTCCCCTTTTTCTTCTGCGTTTCTGTGGCCAGGCTGCCCAGACAAAGGGCTTCGCTGGCGTGTTTATAAACAGCGGGTCGGCATTGAGGAATTTGAAGTCCAGTTTACGGTGTGCAGTTGCAGAACCAATGTCCAAAAGTCTGTCGTAGACAACAAGGCAGACATCATCCAAGACAAAAAACAAAAATTGTAAACAAAGCAAACAAAAAACTGCAATGTTGTGTCGGAGCTCGCAATGCAACAGCCATACTCGGCGCCATCTTGAGTCCACTCTGCTGGGAGAGCTTGTCCTGCACCAGAGCCAGGATGATTGTGTTGAAGGCGGACCTAAAATCCACAAACAAGATCCTGTTGCGATCCGCTCTGAAGAGTTGGAAGCCTGCCAGCTGCAGCGCAGAGTCTGGTATCAGTCCACACAGCCAAGTTTCCATGAAGCACAAAACGGAAGATGAAGAAAAATCTCTGTTTTTCCCCACCAAGAGCTGAAGTTCATCCAGTTTGTTGCTCAGTGAACATACGTTAGAGAGGAATATTCCTGGCAATGGTGTGTCAAGACGCACAAGCGCACCGGCACATTTCCCTCTCCTCTGGCATTTCGTTGAATGTGCAAAGGTGAGGGCACCTTTGACCAGAATGTCCAGTAATTCTGCAGATGTGGCGATGAAAGTAGGAAATAAATCTGCAGGATTTGTGACCCTGATGTTCATGAGCTCTTCTCTAATGAAAGAGCTCCCGGTATTCTGACAAAACACTGTACAAAGCGCAACATCAAACTGAGGAGGCCATCCGTGGCACCAACTTAGATCTATTGTCAGAACGTCACTGAAGTTCTGTGAAGTTCTCATACATGTAAACGTATGCATTTCTTTTTCCAAATTTTCAGATGGTTATTTTGTTTTAGTGTTTGAAAGGTGAGTAGGTGGTGCTTCACTTTCAAATGGTTAAGTGTTTACACTGCGAGCCCAATGTGATCACATGTGTTTTTGACCACTTTTAACCAACTATGAATAGGGGTGGGTGATATACCTGTAGACACAATAAACCGGTAGAAATTGAACAACCAGTATATATTTTAGATTATAGTCTCTATCACGATTATGCAAAATCACCAACGTGTGGCAAGAAATGTGCACCTCATTCTATTCAGGTAACATGTATGCAGTACACGTTCTGTAGGAGAAATGGAGGAGGAAGGTGGAGTGGAGCGGCTTCAAGTGAGACTGAGAGAATTAAAGAAACAGGGTTTTTCAGGCACTGACCTTTTTCGGTGGCAGCCCAAGTAAAATTTCAGGCCGCCAAAGAAAATTCAGTGACATTCATCTTGCATTCTAAATATGCTTCTTATCTGTCAAGTGCAACTGTTTCACATGAATGTCGCACACTATCTCTGGATCATGCAAGTGTGCGCAAGTCCAGCAGGCTTCCCATTTGTGCTCCAGAGACAGGAGAATGCAGAGCAGGATCATTTGCGCAACTCAATCTGGTATCTTTCTATCATTGCAAAAAAAAAAAAAAACAACAACACAAACTGAGTTTTTTTTACCGCTATGGAGGAAGTCAAACATCTCAAACGACAACACAGCCCCAAATTCTAAAAACCACTGAGGAGGAAAACAGCTAAAACACTGTGTCATGATCCAACAATTATCATCTGTCATGCAGGTTTTTTAAACTACACATCATCAACCTAAATACAGTTCTGTTAGAATGATGTTAGATATTAGGAAACAAACCGGCCATGTTTGTCTTCAAATATTAAAACATTCTCTACAGAGATGACTTAAATCATTAACCCTCTGGGGTTTGAGGGTGTTTGGACCCTGGAGAAGTTTTGACATGCCTTTACATTTGTGCTTTTTTCAGTTGCTTAAAAACATATTAATGGCTAAAGTCTGATAACACTGTATTCAGCACAAACTGGACTACAATAATATGTGAACAACATGTATGTACATGTTTGTATTTTAGATAAAATAACGTTTATGCGTGGTTTTTGAAAAAACTAAAATTTTAAGTCACTGAAATAAGGCCATATAACACATACTAAACATTTGTTCACAAGACTTTTGAGAACGTCATGGTTACTTGTGTAACCTCCGTTCCCTGATGGAGGGAACGAGACGTTGTGTCGATGTAGTGACACTAGGGGTCACTCTTGGGAGCCCGAGACACCTCTGGTCTTTGATAAAAGGCCGATGAAAATTGGCGAGTGGTATTTGCATGCCACTCCCCCGGACATACGGGTATAAAAGGAGCTGGTATGCAACCACTCATTCAGGTTTTATGCTGAGGAGCCGATATAAGGTCCGGCCATTTCAGCGGGTAGTTCAGCATTGTGGCAGGAGGGACACAATGTCTCGTTCCCTCCATCAGGGAATGGAGGTTACACAAGTAACCATGACGTTTCCTATCTGTCACTCACCCGACGTTGTGTTGATATAGTGACACTAGGGGGTCCCTATATGAAACGCCACAATTGGCTGAACTGTGCTACGTGAACTGGCGGTGTGTGGTGGGCAGACTACTGTGTGCCTCATAGCCAGCACACCAGGTCGACACGTAACCTCCCCCAACATAGTTATGAGTGTCGAACGGCCCTTTGGGGACAAGTCGACTACCCAAAAGATAGAGACAGGCTAACCCAGTCGTGGCCTCTTTTCCCCTTCTCTTTTTCTACTCCCTAAAAAAGAAGGGGGATTATCCGACTGGGCCGCCAGGTCTAGTCCCTCCCAAGGGGAAGACACCGCGGAGACTACACCTCGCCCAAAGAGAGGGGGTGATATTTAAGTGGAAAAATACGTCTTTCCGACCATGTGGGGAGTCTACAAGGTAGATCCTACCCAACGGGGGAGGAGTTACTACAAACATGGAGACTGGGGCAGAGGGGCTCTGCCCTAGAAAGACGCAGTTTGCCAACAGGGAAACGAACTAGCGGAAGATATATATCACATGGGGTTAGCGTTACAGGGAACCGCCACATGCGGAGCACCTACCCCAGAACAGGACTCTTAGTTAGCACATGTACTGGGCCGGTAGTGAGTCTCTCCGAAAACTCGACTGCCACAGGGCTCGGAGGAAGTCAACCAGGGAACAAAATTTGTGAACACTACTGGGAATTAATGGCGCACGTCTTCAGCTCAAAAGGAGGTGGAAGGCTATCCCGGGCTTATCTGCTTGTATTGCGTGCCACTACCTGGGACGAAACCGGTTCCACCGGAGGTTGTAGAACCTTGCAAAGGTGTTGGGTGTTGCCCAGCCTGCTGCTCAAGTTTCTGTTGGAGAGGCACCCCTGGCCAGGGCACAGGAGGCCGCTACACCCCTGGTAGAATGGACTTGTAGCCCTTCCAGGGGCGGCATGTCCTGGGCATGATATGCCATAGTTATGGTGTCAATGAGCCAGTGGGCGATCCTCTGCTTGGAGACAGCGCTTCCTTTCCGCTGTGCACCAGAGCAGACAAAGAGCTGCTCAGAGATCCTAAAGCTCTGCGTGCGATCCCAATAGATGCGTAAAGTGCGCACCGGACACAACAATGACAGGGCTGTGTCTGCCTCCTCCTGGGGCAGCGCTTGCAGGTTCACCACCTGGTCCCTAAAAGGGGTTGTGGGAACCTTGGGCACATAGCCCGGTCAGGGTCTCAGGATCATGTGAGAGTAGCTAAGACCGAACTCCAGGCACATTTCATTGACAGAGAACGCTTGCAGGTCTCCTACCCTCTTGATGGAAGTGAGCGCAGTCAGGAGGGCAGTCTTCAAGGAGAGTGCCTTAAGCTCGGCTGACTGCAAAGGCTCAAAGTGGGCTCTCTGTAGACCCTGAAGAACTACAGAGAGGTCCGATGAGGGAACGAGGTGCAGTCTGGGGGGATTCAGCCTCCTGGCACCTCTTAGGAACCTGATGATCAGGTCGTGCTTCCCTAAGGACTTACCGTCGACTGCGTCGCTATGGCGGCAACGTACACCTTCAAGGTGGAAGGGGACAGTCTCCCTTCCAACCTCTCCTGCAGGAAGGAAAGCACTGATCCGACTGCGCATCTCTGGGGGTCTTCCCGTCGGGAAGAACACCACTTAGCGAACAGACGCCACTTAAAAGGCATACAGGCACCTTGTAGAGGGGGCCCTAGCCTGAGTGATTGTGTCTACCTTCCGCGTCCCGTCCAGGGGCCAGACATGGAGATTCCAGAGGTCTGGTCGCGGGTGCCAGATGGTGCCATCTTATCCACCGGGGGAATCGCCGTATAGCCCCTGACTGCCCCGCCATCAAGGGTAGTGAGAGCGGGGGAACTGTGGAATCAGGGCCGGGCAGTAAAAGGTGCCTCCCACGATTTCATCAGCTCCTCGTGCACTTCTGGGAAGAATGGCAATGGAGCAGGGCATGGCTGCTTTGAGCAGCGTTTTTTTTTTTCTTACGAAAGCAAGCCACGACCACAACATTGCCATGGTCATGTTCTCGCAATGAGAACATGAACCATCCACAAACACTGCCTCTGTGTGGGTCATGCCCAGACATGAAAGACAGTGATCGAGACCATCTGAAGTTGAGAGATAACGACCGCAACCAGGAATAACACACAATCGGAAAGGCATCTTTAAAAAGACGTGTCTTTAAAAAGACGTTCTGTGTGTGCCGCTCTTTTAGAGAAATATATACTCTTTTAGAGGAAAAAAGCTCTTTCAGAAAATATACTCTCTTGTTTTCTGCCGAAGCGCCCATGGGTGTTCTCTGCAGTGCACTAGTGCAGAGGAGGGAGAAGCCGCTGAAATGTGCCGTCAGATCCAGCAGAAGTGAATGAACAGTAGAATTCAGCTCAATGAGCATGACCGTTCAGCTCCGAAGAGAAAATCTGAATTAGTGGTTGCATACCAGCTCCTTTTATACCCGTATGTCCGGGGGAGTGGCATGCAAATACCACTCGCCAATTTTTATTGGCCTTTTATCAAAGACCAGAGGTGTCTCGGGCTCCCAAGAGTGACCCCTAGTGTCACTACATTGACACAATGTCGAGTGAGTGACAGATAGGGAACTGGATCTTGTAGCCTAGAGTTTTTGCTACAAAAATGATGTGAAAACCATCTTGATCACTCATTCATACAAAACAATATAGTCATTTAACTTTTGTAAGACACTTTTAGTGTTAGAAAGTCCATATGCAAGGAGGCATGGATGATCATGAATATTGATGTGATTCACACCTGAGGAGACAAAGACCCCTCCCCTGAGAGAGAATGAATGTGAGAAGACTTAATGATTGAATTTATTGTTTGTAGCTTATTCACAAAATCAAGTTTAAGTTAAAAGAAGTAATCTGACTATACATTTTCTTTACATAAAGACTTTACTTAAACATTTAGACCTACTTTAGATCTGTAAGATTTTTTTTATGTTTTTAAAAGAAGTCTCTTCTGCTCACCAAGGCTGCATTTATTTGATCCAAAATACAGCAAAAACAGTGATATTATGAAATATTTTTACAATGTAAAATAACTTTTCTATTTGAATATATTGTAAAATAAAATTTATTCCTGTGATCAAAGCTGAATTTTCAGCATCATTACTGCAGTCTTCAGTGTCACATGATCCTTCAGAAATCATTCTAATATGCTGATTTTCTAGTATGGGCATATTTATAGCACATTTTACACATTAACACCCGAACAGATATTTGCAAGAACAAGCTTTGTTGATGATAATGAGGCAGCACAAACACTAGTTAAAATATAATCTAAACATTCATATATCATATTACATATCATATTTATATCATACAGCATACGATTTAAATACCTGCTTTAGCTGAAACAACATTTAAATTTAACTAAAACTTGCCTATGTAATGATGGAGCAGGATTAGGATCCATGTGCAGATTTATTGTAAACAACAGAGGATATATATATTAATAACAGTCCAGGGTAATAATCCAAAACAGTAGAAAAATGCAGAGGTCGGTACACAGGGAAATCAGTCCAAAGGGGTAAATAATCCAATATCGGAAGACAGGCGAGAGATCAAAGCACAGAGAGATCAGTCCAATCAACACATCAAATCCAAATCGCAAGGCTGAATAAACAGAATCCAATACACAGCAGGGTCAAACACAGAAGATATAAGTCATATAATAAATGCTCAGAATGCTTGCCAGGGCAGAACAATACTTCACACTGTTCCAGTAGTGTTCAGTGCTTAAATAGTCCACAGGTGATTAAACTAAGGAGAAACAGGTGTGACAGTTTTAGAATTTGGGTGAAGGAGCCCTCTGGTGACGTTCAGGAGAAGTGACTCATTCCAAGGGTGTAAAAGAGCCACCCCCTCTGCGAGCGGCTCCTGACGCGAAGAAGCTGTCTGCGTCGGGGTCTACCTCGAGCTCTGGGAGCAGGACGATCAGGATGATCTCGGTGGAGTTCCATGATGAGGGTTAGATCCAGGATATCCTCGGTGTTGACCCAAGAATGCTCCTCTGGTCCATAACCCTCCCAGTCCACCAGATATTGCAAAACATGACCCGATGTCTCGAGTCTAGAATCTTGTGAACTTTGAATGCCTCCTCGCCATCAATCATCGGGGGAGTGGTCTCTGGTCGTGAGTCATGTCGTTCCCCCTCGGACCACCAGCAGGTTTAAGCAAGGACACATGAAACATAGGAGAAATACGATAATTAGCCAGGAGCTGAAGTCTATAGGAAACTGGAGTAATCTGTTTTATAATTTTGAATGGACCAACATACATTGGTTTTTTACATGGCAGACGAAGACGAAGATCCCGAGAGCCAAACCCATTGTCCAGGTTGGTAATCGGGGTTTGGTCAACGATGGCGATCGGCCTGTAACTTTTGGCGACGTACAGCCCTTTGAATGTGAACATGAGCTAAATCCCATACAGCCTCAATGCGACGCATCCAATCATCCACCACAGGAACATCTGAAGGTTCACCAGCCCATGGAAATAATGGAAATAAAGGAGGTTGAAAACCCAGAATATATTTAAAGGGAGTTGTGCCAGTAGAAGGTTTGTGGAGGGAATTCTGGGCATACTCTGCCCAAGGTACATATCGACTCCATTCAGACTGATTGTGATGACAGTAAGAGCGTATGAATCTTTCTAGTTCCTGATTGAGACTTTCCATCTGACCATTTGACTGAGGGTGATACCCAGAAGTGAGACTCACATTGACATTTAACTGTTTGAAAAAAGCCCTCCATAAGTGAGATGTGAATTGTGAACCTCGGTCTGAAACAATGTCTTCAGGTAGTCCATACAATCTGAATACAAATTGGAATAATAATTCCGCAGTTTCGAGAGCAGTGGGTAACTTGGGTAGGGGAATTGGGCAGGCCTTGGAAAAACCATCAACCACCATATGACAGTGTTTCATTGAGACACGGGTAGGTCTGTAACAAAGTCTAAAGCTATATGAGACCAAGGGCATTGAAGTATCGGTAGAGGTTGAAGCAGGCCAGCAGGTGCTGACTTAGGTGATTTTGAGATAGCGCATACCTCACAACTGTGGATGAAGGTACTTGTATCCTGCATCAGAGTGTTCCACCAGAACTGATTTTGAAGAAGTTTGATGGTAGCCTGAATGCCAGGATGGCCGGAACACTGGGAAGAATGGACCCAGCGTATCACACAAGGTCGTAAGACCACTGGTACATAAATTCTGTGAGGAGGACAATCGTTTGGCGGTGGGTGTGCGGTATTGGCTCGTGAAATCTCCTCCATGATCTCCCATCGAACAGGAGCAACCATGACTGAGGAAAGAAGAATCGTCTCATGGGTATGATCCTCGTTGATCTTCTCATGAATTCGAGAAAGTGCATCCACTTTAATGTTCTTGGACCCAGGATGGTAAGAAATGCTGAAATCAAATCTTGTGAAAAATAATGCCCACCTAGCTTGGCGAGGGTTTAGTCTTTTGGCTGCACGGATGTATTCCAGGTTGCGGTGGTCTGTGAGAACTTGGAAGGGTTGTCTTGCTCCCTCTAACCAATGGTGCCACTCCTCAAAGGCTGCCTTCATGGCCAATAATTATCGACTGCCCACATCATAGTTCCATTCTGCAGATGAGAGTTTGTGAGAAAAGAACGCACATGGAAATAACTTGGCTGGAGAGCCATGGCGTTGAGAAAGTATTGCTCCTATACCTGTATCCGAAGCATCTACTTCTAACACAAAAGGTAGAGATGGATCGGGATGCCGAAGAATGGGAGCTGTAGTGAAATGTTTCTTTAATTCCTCGAAAGCCCTCTTGGCCTCTGCATTCCATTTTAGCTTCTTAGTAGACCTCCGGAGGATTGACGTGAGAGGTGCTGCTACAAAACTGAAAAATCTGATAAATCGTCTGTAAAAGTTGGAGAATCCTACAAATCTTGACTTTGGCCAGTCAAGAACAGCTTGGACTTTAGATTCCTCCATAGCTACCCCATCTGGACTAAGAATATACCCTAGAAAGGTGATGGTTGTCTTGTGGAATTCACACCTCTGCTTTGGCATAGAGCTGATGCTGAATCAGACGTTGCAGTACCGCTTGGACATGTTTGATGTGTTCTTCAAATGTTGATGAAAAAATCCAAATATCATCAATGTAGACAATGATCCACCTGTTTAGCATGTCTCTGAAGACCTCATTAACAAAAGCTTGGAATACTGAAGGACAGTTGGTAGCCCAAAGGGCATTACCTGGTACTCATAGTGTCTGGTACTGGTAGAGAACGCAGTTTTCCACTCGTCTCCCACCCGGATGTGAATGAGGTTATAGGCGTTACATAAGTCTAGTTTGGTGTAGATCTTTGCTGAACGAAGCAATTCAAGAGCTGCGGGTACTAGCGGAAGAGGGTATCGAAACTTGACTGTTACATAATTTAATCCACGGTAATCAATACAGGGTTGAAGTCTTCCATCTTTTTTTCACAAAGAAGAAGACTGCACTGACAGGGGAAGTGGATGGATTGCTAATGACTCCTCAACGTACTCTTCCATGGCCTTAGATTCTGGTTCTGACAGAGGGTAGATGTGTCCCCGTGTTGGAGTACTGCCAGGCAGAAGATCTATACCACAGTCACAAGAACGGTGAGTGGCCTTGATTTTGCTAAATGCCTCGGTGAGATCATTGTATTCAGCAGGAAGCCCAGGAACTTCTTCAACAAAAGTGGATGTCACAGCGATGGTGTTGTTTTGTCTGGGTACAACAGTTCTTAGACAGTTTTGGAAGCAGTAATGAGACCAACTTGAAATTTGTCCCTCCCTCCAGGAAATTGAAGGATCATGCAAACATAGCCAAGGTAAACCAAGGATCACTGGTGTCTTAGGAGAGTGAATGACCAAGAACTGAATTTTTTCAACATGAAGCAATCCAACTTGTAGGATTAGAGGTTGCATGATTTGTTGTACTTGGCCAATTCCCAGAGGGCATCCATCTAATGCTGTGACATGTAAGGGGGGATCACAAAAGACAGTGGGTAAATGGTGGGCTTTCATCCAAATATGATCTATAAGATTACGAGCAGATCCAGAATCAACCAAAGCAGATAAGTGTATTTTTACATCATCCTTAAAAATGGTTATGGGAATTATAATTTGACTGTGGTGCAATAGTTGAGAAATGCTCACACTCACCGCCTCCTTTCTGGGGTTTTCAGGACGAATAGGACAGGTGGCAACGAAATGACCAGACTGTCCACAATACAGGCAGAGCCTCATGTTGTAACGACGGCACCTCTCCTACTGAGATAGTCGTGTTTGAACTATTTGCATCGGCTAGTGGGAACTAGCGGAGGCTGAATGTGATGGCAGAGCGTGAAGTGTCTTGACAGGATGATGTGACTTAATGAGGTTATCCTAACGAATGGCGAGGTTGATGTATTGATTAAGGTTTAGTTCTTCATCTCTGCAAGCTAACTCTGATTGCAATTCAGTACTGAGTCCTTGACGGAACAGAAGTTTCAGTGTGTCATCCACCCAGTTTGTTTGCACTGCGAGAGTGCGAAATGACAAGGCATAGTCGGCAGATGAATGTCGTCCCTGCTTTAATGTTAATAACATCTCACCAGCATCTTTTCCTCCCTCGGGATGTTCAAACACCTCTCTGAATAATCTTTGAAAACGTGCAAAAGAGGAAAGGAGATCGGGTTCTCTTTTCCACACCGCTGTAGCCAGTTTAGTGCTCGACCAGTTAGAGCAGACATAGCAAAGGAAACCTTGGCCTCTTCTGTGGGGTAAAGATGTGGTTGTTGAGCTATAAATAGTTGACACTGCATAAGAAATCCATCACACTTGGCAGGTGAACCATAATTTTTCTCTAGGAATGCAAGTCGTGGATTACCGCTGGGTAAAACTGGAACATTGAGGCTGGAAACATCGGGATTCATTGGCAGTGAAAATGGTGGATTTGTTGGAGATCGTAATGTCTTTACCAATTCCTCAGTGAGAGAGGTAAGTTTGCAGAGCTGTTGATGATGTGAAGCAAGTAAAGCAGCCTGTGATGATACTTCCACTTGTAATTTGTGTATATCTGCTGGATCCGTGTCTGGAGAAGTATTATGTAATGATGGAGCAGGAGTGGTATTAGGATCCATGTGCAGATTTATTGTAAACAACACAGGATATATATATTAATAACAGTCCAGGGTAATAATCCAAAACAGTAGAAACATGCAGAGGTCAGTACACAGGGAAATCAGTCCAAAGGGGTAAATAATCCAATATTGGACGACAGGCGAGAGATCAAAGCACAGAGAGATCAGTCCGCTTGCCAGGGCAGAACAATACTTCGCATTGATCCTATAGCGTTCAGTGCTTAAATAGTCCACAGGTGATTAAACTAAGGAGAAAAAGGTGTGACAGTTTTAGAATTCGGGTGAAGGAGCCCTCTGGTGACGTTCAGGAGATGTGACTCATTCCAAGGGTGTAACAGCCTATTAGGACATATTTCAAATTTCAATACTCTGAATTCTGGCTTGCAAGTCTGGAAATAGTCCAACTAGTAAAATATGTACATGTTTATATAAAATAGCATTCAAAATGCAAAAATTCCTCGTCGGATTCCCGCTCTTCTTCTGAGGAAAGTGTGAACTCTTCGTCATTATCCAAGACCATCTGAAGAGCTTCCTCACCTGTGTAGCGTGCCATCTTCCAAACATGCAGAAAAGTGAATGAACTTGATGCTTTTTAAGGCATTGTTGGGGGCGTTTAACATTTGCATTGATCATCTCAGCACATTACCGTATGTATAGCGCGTTCTGCTGGTGTGTGTGTTCACATTAGGGATAATTAGCTGAGCCAGGAGAAACTGTACATCTCTTTAGTTTCATACAGATTACATTGCAGGAGAATATTTGTTTTAAATTTGAATTGGTTTATTTAAAAGTAGACATTTTAAGCTTTCTTTAGACATATGTTTCATGTTTGTCTGATAAGTATTCGCAGAGTTTCAGTTCATTTTCGTGACGTGTTTCAGTAAGATGCTTGCGGAGACAGAGATGGCTGAAAGCGCATCCTGTTTATTTTCTTTATTTTACAAAAGCACAAGGTTTTGTTGTTATTGTGAGTGTACACAAATAAAAGTAGACCCTTTATAGTCTCTAATGATGTCTTACACTTATCTGTATGCCCAAAAATGACAAGAGTATTTTAAGTTGTTTCCGCTGTTATGAGGAAAAATTCCAGCAGGACGTGCCGGCACATCCGTCGACCCCAGAGGGTTAAGAGCATAATGAAGTGTTTTGTTTTGTTTTGTTGTTTTGTTTTGGATGGGGGGTATTTTTTACGTGAAATTTAACTTTATGGTAAGGTTGATTTAAAACCAGATTGAGTTTTGAGTTTTGACTATTGTCAAGTTCCAAATAAAGAGAAAATTATATGAGAGGAAGCAGTTTTCATTAGGGATGCACCATTTCGATACCTGGATCGGTATCGGCTCTGATACTGAAGCTTTTAGACGGATTGGGTATCGATCTGACGAGCCCGATCCAAATCCGATACTGTGTGTTAGTCATATTCGTTACTGTCAAGCTCCAAAAATGACATAAAAGAACCATAAAAACACCATTAAAGCAGTTCATATGACTCGTGCATTTTATTCAAAGCCACTTGAAGACATGCGATAGCACTGTGAATCACAAAAGGCTGTTTTTAATAAGTAAATATATATTATGTGCAGCACCAGTGTGTTAGTGAATGGTGCTGCTCTGTTGACACAAACTCAGCACAGGCTGGTGATGCACTCGCGGCTATTTTTAGCCTTCACAGCGGTGCGCAATATTTGAGTGCTACTCAAGAACAGCATCTCAGATGTAGATGCTCAATAGTTTGGTTCACTTATAATATGCATTTAGAACGGCACCGAATTTTAATAAGAAGTGAATTAAACTACTGTGAACTTACCTACATACAGGACTTCCTGGAGAGTATAGAATGTCAAAATAAAAGCGTGAGGGTTTAAAAAGTGCACGATTTAAATATATTACTGTTGTATTTAAAATTAAAATTAAAAGTGAATAATATTAATAACAATGTATTATTATTATTATTATTGTCATCATTAGTATTTGTTTAAACAAAAAATAACTGTGTGAATAAAAAGTGGACTTATGTCTTACAACTAAATTGAACAAAAAAGAGATCTGAAGTCCAGATGCAAGATGAAACATTTAAAAAAAAAAAAATAAAAAAAAGGCAAAAATAAAACACTGGTTTCTTTTCTACTGTCATGTGTATTTTGTTGATTCATGTTTCATGTCTTTTATTTTGTATTCTAGTTCCTGTTTCATGTCATGTGTTCCCTAGTCATGTGATGTCCTGTTTTCCCTCCATGTTCATGTGTCTTGTTTTCATTGGTTCATTGTCTTGTTATCTTGTAATCAGTTCTGTCTGTTCATTGGTCATCTTTGTCATGTGTTCTCCCATGTCTAGTATTTAAGCCCTCGTGTTTTCCATTGTCCCTTTTCAGGTATTATGTTTGGTAATGTTGGTTCCACGTCAAGTCAGGTTTATGTCGTCAAGTTTTAGTCAAGTCTATTCAGGTTCATGTTAATGTTTATGTTTCATGTTTATATTTAGTTTTTTGGGGGATTTCACTTTTGTAAATAAAATTGCACTTGGGTTCTTCAACTCATCATCATCATCTTCGTCATTGCCAGTACCAGCAGCAACGTTACAGAAATACCTGACCCAACCACGAACCCAGCAGTTCTACTCCTACGCCTGCTCAGGAGAACTAAGGGTGGGTACGAGGGTGGGAACCATCTCCAAGTCCAACTGCTCAGATGTGGCCATGACATGGCGTGGAGCAGGCTCAGGCGTGGCTGTGACGTGGCATGTAGCTTTTAAATAGACTGCTAAAAGGACAATAAAAAGTGATAAATTGTGCAAATTGTGGAATTTTTTTAATATATTATTTACTATATTAAATTGTGTGATATAATCATCAATATATCGGCCTATTGGCCACCCTGCTCTATAGTTTTCGGCATCGGCCATGAAAAAAAACATATCGGTCGACCTCTACCTGAAATGTATAGCCTCTGTTTACCTGGGAACACCCGTGCTCAAAACTGTTCTGGCAGATTGTGAGGACCAACTTTATAGACCAGCTGTGGGTTAAACACTTGCCAGTGTCAAGGGCTAGTCTCTTGCTTTGCTGTGAGGAGCGGAAACACGGGCAGAAATGTTCAAAACACTTCATCGTTCTGCAAATAAACTGCTTCCATTAAAATAATGCACATTTTGACATATGCAAACCTCTAGAAGTCAGACAGAGACATCCTCCTCGAGGTGGTTGCAGATCCAAGTGCGATTGCTATGTTTATATATGCCTAAATGAAGCAAACTAAGTGAGAAAACAGACCAGGTGCAAAAATAAAAGCTCTAAATGAGCCATGTGTGAAAACGGCCTGAGATGACTTTGTCAGGATGTATCCTTTACTTCCTATGATATGCCAAAGTCCTGTGTGATTCGGTGGTTGGTGAGAAGAAAGAGTTTAAAGCAGTACATGAATGTATAATCTTCAATTTTTTCATTGTTTTCAACTTGTGCTCAAATTTCTATTGAGAAATAAGCATTTCTGTCATAAAATATTTACACGGTTTTCTCTTAAGCTTGAAGTTGTTTGTAGATCATTAGACATGACGTTAGGGTGCCTTGGAAGCAGGTGTGAAACCAGTTTCCTTAGGAAGTGTCTTTGTACAAAACTGCTGCCTGTGAAGTCACTAACTGTCAGGACAGCAAGGCATCAAATAAGCTGCCTTAATTTTGGACACAACCACAGGAATGTCTTTTTCCAAGTGCTTAGCCATCTTAACTGGACATGTTGTTGAAATAGATTTTCAGGGATACACCAAATGATTTTGCCATCGCTCAGTTCTAAAGGGGGGATTTAGAAGTGGCTGTCTTTTTCTGGTAATCTTCTCTGGGGAATGAAGGGGAACAGGCTGAGCGCCAGGGAAGACCCTCGCCAGATTTGGCAGAGGGGTACAAATGCTTGGCACGGCCAAATGCTTAATGATGCCAACAGCCACACTGGCATCCACTTCTCTGTGAGGTTCATTGAGAGGTGAATCATCACTCACGCTCCCAGAAAGAGCCTACAGCAGCTAACCACATTATACTGCCTTAAAAACACTTGCTGCAAGAGCTACATTAGATAAATTAGCATATCATGCCTAAAAATAGCAAAAATGCTTTTTAACCAAAAACAGCAACAACAACAACACAGGCATGTGCTGTATTATAACTTTGTGCAATACACGGATCTCACATAAGAAAAAAGTTACAATTACACAGTGGCCCCAAATGTATTTGGACACATCAATCACGCTTAAAAATGTGTGAATGTCACTGCATTATATAACAAAATCAAAGCAAGTGTCATCAGCAAGCAAATGCTGCTCGAGCTTTTCTGAGAACTAACTTAACTTTTCTGAGCCTTTTTTGCTCAATTACTTTTTTTATCAACTGGTGTCAAGGTGAGTTTTAGTGGATGTAGAAGCAGCCGTGATTGCTTTAAAGGAATGTTCCGGGTTCAATACAAGTTAAGCTCAATCAACAGCATTTGTGGCATAATATTGATTACCAAAAATGTTAATTTCAACTTGTCCCTCCTTTTCCTCCTAAAAATAAATAAATAAATAAATAAAATATCAAGGTTACAGTGAGACACTTACAATTGTGAGAAGTGAATGGGGACAATAAAAGTGAATTTTTCGGAGGGTTTAAAACCAGAAATGTGAAGCTTGTAATTTTATAAAAGCAAATACATTAATTATGCTATTAAAACTCATGTATTTTATGAGCTGTAAAGTTGTTTAAATCATAATTTTTACAGTTGTTTTAGGATTTTATGTTTTGTTGAACATCTTCATGGCAACAAAGTTGTAAAATTGGCTATAACGCTACACAGAAATGGTCAGTAAGCAATTTTATCGCAATAAAATCATGTTAACACGCATATTGTTTATGTATTCTGGCTATACTTTTGAAACAGTGAGTCTTTTAACACAAAAAAAAATTGGCCCCATTCACTTCCATTATAAGTGCCTCATACTTATACTTTTATTTTTGTGACAATCAATATTATGCTACAAATGCTGTCGATTGAGCTTAACTTGTACTGAACCTGGAACATTCCTTTAAAGCTACACAGGAAAAACAGCTTCTCCTACAATTTCATAAGAAACATGGCAATGATGAGTTTAATACATTTATAAATAATTTATATAAATTATATATTATTCTTTGTGCATTTTAATATTTTAGAGAATAAAAGCGTAAAATATCACACTTCACTATCACCTTGTTTGTTCAAGTAATCAAACCATGTTTTTTTCTAAATTAATATGTCGATTAAAGTCAGTGGACACGCCATAGAACAGCTGTGCTTCAATGGAGGTCTATGGCAGATACCTGTACCATTTAAGACAATTGCGCAAAAGATCAATGTTCATTGGAAAAGAGGCTCTCAACACATCATTCTGGGTCCCACTCAAATGCCATGCATCTCTAGGAGTCAATGGGAGCTTCATAGGCGCTATTTGCATTGGATCTGAATCTGATTGCCTAGTGGACATTGGGCTTTCAATAAATATATATTTGTCCCATCTGGAAGCCCAGTTTCTCTGTATGATAATTGGTTGAGCTCTCAAATGCATGGCCAGTAATTTAAACTATGATGTACAGCGTACGAAACGTAATACCATTGCTGTGGAGTTCAGAGAGTTCAGCGGCTCCGAGATTCTTGCACAGTTATTTGCAATCTGAACAATTGTAACATTTATTTCAGCTTTTATAATGTATTTTGCAAAACATTTTTTTAAGAGTTAATTATATTTGTTAATCAATTTCACTGTTTGAGTGTTTTAGTTTGAGCACCTTCAGGAGCAAAATTATTTTGAAGGTGTCTTAGCAGAGTGTAGACAGGTGTAGTTTATCACATTAACTATGAACATGTTCCACTAACATTGGACAACAAAGGGTCAGGGTTTGGCTGGTTAGGCAGTTAGCCTCTGCTGGCAGACATCATAACTACATCATTACAGGGCAAAAATAATTATTCTTCTATGACGGGCATTCAAAAATAGCTGTGTATTCTGACAAAATAAAAGGTTTTGCAAGCAATATATAAATGGCCAGTATATCAACATATTATATGTCTGTAGATGTTTTGAAAGATGTTTTTTTTTTTTTGTGATAAAAATGGCTGACTTTACAATTCCTTTCATATCAAACAGACACAGACAGTAGTATTACATTTGTTAGTCACCGGCATTACTGTCGTGTCCAATATAGGTTTCCTTGCAAAGTCTGAATTATAATAGTTCTCAAAACAATCCTTAAAGAAATAAGAAATTTTTATTTTCTCTTTGGAGTGGGAAATGAACTTGCATTACGAATGTGACAAAATGTATATGGATAAAGGAAAACACTGTGAAACCTGCAGATTTTGACCTCTATCGGCAAGGCCATAGCAAGGTAATCTGGGTCCCCTGACTCTATATTGCTCTGGACCCATTTCCTATTTAAAAATACAGTTTAGAAATTGTTGTGGGGCCCCCTTTACCTTTGGGCCTCTAGAATCATTACCACCTTTCACCCCACTAGCTATGGCCCTGTCTATCGGTATGGTGTCATTAAGGCTGCAAGACTGATTGAATTAAGATTGAAAGCACAATATGGCCTTGAGTGATTACTAAACCGCAAAAGGCTACGTTTTAAAGGTGCACTCAGAAACTTTTGTCTTTGTGTCACCTTGGACTTACACTGACACCTAGCGGCTTGGATGTACCATCATTAAAAATCAATAGTTTTAGTTGCCATTGTAGAAATGTTGTATTCACAGTCAGCCATGATTCCTTTAAGTGAAAGTGTCCAATAACAGGACGGTTACTGAGATTAAGCGAGTAGTATTCAGCTGGTCATGTGATTCTAAAATGGCAGCCCCCATTTGTGGACCCTTACCATGTAGAATAAAACAGCTTTTTTAAGGTTACTGATATGACTGGAGTCTTCATTTTAATGTGAGTGCTCATGATTTCCTACATATATTGCAAAATTTCGGAAGAGTACAAAATTAAAGGTGTTTCGTGGTGCATGGAAGGATAGTGTCTCTAGCTATATAGACAGGCTCTAAAAGCTGCAGGTCTGCATATTTTAGCAAACTCATAGAAAATAACCACCTAGGTAATTTATTAATTACCATGGCTCAACTTACAAGGTACAAAGCATTGATTGAACCAGATATTCCTTAAAATTGGAATTATGCAACCGTCTGCCGCAGAATTTCAGAAGACAGTGTCTCATAGTATTCCCTACAAGCCACTTCAGGCCTTCACTGTTATATGTCAGGAAGAGCTAACAAAAATTATTAAAGAATCAAAAATAACAACATGAATGCTAGATCCTATCCCCACTAAGCGACTGAAAGAGGTGTTTCCTGTAATCTCAAAAACTCTTCTCAATATTATTAACTCCTCACTTTATTTACAGGAAAAATAAAATAGAATACTAGAAAAGGTAGTGTCCTCCCAACTATGTTCATTTTTACAGAGGAATGGTATCTGTGAAGAATTTCAGCCAGGATTTAGGTCCCATCATAGTACAGAAGCTGCACTTATCAGAGTTACAAATGACTTGCCCTTATCATCTGACCGTGGCTGCAGTCTCTCTTCTAGTGCTTTTAGATCTTAGTGCTGGCTTTGACACCATAGATCATGACATTCTCTTGGATAGGCTTGAGAATTCTGTTGGCATTTGTGGACAGGCATTAGCATGGTTTAGGTCCTTTTTATCCAGAAGAAATTTCTTTCAGTGAAGTGCCCACCACAGTGGACCATTGCTCTCCTCAGAGATGTGCAATTAAAAAAAAAGTTGTTCATAAAAGACACTGAGTGATGAAACAGACAGACTGACTGAAGATGTTTTCATGTCTCTGGTGGGCCGCAGCAGTCGTGCGTGCTGGACATATGAAATTGCACAAAGGTGTTGGTAGTGTATTAGTAACCGAGAGGATTACATGTAGATTTCTGCAATGCAAATGAGATCTGCGTTTAAAGCTGAAATGCCCTTCAGATAACATCTGTTAAAGTAATCATAAGGCACAAGGCAGCACATCTGAATATCTACATATCACACTTTGAAGCTCTCCACCACCGTGACTTAGAGTCATCCATCTTAGACTTGAAACACTGTCATAAGCATTTAACGGGAATCTTTGTAAGGGCTTCCTGCAACAATCCCCATAAGTCATTAACATATTCCCTTTATTTGCATGTGTTTGGACGAGTCTGTGTTTTGCGGTATCAGTCGATATATAGAGAATATTCATGATTAATTTTGTAATGATTTGCTGCTGATATAAAATTATTTTACATGCTCAACAATATCTGGATATCTATCAAAAATCAGTGCATTCTAAAACTCGACATCACGATAAAATCATTTAAAGGGACAGTTCACCTAAAAATGAAAATTCTCTCATTTACTCACCCTCATGCTATCCCAGATGTGTATGACTTTCTCTATACTGCTGAAGCTTTTTAGAAGAATATCTCAACTCTGTGGGTCCATACAATGCAAGTGAACTAACTCTTTAACCAAACATATATCACAACAAAGTGTAAACAGACATGTACACAATCAAGGTTACTGTACTTAATAATATTCTGTACTTACTGTACTTAATAATATTCTTGGCGTGCATTATGAATTACGAATGTATATTTTATAGTTCCTCAAGCAAATGTGTTCCTTTAAGGCACAATACTTAGCAAACTTTGCATATCCAGTGATTCTATTCAATCTTTTGAATAGTCATACATCATTGCATAACCATAGAGGAAAAACCTATGATGTGTTTTTATAAAAAGTAACAAGCCTCCCACAAAGTCATAAAAATAGTGCCCTTCAGCTTCTCTGTATAACTGACAGTTTATTTTTTATTTTTTTTTAAGATTTTGAGGTTTAATGAGGCAGATTAAACTCCCTGATGCAATTTTTACATAAGGTTCATGGACAGAAATCAGTATGCCGATTCGGTTCAGTCCTCCAATGAACAAGATATACAGTATTTCATTCATTATTGATGTGGTGAGTGAGCATTCTACCCCTGAAGGCATGCTCAATTCCCAGAGCCCGGTCTGCCATCAAAGACCCTTCTCTAATCTCTTTCTTTTTTTCTCTCACTCTGTCTTTTACCCTACTCACATGTTATGACTCATCTGATCATTTTACTGTATTTCTATGAACCAGTAATGTTTAATTATACAATTATTTGCATCTTTATATGGGTGTTAAGATCATGTTTTGTTGGTTAAAGCTGCTGTAATTAAGACATTAAAAACTGAAGGCTTAAGCAGGATGTTCAGCAGTCAGATATTGTGTTTGCTGTCCATAAATGGTAAGTTAATGATGTAAACAGATGCTGCCATTTAACTGTTGTCTTATCTGAGGACATGCATATCATTTCGGACCAAAAATACTGTGTATACAAATTTGTAAGAACTTGTAAACAAAGAGTATTAGGAGACTGAAACTGTTTATCACAAACAATCACAAAAGATTAAAGGGGTCATATCCTAAGGAATCAAATCTCCCTTGATTTTCATTTTACAACACCAATTCTGAAAAAGTTGGGACAGTATGAAAAATGTTAATAAAAACAAAAAGGAGTGATTTGTAAATTATATTCACCCTTTGCTATGTTGAAAGCACTACAACTACACATTATATTATGTTTTTCCTTGTGAATTTCATTGTTTTTAGAAAATGTACAGTAATTTCAAATCAGATGATTGCAACACGCTCCAAAAAAGTTGAGACGGGGGCAATTTAAGACTAATAACAATTTGACGAGTTGAAATAACATGTGAGGCAATTGTGTCATAGTATACAGGGAGCCTCCAAAAACAGTCTAGTCCTTCAAGAGCAAGGATCGTTCAAGACATGTCAATTTGCCAACAGATGCCTCAGCAAATAATCTAGTATTTTGAGAACTATGTTCTCCAAAGACAAATTGGAAGGATTTGGGGCATTTCACCCTCTACAGTGCACAATATAGTTAAAAGATTCAAGGAATCTGGTCAAATCTCGGTGCATAAAGGGCAAGACGAGGAGCGGCCATGGAGCAGAGGCGGGCCTGGACCATGGAGCAGAGGTGGGCCTGCACCATGGAGCAAAGGCTTGCTTGTGACATGCATGGAGCAGTCTGGGGCTTGGATGAGACATGGCATGGAGCAGACTGAAGCCTGGCTGTGACATGGCATGGAGCAGACTGAGGTTTGGCTGTGACATGGCATGAAGGAGACTGAGGAGTTATTGTGACATGCTCAGGCATTGCTGTGACATGGCATGGAGCAGGCTGAGGTGTTGTTGTGACATGGCATGGAACAGGCTGAGGCGTTGCCATGACATGGCATGGAGCAGGCTGAGGTGTTGCTGTGACATGGCATGGAGCAGGCTGAAGTGTTGCTGTGACATGGCATGGAGCAGACTCAGGCGTGGCTGTGACATGGCATGGAGCAGACTAAGGCGTGGCTGTGACATGGCATGGAGCAGACTCAGGATCCGGGGCAGAAGGTGGCACAAGCTCGGCGACCATGACGTGGGACCCTGGCTTGGCAACCATGATGTGGGACCCTGGCTCGTGGACCATGACGTGGGACCCTGGCTCGTGGACCATGACGTGGGACCCTGACTCAGTGACCATGACGTGGGACCCTGGCTCATCGACCATGACGTGGGACCCTGGCTCGTGGACCATGACGTGGGACCCTGGCTCGTGGACCATGACGTGGGACCCTGGCTCGTCGACCATGACGTGGGTCCCTGGCTTGTCGACCATGACGTGGGATGCTGGCTAGGCGGCCATGACGTGGGACGCTGGCTCAGCAGCCATGATGTAGGACTCTGGCTCGTTATCTGCCTCCCCCACAGTGAACGGTGAACCACTTATCAGTAGGGCAAGGTCGATATACTGAGTTAGGCTGTAGGTACTCCAACCGTCAGGCATCAGGTAGGAGACCGGCTCATTCAGCCCAAAATTGAAACAGTCCTTGAGAGCAATCTCATTAAAGTCGACCTTGCAGGCCAGAGCGCAGAAGTCCTCTACATATTCCTCCAGGGGACAATTCCCTGCTGGGTTCATGGTTAGGTGAGGTATTCTGTGGGCTTGGTATAACTTTAGTAAACCTTTGTTAGTCAACACCACTTGCCGCTGCATCCACAGATGCAAGTTAAGACTTTACTATGCAAAGCAGGAGCCTTACATCAACACTGTCCAGAAACGCTGCCGACTTCTCTGGGCTCGGTCTCATCTTAGATGGAAAGTTGAACAGTGGAACTGTGTTTTTTGGTCCAAAAAAGTTTTTGAAAAACAAAGCCATGGTGTTATCTGGGCCAAAGAGGAAAAGGGCCATCCAAGTTGTTATTAGCGTCAGGTCCAAAAGCCAGTGTCTGTATGGGCCAGGGGTGTGTCAGTGCCCATGGCATGGGTAACTTGCACATCTGTGAGAACACCATGAATGAAGACAGATTTGTAAAAATTTTGGAGCAACATATACTGCCATCCAGCACCGTCTTTTCCAGGGACGTCCCTGTATTTTCCAGCAGGACATCCTCAAACCACATACTGCCTGGTTTTCAAGGGCATGGCTGTGTAACCAGAGACTGTGGGTGCTAGATTGGCCTGCCTGCAGTCCTGACCTGTCTCCAACTGAGAATGTGTGGCACATTATGAAGCACACCATACGGCAATGAAACCTCATACAATTGTGCAGCTAAAGACCTACATGATGGATGAATAGGGGAAAATTCCACTTTCTAAACTTAACAAACTTGTCTCTTCAGTGCCCAAATGCTTAATAAGTGTTAGAAGAAATGGTGATGTTTCACAGTGGTAAACACTTGACTATCCCAACTTTTATGGAGCATGTTGCAATCATCTGATTTAAAATGACTGTACTTTTTCAAAAAAACAATGAAATTCAGAAGGAAAAACATCATATAATGTGTAGTTGTAGTGCTTTCAATATAATAAAGGGTGAATACAATTTACAAAACACTCCTTTTTGTTTTTATTAGCATTTTTCATACTGTCCCAACTTTTTCGGAATTGGGGTTGTACAATGAAAACATGATGTAACTTTAAGAACTTTAAACTTTTAACTTAAAAAACTTAAACATGTATTGCAACTATACTGCAAAAAAGCTCGTTATGAACTTCCACAGCTTTCTGAAGTCACATGGATGAATAAATCAAGACATGTCAATGACATCTATTAGGTGCATAGAAGCCTGGCCCGCCCACTAATGGTGAGGTGATAAAGGGAAAGTAGGATAGATTCTATCATATACATACTATTTCATATACAATGAGATAAGCCAATCATGAGGTCATTTCTTACAGACGCAACAGCAGCAAAAAAAAAAAAAAATTGACTATTATTTTAAATGGACCTCAGTAAAAAAAAAAAAAAGAAAAAAAAAAAAGTGGCTTATTCTGGCCGTTCTCGGTTTACTCTGGCCAAGACCGTAAAAAAGAGAGTATGACTGAGTATAAAACCACATTTAGGGGCATGTAAATGTAAAATTGATGATACCAAAATTATAATAGGGTACAACGGAGCTGAAGGCCCATCTTAAGGAAATTAGCTTTTTTCTGGGTTAGGGTTCAAAAAAAGGTGGCGAGGGAGCTTTTTTCCCCTCACTTGAGGTAAAAGGCCCACACACCTGGGGTAAAAAGCCCCTAGTGCAAAATTTGTCAACTAATGCAAATAATTTTGAGCCAGCAAAATGCTTTATTGAGTAACAAATTAAGATATGCTTACTCAAAATAACTACTTCAGAAAAGGATGCAAGATTTCCTGTTAATTTCAATCACATTTGGCATTTTATAACATCTCAAAAATTATATAAACAAATTAATCTCCATTGTGATTGAATCGGTCAATGTGAGCCCACTTTGAACATTTTTCAGAACAAATCTATTCCCACCACTTAAAAAAATACCAATGTGTTTTATAGGGGCCTTTAGCCCCTGCAACGGAGGGCTTTTTACCCCCAAAACTATCCTTTCACTTATTGGACAATTATTTTAAAACAAATTAATTTAATGACCTTGAACAGAACTGAAAATGATTGTTAAATATTTTGTCTCAAATAAATGTGTTAATTTCAGGGAGTTTCATTAGCTACATAAATTTGAAACATTTAAAAAATATATAAAAAATTAGATCAAATTGCTTCAAAATCAACCTTTTGACACCACAAGCAAAGATCTCCTGGATCAGGAAAATTGTGCAGTAAATAGTGACAAGTAATTAGGAAAGTGCTGTGTTAGTTTTAGTTGCTATTTAGAGTTAAATAAGCAGGTACTTAAGAGCCTATCATTGGATCATTATTGCACTGATTAATATGTTTCAGCTGGCAACAATTCTTTTAACCCTAACTTAAGTACCAGCTTCTCATTTCTTAAACAACCATGTCGGAAGACGTGGTCGTGGAAAAGATGTTACTGTGTTTCAGAAGGGGCAAATTATTTGCCTGCATCAAGCAAAGAAAACAACTAAGGAGATTGCTGAAATCACTGGAATTGGGTTAAGAACTGTCCAACGAATTATTAAAACCTGGAAGGATAGTGGTGAACCGTCAGCTTCACAGAAGAAATGTGGTTGGAAAACAATCTTGAAGGATTGTGATCGGAGATTACTAAAAGGCTTGGTGAAGTCACATTGTAAAACACTGACAGTAGAACTCACGGCTATGTTTAATAGTGAAAGTAAGAGCATTTCCACACACACAATGTGACAAGAACTTAAAGGATTGGGACTAAACATCTGTGTGGCCACAAGAAAGCCACTTGTTAGTGAGATAAATCGGAAAAAACTACTTCAATTTGCTAGGGAGCATAATTGAAGTAAGCTGAGTATCTGAATGTACTGAATGACCAGGTTATCCCATCAATGTATTTTTTTTTCCCTGACAGCACGGGCATATTCCAGGACATCAATGCCAAGATTCATTGGGCTCAAATTGTGAAATAGTGGTTCAGGGAGCATAAGGAATTATTTTCACACATGAATTGGCCACCACAGACTCCTGACCTTAACCCCATTGAAAGTCTTTGGGATGTGCTGGATAAGACTTTAAGGAGTGGTTCGACTCTCCCGTCATCAATACAAGATCTCAGCCAAAAATTAACTCTGAATGGAAATAAATGTTGTGACGTTGCATAAGGTTGTCAAAACAATGCCATGATGAACGCACGCCATAATCAAAGCAAAAGGCGGCCCAACAAAATATTAGAGTATGCAACTTTTTTTTTTTTTTTTTGGCCAGGCAGTGTAATTTAATAATACCATAGCAGTCTAAGTCCACAAATGGTCATACAGACAGAAGAAAAAAAATACCAAGAAATTTGCAGAAATGCATATAGATGAAGTTACTGTTTACAATCAAACGCTAGGTAGCGGCACTAGGTTCTTTTGGCACCCCAGAACTGCTTCCAATGGGCACTTTATTTAAACAGTTCTAAAATTTCCCCAAACCTGCTTTTTGTGGGCAAAACACCCTGTTTCTGAAAGATTATTGGAGATTTGGGCTTCTTTAAATTTCCATTAGGATCAGTGGAATAGGACAAACTCAGGATTTGACATAACTCTCACAAATCACCATAATTTTACATTGTTTACTTAAGTCAATTATTATTATTTACTATCCATGATTTTCATGGGCGGCGAAATTACCCATTATGCTTAGTGCGTACTCCCAACGCGGATGCTACAGACTTCCGGTTCGCATCTTATTCACATTACCAAGCATTGAAATAATCACCTAACAACAGTCAAAAATAATGGAACACTCCCTGTTTACTTAACGTAAAATCCCTTTCTCACTAAAATCTCTGTATGGACACTTTCGACAGCAATCGCTGAATAAATAATTACACAATCACACACATTTACATGATAAAGTTACTACACTGGGCTCTCACGCTTTCTGTACATGCCCTCTGTGTGTGTGTGTGTGTGTGTGTGTGTGTGTGTAAAAGAGAGAGAGACACAGACATTCAGCACGCAGAGAGAGAATTCATATTTATGATGCGCTTGATTTCACCGGGTTTCTTGTTGCACACACAATGTATGATGATGATGATGATAGAAAGCACTTCAATATGAAAATGGACAAATCTGGGAATCTGAATCCGAACAGATGCTTTTTAAGGTCCAAAAAAGAGGACATGTACATGAAAAGAGGATGTATGGTCTCCCTAGGTTTCATTTAAAATCAGCAGATTTGAGGGACATAATATTTGGAATTGTCCGTCAGTGTTTTAAAAAAATTTGATTACACACACACACACACAGTGGGTATTCAAGTACAATGCAATAACATGCATTTACATGTATACATTTAAACAATTAATTTGCATTATCCTCTAAGTACAACAGTATTTAAGGTGCCTGAAATAAAGCTACACAAAGAATATTCCTCCATCTAGAACCCATTCTCCAATTAAGAGCAATTTTGAACTAGCAATAACAGCATAATTATGCATGTTTACAAACTACTCCTATAACCTGCATTTAACCAGAGTGTGACTAGCACGTTTAGCGGAGATTTCAGTGTTGCAGGTGTTCAGCCCAAGTGAGCTCACATAAACTTCTTATATGATGGATACCTTCTCTAATCTGAGGAGCATTTGCCATCTACTGACAGCAGCATGCAATCACTCCTTTCATGAGACATGGTTTCCATGGGTTACCTGAAATATAACCGTAAATGGATCGAGTAGAAGATAAACCTTGACAATAGTGACACTTTACTTGAGGGATATTAATATATCAATGACACTTTACGAAAAATTGAGAAATTCCTGTAATGGATATAATTAAATAATTAAAGCTTCTGCAGTAGCTCTAGCAAAAAATAAAAAATCTTTGATGCAGATACAAAGCTATACATGAATGCAAATCGAGTATAAAAGTGGTATTGAGGGGCAGAACTAGTGAAATTAACATTATTAATGTAGGCATTCTCCAGGGTATAACAGCTTCAAGCTTCGTCTTTTGATTTATTCCTCAGACTCATTACTTTTGCATGGCTGCAAGTTTAATCGCCACCAAACGCTCATCATCTTCAGAATCTCTGCAGCACGCTGAACTTGGTTTAGCTGCGGACATCGCATGCATTCTAATAAGAGTCACAGAGCAATTCAGACACTTCGAATGACTATGTGCCGCTAACCAGGGACACAGAAAAGTTAAGTCCTTTATTCAGTTTCACTCAGATAGTCTGCCAAAGCAATGTGTTAATGAAAAGACTCAATTGAAGAGTATTAGCATACTGCAAAATCTTTTCTTTGAATTTCTTTCAGCGAGACAACATCAAAGGGTTTTTTTTCACAGGTAGCTGGCACGAAATGCATTTGGAACAAGGAGGCGAGCCAGAACTGGGCCTGCAGGAAGAATAAAGACTTGTCGCTGTCTGACAGTACTTCCTCAAATAAAGCTGTTACTGGCAAAGACAGACAGGAGAGCAGGAAGACCATTTTAGTTTGCTGCATTGCATCCAGGGTTCCCACACCTTTTGACCAATGAATTTTCATGACTTTTCCAGTCGTTCGTGATTTCCTGGATAAGTATTTTTAAAATCATTTTATAGAGATCGCAATGATGAGATATTGCTCATATTTCCAGCTTTTCCATGACCACGTGAAACCTGTATATGCATTAAAGGTGCTGTAAGTGATGTTAGACATTCTAGAACCTCCGCTAGACTAATGCTTCCCACGTTGTGTCGGAATAACTATAATTACGAGACAGCAACTCAGAGATTCTACTCAGAACCTCAGAAGTTATCTGTTTATATGACAAAACTTATAACGCCAAAACTGCTTCATTGTTGAGTGATGACAACACATCAGTAGAACAGAGGGCATCAGTCTGGTTCCGGAATTAAAAATCCAATAAATTTTTTCCATAGACTAATTGATTTTCAACATTAACTTATAAACCTTTAAAGACAGGCCTACATTGAGCTCAAGGTTGTTCGCTGATGGTATTTGCTTCCATTGAAGCCATCCGTCTGTGTTATTTCAACTTCATTGTGTGATAGTGTAATTCATGGTAAACAACTACATTAGCCATGGTCCAGCAGAGAAAGCTTCCCCAATCAGAGAACCACTGCCATCCAAGCGACCGCCCACTCCCATGACGCACTATGAATGATGTAATCAAGTCGGTGTCTCTTCACCCTTAAACTACTTATCTATTTGCACATTTGGGAATATTTTACTAAAATCAATAGTTTTATATATTACCATCATTTTTTATTCAATGACATCATTCGCAATGCTTCTTGGGATTGTAGTCCATGCAATCATGAAAGAGAGTAAGGCCTTGCACCTTTGTCTTTATGTCCGATTTTCAAATACTTTTTTGCTTGATGCTCCGCTCAAGCAAAGCTGTCCACTCGCGGCGAGATCACGGTTAGTTTTCTACGAGAGAAGCGGCGTGTCAGGTGCACGGGGGTGAGTGTAGTGTTGTAATGTCATGATCTGCGAAGAGATCCCTCCTCACCTCAACTCACAGACAGAGTGACTGAGCGGAGGAGTCCCGGGTTAACGGATTAAACGGAGGTCGAGTCACGGACTAATCTCTGTGCTATGACTTGAACAGACATTGTTGTGGAAGCAACTTTGCAACTGAGCTAAGCTACTAATAATTTAGTAGTTAATTTAGTGTTCAAATAACATTTACTGACTGACAAACTGACAAAATAAATACTTATGGGAACATAATAATTGTGATTAAAATGAGAGGTGCAATTATTCTAGCTAAACTTGGCTATTTAGACCCATACAAGGAATAGTTCACTCAAAAATGAAAATTCTGTCATTACTTACCCTAATATCGCTGCAGTAAATCCATATGACTTTCTTTCTTCAATGCAACACAAAGGAGACATTTTAAAAAGTACTTTAAGGGTTTAGTTGCAATATAATGAAGGCATCAGGCGAAGAGTGAGTAGTACCCCCAAAAAGACAAAATATTTGGTTATATGTTATCACCACCAGCGCTTTATCAGTGATTTTATTTGAGTGTGAAGAAGGACTTAAACTGCATTCTGTTCATAACACCAAGTGATTGTTCTATAGCTTTAAAGACTTGGAATATATTTCATGAGTTGCATGGATGACTTTTTTTTTTTTTTTTTTTTTTTTTTTTGAGCTTGAAAGACCAAAGTCACCATTAGATTCATTATATGGCTATGGCTATTGCAAAAAAAAAAAAAAAAAAAAAGAAACCTGACAGTTTTTAAAAATGCACCTTTTGTGTTCAATTGAAGTAATACAGCCATAAGGGTTTGGAGCGATATTAGTAATGACAGAATTATAATTTTTTGGATAATGGCAAATCAAAGTTTCCTGTACTGTAAGCCATAACCATATAATGAATGTAAATGGTGACTTTGGTCTGTCAAGCTTGAAAAAGCGTGGCGCCCGATGCATTGCTGTGGCAGCGGGGGCGTGATCGAGCGTCCGCCCGGAGAGAGAGAAAGCAGTAAGGGTGCATACACCTGAGCCAGATAATGATAAACACCTGTTTCTAATTGCAGTGAGCTTGGGGAGAGCGGTATAAAAGGACCATGCCACCGACAAGAAGCAGAGAGAGTCAGCGACAAGAGACCATATTGTGAAGCTGATGAGTTATTGTTGTGAAACTGATGAATTATTATTGTGAAGCTGATGAGTTATTGAGAAGCTGTTGAGTCATTGTGAAGCTGTAAAGCACTGGAGTATATTAATTAAAGCCTTACTTGTGAAGAAACTGCACTCCTGTGTCCTCCTGCTGTGAAGCTTCTTTACACTGGTGCCGAGACCCAGGATTGGAATCGAAGATGCTAGGCCTCATGGAGTCCTCACCATTGGCAGAAGTCCTCAAGTCCCTCACCGGCCTGCACCACTCTCACCAACAGGCCCTGCTTGAGCTCCGATAGGATCAACGAGATAATCCAAGCTCAAGCAGAGGATCAGTCTGGAGGGTACAGGATACCGGTAAGAGTCAAGGGGAGTACACACCAAGTCTTGGTGGACACGGGTTGTAACCAGACCACTATCTACGAATGCTTCGTTCAACACGAGGCTTTGGGCACACCTAAAAGGGTGAGGGTGAAATGTGTACATGGGGATATTCACAACTACCCTGTGGTGACCCTCGTTATTAAATTTCAGGGAACAAAGCGTAGTGTAGGTCAAGGTTAGTTTCCGCCTCCCGCCCCATCCGCTGATTCTGGGAACTAATTGGCCAGAATTCAAAAATGTGTTAAAGGGAATGTGTGCGGATGCGTCCTGCATGAAAGCTGCGAGATGTGCGATGCTTTGGCAGGGGAGGCGGAGCCGGGGCCGTCTTCGTCAGTTCCATGTCAGGGTGATGTAAGGGGGGGAGAGGCTGCAGCCCCTCCCATCCTCAGGGGGTTTCCCAAAGGGGATTTCCCTCTGGAGCAGTCGAGAGACGAAACCCTCAGGCACGCCTTCAACCAAGTGAAAGTTATTGATGGTCAACAACTCCAGCCGAACATCGCGCTTTCATATCCATATTTTGCAGTAATTAAGGAGGGGTTGTATAGAGTGACGCAGGATGCTCAAACAAAGGAAGATACAACCCAGCTCTTAGTACCGCGGAGCCGCCAGGAAATGTTGTTCCAGGCAGCTCATTATAATCCGATAGCGGGTCACTTAGGGGAAAGGAAAACAATTTACCGACTAATAGCCCGTTTTTATTGGCCGGGCATTGGCGGCGATGTTCGCAGGTGGTGTGCGGCATGCCGCGAATGTCAGCTGGTGAATCCACCGACCACCCCAAAAGCGCCATTGCGCCCCCTTCCGCTGATCAAGGTCCCCTTCGAGAGAATTGGACTGGACCCCATCGGGCCATTAGCACGATCAGCACGCAGACATCGCTTTGTATTAGTCCTGGTGGACTATGCAATGTGATATCCGGAAGCAGTGCCTCTACGCAACATCGCAGCATGCAGTTTTGCGGAGGCACTCTTCAAAATAATCTCCTGGGTGGGGATTCCGAAAGAAATCCTCACTGATCAAGGCACAATATTTATGTCACGGAAACTCCGTGAGCTTTATGAATTGTTGGGTATTAAGTCAATTTGCATCAGTGTTTACCATCCATAAAAAAGATGGCCTGGTGGAGCGATTTAACAAAACCCTTAAAAACATGATTCGTAAGTTCATGCACGAGGATGCTAGAAATTGGGACAAATGGCTCAATCCCCTGTTATTCGCAGTACGAGAGGTCCCGCAAGCCTCCACTGGGTTTTCCCCATTCGAGCTGCTGTATGGGCAGTGCCCGCGCTGCGTGCTTGATGTCATACACGAAGCTTGGGGGGCAAACTCCACACTTTGGGGGCAACTAACACAGGAGAACTTGCTCCAAGGAACGTCAAAGCCGACTGTATAACAGGGGAAATAAGTGCTCTTATTACTCCCCACATGGGGCTCCAAATTACTCACCAAGTGGCAAGGACCATTTGAGGTCACACGACGAATGGAGGATCTCAATTATGAGGTAAAGCAAACTGATAGAGGGGGCGCACGTCAAATAAATCACCTCAACCTGCTGAAATTAGGAAGGGAGGCGGTCCCTGTGACGTTGGATATGGTAGTTCCGGAGAGGGCGGAGCTCGGGCCAGAGATGAATACAAAACCCAGTCATATCACCCTGGTCACTTGCGGAGACCACCTCTCACTGTGTCAAGTCGCAGAGGTTGCCAAGTTGCAACAGGAGTTTGCAGACGTGTTTTCTCCTCTGCCGGGTCGTACAAACCTCATTCAGCACCACATTGAGACCGAGCTGGGGGTGGTGGTATGTAGCCGTCCCTACCGTTTGCCTGAGCACAAAAAAAATTGTTCGGGAACAATTGGATGCAATGCTCGATATAGGGGTAATAGAGGAATCTCACAGTGATTGGTCCAGCCCGGTTGTTCTAGTTCCTAAGAGCGACGGGTCAGTACAGTTCTGTGTGGATTATAGAAAAGTCAACGCGGTGTCTAAATTTGATGTTTACCCAATGCCTTGCGTTGATGAGTTGCTCGATCGGTTGGGCACTGCTCGATTTTATTCAACATTGGATTTGACAAAGGGTTATTGGCAGATCCCCTTGACACCAATTTCCCGTGAAAAAACAGCCTTCTCCACACCGTTTGGATTACACCAATTTGTGACGCTTCCATTCGGTTTGTATGGGGCCCCGGCTACGTTTCAGCGTCTCATGGACTGAATCCTTAGACCGCATTCGGCTTACGCCACTGTCTATTTAGATGACATCATCATTTACAGCAATGATTGGCAGCGGCACATGCAGCATCTGAGGGTGGTTCTGAGGTTGCTGCGACAGGCGGGACTCAAAGCAAACCCCAAGAAGTGCGTGATTGGATGGGTTGAGGTACGGTATCTGGGATTTCACTTGGGCCACGGGCAGGTGCATCCCCAAATTCACTTCTCTCTCCCTTTTGTCTTATTTTTTTTTCACAGAGTTGGTTGTGGATGACAATGCTGTACCCCATGTAAATGATGTTCGGAGCTGGGGTGATGGATTGATAGAATTGCGGGACGCCTGTGCATTTTCCCAGGTACCTAAAGAAACACAACGGTATGATCAATCCAACGAACACGTGGTGTCTGTGGCAGATTCCGACCCTGAGGCTCTGCTTTCAGATCAGGAGGCTTACAGACGGAGATCACATCCCGTTATAGACAATCAACATATAATCGGACTGATACAGGACTGTTTCAAGACCACTGAGGGACGTTTTAATGCCATTGAGAGGCACTTTAACATCATTGAGGAGCGCTTGGATACCTTTGAGAAGAAGCAGGATTATTATTATAAACAGTCTGTGACGGCCACACTGCAACAACAAGGTATCTGGATTAAACAAGTGATAGCGACGCAGCGTTTGCATGGTGGGGCGAGCCAACGAGCAGCCCGCGATCAAAACCTGACAACAGACTTGTTAAGTGTAGGGCTTTACTGGTTGTTTAGATCAGTGTTACTATCAGAAATAATTAATAATTATTTCTGTAGTTATTAATCAAAATTTAAATTAATTAATTGGATCTAACTCATTAAAACCTCATATGGGACTCCAGTAAATGTAGTGTGCTATGTTTAGGAGCAAGTTTGGTTATTAGCAATAATTAATAATTATCAAAGATAATTATTAATTATTAAAATCAACAGAACATTGATGAGAATCGATGTTAGCTTTTTTAATCCTTTAAAATCAACATTTATCAAAGATAATCGTTAATTGTTAACATCGATGAAACATTAAAATTAACACTGGCTTATTGATCATTGAAATTCAATCAAAGATAATTATCAATTATCAAAAATCAATAGAATATTAATAAGGATTAACATTGACGGGGCACCACCCTGGAATCAGGGACTAATAACCGAATATTAAAACAGTCTCAATATTAGATTGTTTTCTTAGGAAAATCGACATCCGAAGAATATCGATTTTCGGGGAAAAAAAACAATGAATGAAGGTTTGAATCCGAGCACTGACATCCCGTCAGCATGACACAGGCGTATGCAAAACAAACCAAAACACTTCTCTTTGTAATATAAACAAAGTTTATTTATGCAGTAATATCAATTAATAATTAATACAATGCAGTCAATAAACTTCCGACTTACAACTACAAACTAAACAGTGATATGATTAGATATGGAAATAAAATAATCCTATAACACATAAGGTGTGTGTGTGACAGTGTGTGTGTGTGTGTCAGTGTGGTTAGTGAGAGAGAGAGAGAGAGAGAGAGAGAGATAGAGAGAGATTATTAAGTGACAGCCCGAAAGCTGATTTCGCGATAGCTGGAGATAAAGCAGCCGTGTTCATCACTCAGAGACGCGGTTTTACGAGCGGGGCTCGTAAAAGTCCTGCGTTATTTGACTCTAATGGATGAACTCAGTTTCTGTCTCACCCGCAATGGTGAAAATGCACAACAATCCAATTTGGTTGGACCACAATACAGCAAAACAAATTTGTGATAATTAATACCCTGAGTATTAATAATGAGCGGACATGGCGGTCCGTAAACTATACAAGCAAAAACCTTGAAACACAAGAATAACACGCTATAATATTCTATCTCTGCCCAGACGTAACCTCTTACTTGAATCGCATGAGGACACAGGTAGAATGTGTTTTCCTCCGTCCTTTAACTTTGACCCGGTTCCTTGAGGCTCGTGTGATGACGGGAGGCCGTTTCCTCGCGCTGTCGGCGGGCGGTACGGCTGTTGATTCTCGGCGGGCTGGCGGAGAACTCAGAAATGTCGACTTGATTGAAGATGGAAGAGAAATCTTTAATCTCTTCACTTCTGTAGGCCAAAGGATGAAGATGCGAATTGCTCGGCGGTCTCCTTCGGATCCGTTAGAGTGTTTGGTTGAACCCAGAGTAATCTCAACTCGTCCAGCGAGATGGAGATTGTATGGCTACAGTTTCAAGTTGGACATTACTTCCTTAAGCCACAAGGTTGCACCGGAGAGCAGCAAAAAGCTACGTCCGTATTCGGTGAACTAAGTCGCTGGAAGCAACTCTGGAAGCATTTCAGAATTATTTGAAGTCCTGATGATGTCATGTTTGAGGGACGTTCTGTGGTGTGCCTCATCCAATAGGAGTTGAGAGCTCGATCCTTTAGAGGGCAAGGCTTCATGGATCTGTAGTCTGTTTTGGACTCCCTTTGTTTGATTTTGGCGCGATTTTTATCAGTAAAATTTACGACTTAGAAGGTGGGTGCTTGAGTTATGTTTTTATGACTGTTAGGCCTGCCTTTGTCTTCTATCTGAACACATGAGGCCCAACATAAGGCAGGTCGTACTCATGCTTAAAAAGAAACTCGGGTGAGTTGTAAAAAAGTTATTTTTTAACTGTGTATTTTTTATACCATCTATTGTTTCAACATTTATTCCCACTGTATGTCATTTTAGTTTGGTTGTAATAGTTGATGTTTCAGTACTGTTTTTGTTTTTACTGTATGGGGTTAGTTTTTATTTCCTTAGTTGTTTCCTTAGTTAGTTTAAGTGTACACGCCTACGTGTGGTTTAAATAAAAAAAGATCTGATTTAAAATGGCAAAACATTGTTGGGAGTCAGATGGTTGTGATCAGGGGCCAGCAGCTAGGTTTAGACAGCGAGATCCCCCTTGAACAGTGCAGCAACACAGAAACATTGCTATATTTGATTCAGACAATGGAGGAGATTAATAGAGCTGAGTCCACAACTGGTACATTGCTGGTATGATCAACCAGAACCAGATCCAAACTCAGCATTAGACAGTGTTTTAAATTCTTACCAGGTGGGCGTGGGTGCAGATAACCATCCGTATCATTCATTTGATCCTACAGCACCAAACATGGGATTAACCCCCACTGATATTGACATGCTTGTAAGAGAGAGTGGTGATATTGGTGGTTATACTGTGGTCCCGAGACTCAGATTCAATAGTTTGGAGATACGTCGGCGTATAGATCTGCGTGTGATATCTGCCACAGACTTGGCAGCCTACGCTATATTTTTGCACGATATTTTGTCCGAAATAGTGTCGTTTTCCAGACTGTTGGCTGGGGATGGCGGGTTAATTAACATAACATTGAGAGGGCCTAGTCTAACCACTGATGTTAACACTGTCTTGTCACCTAGCAGTGATTACAGTGTGGATGTCTTCACAAATCAGATTGAAAAGATAATGCAAAGTAACTCTGATGTGAGGGTTAATGATAGTTTGGATCTAAATGTGACTATAGCTAGGTGTAAACAAGGGGGTGTGTATCGAAAGATACGTGATCTTGCCCATAACGAAGTGATCACCAGAAACAGGATGAATCTGTTTTGCCCCATCAACACTTCAAATAAGCTGTATTTTGCAATCTGCTTGGCACATTTTCTAAACCCTCAAAAACCACACACAGATCTAGAACCTATAGCAGCAGCGATGCAGAAGATGGCAGGGTATTCAGAACAGCATAAGATAGGGTTTAATGATATCACACGGTTTGAACGGATGTTACACATTAAAATAGTGGTCTTCCATAGGTCATGCACTGGTGTGTTGGAGAAGTATACGTTCAATGACGCACAACATCACAAAATAGTGTTCTTGTACCTGCACAATGGCCACTATTTTATGATTAAGAAGTTGAAAGTTGACTACTGCTACCAGGGTTTTACTAACCATAGAGATCATCGTTGCAAATACTTCTGTGATATCTGCAATGGTCCTGATTGTTATAAGTACTCCATCAAAGCAAAGCAATGCAGCGACTGTTTGTGGTACTGCAAATCTGACTATTGTTATGGTGTGCATAAGCAACCACCATTAGGTCAACAGTTTGCACAGTGTGCTGTTACAAAATACTGCCAAAAATGTAATAAGACGTTATCATGTCAGTGCTACCAACCTCAAACCACACAAGTGTGCAGCCGAACGGTGTATCCATTGTGGCGAGGAATTGATTAATGACAGTGTACATCAATGTTTTATACAACCAATAAAGCTCGAGGCACCTAGCGACAAGTACATATTCTATGATTTTGAGATGCAATACATAAATGGTAAACACGTTGCAAACTTCGTTTGCCCCATTACATTTAAAGGGGAGGAGTTCACAGCCGCTGGTCCAGACTGTATAGAACGACTTGTTAAAAGGTTTAGACATCCACGTTATCAGAATTTCACGTGGATTGCCCACAATGCTTCCGGTTTTGATAAATGTATACTTTTGGAATATTTCACAAAAGCAGGGCTCACACTTAAAACCACTATGCAAGGATGTCGGATAATTTTAATGTATGACAACACATTCAAGCAGCGCTTTATTGACAGTTATTCATTCAACCCTATGCGTTTGGCCATGAAATCTGCGTTAAATCTAACCTACGCAGAGAAAGGTTATTTTCCGCACAATTTCAACAGATTAGAAAATGAGAATTACATTGTCCAGCTATGAGACAATGTCTGACAAAGAGAGGGCTCTGTTTGACGAGTGGTATGTTACAGTATCGGGTAAAGTGTTTGATTTAAAAAAAAGAACTTGCTATGTATGGCAAGAATGATGTCGTTTTGCTCAGGGAGGCTTGCATGAAGTACCGCGATTAATTCATACAGTGTACTAGACTTGATCCGTTTAGATGCACCACTTTAGCAGCATGTTGTATGGCAGTTTATAAAACCCACTTCTTACCAAAAGACACCCTAGCTCTGACTCATAACAACGCGTACACCAGTCAGAACAAGACATACTCAAACATTTTCATTGAATGGCTTGAATATGTTAAAACAACACGTGGCGTAGACATTCAGCATGCGTTAAACCACGGCGAGATGGTGATTGGAAAAGGACAGTGTAAAAAAGGCTCTCGAATTCAACGGCTGTATGTTTCATGGGCATGAATGTCGTTATAATCCTAACCATTTACACCCGTTATCAAAACTGCCCTACGGCACACTCAGAAGACAGTTTGATGACAAGGTTGACATTTTAGAGCGTGCATATGGGTTGGAGGTAGAAGTGATGTGGGAGTGTACTTGGAACACTGCTAAACAGACTGATGTTGATGTGATCTCATTTATGTCCACTTACACACATCCTGAAAGATTGAAACCACTTAACGCTCTATTTGGTGGTCGTACTAACGCGTACAAGCTGTATCATAAAGCTGACAATGGTGAAAAAATACACTATGTCGACTTGTTTGTACCCCTTTTGCCAGGCCAGGAAATGCTACCCTATAGGACACCCCCAAATAATTTTCAAGGATTTTGAACCTCTTGAAAATTATTATGGGTTTGTCAAAGCCACAGTACTGCCCCCGCGAAAACTGCTTCACCCCGTCCTTCCTTATAGGACTGGTGGCAAGCTTATGTTTCCGCTCTGCCGTATATGTGCAGATCAGCAGAATCAGACCATCCTGTGTAGACACACTGATGAGGAAATGGCTATTTCAGGCTGCTGGGTCAGTATCGAACTGTTAAAGGTGGTGGAGAAGGGTTATGATGTAACGAAGGTGGACGAGGTATGGCATTTCCCTCAACGATCAGAAACCTTGTTTTGTGATTATGTTAAAACATTTTTACAGTACAAACAAGAGGCCAGTGGATTCCCCATGCACATTGTGACAGATGCAGACAAAGATCTTACATCAACGATTACTTTGAGAAAGAGGAGATTAAGCTGAATCTTGACAAGATAAGTCTTAACCCTGCACGCCGGTCTATTAATAAACTTCTGCTGAACTCACTTTGGGGGCGGTTATCTATGCATGAAAATGTGCCATGTACAGAACTACTTTCAGACCCTGAACAGTTTGCCCAACACATTTTTGGCGATGGTTATGACATTAAACACTTCTCGTTCGTGTCAGACACTGTTGCACAAATTCAGTGGTGTTACACGGATGGGAAAGGCGGTCAGACCCGTGACACTAATGTCTTTCTTGGTGCGTTTACAACTGCACATGCGCGTCTATAGCTGTATGAACTAATGGATAAGTTGGGGGATAGACTGTTGAACAGTGACACAGACAGCGTCATCTTTACTTCTAGAGACGGCGCGTGGGAGCCTCCGTTGGGGCCTTACATCGGTAATCTGACTGATGAAGTTGGGGATGGGGATCACATTGTAGAGTTTTGTTCAGGGGGCCCGAAAACATATGGCTACCGCACTGTTATGGGTAAGGCCTGCATGAAAGCCAAGGGTATCACTCTCAATGCCGTAAACTCAAAAGCCATTAGGTTAGACACTCTGATTGGACTTGTTGATCACTATGTCGTGGGGGAAGATAATAGTTGGCATATACTGGCATACATCGACACTATCGTGAGAAATAAAAACACTTCACACTACACAACAGGTCAGTCGTTAAAAAATGTAATGTGTTGTACAACAAATGTGTGCTGCTCCCTGATTTCACCATACTCCCATATGGATTCTGACAATCTTTTTGGACATAGGGGTGTGCGAGACACAGATGGTTTTGATTTAAGATTACAGCATCCATTTTCATGTGTGATAAGCGGCCCTTCAAACTCGGGAAAGTCATATTTTGTAAAAATTTGGTTGCAAAATGCTGTACGGTTGATTTCTAAAAAAAAAAAAAAAAATATTGTGTATATTTATGATTGTTGGCAACCATTGTATGATGAATTGTTGAAAATGTACAAAATTAAATTTGTTGAAGGACAACCACAGAGTCTGAATGATGATGATTTATTCCCCGTCAACAAAACTAATTTGCTGATCCTTGATGACCTAATGAAAGAGGCCAGTGGGAGCAATGAGGTGGAGAAGATGTTCACACAGTATGTCCACCATAGAAATCTTAGTGCTATTTATACTGTACAGAATTTATTTTGCCAGGGTAAATCCAGCAGGACCATCAGCTTAAACACAAATTATCTGATGTTGTTTAAAAACCCCAGAGACACCAATCAGGTCAATGTACTAGGAAGGCAAATGTATCCTGGGAATACAAAATTTTTTATGGAATGTTATCAAGATGCAACCAACAAACCTTTCGGTTACCTGATGATTGATTATAAAACAAAAACACCCGAACACCATCGGCTCAGAGCAGATTTACTTTCACTACATCCTGTAGTATACCTCCAGAAAAGAAGGTAGTGAAAAACTGTTGGACGGTGAAAATGTCAGCTAGACTTTGTAGAAACATTCCTCTTTTAAAATTATTATTAAAAGCAACACCCAAACAGAGACGGGTTATTTTACAGTCTGCCACAGATGAGCTCATTGTGACATTGTGTGAAGTAGCTCTTAATGTTCTCTACGGCAATATACCACTCACGTCACAACAATACCATGAGCTAAGAAGGAGGAAAAGCGAGATCAAATTTGTTGCAGATAAGAAGATTGGTGTTAAAAGAAAGAGACGGCTGATAAACCAACAGGGTGGATTTCTTCTTCCCCTCTTAAGCGTCGCAATCCCTTTTATCTCCAGCTTGGTTGCTTCTAGATAACTTTGGAATGGAGTATGCAGAGAAGATGTTTTTAGTTCCACAGCATCAAATGGATAAACTAAAGACTGGTACCTCCCGTGAGTCTATTCAACATGTTGTGGAGAATGATTTGGACATGACTATAAGAAGTATTTTGCACAGATCTGATTTGGACAATTATGAAAAGGCAAAGCTGTACACAAATAATTTACAGCAATTTTTAACACTTGCTAGACAAGGGGACAGGGACAGCCTGACCATGTTGAAAAAGAAGACCCACCTGCGACGGTCGGTGTAAGTGTTCAGGATGTTTTAGATAATGTTGTGGACGACATTTTGAAGAATGTTCCACAGAGGAGTGTAAAAAACGTTCGTTACATTTTAGATAAAATGTCTAAAACTAAAGATGTCACTTCTTGGGCTGAGTCGGGCGAGTTTGTGTTTAAAGGTAGAACAATCCCTGGTTCACACATGCTCGATTTAGTTAAAGGTATCACGGCTCCACAAAAGATTGCTGATGCACGAAGACCTGTTGGATGGAACGAGTTTCTGGACACTTTTGCTACTTTAAACATACCATACTCAGTGATACCAAATCATTATGTCAGACACGCAATTAACTCTTTCAAAACCAAATCGACACCGTCTATAACCAACTCATCTAAGAAGAGTGAAAAACAGAAAGTGCACCTGAGTTCCCTATCTGTCACTCACTCGATGTTGTGTCGATGTAGTGACACTAGGGGTCACTCTTGGGAGCCCTAGACACCTCTGGTCTTTGATAAAAGGCCAATGAAAATTGGCGAGTGGTATTTGCATGCCACTTCCCCGGACATACGGGTATAAAAGGAGCTGGTATGCAACCACTCATTCAGATTTTCTCTTCGGAGCCGAACGGTCACGCTCACTGAGCTGAATACTACTGTTCATTCACCTCTGCTGGATCTGACGGTGCATTTCAGGGGCTTCTCCCCCCTCTGCACTGGTGCACTGCAGAGAATGCCCCTGGGTGCTTCGGCAGAAATAAAAGAGTATATTTCTCTAAAAGAGCGGCACACACGGAACGTCTTTTTAAAGACACGTCTTTTCTAAAGATGCTTTTCTGATTGTGTGTTATACCTGGTTGCACTCGTTATCTCTCGCCTTCTGACGGTCATGATCACTGTCTTTCGTGTCTGGGCACTGCTCACGCGGAGACAGCATTCGTGGATGGTCATGTTCTCATTGCGAGGATATGTCCATGGCAACGTTGCGGTTGTGGCTCGCCTTCATAAGAAAGCAAGCCACCCCAGAGGCTCCCCGCCTCGGTCCTTTTACCCATGGGTATGAGGCCAGTACGGCTAGCACTGGGGGCGATTTGGGGACCCCAATGGGACTGCCTCCACCGGGTATCCCCCCGCAGACCTCCCATTCCCCAGCACGCTCATCTGCCCCGATCGGGCTTCCGAATGAGTCCGCCGGCTCGTCTCATGGCTAGTTCGACCTCTTATTCGGAGCCCGCAAAAGTGATGAGCTCTCGAGCGCAGCATCGGAGAGTGGGCTCGTCCAGTCGGAAGCCTCAGCTGGGCTCCTCCCTTCGGGGTCGATTGCCCAGTCACAGGCTGATGTGGAGATGACGACATGCTTTCCTGGGCAGCCGCGAGCGTCGGCTAGAGTGGAACTCACTGCTCTTCCCTGAAACCTCGCGGCTCGGTGATTGGTTCCTGGGCTCGCGGCGCCACTCAAAGCCAAGCCCCGCCCCCGTTCCTTTCTTCCCGGAAGTGCATGAAGAGCTGACAAGGTTGCGGGAGGCACTTTTATTGCCCGGTCCCGATCTATTCAGCTTCCCCGCTCTCACTACCCTTGATGGTGGGGCGGCCAAGGGCTATTCAGCAATCCCCCGGTGGATAAAGGCGCTCGCGGTGCACCTATGCCCGCAGAGCGCCACCACCTGGCGCAGGTGCCCAAAGCCCCCGTCCAAGGCCTGTAGGTTTACATCGTCTCTGACGGCCAAGGCCTACGGTGCCGCTGGACAAGCTGCCTCCGCCCTGCACGCCAAGGCTCTCCTGCAAGTCCGCCAAAGCGCTAAAGGTACTGCACGAGGGTAGTTCCACCCCGGGATTGATGCAGGAACTGCGCTCGGCGACCGACCTCGCTCTCCGAGCGACGGAGGTCACGGCGCGGTCTCTCGGGCGGACGATGGCCACACTAGTGGTCCAGGAACGCCACCTTTGGCTCAACCTGGTCGAGATGGTTGAGGCCGACAAGACACGATTCCTTGCAGCCCCCATTTCCCAGGCGGACCTATTCGGCGACACCGTCGAATAGGAGTTTTCGATGGTAGAGCAGTAGACGGATGTTAGCCGGCATATCCTGCCCCGGCGCGTCTCAAGATCCCGCACCCTGTCTACTCATTGCCAAGGGTGTCCCCCTGCAGTGACTGCACCGGCTCCGCTGCAGCCCGCCCCTTCGGCCCAGCCCCGGCGTGGAGCCCACCACAGGAAGCAGATGCCACCCGTCTCGCGGCCGCCCAGAACCCGTGAAAGGCTTCAAAGCGCCCTTGAGACGGGTGACCCAGGGACAACAAAACACGCTGCTCTGGAGCTGGTAAGCAGATCTCCATCTTTTTGTTACCTTTTGCATTTAATTGCGCTGCATGCCCAAGTGGCAGCAGTACTCAAGAGCTCAGCAAGAGCGGTTTCCTTGTTCCCTGGGTCACGTATCCGGTGTGCACGGCCGTCATCACGACCACCGTCCACCACTCTATTTAGTCTCCACGGGTCACAAGGACAGGCCTCTTCCTCCCCCGTCCCAAGCTGTTCCGGGGGTGGTCACAAGGAGCCAGGTAAGTGCTTCGATGTCCTTAGACTCAGCACGGCCACGACGTGGGGTTGGCACCTCGAGCTCCGCCCTGCCGCGTGGCCCCACCTGCCGGTACGTCTGATGATGTTGTCCCTTTGGTCCCCCTTGCACGGAACTTGGACGCATGGCTTGCACTTTCCAATCCGTCACGAGGGCTGGTCCGGACCGCCGACTCGGCTGCGCGATTCACTTCGCCAGGCATCCGCCCAGGTTCAGCAGTGTCCACTTCACCTTGGTGAAGGACGAAAACGCTGCTACCTTGCGCAGAGATCGCTACCCTCCTACGGATAGAACCTGTCCCTCCAGCCGAGATGAAGAAGGGGTTTTTCAACCCCTACTTCATCGTACCGAAAAAAGGCGGTGGGTTGCGGCCAATCTTGGACCTGTAAGTTCTGAACTAGGCTTTACACAGACTCCCGTTCAAGATGCTGATGCAAAAACGCATTCTAGCGAGCGTCCGGCATCAAGATTGGTTCACGGCGGTAGACCTGAAGGATGCCTACTTCCACGTCTCGATCCTTCCTCGACACAGACCCTTCCTGCGGTTTGTGTCCGAGAGTCAGGCGAATCAGTACAAAGTCCTCCCTTTCGGCCTGTCCCTGTCTCCTCGCATCTTTACGAAGGTCGCAGAGGCTGCCCTTGCTCCGTTAAGGGAGATGGGCATTCGCGTTCTCAACTATCTTGACAACTGGCTAATCCTAGCTCATTCTCGAGACATGTTGTGCGCACACAGGGGCCTGGTGCTCTCACACCTCAGCCGACTAGGGCTTCAGGTCAACTAGGAAAAGAGCAAGCTCCTCCCGGTTCAGAGCATCTCTTTTCTCGGTTTGGAGTTGGACTCAGTCTCCTTGACGGCGTGCCTTACGAATGAGCGCGCCCAGTCAGTGCTGGCCTGTTTGTAGGCATTCAAACAGAAAACAGCGGTTCCACTGAAACTTTTTCAGAGGCTCCTGGGGCATATGGCATCCTCGGCGGTGGCCACCCCACTCAGGTTGCTGCATATGAGGCCGCTTCAGCACTGGCTCCAGACTCGAGTCCCGAGATGGGCATGGCGCCATGGGACATGTTGCGTGGTCATCACGCCGGTCTGTCACCGTCTTTTCAGCCCTTGGACCAACCTCTCGTTTCTACAGGCAGGTGTTCCTCTAGAACTGGTCTCCAGGTGCGTGGTCATGACAGATGCCTCCAAAACGGAGGCCCGTTGCTGTTTGCAGCCGCCGGCCTCTGGACAGGTCCGCGACTGCATTGGCACATAAACTGCTACCGTTGCCATGTTGTCTGTCTGAACTAACACGTGCTTGCCCTGGATCAACGGCTGGAACCTTCGCAGGGCGAGCAGAATTTGCCAGCAACTCGAGGCAGTTGATGTGCCAACACAGCCGCGGGCCCGTCCATAAGCCGGCGGCTGCCTGCCTGTTGCAAACAGAGCCCCAGCCCATTTTGGAGGCGTCTGTCATGACCACGACGCAATGGAGACCTGCTCAAGGGGAATGCCTGCCCATAGAAATGTGAGGTCGGTCCAAGGGCTGAAGAGACGGTGACAGATCGGCGTGATGGCCACGCGATGTGTCCCGCGGCTCCATGCCCATCTTGGGACTCGAGTCTGAAGCCAGTGCTGAAGCGGTCTCATATGCATCAACCCGAGCGGAGTGGCCACCGCTGAGGATGCCATATACCCCAGGAGCCTCTGAAAAAGTTTCAGTGGAACCGCTGTTTTCTGTTTGAACGCCTTCAGACAGGTCAGCACCGACTGTGCACACTCGTTTGTGAGGCGCACCATCAATGAGACTGAGTCCAACTCCAAACCGAGAAAAGAGATGCTCTGAACCGGGAGGAGCTTGCTCTTTTCCCAGTTGACCCGAAGCCCTAGTCGGCTGAGGTGCGAGAGCACCGGGTCCCTGTGTGCACACAACACATCCCAAGAGTGAGCTAGGATTAGCCAACCATCGGGATAGTTGAGGATGCGCATGCCCACTTCCTTTAGGAGGGCAAGGGCTGCCTCTGCGACCTTCGTGAAGATGCGAGGAAACAAGGACAGACCGAAAGGGAGGACCTTGTACTGATACGCCCGACCCTCGAATGCAAACTGCAGGAAGGGTCTGTGTTGAGGTAGAATCGAGACATGGAAGTACGTGCCCTTAAGGTCTACCGCCGCGAACCAATCTTGATGCCGGACGCTTGCTAGAGTGCGTCTTTGCGTCAGCATCTAGGACGGGAGTCTGTGTAAAGCCTGGTTCAGTACTCGCAGGTCCAAGATTGGCCACAACCCGCCTCCTTTTTTCAGTACAATGAAGTAGGGGCTGTAAAACGTCCTCTTCACCTCGGCCGGAGGGACAATCTCGTCAGACGTACCGGCAGGTGGGGCCTCGCAGCGGGGCGGAGCCTGAGGTGCCACACCGTGTCGTGGCCGTGCTGAGTTCAGGGACATCGAAATACTTACCTGGCTCCTTGTGACCACCCCTTTTAGAGAAATATACTCTTTTATTTCTGCCGAAGCGCCCAGGGGCATTCTCTGCAGTGCACCAGTGCAGAGGGGGGAGAAGCCGCTGAAATGCGGCATCAGATCCAGCAAAGGTGAATGAACAGTCGTGGGAATTCAGCTCAGTGAGCATGACCGTTTGGCTCCGAAGAGAAAATCTGAATGAGTGGTTGCATACCAGCTCCTTTTATACCCGTATGTCTGGGGGAGAATTTCACTGGCCTTTTATCAAAGACCAGAGGTGTCTCAGGCTCCCAAGAGTGACCCCTAGTGTCACTACATTGACACAACGTCGAGTGAGTGACAGATAGGGAACAGGATTCATTCCATCCACACTGAAATGTTATGAGACACAACTGGCTGTCATACACATATTGAGCTACACAAAACACATAAGCTACACATATGTATTTCCTCAGGCATTTATTGTGTCTAAATAGACATACAACTTACAGAATTTCAGTAGCACACCCAAAGGGCAATAGTCATATCATACTGTTCATGTGTTTTACTTGCTATAGTTTAATTCCATGTTGCTTCTTTGTCAACAATTAGTGTATAGAGGAAATGAAATGCACTAGTGTCTATTCCGGTGTCAATCACCTCAGAGTGTATAATAACTACATTTTTCATGTCCAAATGAGAAATAAGGAAATATTGATCTAGAAGCAGTGATCAAATGAAATGTATCTAGTTAAGATAAATAAATAAAAGGTGACAACAAAGTAGGTAAATCAGAATGACAATATATCAAGTAGTTATGTAATAAATGAGTATGAACTGTGTAAAAAAAAATGTCTATGAAAAGCATAGGCCTACGCAACGTAACAAATAAAATATGTGTGTGAAGTTATAACAGTTGTGTAAATAAATGATACAACTGGTTGTAGATCACAATATGATGAGGCATGTAGGAGAAGGGAAGGTGTGGTTCTGAAATGAAAATGAACAAAATGCAATGACAAACAGAACACAACTCTTCTATGTGTATTCTGTACAAGTCACAGAAAATGCTAACAATTTAGAACTGAGAAAGGCTGGAATTTACAGCAGCCTCCTAACAGGTGGATACTATACAGCAAATGGTCAACCTAGTATTTCACAGTAATATTAAGAAGAATTAAATCAACAAACTTCACAAGGAACAATATCATTGATCTTCACAATAATACCTCATATTAACAAAAGCTGGCCACACTCATAATTTAAACAAGGTTATTGCTGAGCAGTCAAAATAAACAGAGCTTCAGTGAGCGATATTGTTGAACAGACAATGAACATAAACTGGCAATCATGATTAAGTTGATTAACATGATTTATCTTCAGCGACGCACACCAATAACATTCGCTGAGAGAAATCAGAGGGTGAGAACCAGACGCATCCGTGATGTCACTGATCCTGACATGTACGTTTCTCTTACTATTTCCCTGAGAGATTCAGATATCTGAATTTGTTGCACTCTCACCTTATTTTCTGCATTTTCGCTCTGTGTAGCGACAAAGATGAAGATGATAGCAAGTTTCTTTCAGACATGCCAAACTGCTCCGCTGACAGCATTCATGAGAGCGTCACCAAAGCCACAGCCTATGGAAAATGTCAGCCGTCAATCTGTCCTCCATATAGCATTTACATTGAATTAAACTTGAACTGACTGTGGGCTTTTATACAGCCACCCACCAAATCTGGTAGACAAATTTTCCAGCAATAGAATCTAAAGGTGTACTCACACTAGGCAATCAGTACCATGCCCGAGCACGTTTGACCCCCCACACTAGGCAATCTGTACCATGCCCGAGCACGTTTGACCCCCCCAAAGTCCAGTTTGTTTGACTAGTGTGATCGCTGAACTGTGCCTTGGCCCACATGAAGAGGTGGGCTCGGGTACGGTTCACTTGGCTCAGGCATGGTATGCATCTAGTGTGATCACTAACTGTGACCGAGCACGGAACTCGAAACATGACTTATTGTCTACGGCATAGGTGCAGTGTTTACTGGAAATTTGGGCAGACGAGAGTATACAGGAACAACTGGATACAACACTCAAGAACTACGAGATATTTGGTAAAATTTGCAATTATCTTCGTGCTTGTGGATACCAAACAACCATTGAGCAATGACGTGACAAGCTGAAAAACTGCGGGTTCAGTATCTGAAGGTATGGAATCTGGCAGCTCATTAGACGAAAAGGATAAATTCCAGTGGAACGATGCTGTCGACTATTAGGCATGTGAAAAGGCCATGTGTCACCACGCCCCAAATGACTCAAAATAAGTCATTCAAAGTAAGTGACGTTACAATGATGGACTCCATTGTGCTCTGCGAGTGATTTTCTTCCTGTTTTCTTCAAAACAAAAAGTCGCATTGTAATGATGTATGTGTGCTCAGGCACGGAACATTAAGTGCAATGTGAGTGCAGACCAGCAGGGGAGTGAGGAGAGAGGACAATCATGCTTGGGCATGGTACAAGGCAACGGGGCCTAGTGTGAGTACGGCCTAAGGCATTTCAATTCTATCCTGGGGTATGGCGGGCAGTCTGATAAATTTGGCAGATGGACGAGTGTAAGTATGGTCTTTTACTTTAACAACAGCTGTTCTGACTCACAATCAGAGTATCAGAGTTACAAATGACTTGCTCTTATCATCTGATCGCAGCTGCATTTCATTTCTAATGCTTTTAGATCTTAGTGCTGCCTTCTACACAATAGATCATGACATTCTCTTGAATAGGCTAGAGAATAGCCTATTATGTTGGCATTTGTGGACTTGCATTAGCATGGTTTATGACTGCTACCACTTTGTCTATGTAAATGAGGAATTGTCAAACCAAAAAAAGTAAAGTATGGAGTGCCACAGGGATCAGTGTTAGGGCCTCTGCTGTTCTCCTTGTATATGCTTCCCCTGGGAGATATTATCAGGAATTGTGGAATAAGTTTCCACTATTATGCCGATGATACCCAACTTTATATTTCTTCAAAACCTGATGAAATTTCACAATTCTCCAAATTAGCAGAGTGTATCAATGAAATAAAAGATTGGATGGCCAGAAATTTCCTTCTTCTCAATTCCAACAAAACAGATGTACTAATTATTGGACCAAAAACCTCTAAAAACAAGCCGCTAAAATATAATTTGACTCTTGATGGATGTACTGTTACATCGTCTTCTACAGTGAAAAACTAAGGTGTTATATTTCATACCAATCTGTCCTTTGAAAATCAAATTACCAATGTTTGTTGAACAGCATTCTTCCACCTAAGAAATATTGCTAAATTACGATACATGCTCTCTGTTGCTGATGCCGAAAAACTAATTCATGCGTTCATGACCTCAAGATGAGATTATTGTAATGCATTACTGGGAGGATGTCCAGCAAGATAAATAAATAAGCTTCAATTGGTTTAAAATGCAGCAGCCAGAGTGCTGACTAGAACCAAGAAATATGATCATATTAGCCCCATTTTATCGTTGTTACATTGGCTACCTGTTAAATTTCATATTAATTTAAAAATTCTGTTAACTACATACAAAGCTTTGAATGGTCTAGCTCCGCAGTACATAATGTGACCTTATACCACGCTATATTCCATCACATTCATTATGATCGCAAAATTCTGGCCTGTTAATAGTTCCTAGAATATCAAAATCCACAAAAGGAGGTAGATCCTTTTCATATTTGGCTCCTAAACTATAGAATAGTCTTCCTAACACTGTTCGAGATGCAGACACACTCACTCAGTTTAAGTCTAGACTAAAGACTCATCTATTTAGCCAGGCATACACCTAATTTATCCTTCAACTCACAATTAGGCTGCTAATTAGGCGGAACCAGAAACCAAAAACCAGAAACATTGATCATGATCTATAACTCTGCAATAAATTGAATGGCATCTATGCTAATATTATTCTATTTGTATCCCTGTCTCAACCTTGGGACTCCTATCCTGAGGTCACCAGAACTGGCTGGATCCAACTCCATTCCTGCTTCGTGTTGGACTCCACTGCTATGTGTCTCTGAGTGATGACGACTAAATGCAGCCGGTGCCAGCCAGACATCACTTCAGTCTGTTACGATGGACTTCAGAGGATGAACTGATGCCAACTCCAACCGTAAGACATGGGATACTTCATATGCCATTGCCTGAACCTTGGACTTAGGATAGACCTCACCGAAATTACCGGCTGGTTGAACTGGGATGCACCACACTGATCTCTGCCTGCATCACCATGGTCTAATGGTGGACTACACTCTTATAATGGAATACATAGACTATCAATTAATTGGCAACAAAACCCTTCATCAGCCAACTAACAAAGGACAATGCATCTATGTGAACTTCTGCAGTTAATCCAGGATGAACTTCAAGGACATTATTCATTAATCTTACAGTTCTTACAAAATCTTTGTTTAAACACTGACCCTTAACACTTACTTAGTTTAATAATTTTAAACCATGACTTGCACTATACATAATTAAGTAATATTGGCATTATATTTATGATGTTAGCCAGAGGGGAACTGGCCCCTCAGTGAGCTTCTCCCAAGGTTATTTTTCTCCATTAACCAACATCTTATGGAGTTTTTTGTTCCTTGCCTGGGTTTCTAAATACAATTATTATTTAATTACTTATTTTTAAACACAATTCACAATCGTATTTTATCAAACTACACAATGATGACTCTAAGACATTATAGATATTACAGTTTCATTTTCTGTTAATGCATGATTTTCTGTAAAGCTGCTTTGAAAGGATGTGTGATGTGAAAGGCACTATACAAATAAAAATGACTTGACTTGACTTAACACCTTTTCGGTGACAACCTGAGCACCTAATGTAGTTTGCAGGGCTGTCTTCACAGACCTTACTTCTCTTTCCCAGCACCCACCAAAATGAGGCGCACTAGGCGGGATAAATCGGAAACTGATCTATTCTTAGGCTAGCTGATCTCTGAGGGCAGGTTGAATCTGGCTGAATGTTTCTTCCAGCTCATTACTCCCCCTTTTGAAATTCATTCCTTGATCAGAGAGGAGTTCATAGGGCTTTCCTCTGTGTGAGATAAAATGCCTGAGAGACATTGAGAAGGAATCTCTATCCATATGAACCAGCAGATCAAGGTAGACCGCTCGAGTAGTAAGGCACTTATACAGAATACCCCACCTCTTCTCGGTGCATCATCCTACTTTGATGATGAGGGGGCCAAAACAATCCACCCTAGTGGAATAAAAAGGAGGTTAAAATAGCCTAAGGCTTGATGGAGGAATGTCTGACATTCCTGGAATTTCTGGTTTGCCTCTCCACACTCCAGCAGTGCTGATATTTCTTGACCACTTCTCTACCTCTCAAGATCCAAAACTCTCTGCACAGCTCTGCATACATGCATTCAGATCCCAGGTGCCGCAGCTGTGCATCGTAGCGCTTAATGATTAGTTTTGCAACTGGATGACTTGGAGACAAAACCACAGGATGCAGAAGCTCCTTGCTCAGGCTCACACCTCCTGAGTCTGCCGCCTACTCTGATCAAGTTGGATTCTTTTAATGTTCAGGCGAGAGTTTCATTAATCGACTGTGGGTCGGGACAGTCTTTCCCTCCTTGGGTATGGCAAACTCAGGAAATCCTGCATCTGACAGTGCCTCAGAAGAGCCAGCTCTGCCATCCGCATTAGGCTGATCACCGTTGTTGGCCGCCCTGTGTAAGGACTGCACTGTAACTTCTAGAAGTTCATGATAACTACTGAATTGGTGAGCATCAGGTACAATGGGATTTGTGGTCTCATTCAGTTGGCCACAGAACACATGTCTCTTTAAATCCTGAAATACTTCTGTTTGACCTTCTGGTGCCCTTGGCCAGTGTCATTCAGGCTGCTTCAGGAAAGATGGACCTTGATTCCATCGTGTCTCTCCTGCTAATTGGGCCAGGGACAGGCCCTAAGTGATGTCATCAGCAGGACTAGCCATCGAGTCGACATAGCGCCAAGCTGCTGGGTCAGATAGTTCCTTAATTTCAGTGACTCTAGTTCCCAAATACTTTGTACCTACAAGAAACAGATCTTAGGGAGGTAAGGACAGTAGTTGAATCAGTCCAGTATACCAATTGTGAACTTAGAGAGTCAGCTCTTTTTTCAAGACCACACCTAGCTGCACTCCTGTCAGAGCAGTGCAGAGTTCCGGAGTGCAGTAAATATTGCGCATTGTAATCTCACCTTCTTTCTGATATAGTTTGTACGTCAAGGTGTCAGGTTTGCACTGCCATATGAGTCAGAGGATGCGTTATTGAGGGTTGGTCATCTCCTGGCTGAACCAGATTTCACTGCTCTTTGATTTCAGTTCTGTTGGTAGGTGGCAAATGACAGTGGGAACATTGCTTGCCCACTGCCTCAATTCAAATCCACATTCCATGAGGAGATGTTGCAACTTGTCCACTAACTTCTCAGCCTGTTCTTCTGTTGGGACACTCTGTAAACAGTTGTCCACACAGAAACAACGTTCCATGGACTGGCGAACATCTTCTTCAGGTTTGAGAGGGTTCTGGACATGCAACTGAAGAGCAAAGGTAGCACAACAAGGGCTTCATGTGGTCCCAAATGGTAGAACTTCCCACTGGTAGACTGTTGGGGCTCAGTTGTCTTCATGTCATGCCACAGGAACCTGAGGAATGGTTTGTCTTATTTAAGAAGATGGACCTGATGGAAAATGCCACTCACATCACTACAGATTGCTATGGTGTACTCTCTGAAGCGGAGAAGGACTCCCAGTAGGCTTGCTCCTAGAATAGGTCCAGGTTACAGGTGATAATTTAGGGACTGGCCTTTGAATTCAAAAGAACAGCTGAAGACAATACGGTCCTCCACATTGTTATGGATAATATGATGGGGTATGTACCATGAATGGGAACTCAGGTCAAACTCTGCTGGTGATAGTGGGGTGACATAACCTGCCTTTAGCAGCTTCTGGATTTCTGCATTATACGTTGCAGCTCTGAGGCTCTTTGGATAGTCTTTTCTCTGTCCCACATAGAAGAGCAAGGACAGCCTCCTTTGGACCATTCAGTGGAGGAAGTGACCCTTTCCAGAGTAATGGATCTCACTGGATCCACTGGCGTAATCAGGTGAGGATAATCCTAACCGATAAGAACTAATGGTTGTGCTTTGTGGATGTTGGGTGAAGGCAGGTCTTTGAGGTGGCGATACTTCTGTTGAAAGACACTGAAGGGGTAAGTATGTTGAGCAAGACCCAACTCCTTGGCTGTAAAGGCTCTGTGGATCTGGAAGTGTTTGTCAGGTTGTGAGATGGAGGCTATAGAGAAGGATACTGAACTTCCACATATGGTGTAAACCTCCTGCTGCACAATACAAAGAACTAGGTCTTCAGCTTTACCTTGGAGGCCTAAACATTGAGCAATTTCATACAGCAGGATGGTCCGTTCAGACCCATCATCCAGTACCACATAGGTCTCCACTGACCTATCGCCACTTCAAATTATAACCTGAATCAGCTTCAGTAGCACTTGGCTGCTACTTGTCGGGTGGTCCAGATACAGTGTCTGCGATGTGGAGCTTACCAAGCATGCACTTTCCTCTGTTGTTCTGATGCTGCTTTTTCCTCCAGAATCTGGGCTGGCATAAACCTCATGAAGGACCCACAGATTTTTCCTGTCACATTTCTTGCACTTCGCTTTCAGTGTGCACTTCGAGGTCTGATGCCCGCGGCCACGTCTCCAACATCGATGTCCTGCTTTGATCCAGTTTTCTCTTTGTTCCTTAGCCAAGAGCTTGAAATTGGTGCATTGATTAATTTAATGTTGGACAGTGACACAGAATGGACAATGCTTCTTGGGTTTCTCTTGCATTGTACTAGTGGCAGATGTAGGGGTATTTGAATTTTCTACCTGCCCACCTTTCTGTTTGCCCCCATGCAAAATAGTAGTCAGCTTACAAGGCATAAATCCAGTCCGCTTATATTTGTGAGGGCCTTGTTTCTCGTGGTCTGAGTAGGTACTGTACTGCGTTCCTTCTACCTGCACTCATATTCAAGCCAGTACACAAGGTCAAGTAGGGTAGGAATCAGAGTCTGGAGAGGGTTCAAATATTAAAATCTCTTAAAATTGGCTCTTAGGTCATAGGGCAGCTTAGCTAAGAGGATATGCAGGGCTCAACATTAAGCAATGTCATGTGCTTGTCCGGAGAAAAAAACAAAAGAAAGGAAGTAAGAAAGAATAAATGAAAAGCCTCCATCGTCATCATTTGTACCTAATAGGGATTAAGAACACAGTACAAATTAGCTTGTCCTTCGGACAAGTACATTTTCAGAGTAAAAAAGGTACTTGTCTGGAGACAAAAACAAAAGAAATGACAGGAAAGGAAAAAATTAAAAGCCTCCATCATCATCATTTACAACTAATAGGGATTAAGAACACAGTGCAGAAAGACGGTAAATCATTACTCAACCTCAATCCTGTATGAATTTCTCTCTTCTGAGGAATACAAAATTAGATTTTTGTCAGAATGTTAGTCAAAGTCACTATTCACTTTTCAAAATTCCACTTGTCCCGGACATGCGGACAAGCGTTAATGTCGAGCCCTGACATGCAAGCCACACTTCAACTCAGTCCAGCCTGGGCTGCCTAATTGATTCAACATTCCGACTAATGCACGGACCCGGAGAGCAAATCTCTTGAAAGCTTTGACATCTTTACTCTTGATATTAGGTCCATCCATCAAGTTTGTGATCTGCTTTAAGGCCAGCTGATGTGGTTGCCTGAAACATGACAGTTCTTCCAGCATTTGGCCCCGCCCACTTACCCACATCAGATCAGTGTGACAGATGACCTACTATGCGTTAAGCATTTGTCGTCATCAGATAAGCTCACATTTTCAACAATGCTGCCGCAGCAGCTCACTATTTTCATATTTTTGTGGCAACAGCGGCTGCCACTTTAACTATTGTTTCTGGCATGTCTTTCTTTCTAATCTTTCCTCAACGAAGCAGACCCTGGTGTTGAAGCTGCCTCTGCAAGCGGCTACTGCTTCGCTGTATACTTGTAGTACAGCTCAATATTGCTGTATACAGGTCCTCACATCTTAACTTCTACCCGGAGTGGTCCCTCACCATTGGACGCTGCTCCGGCTTTACATCACTTGAGCTCTATCACAGCTTTAATTTGAGGAAAGGGAATCAAAAATCAGCATTGATTTCAAACTGATTCCAACATACTCCAGTTTCAAACTGGTTCTCCCACTCAGGTGTTTAATTCCTCTCAGCCCTGATTACCTCACTGTGCAGCCCATTTTAGGGTGCGTTCCATTCAGAAGTGATCATCCTTATGCCTTATTCCCTTCGAAAACTTTTCAATCCACTGTGAGGCTAAATGGTGTGGGGCTTTCGGAACGCACCTTTTAAACGTTTTATTGAAATTTCTGTTCAAAGTTATTTCAACATGACTATCATGATTTTTCTCCCTTCAAAATGGCCATCAGAGGGTGATTTATTATTTTTGGAGTGCAGGGCCAATCACACAACAAGCAAACTTCCATTAAAACGACCACTACTTTAAATTACAAATATCTCTCCAAACCAGAGCAACCTTTTAGCGTGAGCTCGCTGCCACAGCAGCATCCGCTCTGACCAGGCTACAGCTTCCTACGGCTGCATACAGCTTCTGTGTGAGCAGACGCGAGCCGAATTCAGCTCCGCAAGTGCCTTGTTGCGTTCCGCAATATTTTCGCCTCCTCGCATCATTTGCGATCATCTTGCCACACAGCAAGCACTTTCTGCAAACTTTATTCAAATGTAAAATTATAGACCATTGTATGACTTTCTCTCCTCCCGCAGACCAGATTCATGCAGGTGAAATCGATCCATCACTTTAATCTCACAGGAAAATCTTCTCTATTTTGTTACATGTTGTTGGTAAATTTATTGGATCATACACTTTTAAGAAGCTTTACCTTAGAACCTATTTTTTGTACCTATTTCTACCTTTTAAAGTGATAATTTACACATTACATTACATGTAAATGTTGTAATATCCGCAAACACTGTTGCTCCAGGAAGCAGCAAGTTGTGTTAGCCCTTGTGCCAATGTTTCTGATAATGGAGACACTCGCAATCAGAGTTTTCTGATTAACTGTCTCAGATTATACCACTTATGCCAAATGAATCACTACCCACTTTGGTGATTGACAATAGGGCTGCTTCTGGTTACCTCTAAACAGTTTGCCATAAGCCGGCTTCTCAGCATCAATCATTTTTATCCGAATATAGTATACACTCTCCCGTCGAACGCTGTGCTTGACGATTCAGCCTGTGCGTATCGTAGAATGAGCTCCCATTTAAATGCAGTGTAAATAATTTTACACGAAAACATGGGCCCTTCCTGTCATATGCCGTGCAGTCCCATGCTCGAGGATTAGGCCCATACGTATCACAAAGCACACTTGTTTAATATATGGCATTAATCATTTTTACATGAAACAGGAGCTCTCCCGTCGAGTGCTGTGTGGATTCAGCTTGAGGATTCAGCCCGTTCGCAGCACTGAATGAGCTCTTGTTCAAAATCCAACATCAATTATTTTCATGCGAAAAGAATAGGTCTCCCGTCAAATGTCATGTGGTACCTTGCTTGAGGATTCAGCCAGTTCGTTTCGCAGAGTGAACCCTCCCATTTGAATGACTTGAATCTGGAGGTGGCTTAAGGTCAAGTTCAGATCGAGGCAGGCCCACCTGCCAAGAGCAGAGCAGGTCCATTCTTGCATGGGGCAGACAGGCACGGGCATTACGGGGTCCTCTCCCTTTCCTGTGGTGGGGGGAAGGGGGGTGACCTCCCTGCCCTGGCATTGCGGATTCCTCCAGCGCAACAGCTCCTGCGAGAGCTCATTTTCATGCACCAGTAACCGTCCCCCAAGATGGCATAGGCTACGTGCGTCTCTGAGATTTCTGTTATATACCTTTTCATCTGGAATCATCAGTCTAATCGGCATCTGTCAAGCATATTAAAGATCAGATCTTTGTAAACATTCAAATTCACGGACATCTCAGGGACATCTGCTGAATTTCTTATTGACTTCCGAGACATACAGGTGCATCTCAATAAATTAGAATGTCGTGGAAAAGTTCATTTATTTCAGTAATTCAACTCAAATTGTGAAACTCGTGTATTAAATAAATTCAATGCACACAGACTGAAGTAGTTTAAGTCTTTGGTTCTTTTAATTGTGATGATTTTGGCTCACATTTAACAAAAACCCACCAATTCACTATCTCAAAAAATTAGAATATGGTGACATGCCAATCAGCTAATCAACTCAAAACACCTGCAAAGGTTTCCTGAGCCTTCAAAATGGTCTCTCAGTTTGGTTCACTAGGCTACACAATCATGGGGAAGACTGCTGATCTGACAGTTGTCCAGAAGACAATCATTGACACCCTTCACAAGGAGGGTAAGCCACAAACATTCATTGCCAAAGAAGCTGGCTGTTCACAGAGTGCTGTATCCAAGCATGTTAACAGAAAGTTGAGAAGAAAAAGAAAAGTGTGGAAGAAAAAGATGCACAACCAACCGAGAGAACCGCAGCCTTATGATTGTCAAGCAAAATCGATTCAAGAATTTGGGTGAACTTCACAAGGAATGGACTGAGGCTGGGGTCAAGGCATCAAGAGCCACCACACACAGATGTGTCAAGGAATTTGGCTACAGTTGTCGTATTCCTCTTGTTAAGCCACTCTTGAACCACAGACAACGCCAGAGGCGTCTTACCTGGGCTAAGGAGTAAAAGAACTGGACTGTTGCCCAGTGGTCCAAAGTCCTCTTTTCAGATGAGAGCAAGTTTTGTATTTCATTTGGAAACCAAGGTCCTAGAGTCTGGAGGAAGGGTGGAGAAGCTCATAGCCCAAGTTGCTTGAAGTCCAGTGTTAAGTTTCCACAGTCTGTGACGATTTGGGGTGCAATGTCATCTGCTGGTGTTGGTCCATTGTGTTTTTTTGAAAACCAAAGTCACTGCACTCATTTACCAAGAACTTTTGGAGCATTTCATGCTTCCTTCTGCTGAAAAATGCTGATTTCATTTTCCAGCAGGATTTGGCACCTGCCCACACTGCCAAAAGCACCAAAAGTTGGTTAAATGACCATGGTGTTGGTGTGCTTGACTGGCCAGCAAACTCACCAGACCTGAACCCCATAGAGAATCTATGGGGTATTGTCAAGAGGAAAATGAGAAACAAGAGACCAAAAAATGCAGATGAGCTGAAGGCCACTGTCAAAGAAACCTGGGCTTCCATACCACCTCAGCAGTGCCACAAACTGATCACCTCCATGCCACGCCAAATTGAGGCAGTAATTAAAGCAAAAGGAGCCCCTACCAAGTATTGAGTACATTTACAGTAAATGAACATACTTTCCAGAAGGCCAACAATTCACTAAAAATGTTTTTTTTATTGGTCTTATGATGTATTCTAATTTTTTGAGATAGTGAATTGGTGGGTTTTTGTTAAATGTGAGCCAAAATCATCACAATTAAAAGAACCAAAGACTTAAACTACTTCAGTCTGTGTGCATTGAATTTATTTAATACACGAGTTTCACAATTTGAGTTGAATTACTGAAATAAGTGAACTTTTCCACGACATTCTAATTTATTGAGATGCACCTGTACTTACTGAAATACATATAATAGATATAAACACACATCAAATAAACATCTGGATGATGTACCTTTAGTATCGGGCACTGCTTCTACAATGCTTACATATTCTTCTCTGCTATCTTCAATTGCTATTCCCTAGTTCTCCATTCGGCATCCTGGCCTACCTGTTATTCCAGTCATTCATTCCGCATCAGAGCAGCAACCACCGCCACACAAAGTTCTACCCGAGCAGCAAATTAAATCTCTCGGCTGCTGGTTTTCAGATGCTTTCCACAGTTACATCAGAACAAACTGTGTCAGAAGAGCCCAGTAAATTCTAATTCGCTAATTCATCCTTAAAGGAATCACCAGTTCTGTCGTTCTATCCAATAATCTTGTAGTCTCATCCAGTGAAAGGCCATATGCATATAGGCGTTCATGCGCATGTTGCAACCCGGGCTCTTCCATTCAAATCACAGCGAGGGCTCTCCCATTCGAAGGCTGTGTGAGCTTACTCACGTTTATTTGTATTGTGGGCTCTCCCTTTTGAAGCGCTGAGGGGGCTCTCCCGATCAAATGCGGTGTGGGTCTCCCGTTCGATTGCTTGCTGGGCTCACCTGTTCGAATACTGTGAGCAAGAACCCTCTCCTATTTGAAACGCAAGCTACCGTTCAGATTGCAGTGTGAGCCATCCCTTTCAAACGGCCCATGTCTGGAGGTATACTGTAGGCATGCATTCTCACAAACACATCCGCCACCATCAAGCATCTATTGAAGCGTGCCCAAGTCAAGTCTCGAGCTTGAGCCCTCCATTTTGGACAGCGAGCCACATAAAATATGTTTACCTTATCTTCATTAAAAGATTACATGAACATGTGAGCTCATTAAGTAACAATAAAATTAGTGTGTGTAGTTATAACAGATGTGTAAATAAATGAGGTACAACTGGTTGTAGATCACAATATGATGAGGCAGGTAGGAGAAGGGAAGGTGTGGTTCTGAAATGGAAATGAATAAAATGCAATGACAAACAGAACACAACTGTACTATGTGTATACTCTACAAGTCATAGAAAATGCTAACGATTTAGCACTGAGTAAGGCTAAAATATACAGCAGCCTACTAACAGGTGGATACTATACAGCAAGTATTTCACAGTAATAAACTTGAACTGACTGTGGGCTTTTTTACAAATAGCATGTATAATATGTATGTGTACACGCATATGGGATACTGATAATTAGGCATGTCATAAAATATTGATATATCGAATATTGATCGGCACGTTATTTTATCGATATATTTTTGAAGCATCTATATATTAACATTAGCCAACATTTAAATTAGAAGCCTAATTTGTGTGTTGGGTTGTGTAAGTTGGGTTTCTGCTTAACAGACTGGTGTAATAGTGTAGGGAGACCACAAGGAGGTGATATATCATTTACTGAAGCAGGACGCAAGGCACATGTATCACAACACAAAGACAGGTATTTTAGAGCTGCTTGCACAGGACACATACACACAAAAGTTATGAAGGTTTTTGTACTTCTTCAAGAATAAAAGTGATGTTGATGAGTTTGTAGGTTAGTGTATGAAACTAGTGTAGCTGCACAAGAGGTTTCATTCAAGCTGTCAAACCACAAAAATACATAAGTAGTTATAACCTATACTATGTGTCAAAATGTCAAATTGATTGATTTATGACCCCCCGTCACCCCTGATTGACAGGTAGAAGATAGTCCGGACATGTTAAAGAAAATGTTTGGACATGATCATCCTGGAATTTATTGGCCAGTCGTCAGATGTCAATGATTGTTTATGGTGTGTTTATATTAATGATGTCTTACCTCTCATCATTGTTCCTTCCTAGTATGCTTTTCACACATACATCCTGAATTTGTTGTTTAAATAATGGTTTAAGATGGTGTAGTTAAAACACAGAAGACACTCTGTAACTTTCTGTTACAATGGCTGCTCCGAGAACTCCTAAAACCCCTAGAAGAGTGATGTGTATTTCACCAACAAGAGGGCCTGTTGAAATGAGAGAGGAAAAGACTTTTGCGCCAAGGAAAAAACTAAATGTTAGCTTGACAATGTTTCTTCATGAAGATGTGGATTTTGTGAAATGTGATTTCTCATCGTCTGGTAATCATTTGTACAAAGTATTGTGTCTGCATTCCCATGGGAAAATGTTTTGGCCAAATGCTTTGCTGTGTTTCGGAATTTTGTGTTTTAAAATCTTTGTTCTGAACTCATCCTGGATACTTGAACATCAAAAAACAAAAACAAACGGCATGGTATGGTTGACACTCCTTTTAAATTATTCAAACATAGGTTATACTATCAAATCTACCAAGATCGTTTTCAGTTCTAAAAGAGAACAAATTATAACAAAATATACATCCAAGAATTAGTTTACTCAATGAATCTTTTGTACTGTATATCAGGGTTAATATTGTAAATTTCATGTCTGTGTTTCTTCACACACAATCGCCTACTAAAAATAAACTAAAACAATCAATAATAGTCTAATTTAAAAACAGTTACAACTGATGTAACTATTTTTTCTTCTTCTTCTCGTTGTAAAAAGCAAGTTGAACTGATAATGTTTTTCACTTCTCACCATATGTTCTTTACTTCTGTAAGCGGTTAAATCGTTTATTTGGTATTAGGTAATAGCTATTTCCTACTAAAATGTTTTTACGATATTTATACATGTGTATTAATCGGTAGTCAATCTAAAAAGAGTTTATTTTAAGCCATAGTAAAAAACGAATTACCATTTGGTGTACATGTGTTTTTCATGCAGACAACTTGGGCCTCCCCACCACAACTCTACCCCATTTAAAATAGATTGTGGGTTGTATTTTGTTTTCTATAATCACTGTAGCGGCGTTCGCGTTGAGGTTTGTGCGCAAGACCACGACGGGTTGTTTAATGCGTAACATTACACTTTTAAAATGGCATTTATTTTCAAAAGTATGTGTTGTTTGTACGATTTATTTATTTATAAAATATTTGAAATACTTACAGTTTGTAACTTGATGTTTAACAGGCTTTTAAAAAATCTTGTATGCAATTCAGGACATGTCGATAACCGCGAAAACTTGGACTGCATTGATCAGCTGTGTAAGTTTACATAAAGATCATTTTCTTGTATTTATATATTTGTTTTTAGAAGCGTGTAGATCTTATGTGACTATTCTTATGTCCGTTAATTAATAATAATAGATCTACAGATCAGAGCGGCGCTGTCAACAGAGGTGTTCTGTAAGATAGGCATACATTATTTGCTCTCTCTCTCAATCATACAATGTAACAATTTTGCTAAAACAAAATGTGATGATGTGCAACATAATTTACTTTCATTGTCACTATACAGAAGATGAACAAATGGGTTAAGAAAGACAAAGTTTAACATTAGCTTAACAAACAGGGTTATGTTACTAAAATGCAACATTGCATTTCATTTCATTTTAGCTGTAGCTTTAACACAAAATTGTCTTACACTTTTTACTTTTAACAAAGATAAGAAAGTGTCTTTATAAAACAATACATACAAGATGTGCCACAAAGCGAATGTTTGGCAAACAGGTTTATTTTACTAAAACACAATAATGTATTTCATTTCTGTTACACCTGCGGCGCCTGCTACCTCTCCTGTACGCCACCAGAGGTTGCCTTCCCCTGAGTATTAACATCTCCCTAACTACATTTCCCATAATCCTCCGCTCAGACTGATTACTCTCACATCTGTTTCACATTAACTCTGGTAATTTAAGTTCCCTGTTTTCTGGCATTCAGTGCAAAGTCTTGTTTGCCTTGTCAACATTTCTGAGCGTTATTTACCCATCCTGTTTTCCCTGTGTTTTGACTCCTGCCTGTTTCTCGTATTATCCAGCCTGCTTGTGAGTTTTGTGGATTTATTGCCTGTTTACTGGATTACCCTTCTGCCTATCAGATTTACTTGGTTAGCCTTCCTGGACTGTCTGCCTCTATACCGAACCACTGCCTGCCTTTTTTCTCTGTTGTTTTGTTACTTTGTTTTACTATTTATACTGTTATTAAAACTGCATATGGATCTTAACACTCCTGCCTCTGTGTCCTCGCTACAGAAGACTTCGCCAAATTTTGATCCAGCAGCTTTCCAACAATTACACAAGCTTGTTTCAGCGCAAGCAGCCATGCTTAACAGTCACCATCAGCAGCTGTGCAAGCTCATCTCTATCATGGAAGAACTCTTTAAATCCGTGCAGCCAAACCGCAAGTATCTCCAAAGGGGGATTCCACTAACAAATCAGCCTGCAGCACAATGCACTCTACAACCATTGTTAATCCTAAACTCTAGCTTCCAGAGACGTTTGACGGATCACCCAGTACGTGTCGAGGATTTCTATTACAATGTGAGCTTTGCCTGTCTCAACTACCTCTAAAGTATCCCAATGATGAAGCTCGTGTTTCCTTCATTCTTTCACTGCTGTCAGGAAAAGCACTAGACTGGGCGTGAAAACATATTAAAGTGTTCCTTGTCTCACTTTCTAGCTTGTTTACGGGAGGTTTTTGAGCACTCTGAGGGTGGGAAAGACCCGGTAGAACTTTAAAACAGGGAAAGAAGTCTGCTGCTGAATTCGCCTTATCCTTCCGCACGCTAGCAGCGCAAACTGTTTGGGTTGAGGACACTTTGAAGCTGTTGTTCCATCAGGGGTTAAATCCTGACCTTCAAACGGAACTAGCATGTCGTGATGAGGGGAGATCTCATGATGAATTCATCAAACTCGCCATTCACCTGGATAACCTGATCAAAGCCCGTTGTCCAGTCAGTTCTCTACAGTCACCTCACTTTGACATCGCTGCAACCAGTCATCACGAGCCCATACAAGTGGGTCGTTCCTCTCTCTCCGCCGAGGAATGATGACACCGTCTCCGGGAGAGACTATGTATCTACTGCGGACAGTCGGGACATTTACTGGCTGCCTGCCCAACTCGTCCCCTGCGGCGGTGAGTTTAGAACTTTCCAATATAATTTGTATTGATCAATTTGAACTTTCTGTCACGTTGCATGTTCAAAACTGTGAACATCAATTGTCTGCCATTTTAGATTCAGGGGCTGCAGGTAACTTCATTGACCTGGCTCTCGCCACAAATCTAAATATGTCTTTTGTCCCTTGTGTCCCTCCTTTACATGTCTCAGCACTAGACGGACGACCCCTGGGCTCTGGCAAGTTTCAACAAATCACCCAACCCATTCGTCTTCAAGTTGGAATCTTTCATCATGAGGAAATTCAGTTCCTAGTTACTCACTCTCCTAAGAACCAGATTGTTCTTGGCCTGCCATGGCTGAGACTTCACAACCCTGAGATCTCCTGGAGAGATGGACAAATCACTCGTTGGAGTGCTTCCTGTTTCCAGTCTTGCCTCAACCTTCCTGAACCCATCTCTCTCCCTCCTGTAAGCACCACGACTATCCTCCCTGAAAAGGAGATTTTGATCCTACCACATTGTTATTCGGATCTCTAGGAGGTATTCAGCAAAGCCAAGGCTACGCAACTTCCTCCTCACCTTTCCTGTGATTGTGCCATTGACCTCCTGCCAGGCTCCTCTCCTCCACACAAATGGATATACCCCTGATCTGAGCCAGAGACTAAAGCTATGGATGAGTACATTTCGGAATCCCTGGAAAAAGGATTCATTCGACCATCCACTTCTCGGTTCCCCGCACCGGTCCTCCTACCTACAGGTTTGAGGCTGCGTCGGTTAGCACTGGGGGCAATTTGGGGACATCAATGGGACCACCTCCGGGGTATCCCCCACGGACCTCCCATTCCCCAGCATGCTCGCTTGCCCCGATCGGGCTCCCACACGAGACCGCCGGCTCGTCTCATCGTGAGTTCGACTTCTCATTCGGAGCTCTGGAAGACGATGAGTTATCGAGCACAGCATTGGAGAGCGGGCTCGTCCAGTCTGATGCAGAGGCTTCGGCTGGGCTTCCTCCTTCGGGAACGGTCGCCCGGTCTCACGCTGATGCAGATATGACGGACATGCTTTCCCGGGCGGCCGCGAGCGTCGGGCTAGAGTGGAACCCTCCACTCTCCCCTGAACCCTTGTGGCTCGACGATCGGTTCCTGGGCACGGGGCGCCGCCCACGGCCATGCCCCGCCCCCGTTCCTTTCTTCCTGGAAGTGCATGAGGTTGTGACAAGATTGTGGGAGGCACCTTTTACTGCCCGTCCTGGTCTTTCAGCTCCACCGCTCTCACTACCCTCGATGGTGGAGCGGCCACGGGGTATTCGGTGATCCCCCAGGTGGATAAGGTGCTCGCGGTGCACTTGTGTCCGCAGAGCGCCGCCACCTGGCGCGGGTGCCCGAAGCTCCCGTCCAGGGCCTTTAGGTTTACGTCGTCCCTCTCTCGGGCAGGCGATGTCCACCCTGGTGGTCCAGGAGTGCCACCTTTGGCTCAACTTGGTCGAGATGGGAGAGGCGGACAAAGCACGGTTCCTTGATGCCCCCATTCCCCAGGTTGGCCTGTTTGGTGACGCCATCGAGGAATTTGCCCAGCAGTTCTCTGTGGTGAAGAAGCAGATGGAGGTCTTACAACATATCCTGCCCCGGTGCGGCTTAAGACCCCGCACCCTGTCTGCTCATCGCCAAGGGCGTCCTCCTGCAGCAACAACACCAGCTCTGCCGCAGCCCGCCCCCGTGGCCCAGCTCCGGCGTAGAGTCCTCCGCAGGAAGCAGACGCCACCCGTTTCGCGACCGGCCACTAAGTATCCGAGGAAGGCTTCGATGCGCCCCCGAGATGGGCGACCCAAGGGCGAAGAGACCCACTTCTCTGGGGCTGGTCGACAGACCACTCCATCCCCCAGTGGAGGGCTGGGAGGAGAATATTTTGTTGCTGCATGCCCAGGAGGTTGCGGCACCCAAAATCCTGACAAAAGAATGGTTCCCTCGTCTCCTGGGTCACATATCTGGTGTGCACGGCCGTTGTCACGACCACGTCTACCATCCCATTTTGGCAGGTATGGCACTCCAGCGGCGGACCCCCCACCCCTGTGCGTCCAGCTGTGGCACAAACACGGCCACACGGGATTGGTTCCAGTGGACTACGGGGACAAGATTCCTCCTCCCCCCTCCTCGGCCAATCTTATGGTGGGCGGCAGGAGCCAGGTAAGTGCATCAATGTCCCTGGACTCAGCACGGCCACGGGGCTCGAGTCCCCTCGACGTGGCACCTCGTGCTCCGCTCCGCCATGAGGCCCCACCCGCCGGTACGTCCGACGTGATCATTCCCTTGGTCCCCCTCACCCGGAGTTTGGGCGCATGGCTCGCGGTTTCCAACCCGTCATGATGGCTGACCTGGACTGTCCGACTCTGCTACGCGATTCAGTTCGCCAGGCGCCTGCCCAGATTCAGCGGTATCCGCTTCACCTCGATGAAGGGCAAGAACGCCGCTACCTTGCGTGCGGAGATCGCTACCCTTCTGTGCAAGGGCGTGATAGAGCCTGTCCCTCCAGCCGAGATGAAGAAAGGGTTCTACAGCCCTTACTTCATCGCAACGAAGAAAGGCGGTGGGTTGTGACCAATCCTGGACCTGAGAGTACTGAACCAGGCTTTGCACAGACTCCCGTTCAAGATGCTGAAGCAAAAACGCATTCTAGCGAGCGTCCGGCATCAAGATTGGTTTGCGGCGTTAGACCTGAAGGACGCGTACTTTCACGTCTCGGTCTTACCTCGACACAGACCCTTCCTGTGGTTTGCCTTCGAAGGCCAGCCATACCAGTACAAGGTCCTCCCCTTTGGTCTGTCCCTGTCCCCTCGCGTCTTCACGAAGGTAGCAGAGGCTGCCCTTGCCACGCTAAGGGAAGTGGGCATCCGCATCCTCAAATATCTCGACGACTGGCTAATCCTAGCTCACTCTCGAGAGTTGCTGTGTGCACACAGGGACCTCATGCTCCGGCACCTCAGCCGACTGGGGCTTCGGGTCAACTGGGAAAAGAGCAAGCTCTCCCCAGTTCAGAGCATCTCTTTTCTCTGTTTGGAGTTGGACTCAGTCTCGATGACAAGAAAATGATCTTTATGTAAACTTACACAGTTGATCAATGCAGTCCAAGTTTTCGCGGTCATCGACATGTCCTGAATTGCATACAAGATTTTTTAAAAGCCTGTTAAACATCAAGTTACAAACTGTAAGTTTTTCTTGTAAATTTCAAATATTTTATAAATAAATAAATCGTACAAACAACACATACTTTTGAAAATAAATGCCATTTTAAAAGTGTAATGTTACGCATTAAACAACCCGTCGTGGTCTTGTGCACAAACCTCAACGCGAACGCCGCTACAGTGATTATAGAAAACAAAATACAACCCACAATCTATTTTAAATGGGGTAGAGTTGTGGTGGGGAGGCCCAAATTATCTGCATGAAAAACACATGTACACCAAATGGTAATTCGTTTTTTACTATGGCTTAAAATAAACTCTTTTTAGATTGACTACCGATTAATACACATGTATAAATATCGTAAAAACATTTTAGTAGGAAATAGCTATTACCTAATACCAAATAAACGATTTAACCACTTACAGAAGTAAAGAACATATGGTGAGAAGTGAAAAACATTATCAGTTCAACTTGCTTTTTACAACGAGAAGAAGAAGAAAAAATAGTTACATCAGTTGTAGCTGTTTTTAAATTAGACTATTATTGATTGTTTTAGTTTATTTTTAGTAGGCGATTGTGTGTGAAGAAACACAGACATGAAAATTATTAATATTAACCCTGATATACAGTACAAAAGATTCATTGAGTAAACTAATTCTTGGATGTATATTTTGTTATAATTTGTTCTCTTTTAGAACTGAAAACAATCTTGGTAGATTTGATAGTATAACCTATGTTTGAATAATTTAAAAGGAGTGTCAACCATACCATGCCGTTTGTTTTTGTTTTTTGTTGTTCAAGTATCCAGGATGCCTTCTATGCTTGTGTCGAAAAAGCAACACATTTTATATTGAAGCACAGTATTAGAGCTCGAATCGTTTTGGGAAAACCACGTGATCAGTAACGTCTGAAGCTTCATTTGGCTGAAACCTGCTTTGGTATCTGATTCAAAAGAAGTGAAAATCCCAGTATAGGTTTGAACCAAATACGGTTACATTAGCACATTCACTCCCCTGTTAATAAAATGTTACTGCCCAGCCCACAAGCATATTTATTTTCCTATCTGCACATTAATAATCAGTTATTAATTTACTCCCATTCGTTGTTTTAATTTTTCTAACAAAACAGTTACTTTTTTTATTCAAATATGAAGCCCTTTAGGCTTGAGCATTCAATTTGTTAATAGATTTTTCTTTATAAACACTTAAGTAAATAAAACAAAATGACATAATAGCATTGATAATACATTTTATTTCTTCAAAATGTTGCCAGCCACAGCGGCTTACTACTGTAAGTGCGCTTCATTTTTTTTTTTTTTTTTTTTTTTACCACCAGATTGCAGTAAATTGAACCGTGTACAGAAGCCTCAAGGTATGAACCTATTTCCAGTACATTTGTGTTGAAAGCCTCATTGCTTCAGAAAGCTTAATTTTCCCATCACAAGTACACAGTGTGTGTATATATATATATATATTCACACACACAGAACTAATTAAACAAATTAAAAACACCTGGAAACAATTAGGAAGGGATAATGACCTAAGACTAGACAAGAACAGAGAAACCAAACTTCAAAATAAAAGACCCACAAGACTAGTGGCCCCTACTGACCGCTAGGAAATCCACACATGAGATAACATTAGGTTGAGCAGAGCAAATCCTGAGAAGCGCGGGTGTGTCATGCTTAGTAATATACACAAGGCTGAGAGCAGAGGAGCCGCTGGTGTCATTATACTGACTGATGAGTCCATCTGCCATTTACTCATTAATGTGCATCCTCCCCATACACTTCTTGCTCTCTTTCATCAGTGGCGGAGCATGATGTTGTAATCAGCATGGGACGCTGAGAATGCATTTCTCTTTCCAGAGATACTTGTGCCACAGACAGCAGAAGAAAGGAAAGAGTGATTGTGCCTTGGAGCAGGAAACTTTTTTCTGACACAGTATCAACCATCAGCTCCTTATCTCTCGTATTGACTGGCCAATCACACAATTACCCCACAGTCTTCATTCACACTCAGCCAACACACACACACACACACACACACACACACACAAACACACATGTTGGTGCGGCTATCCTTATTAGGACTCTCCATAGATATAATGATTTTTATATTGTACGAACTATAGATTCTATCCCCTAATCCTAAACCTACCCCCAAATCTAACCCTCACAAAAAACTTTCTACATTCTTAGATTTTCAAAAAAACATTGTTTAGTATGTTTTTTTAAGTGATTTAAAAAAGAAATGTCCTCATAAACCACATTTATAGCATAACACCCTTGTAATTACCAGTTTGTAACCTAAAACAAAAGTCCTCGTAAACCAGCTCCATCTGCATAGAGTTAGTAGCGCATCCTGACCACAAATATAGGTTGGGCAGATCTTGCTCTTAGTGCTACAAGGTTACGTATAACCACTAGGGTTTTTATTTTATTTTTATTTGTATTGTATTTGTTTTTTTATATTATTTAACTCGTTCAACTTAATAATAATAATAATGTTTGCAGTTTGCAATAGAAATGTTTCAAATCACATACACCTACACTACTGTTTGCATCCCCCTGACCCCTTGCAAAATAAGAATGAAAAAGTAAATATGGGAAAAATAACATTTTTTTCAGTTTAGCGCATCAAGTGCCAAGGCTTTTTGATATACAATTTTTCATCATACACTACATACAATATCTTAGTAATGATATACCCTTTCCTTTTGATTGCCAAACTATTTTTATGTCTGACTTGTCAGGACCAAGCTGTTTAATGGCCAATTTGTCTTGAATTTGCAATAGAAATTACATGCTGTTACACATTTATCGATAGGTCACGCCATGTTCACAATCTGTCACACTGCTGGCGTGCACTAATACTAAAGTTACCTTTGATTTGGTACTGCGTTATGGTCAGATTAATTTCTGCCCCAATGCGTCTCAATGAGGACTCGTTGCAGACAAAATATTTTTTTACAAGAAACATTCTGATCACAAACATTTCATTACACTGCACTACATCTTTTTCCGGTGACCGATTCTATTTTGTGGACTCCTAAAAGCAAGAAATTGACTTGTTTTCCCCCCGTCTCAAACTATGATGTCACAGTTCATGTATGAGCCTGAAGCGTAAAGCACCAAGCGGAGCAGCTTCATATGCATGTGTTATGCATTTGACAGCCTGAGTAATTTAATAAACAATAGTCTTGTGCCATGGTTATTTAAAGAATATTTATTATAGCAACATGTTAAAAGCAAATAGAAAATTATTTTTGTAAAGCATAATTCATGAAACATCAATGATGCCATTTTTAAGACAGCTTTTAATTGTGCTAATCGCCACTCTTCAGGGTCTGGTGTAAAATTCTATTTGTAAAATATATAAGGAATAATTGACACGAATGTTGAATTATTGAAAAACACTGCACACCCCTAGGTGGTAATATGGTCACAATGCACAGCAAACCGTTACACCTCAGGTGTGCATTATTTTTCAATAATTCAATGTGCCGGAGTAAATTATTCCGCTTTTACCACTGTTTAAATTCAAGGTTTTATCTCAAGAAATTTTCTAGTTTTCATTTCTAAAATGCTCTTGTTTGTCGAACTACTTTCTTCCACCACAGGTTCAGCGTCTTGCTTTGGTACAACCCAAGCCTTCGTTGCTTGTTTGAAAACGGCACTTCAGAACTAGCGACTGTCAGAGTTTTTTGCTTTAATGTTATATTTTGGCCACTAGAGGCCCTCATTGTGTTTCATTTCAGTTTCCCGCCATTTCTATCGTGTTATTGTTTTCACCTGTGCCTCGTTTTGGGCTGTGTATTTAAGTTGATCACTTCCTTTTGTTTCTTTGCTTGGTTATTGATGTTCCTAGCCAGTTGCTGCCGTAAGTTTGCTCTAGTTCTAAGTACTAAACTTTGAAAGCCTTTTGGATTGTTTTTTTTCCCTGTGTTTATTTTTGCTGTTTTTTGGTGTCTTTTTCCTGAGTTCTTTGGAGATTATTTTTTCCTCCTTTTTGGATCCATTTTGGACTAAAGATTTTTCTGTTTTGTGGTTGTCAGTAAGAAATTGCTTTTTGTACCCTTTTTTTGTATTTTTGTTGTTAAACTCTTCTGAGTTCATTTAACATCGCGTCTTACTATTGGGTTCAACTCCCTTCTGTGGCTCAGTGGTTGAAATTAAGACTCCTGCGCCAGAGACACAAGTTCAAATCCTGGATCTGACAAGCAATGGGGGCTTGCGCTGCTTTTAAGCACCTGTTGGAGTAGCAAGGGTGTGTGTGTGTGTGAGAGAGAGGGCGGGTTTGGGTGGTTTACGAGGAAATGTTTTAGGTTACAAAGTGGTCATTACAAGAGTATTATGCTGTAAATGTGGTTTATGAGGACATTTCCAGTGTCCCCATAATTCAAATCACTTAAAACATACTGAACGATGTTTTATTGACAATGTAAAAATGCAGAACGTTTTTTGTGAAGGTTAGGTTTAGGGTTAGGGGACAGAATCTATAGTTCGTACAGTATAAAAATCATTATTTCTATGGAGAGTCCTCATAATGATAGCTGCACCAATGTGTGTGTGTGTGTGTGTGTGTGTGTGTGCATGAGCAAGAAAGAGCAAAGCAAAGAAAACAAAAACCGAGAGATTGCATGTTGGATTACCAGTGTTTGCTGTGCCTCTCGTCAGCAGTAATATCACTTCCAATCGCCAGTATGTTAGTTTAAGTGGACTTCTCAGCAGCACTATAGCTTTTCTGCTGCTGAACTTGTATCTTATTGAGTTGCAGGGGTCCGCTGACATCAAGGCTTATCTTGCTCACGTGTCTATGGACGAATTCCAATAGAATGTGATCATCCTTATGCCCTACTCACTCTGAAGGACAGAGCTCTTGATGTGGGCAATCTGAAGGGAGCATGGCATTGCTGTATGAATGCACCCTTTGCTAACAGTCTTGTGGAAGCTCCTTTGTGGAAAAATGAATTTTCTTACTTTCGTTTGGAACGACACTTCGAATGGCATCCCCTTCATGCAGTGCCATTCAAAGGTGCAAAAATGCTGTTTAGAAATCGCACAATGAGTGTGCATATGTATGTGTGTCCGTGTGTGAGAGTGTGGGTTAGAGCAAAAGAGAGACATGGAGCATGAGGGTGCTTTCCACAGATATTAAAAGATATTTCTGATAATATAGAAACGGTTGTATTGATCAAGTCACAAGGGTGCGTTAACATCAAGGCTCTGTTTGTTTCTTGCAAGTCTCTATGTGTGTGTGCATATGCATGTTTGTGTGTGGGTGTGGGTGAGAGCTAGAGAGAAAGGGAGCGCGAGGGTGCTTTCTACCAAAATTTTTATAAATTTAGGATATTATAGAATTTTTTCTATGTACTTAGATAATGTCTTTGTTTTAGCTGGTTATCTTGTTGTGGTAGCGTGTATGGCTTTTTGAAATAACTTAAATAATTTGTCAAAATTATAAGGAACCGTTATGCGGTCAAGGCCTGGAACTACTTCATAGCCAAGCGTTTAATGAAAAATAATTGCACACCTTTGAACATCCATCAACCAATCAGAATCAAGCATTCAACAGCCCTGTGGTATAATTATAGTTATTTATTTAATTACATTTTCCCCCTAATTTGATCACCCAGGCCACATTCACATTACTGTAGCCTACCATTACCACACGCATGTTGTGTTATAAGCATTGTGAGGACGTAATTTTTCTGTGGCTGCATAGCAATTCACATGACAACTGGTTCCTCCTGGGGGGTTGGGGGGACCCTGCACCAGCTGAGCATGGGAATGCTAACTGATAGCTCTCTTCAGGTATTTTAAAGCTCCTTTGTGTGATCCGTTCTCATTCTGTGGCTTTTGAGTATTATTGAGGCACGCGCTGACTGCCCCCTGCTGATGTGGCTTGTAAAACACAAAGTAACGTAATTCAATTTAGAATTTCTACCATGGTAGAAAAATACTTTTATTATGGGATTTACATACAGTAACACAACTCACAATTCATTCCTCTGGGGGAAAAAAAAAAGAAAAAAAACATTTGCACTGTACATAACAGATAACAGATTGTATTAGATTTGCACTAACCATGTGTATGTGTGTATGTAAGTATGTATGTGTCTGTACGTATGTGTATAATTCGTTTTATTTTTTATTATTATCTATGTCTTCCTGCTGTTTTTGTATTGTTTTTGTATTGTTGTACACTGGAAGCTTCTGTCACCAAGACAAATTCCTTGTATGTGTAAGCATACTTGGCAATAAAGCTGATTTATGATTCTGATTCTGATACTGATTCAGTAAGGTGGGAAGATTGATTTACTCTTTTTAACACATTATTTTCTATATAATTAATTACACTAAATTAATGCTTTGAATTGACATTAAGACATTATTTAGTATTAGTGTTTAAATTCTGTCATCATTAACTCATCCTCATGTAGTTCCAACCCCAAATGACTTTTTTTTTTCAGTGGAAAACAAAATAAGAAATAATGCGTAATGTCCATATAAACAACGAAAGCATACAGTGACCAGTGCTTGTCAAACTCCAAAAACTATAAAAAAGTAGCATGAAAGTATTGAAAACAAATGGCCCATATGACTCAAACACAGTATTCCAAGTCTTTTAAAGCTGTATAATAGCTTTGTGTAATGAAAAGAGCAGAATTTAAGTCATTATTCACTGCAAATAGTAGTGCCAAGTTTGATATCAATTACACGGCGAGAACCAATGTTTTACATCATTGATATCAAACCTGGTGGAACGTATCATGACATGACATATTTTACATTTACTTTGAACACAAGCGCACATTAGTAGCACCTAATAAACGAGTACAAATTTATTTATTTATTCCTAGAGCAAATAGTTTTACTAAAAACTGATGTCCACTTATGTGGACAGTGGGACTAAGTTGAGAAATTTTAAATAATATCAAGCTATGTTTCCAGGAGTGTAGGTAATTCATGTTTTTGAGATGTTACAGACATTACATCAGAAATTAGCATAATTAATTGTGATTCAAAGTAATTGCCTGCATCATCCAATCACTGCCAACAATGTTAAAATAAAATTATACATTATAAATTCTGAATCTATGTACTGATTACCATTGTCCCATGTCTGCCAAACATGTTGAGTGGTCCAAACATCATCTGCAGCCTAAAACAGTTATGGTCCTGTCAGTCTGGGTTTCTGTCTGACAGGACTGTGACTTCATCGTCCCATGTCTGTCTTGTGCTTTGTCATTTGTCTTGGTGTGAGCGCACGGATTCGGTTGAGTTCCCTGCTGTGCGCTCTTCGGTCGGTCTTGTTTCATGTCTGGAGCATGGTGTCTGGATCCTGACCCTTCTGTCTGGTTCAGTTTCGGTTTTGGTGTTGGGATCCAGACACTCATGTTCCATGTCTTGTCTTGTATTGGTGTGGGTGCATTGCGCTTGTCAACTTGGCGGCATGCACTCGCGTCAATAATCTATGTCTGTCTTTCGCTTCACGTTGTGCTGCAGTTCGGTCACTTCGGTCTGAGGTTTCAGGTTTGTGTGTGGCCGAACTCTAGCACATGTGTCCTGTCTTGTTTTTGTTACCTGTTGCGTGCATCACGTGGCGTTTGCCTCACATTGTACGCTCGGGTTTAGTTTAGTGTGAGAATGCGTGGCATCGCTTTGTTTGGTGTTGCTATGTATTCCCTCGTCTTGTTTGTCGGTTGGCATGAGCGTATATTGCCATATTGTCTTGGCGATGTGCGCATGCCATTCGGGTGTTTTCTGCATTGCTGCGAGTCTCTCTGTATTACGTCATTCCCCACCTCCTTGTTTGCCCATTATTAGTTTATTAGTCACACCTGCCCTGTCTTGTTAACATGTTGATTTCTCTCCCTATTTTAGTGTCCTTGTGTTTGCTGTCTAGTGCCAGTTCATCTTGTTTTCCAGTTGATCTAGTTGGTCGGTCCTGTTTATGGTCTGTTTCGGTCCGGTTCACGATCCCTTCCCTACTCAGTCCGGTTGGTCCTGGTGTTCCCCGTTTCCTCTACCCCAGCCTGGATTACCTTTTTCCCCTTCAGGGTAGTTTATGTTTGTTTTTCCCCCTTGTGGGAGTTTGAGTTTTTTCCCTTTATTTTTTTATTTAATAAATTCTTGTTTTTTACTCTGCATTTGGGTCCTGAGCCTCTCTGATCCTGACAAATCTGAACTTTTGGTCAGATTTTAGGAGCGAATGCACTTAGCTGCATAGAGAGCTGGATGCTCCCTTGCTCCCTATTTAGTGAATGACTTAACCTCCATTATGCTGTCTGTCTGCACTGGTCTCAGAACAGTTCAAAATGCACCTAATTTTCATAACTCCATATAAAGCCTCTGAAAGCAATATTTTTCTGCTTTAGGATCAACCCATTTATTCCCAATATGAAAATGCACAGTAAATATAGGAATGCATTTACTAATGTTAATGAATCTAACCATACTGTACAGTGATATCTGTAAAAAAATATTTCATATAATAAAATATAAAAAAAATAATAAAATTAATTTTAATATAAATGACCTACAGATGTGTTAATGTTGAAAGTTATTCAAAATAACTAACATGTTTTTCAACTTTTGAGGGAATAATGTCCCAAAATCCATGTACGAGGACATCGTGTTTATCAGGGTGCTGATGCGCGAAAAATGTATGATTATTTTAAAGTGGCATAGGCAAAGTGGCAGGGTTGCACAAAGGTATAGCCAGTGTTGGGTAGACTACTTCTGAAATGTAATCTGTTTCTGATCACACATTACATGACTGAAACTTTACACTATTAATCTTTTAGATTGTACTTTTTAGGTCATTTAAAAGTTGCACACATGGCTAGATGATACATAGAATAATTATTAAAATATTTTATATTTTATGCTGTATTGATTGTAATTTTATATTTGATACAAATATACAATCACTATGAAAATATTTTGTTTTTGATGGATTCATTGTAATTTTATATTTCATACAAATATACAATAATTATTAAAATATCTGGGTAGCTCAGTGAGTATTGATGCTGACTACCACCCCTGGAGTCGCGAGTTCGAATCCAGGGTGTGCTGAGTGACTCCAGCCAGGTCTCCTAAGCAACCAAATTGGCCCGGTTGCTAGGGAGAATAGAGTCACATGGGGTAACCTCCTTGTGGTCGTGATTAGTGGTTCTCTCTCTCAATGGGGCACATGGTGAGTTGTGTGTGTGGATTGCGGAGAATAGCATGAGTCTCCACATGCTGTGAGTCTCCGCAGTGTCATGCACAATGAACCACGTGATAAGATGCGCGGACTGATGGTCTCGGAAGCGGAGGCAACTGAGACTTGTCCTCCGTCACCTGGATTGAGGTGAGTAACTGCGCCACCATGAGGACCTAGTAAGTAGTGGGAACTGGGCATTCCAAAACTGGGGAGAAAAAGGGGAAAAAAAATAAAAATAAAAAATAAATAACTAATAATTATTAAAATATTATATCTTTTTTTGTTGATTGTATTGATTGTAATTTTATATTTTCATTCAAATCCAGTCCAAACATCAAGTCTTTTTCAATAGATACAATTTTTGTATGGCAAAGATCGCTTTGTTCAGTTATTTGAAAGTCGAGATTTTTTTGTATGTGATCACATGAGGAACAGGACTGTACTGTCTTTACTGTATGCTATCTAGCTTGGCCTAATCGCACATATTTCTGGCTCAGACTACTCTTTTAAAGTTTAAATTATGCACTAGTTATTGCTTTTGGCTGATAATGCTATTTAAAAATGTAAATCGCTGTAATCTGACTACAGACATTTTTAAATTTCACTTTTTTGTAATCTGATTGTGTAATCCAGATTACATGTAATCTATTACTACCCAACACAAGCTTCAAAAGCATTTGAATATGTAGTAGTCATATGGACTGCTTTTATGGTGCTTTATTAAAATTTTTGGAGATCAATTGCCTCAGTTCCTTTAAATCGATTATAAGAGATTATACAGTATAAGAGATTATAGTGCCAGTGCTATATCTCTTGATGAGTGCTGCTTTGTCATCTGTGTGCATTTTGACCACATTTTCAATCCTATACTATTTCTGTCATTTTATTTCAGGCCTTCCATAGGTCTGTTTCAAAACCTAATGAGCTGCCATGCTGTCTACTGTCTTCTAAAGCAGACTTCAGTCATATCAGATTGTAAAGTCTCTTCAAATCATTTTACATCCTTATGTTTAAAAATAGAGGCAGCCTCAACAAAACTGGAAAATACTCACATTGGCCCATGATGCCTTATAATAAGTGAGCTGAGAATAGAGCTAAGAGTTTATAAATCACAAACTGTCAAATGGGTTATTAGTCAATTTGTTTTGAGTTAGCCTCTAACAATGTGTATGAGCTGCCTTTCCCATATGAGTGTCTATTCCCACACTAAACACATCATGATTTACAACTTCCTTCACTCAGACACTGCATCGTCAATTATTGCCATTCTTTAGACAGCATTAGGGGCCATTATTAGGACACATATCAACAAACACTCCAAACAAGGACAACAGCTTGCTTTAGGAACGCTGTCCCAACTTATCAGTTGCAAGTCATGGTCCTGGTGAAATCTATTTCCTTGCATGGTAAATATATTACAGTATTTTAGTATTTTTCTTCACAGTGTTATCCATCATATCTCACATCGTATCTCACAGTGATTGGTGTGAATTTTACATAGCACAAACAAAAAAACAAAACAAAAAATGTTTATTTTATTATTATTATTATTATTATTATTGCAGTTGTAAATGCATTGTTTTTATTGAATGGTTTTCATTAAGTAATGAAAAACTTTATTGTACTTTACTTGGTACATTACCTTAATGCACTTCTAACCCATGTTGTTTATTTCATATTAACCCTATTATGTTCAATCCTCAAAGTCTATTAATGTAATTGACATGGCAATTGACTACATTTTTTAAAAAACAATTACATTAGAGATTGGATGTTGAGGATGACACTAGCGGAGAAAATTCTAATTACGTTCTTCATTCACCCGCCAAATATACATGTGACCTTTTTGCTGTCATCAGCCATGCTTCAAAATTTTCCTCGTTTAAACCTCCATTCAGAGCAGTTTTCTCCATCTCCATCCCAAGCCACAGCAACACAATAACTGAATGGCATCATTATTTATTTCAGAGAGTGACACCTCTCAAGCTACAGTGCATCATGTCTTCTGTGCATCATGTCTACCTCCAGCAGCACATTCATTGTATTCACACGCATTCACGTGATTTCATCAAGCAGTGATCCAATGCGAAATGTTTATAAAGGTCAGATTCAGTTTGATACATTATGGCCTCGCATGAGCAGTGGCAGAGCTAGGGGGTGGCCAGGGTTAGCCGTGGCCACCATGGACCAAAGCATTCAATCAAATGACTGTGTAGTTTAATGATTTCTACTACAAAACACATCAGATGAATATGTATTACAATGTCACTCTTCATTCCAGCCCACTTAAGAATATTATCCATTCCGTTTATGAAAATATTTAACAAAAAAGGCGATCTCACAATTCATTCCTATGGGAAGTTCTGCAGAGCTTGTCAAAGCGAGCAACCGTAACAAAAGAGGGCGGAGTTTAGTGAAGGGTCAATTGTGTAGAGCCAACAATTTATTAGGGTTTTCAATGAGCATTCCAAAAGTGACTGGTATCTTTTTTTATTTTACTAGTAACTAGCATTAAATACTAGTTCTTATTCATTTGGTCCTATTCTATTCCCTATATCTATTCCAGTTTTACTAGTACTTATTTATTAGATACCAGTACTTATAGATACTAGTGTCTATTCCAATTGTTACTAGTAACATTTCTTATTTCACTGGTTACAATTGCCTTTTTACTTGTAAAATGTAAAGGCTACTCATTTGCTACTGTATGATTAAATATTTCACTTGTATAATTAAAAATATTACTAGTAACAACTGGAATAGACATTAGTGTCTATAATAAGATAATGTATCTAATAAGTGCTAGTAAATCTGGAATAGATATTAGTCACTATTAGTATAAGTATTAGTATCTAATGAATAAGTACTAGTACTGTATCTAGTGAATAGTATCTAGTCAAATAATAATAATTTAAAAAAACATTCTAGTCACTTTTGGCATACTAGCTAGTCAGGAGTGAATAGTTGATATCTGAACCACAGATCCATGGCAAAATTTAGCAATCTGTTACAAGTAACAATGGAATACTTACAGTACTTGTCATTACTGGAAAAGTGACTACAAAGAAATAAGTACTACTATTATCTACTTAATAAGTATCTAATTAATAAATGCAACTAAATCTGAAAGAGATACTAGTCACTATTGGAATACTTACTAGTAGAAATGTGCCCGCAGCTCATTACCTTATTTGGAAAAGCATGGATAATGACTTCAAAATGAATAATGAATTCAACATAATAAAAAGAATATTCATTAGACTGATTATCCACCAAGCACAGGGATAGAGTGATCTTTTAAAGAAACATTTCTCAAATGAGTTTACTGTGCCCGTATCAGAAATCTGAGCTTCTCAAAAGTAACATTAATACTATATCTTTATTTAATTTCCACTTTTTAAATTTTTTTTTTTATTTCGTTTAAAAATAGACCATATGCACAATAGTCACACATAAAAAATAAACATATAATTTGTCTTCTGGCTGTAAAGAACAACCCTATTGCTGTGGGACAATCAGTCTCACCATATGGTGGCAGCAGAGTTATTTCTTGGGTCTGGTTACTTTAAGTTGGAAGGGTTTCAGTGTTGGAAAGTTTCCTACCTTTTTAAGAGGAACTTAAATGACTGGAAAAGGAAAAGATCTCTCTGTAAGCCTCATTAAATACAGCCTCATTATGGCTGCTAAAACAGTTCTAAGAAGCAAGTTAATGCAAGTCCACAGCAAAAGAGTGTGTTAGAAAGTGAAAAACAAGGCTGTTTTTACCCTTCTGATGCATGTACTACTACACCATAAAGGAACAATAGAAGACAATGGAAAATCATCACTTTGTTAACCATGCTGAATATATATATATATAATACAAATTTAATAAATAAAATAAAATAAAACCCTCCCCTACAAGATAGGGATCCATAGACTTTCTAATAAAAATAAATAAATAAAAACAATGCAATAAGAATACACCACAACTAAATTTTATACACCACACACTAACTTTCCTACCATTTCCCTTTACACATCCACCACATCTTCAACAAGGGAAGAAAAGACAAGGACAGATATGGTGAAGGAATATATAAAAAGTCAAAAGTCACATATGCTAGAGACGGGTTCTATAGCAAAGAAAGAGTGGGCAAAATGAGAACTACACTTCTGAGCAGAGCACATTCAAACTTAAAGGTGCACACAGTAACTTTTGTCTTTGTGTCATCTTGGACTTACACTGATTGGAAGCAGCATCATTTAAAATCAATAGTTTTCAGTTTCAAATGTCATTGTAGAAATGTAGTATTCACAGTCAGCCATGATTACTTTAATCAGTGAGTGAAAGTGTCAAATAACAGGACGATTACTGAGATTAAGCGAGTAGTATTCGGCTGGTCATGTGATTCTAACATGGCAGCCCCCATGTGTGGACCCTCTCCATGTAGAATAAAACAGCTTTTATAAGGTTACTGATATGACTGGAGTCTTCATTTTAATGTGAGTGCTCATGATTTCCTACATGTATTACAAAATTACAATTCATGTCTTTAGGAGTTCAACTTTTAAAATTAGGAAAAAATAACTGAGTGCACCTTTAATTATCTTTAACTGGATTTTTATTTCAGTAAGCATTTTGAATGTACTTGGCTACAACGGCTGATAGGATAAAATGTAAAATTATGATTTTATTTAACTTTTTTAAGAAAAAAAAAATCAAAATGGGGCCCCGGGTTAGTCTGTTGCTTGGGACCTCAGGAATCATCGGTCCACCCCTTTCCTTAGTAAAAATAACTGAAATTGTTTAGAGCAAATGCACTCTGTTCAGTGCACTCTTTCATGCTGTTACGGTGGCTGTTTTGGTATAGATTGTTTTCCACAATTTTATTTGATATCTTCGTCTCTCACCGCGATATCAAGCGAGGCGGAGGTGTGGTGCATAGGTGATGCGGCCAAAAGGTCACTCCACTGGACATCACGACACAGTGCTGTTACCGTGCACACTCCCCAAACAGAAAGATGACAAAGTATCAGAAAGAGCGAGGAGCGCCAACAAAGTGTTATGTGGGCAAGTTAAAAGTTTTGAGTTGCTCCTAATAAGAAGACATCTCCTCACGTGGCACCTGCAGGTCGAGAGAAAGACGCCAAAATTCTGTTAGAGTAAGACAAAAGTTCAAGTAAGTCAGGAAAATAGTTAAGAATTGATGTACTGGTGAAGATAAGCAGAAATATGCAAGTACTGCCTATCAAAGTCACATAAGTGATTAAGTTGCTTACAAACAATTGCTCTGTCTTTACTGTTGTGCGTCATGCAGTTTTTCTATAGTCCAATCCTTCAGTTCAGTCAACGAATAATGGTCAGCTTGACACTAATTTACTGATCTTATCTGTTCTGTGGAAACTGTTATTCTCAAATGTATGAACCTTTTACCATGGCAAACAATATTGTCTGCCAAAATACCATAGTTAAGCTACTGCAATTATTGTTACTATAAAATTTGAAATTCATATTGTATCACTTTCAAACTGTGTAAAATCTTTTCCTGACTAAGTTTCCTCCAGGTTTGATTGTTTGTTTTTTATTATTATTAGCATTTTCATTAAGAATACCTGTAATATTTATGGTATTTTTGGCAGAACAATGGCTGTCATGGTACATGTTTGTAGGGGTTACAAAATATGATGCTTTCCAGTTCAAAATGGATGCAATTGATTTGATCAATATCAGCATATTTTTTTTTTTCTTTATTTCTACAGTTTGAGAGTGCATGTTTGTGTGCATGTTTAAATGTTAATTTTTTTTAAAAGTCTGTGAAAGAATAATAATGATTTCTGTAAGAGTCTGTCTATATCACAATTGTTTTAGATTTGTGAACCTCCTTTATGAATCTTGAAGAGGTGGTTCCCATAAACTGGCACTGTATGACATCACTGAGCACAACATTTTTTCACAATTTCTCACTTTGTGTGAAGAAAAATAAATAAGCGGTTATAACAACACAGGGGTTCATAAACAATGACTAACTTATCCTTTTTTGGTGAACTATCCCTTAAAGCATGAGAAAGGAGTATGCCATTTTAAATAAAATGTCATATCAGTCATCGTTGTTTTCACCACAGAATTCTATTAAACACAATACAGAGATGTGCTGGAAATTGGACAAAATGACAAAACATGCATAAATCTCCTGTGATGCATGGACATACATTGTTAGTTGACAAATCAAATAAAAAAAGTACATAGTCAAGTCATTTTTATTTGTATAGTGCTTTTCACAACACACATCGTTTCAAAGCAGCTTTACAGAAAATCATGTTTTAACAGAAAATGAAACTGTAATATGTATAAAGTCTTAGAGTGATCTTTGTGTAGTTTGATTAAATATGATTGTAAATTGTGTATAACATTAAATAATTAAATATTATTTGTATTTTGAACCCCAGTGAGCAAGCTGAAGGTGACTGTGGCAAGGAACACAAAACTCCATATATTCTATATATTGAACTATGATTTTTTTTTTAGTGAGACTTTACTTTCTACACAGTTCTAAAGTTAAAGAAACACCCATACACGACATCTCTGAGCCCTGTTGTAGAATCTTTTGGCTTTTCTTATGTATGTGTGATTCCCTGTATGACGAAAGATGGAAAATCTATAAAACTCATCCATAACTCAACAAAAGCCATTTAATTTTACACATCGAATGTGAAACATCCTTTCCATTCTCTGGTCATGTGGATAATGACTTTACCACCGTCTCTCATCAGGTCCCATGAGGCTGTGTAAATTTGGGGCAGTGATTTATGAGCATGTGAATCAAGCATTATATTACTTGCCTCTTATGTTGCTTATTTTATAATGATTACATATGTATGCTGCCTTGTTTATTGTGGTCTATTTTTTAATTATTTTAGGTGGTCATGCGTGGGAGGCACTGAGCACATTCAAAATACCACATCAGCCCACTGACCTCCTTCAAACATCTGTGCATATAAATATATCTACCATAAGACTGCTGGTACTACCCCAAGGGGCCAAATTCAGTTTGAATTTGTGCAGCACTAGAATAAACTGTAGAAAAGTTTTAGTCGTGAACTTTTCCCCAGCAGAGTGTGGCCATTGAAATGACCTTGTATAACTGCATCTAAATGCAGTCAGCTCAGACATAGTGATGAAACTACTGTATTCATCCAGCACCCTGTGGTTAGGCTGTATGAATCTTTGATGGGTAGTTGGAACTGCATAAAGAGAATTACATGCTTGCATTCAGTTGGCACAGGTCCTGGCAGGCCTGCTAACAGCACATGTTACACATACTGTAGCATGAAAAGTGAAGACACTACTGGACCCAAAGCTAATCGAAATGGTTCATTATACATCACTGAGAGTAAATCACTCTTTCTAAGACCACAAACATACCCTCAGTGACTACACAAACACAGACACAAATGCTTGACAGATGCATTGCAAGCGCATAGTCCCGCTGTACATGCTCAACATGCATTCTTATCTTACTGTGGCAGTGACAACCCTGAGTACTCAAGGATGTGTGATTCAGGAAGCTACTGTAGCTATAAAAATGTTGACATTTTAACCAACTTTAACAACTTGCTAAACAACTTATAAACTGTTGCTCTGCCATGACAGTAGCCTGAAAAAAACAACACTAACACTTTGCATTAATAGTCCCTTTGTTAAGAGTTTATAAAGGTGTTTATTAATGACTAATAAGTCATTTACAAATGCATTATAATTCATTTGATATGCAGCTATAGCAACATGAACAAAAAGGGTGACTTTAGGTTGTTAGTGAGCATTTCAACTGACATGCTTAATAAATACACTTATTCATACTTATATTCATCAAAAGCATAAAATGCTCGAATTCATGTTTTTTGTTACAATGCTGCAAAAATAGACTGGATCAGTGATCGGCAACCTTTTTGAAATGGAGTGCCATTTTTTATTTTCCTGGTCAATAGCAGTGCAAACGTCCAACCAATCTTAAATATTTCTTATATTATGTCATTGTAATCATGTAATCACTAGCACGCAAGCAACAGCGAGAGTCACTAGCACACGCTGCACGAGTCCGTTGGGTATACTGCAGTCTCGTCACATTTTAACTTTTTGTTTAGCCTCCCATTCAGCTCATGAAAACACGCTGCGTGATCATGAGGAAGGATTACATCAAGATGTTGATTAGAACGCATTTTATATTAATAAAATAGTCTACTTCTCTCTCGCCGTTGCTGGCATGCCAGTGATTAGCCCTCTGTATGCCAAAGCTGGCACGTGTGCCATAGATTGCCGACCCCTGGACTAGATTAAAAGGAGGGATTATGTCATTTTGTGTTTATACTCATTACTGCAATGTCTTGACTCTCTTGTTTTGTCACTTTCCTTGTCACTTTGATGTCAAAAGAATGGTTTTGCCTAGTCCTAGTTACCTAAAGTCATCTGCAAAAACACTTTTAAGGTCTTCATTCTCATTGACATTTATAATATAATAAAGCCTGCTGAACCTTACTGAAAGCTTCATGATTACATTGACCACATGCTTCATCTTTACAAGCTGTGTTTTTATATCCTGTGTTGCTGACAGGAAGTGACATGCAGTGCACAAGCGGCAGTGTGCCCTCTAACAACAGATGACTGTATAGACATATTATATCTACACTCAGCGGCCACTTTATTAGGTACACCTGTACATCTATTTATTCATGCGATTACCTAATCAGCCAATTGTATGGCAGCAGTGTAATGCATCAAATCATGCAGATATGGGTCAAGAGCTTCAGTTAATGTTCACATCAACCATCAGAATGGGGGAAAATTTTGATCTCAGTGATTTAGACCATGGCATGATTGTTGGTGCCCGACTGGCTGGTTTGAGTATTTTTGTAACTGCTGATCTCTTAGGATTTTCATGCGCAACAGTCTCTAGAGTGTATAGAGAATGGTGCGAAAAACAAAAAACATCCAGCGAGCGGCAGTTCTGCAGGCAAAATGGCTTGTTAATGACAGGGTCATAGGAGAATGGCCAGACTGGTCCAAGCTGACAGAAAGGTGACAGTAACCCAAATAAACACGCATGCAGAAAAAATTTTAACATCGAACAATGAGGCGAATGGGCTACAGCACCAGAAGACTCCTCCGGGTACCGCTACTGTCAGCTTAGAACAGGAAACTGAGGCTGCAGTGGGCACAGGCTCACCAAAACTGGAGAGTAGACGATTGGAAAAACATCACCTGGTCTGACAAATCTGGATTTCTGCTGAGGTGACAAAAAGTGGAACCCAACGTGGTCTTCTGCTGTTGTAGCCCATCCGCCTCAAGATTCGATATGTTGTGCTTTCTGAGATGCTTTTCTGCTCACTACAATTGTACAGAGTGGTTATCTGAGTTACTGTAGCCTTTCTGTCAGCTCGAACCAGTCTGGCCATTCTCCATTGACCTCTCTCATCAACAAGGCGTTTTTGTTGTTCACTGGTTGTTTTTTTGTTTTTTGCACCATTCTCTATATACTCTAGAGACTGTTGCACATGAAAATCTCAGGAGATCAGCAGTTAGAAATACTCAAACCAGCCAGTCGGGCACCAACAATCATGCCACGGTCTAAATCACTGAGGTCAAATTTTTTCCCCATTCTGATAGTTGATGTGAACATTAACTGAAGCTCCTGACCCGTATCTACATGATTTTATACATTACACTGCTGCCACATGATTGGCTGATTAGATAATCACATGAATAAGCAGATGTACAGGTGTACCTAATAAAGTGGCCGGTGAGTGTATATATATATATATATTATCTGTATTTGTATCTGTATCTGTTGCTATCGCAAAATTATCTGTATCTGTCTCTGTATTCGGATAGAACTGAATGTGGGCAGGGCTTAAACCGGAAGTATGACAAAACTAAATGAACTCTATTACATACCTTGTATATGCCTATTCATAATAACAGCCTAATAAAAATAATACTAATTATTATTACTGTGAGAATTATTATTATTGTGCTATTATTATTTCATTATATTATTATTTTATATATTTAACAGATGAAGCTGAATATGTAGGCTCATTCTTTATTGTAATTTTTTTTTCACATTTTAGAATAATAGTAAAGTCATCAAAACTATGGAATAACATAAATGGAACTATGGGAATTATGTTGTGACTAAACAAAATCCAAAATAAATCAAAACTGTGTTATATTTTAGCATCTTCAAAGTAGTCACCCTTTGCCTAGAATTTGCAGACATGTACTCTTGACATTTTCTCAACCAACATCTTGAGGTATCACCCTGGGATGATTTTTAAACAGTATTGAAGGAGTTCCCATCTATGTTGGGCACTTATTGGCTGCTTTTCTTTATTATTTGGTCCAAGTCATCAATTTCAAAAACTTTTTTTATTTTTTTATTAAATATTAGTTTTATAATGAAATAAATTAATATGGTGGCACAATTATATTTTTGTCAACAAAACTAATTTCAAACATTTAAGCATACACCTTCAGATCAAAAGATTTTAAGATCATGAGAAACATTTCGGTCAAGTGTTTCAAAACTTTTGACTGGTAGTGTATTTTGCAGCGAACATTAAATACAAACATTAAAAGAAATTAGAATAAATCAACACAAATATCCTACAAATAGGTGAAAGTCCCATAAATATATCAGGAAGTGGATGTGAAGGACATAATTACTTAGTTAAATTACTGTGACGAGGAGGAGGGCGTGGCTGGGCTTGAGGGTGCACGGCCGGTGCTGAATCAGATGATCAGCGGGAGAGCGAGATAAGGGGGGCCAGTTCAAGAGAGAGAGAGATGCACGCAGCCACGCTGCATGTGTGTGTGTTTGTTTATGTTTGTTTTATGTTGAGTTTGACATTAAACCTTATGTTTACTGTTCAGCTGGTTCCCGCCTCTTCCTTGCCCATCCTTTATCTGTTACAGTGGTGCCGAACCCGGGAGGGAGGCGCTGTCGCGGAGTCCTTGCTGCTGCCGGCCGTCTGCCTGGAAATGGAGGGGTCGCTGCTGGCTGCCTAGAGCTGGACAAACCGCTGCCATCTGCCAAGAAGGGGAGGAGCGGTTCCGTCCGCCAGGGGTCAGAGGGCTTGCTGCCGTCAGCCAGGGGTCGGAGGAGCGGTTGAGGACCGGGCGACAGCGTGTCCGGGAACTAGCAAGCAAGTTTCTCTCTCTCTCTCTCTCTCTCTCTGTGTCTCCCCCTTGCCCTTTCCCTCTCCCCACACCTCCCCTCATCTCTCTCCCAGGTACCCAGGAGGCGGGGTGGACCACTGGCTGACAGAACAGCCAGAAGGCCAGTGTCTCCCCTCCAGAGATGGGGTGGGGGAGTGGGGAAGTAAGTCGGTCCTGAATCTGGTGAGGGAGGAGTGTGATGAGGAGGGCATGGCTGGGTCGTGAGGGTGCACGGCCGGTGCTGAATCAGATGATCAGTGGGAGAGCGAGATAAAGGGTGGCCGCAGACACCAGTTCGAGAGAGAGAGAGAGACGCACGTGGCCGTGACATGCAGTATGTGTGTTTGTTTATATTTGTTTTATGTTGAGTTTGACATTAAACCTTACGTTTACTGTTCAACTGGTTCCCGCCTCCTCTTTGCCCATCCTTTATCTGATACAATTACATGTGCAGAATTAGTGAAATTGTGGGAAAAGAATAATAATATTCTAATAATAATAATAATAATAATAATAATGTTATGTTAACATTTTCAAATTTAGTACAGTTTAAATGGAGGGGAAAAAAGATTGCACATGTTGCACATGTTGCACATGTTACTTTGTATCACATGAGCAGGAATATTCTGAATAGATGTACACTTTATGGAGCATTTAAACCTTTGTGGAGCATTTAAACTTTTTTGGAATAAAGTCTTAACCAGATACTTACATTAATTGGTGATGTGAAAATAAATGTGGTCAATTTTAAGAGGTGAATAGATGAGCTCTGCTGTGAAATCATCACTTCAGGTCAGGAATTTGACATTGCGCTCAGGTTGGTTTATAAATTAATACATGGAAATCATTAATATAGACATTTTAAGGAGTGGAAAATGTAGCCTATATGATATAGTGTCTTAATTAATGTTACACTTGACAAGCTCCAGAAACGCACAATTAATGGAGACCGCGCCCATCCGATCTGAAATCACTGAAACATGCAAATTCTTCACCCCCCTAATGTTCAAGCCAAATCTATGCCCATGAGTAGGCTACTAATATTGACTTCACAGACACATCATTTCTTTGTAATTTTGGATATGTTTATTTAAAATGTTGCTTTATCCTGTGCTTCTTGGATAATCAGTCAAACGAATATTGTTTCTGTTAATTGGATGAATCCGTTATTCGTTTTGAAGTCATTATCTGTGCCTTTCCCAATAAGGTATTTGGCTTCGGGCACATCCCTAATATATATATATATATATCCAAACACACTGTATATACATCACTTACCCTGATTATGGTCCAGGTTTCTAAAAGCAAAGCAGAAGAGCTCATTGACCTGAATTTCAGTGGGTGAGGATGCAATTCATTTGCACTTCAATTGCAACAAAGGGTATGTGGGGTGAAGGGTCAATTAGGGGTGTTTCAATGCACATGCATAATCTACATTAGCTGGCTAAAGCATTGCACTAATTTCATAAAGCAGATCTAAACAATGACTCTGATGCAACCCCAGTAAGAAACGGATATTATTACTCAACTCTAACCTTTTTACTTATGCAAAGCAATAACAACGAGAGTGCAGAAACTGTGGCCTCACACTCTACCAAGCCTCAAAACCAGATTTGTTGCACAATCTCCTGATATGAACTGAACACACATCAGTTTACTGGTCACATTAGGTCATACAAACTTAGTGATGAACTAATGGTCTTCTACTGTACAGACAGATATGAGTGGGTTAGCAGTACATCTCTTAGGCCAGTGACTCACTATCAGGGGTATGTTTACCCAAGGGGTACCTAAGCAAGTTGGTAGGGTACAACAGGGCTAAAGGCCCCCAGGGTAAAAAAGCACTTTTTATTTTATTTAATACTATATAGCAACAAAAACCTTTTTGACACCATGCACTGCAAACATTCCTGATTCATGAGGTCATCGTGTGCAATGTCTAAAAATTAATTTAACTAAAACCCAAGTGTGGAGGGGTAAAACGCCACCCTCACCATCTTTTTATTTTAATTTTATGAATTTTAAATGAAAGACAAAAAAGGGCAAACTGACTGTCAGCAGTTGTATATTTGCCTACAACTCAAACTGTTGAAACAAACAAATATAATGCACCAATCTAAGTCACTGGGTCAGAGTAGCACATTATGTACAAGTCTACCATGCAAGCGTCTCTTTACAAAGTGATTTCCCTGATAACAGGAAAATAATAATATAAGCTCTCCTCTGGTTGTAACACCCTTTGAACAATATGTGTTTTCTAAGTTAGTGGAACATCTCCATTCTGTGCTTTCTTGTGCATTGATTCCAATCATCTGTTAACACACTGTGAGATACTTGGAGCACCACCAAATCAAACATATCCAAGTTAAGACACACCAAACAAAGTTCCTGCCAGATGGAACTGCCTGAACTGTAGGTGTGCGGCTTTTTCAGTGTTGCAGCATGCAGGCAAAATAAAGGAGATCAGATGAGAAATATGCAGGGAAGGGGGTGGCTTGTATTTCATGATCATGCAAAATACAGTTTTCATTTAAATCTAGAAATAAACAGAATGTTTTAGGATTGTGCAAAAATGAAAGTTATGACATAAAATAAAGAAAACATATTGAAGATTACTCTATTTCTAGGTCACTTATCAAATGTTAGCTAATTTAAGGCTATAGGGTTTTCTTAAAGGTGCACTCAGTAACTTGGCTTGACATAGACTTGGCTTGACAGAAACTTGAAGCATGGCTAGGCAAGACATGGTGTGGGGCATGGCCTGGCAGAGTCAATGGAAAGTGGGGCCCTGAGAGGCTTGAGGGGTGGAGCCGTGGAAGGCAGGGCCGTGAGAGACTTGAGGGGCAACACCAGGAAACGTGGTTCCTGGAGAAGGATCGAAGGCTCGAAAGACCACGGTGGAGCCGGAGGTTTGGAGAACTGAGGTAGCACCCAAGGCTAGGAGGACAGAGGTGGAGCTGGGGATCGGAGGACAGAGGAGGAGCTGGTGGGACTGAGGACCAAGGCAGAGCCGTAGGGAAGGAGGTCCCCGGTGGAGGCACAGGCTCAGATTGACGAAGTGTAGCTGTGGGATTGAAGAGCACAGGCGGAGCCAGGTGACCGACTGACCAAGGCGGAGCTGGAGGGACGGGGGACCCCGGTGAAGCCAATTGGCCGAAGGACCATGGTGGAGCCGAAGGGACATAGAGACAAGGTGAAACTGAGGGCTCGGAGAACCAAGGCGGAGTCCAGGGCTCGGAGGGTCTAGGCAAATTCGGAGGGTCAGAAGTTCCCCTTGTCTGATCCTGAGGAAACATCCATAGGGTGGGTACAAGGGCGGGAACCATCTCCAGGTCCAACAGCTCAGATGTGGCTATGACATGGTGTGGAACAGACTCAGGCGTGTCTGTGACGTGACATGGAGCAGGCTCAGGCGTGGCTGTGACATGACATGGAGCAGGCTCAGGATCCGGGGCAAAAGATGGCGCTAGCTCAGCGACCATGTTGTGGAACTCGGTGGCCATGTCGTGAAACTCTGGCTCGGCGGCCATGTCGTGGAACTCTGGCACGGCGGCCATGTCGTGGAACCCTGGCTCGGCATCCGCCTCCCCCACAGTGAACGTGGAACCAATAATCTGCAGGGCGAGGTCAATATATTGAGCCAGGCTGTGGGTACTCTGACCGCCTACACAGATGACTTTTGGAACATTCTCAAATCCTGCTGGGATAACATGGATCATCACATTTTGTACAAATTTGTGCTGTCCATGCCAGCTCAAGGTCATGCTGTCATCAAAGCAAAAAGGGGGGGAAACCAAATACTAAGATCTTCTAAGATCTAAGTTTTTTTTTCAATTTAACGTTTGACTCAAGTTGTTATGCTGATAAATTGAAATGAAGTTGTTCATGTTAAATAAGAATAATACAGTTGTTTTCACTAGACCCCTGCACTGTACATTGTATCGTTCAAAAACAGTAGGTTGACTTTTCTTTTGTCACGAATGCCGGTGAAGATTCCTCAATCGACCACCGGAAGTCTCACTCACCTGAATATTAACATTGAACTACGCTTCCCAAGTGCCCACATGCCTGGAATGATTACCCTACACCTGCCTCATATCACTCAGACTATTTAAGCCCGATGTGTGTGTTCATTCATTGCGAAGTCTTGTTTGCCCCGGCTACATTTCTGAGCATTACTACTTACTCTGTTGATCTACCCGTGTTTGACTCTGCTTTGGATTTACCTTGTACGATTCTCTGCTGCCTGCCATTACTGTGTTTGCCTGGACTATCTCTATTGCTGTTTTGCTGCCTGCCCCAATCCTTTGCCTGTTTGACTACGTTACTGCCCTGTCTCTGATATTGTTGGTTGCCCTGGTTATTTTACCCATGCCTGTTTGTACTCTGAACTTGTTGTGTTAATAAACTGCATATGGATCCCACTCAGCCTGAGTCAGTGTTAAATCTTTAGCTAAAATCGGTCTATGCTTGCAGAAACATAAAACATTGTCTCCGCCTAAAGTGGTAAGTGTTGTTAGGGATCTGTGCAGTGGCGCCTGCAGTTGTATGGCCGTAAGCACTGTGCGTACCATGAGCGCTCCGAATGACCTGAGAAATATTTACTTTCAGAATATTTCATCAGTCATGAAATGTGTCCCATATTTCTGTTGGCTGTTTAAAAGAACTAGCGATGACAAATTGTCGAATGAATAATTCTTTTGAGTCGGTTCTTTTCAGTGAATTGGCCAAAAAGGCTTGCAAAATCGATTAGTGATTCAGTACAATTTGTTCAGAGCCCTCTCTTACTGAATCATTTGGAGCGGTTTCTCACACAGTAAGACTCCTGTAAAGTTTAGAATCTCCTGTAAAGTTTAGAATCGATTTTAAAATTGCTGTTTTTGTGTACAAGGCTTTATCTGGTGTCGCACTAAAATACATTAGTGACCTTCTGATTGCTTACTCTCCCCAAAGAGCACTTAGGTCTAGTAATCAGCTTCTCTTAACCGTCCCACGTTGTCGCTGTAAAACTAATGGTGGTCGGGCCTTCTCTACTGCAGCACCTAAACTTTGGAACAGTCTGCCCGTAAATGTGAGGTTTGCTCCTTCACTAGCCAGTTTTAAATCGGCTCTTAAATTTTATTTGTTCTCTCTGGCTTTTGATTAAGATTAGTTTAAGGGTTTTAAGTTGAAATTTTCTGATTGTATTTTATTTAGTGCGTTTATATTTTGTACGCTGCATGTTTTCCTTTAATGCTTTCTTTTTATATGTTCAACGTTTTATTGTACAGCACTTTGGCGCAACTCTGTTGCTTTTAAATGTGCTATAGAAATAAATGTTGACTTGACTTGACACAGTAAAACAGTACCTGGATATTTACGAATACAGCACTGGATACAGTGGAAATTTATCTACAGTCAACTGAAACAAAAGTCTGTCTTTTTAGAGTTAACTTTAAGAAACTTCAGCTAGTGCTGTGACATGTGAACAAGGGGCTGTTCAAACCGAACGTGTTTTTGAGTCCACTGTTTTTCGATCGTTTTCCATGTAAATATTCCCTAGATGGATGTATTTTGACAACTGCGTCATGTTTCACTGTGTTTTTAGAATCTCTCACAGTAGCGCTGCATTTTTAGAAGCCGTGTCAAGTTTAAAAGTACTTCTTCAACCGATAAAACACCTGCGTTCTGTTCTTTTCGTTGTGGTGCGTTTTGCTTCTTTAGTGCGAGAACGCGCCTGTTCTGAACGGTTACTGGAAGAAATGCTTTAGCCAACAGTTACATAAACACTACTCATACTCAAGAAAAAAAATACTTCTCTCAAAGTCACCAGAATTGAATGCTTTGGTGTTGTTTTTTGCAAAGAATTTCTCATGGGGGAGCATGCCCCCGGACCCCCGAATATACGTATAAGGTTTATTAGGCAGATTAAATCCTGCAGGTGCCCATGCATCTGTGCATATGTGAGCTCCATTTTCCAGGTGAAATGTCCACAGAGGGGTGCCAAATTTGAGTTTTGAAGTGAGTTGTTTTCAGATGGACAGGATGTAATACAGTGAAGAGTAATGCATATTTCAAAACTGTCCCCCCACCCCAAAACCTAAACCTTACCATCAGGGAAGTAAAAGTTTAATGTTAGAGGGACAAATTCAAACTCCAAATTGCATTCATCACTGATTCTGTGAATGCCATTACTTCCTGGTTTCAGTGCGGTATATGAACCCGGGTCTCCCATGCTGCTGATGCAACATGCTTTCAGTCGCTCCACAAGGGGAGGTAAACATACACCGATGCAAAAATGTCTGATGGGAGATGCCGCTTGTCAGTGAGGCGGCATTATCAGTAGGCTTAATACAATGTCAGTGGACGATGACCACCTCTTCAAGCTTCAAAAGGATGCAAAAGTATAATTCAGAAGTTCAATAAATAATTAAATGCAACATGTGCTGTGTTCTGAAGGCATATGGTAAAGTTTGGTGAGAAACAAACAGAAATCAAATTTATTATTTAGTGAAAATCTTCACCGACCATTGATCTTCTATGTGTTTTCATGAGAGAATAGAAATGCATCTGGTTTGTGTGCAGCTGTGTTCTGTTCTGTTCTGTTGTGAATATCTCTGTGGTGGTCTGGTTGGAGCAAAACAAAGTGCAATCTTGCTTGAACACCCCATCACACTAGTGGCAGCTGCTTCAAACTCTTGCTCTTGTGCACTCTCATAAACGCGTGCACAAGATTTTAACTAAATATTATAATATACTTTGTTTTGTTTTTCACCAAACCTTATTGTATACCTTCAGAACACAGCACATGTTGCATTTAATTATTTATTGAACTTCTGAATTATACTTTTGGGTCCTTTTGAAGCTTGAAGAGGTAGTCACCATTCACTGCAATTGTATGACCTTAGTGAGCAGATATTTATTTTATTTTTTATTTTTATTTTTTATTTCTCCCATCCAAAAAAGAAAGTCATATGGGTTTACAAAAACACGAGGGTGAGTAAATATGACTGAATTGTTATTTTTGGATGAACTATCCCTTTAAGTTAGTTGCATCACAATTTTTTGTTAAGTACCCCCCAACTCCCCTACTGTTAGCTAGTAAGGCATACTATTGAAAACATTAAGATTTGCTATTTACATTTCTTTTTTAAATTATACATTTGGACTTTCCGTCTAGTTGTAAATACACTAGATATATTTGCCTTATCTCTACTTGTGATAAGTTAGGTTTTTGTTTTGATATCATGTCACAGGCAAGTTTACAAACCTTAATCAGATCCAAAGTTCAACGGTCTTGTATCCAGCTGTTTTGTTTAATCTTCTTCTATGGTTTCCTATGTGCCCTTTTCATGGCTAAATTGAAAGTGATATGCTGTCTCAATGTATTTTGTGACCGTTAATCACTGTAATGAAACATATTCCATATATTTACTGTGCAGTATGTATGGAGGGATAGTTGGTGGTGCCTCTGTGTAAAAAGTTGAATCTAGATCACCTGGTTAAATTCAGTCTATATGTTAGAAAAAAATAATAAAAATGAATCCAATCATCAAGTCCTATTTTTTTAAAAAAAAATTTATTAAGAACGTTAAGAGTAAACAACTTACATTAATAAATATTAGAGATACTGTATATCCTGTGAAAACAAGTCTAAAATATGAATAAACAGTTTAACAACAAAGGAAAATAAAGTAAATTCAATTTACAGTAAGTGATCACAGATTAAATAAACTGTCATAAACTTTTATGACATATTGTGACATTTACGGCATATTTTGCTGTTAATAATTTAAAGAGAAGGGGAAAAAAACAGTTTAAACGTGTAACATTTCCACCATGTGGTTTCGTGTGGTTAAAGAATTTTACTTCATATAATTAAGTTGTAATAAATTAAAGACCTGAGGTTCAGTGTCTTGATCAAGATCAAGATCCTCTATCAGGTTAATCATTCAGGGATCACTAGTGGTAGTTTATGAATCTGCCCTTGAGGAATTTGAACCCACAACCCTTTAGTTACCAGCCCAAATATATAAGAATTAGACAACAATTAGACCACATGTCAAACCTGTGTGACATTATTTTTATGAGAATTAAGCACCAACCCACTCCACATTTTTATTACGAAAAAGCATCTATATGTGTTATTTTGTTGAGTTTGTTTGTAATTTTAATTATTCTCAATGCTGATTCTCATTCAATTCTTAAATTACTGGAATACCATAATGAAAATCATCCAGTCTGTCCTCATCCTCCTGGACTTGTCTACTGCTTTTGACACAGTGAACCACCAGATCCTCCTGTCCACTCTCTCTGACCTAGGCATCACAGGAAATATGCTTGGATGGTTTGAGTCATACCTCACAGGCATATCCTTCAACGTCACATGGAGAGGAGAGGTGTCCAAGTCACACCAGTTGACCACTGATATTCCTCAGGAATCAGTGCTTGGACCCCTCATCTTCTTGATCGACACTACATCACTCAGACCAGTCATTAAAGCACATGGCTTTTCCTACCACTGCTATGCAGATGATACACAGCTTTACCTGTCGTTCCAGCCTGATGACCCCATTGTCTCAGCTCGTATCTCTGCCTGCCTCTCTGAGAGCTCATGTGAATTCTACTCATAGAATGAGGCATAAAGTCATTGATAACACATTTTAATGTTACATTAGTTTAGGTTTTACATGTGGTCCTCATATTTAAATGCTTCTTTAAATGCCTCCCACAGTGGTGTGGCAGGTGTCCGAATATTCGGGAACAGTATACCATTGCTCGCCTGTTTAGAACTTCTTTTTACCCCTGAACAAAGAACGAACAATAACTTCTATGGAAGTATATCAGGGCCTTCACTCTCTGCGGTCACTGAATGAACGGAGCCTGGTGGTCCCATCGCAAAAAGGCTCTAAGTCCTTTTCAGGATCATTCACTTTCTCTGTTCTTCTGTGGTGGAATGAGCTTCCAACTTTCACACGATCTGCTGATACCATCTCAACATTCAAGAACCAGCTGAAAAAACATCTGTTCTGCGAGCAGTTAACCAATCCACAATAATTGGACTTACTATAAAAAATAAAAAAAATAAACTTTCCTTGTCTGTCTCTTTCTCCTGCGCTAGCTTTAATACTACTTCAGCCACTTTGTGAACTTGGCAGTGGGATATTGCAGTTACTGTTGACTTTTGTATGACAAAAAGTTTGCAAAGCTTGCTATGTTCTTCATTTGCAAGTCACTTTGGATAAAAGTGTCTGCTAAATGGCAGATGGGGAGCTTATTCAGAAAGCTGTTTTGAAAACAAAGAGTATTTTTGCAGTTCTGTTTGGTGGTACTAGTGGCACAGATTGTTTAATAAAATTCTAAGAGAGAGAGAGAGAGAGAGAGAGAGAGAGAGAGAGAGAGAGAATGGTGTTATTGGTGATGAAGAAATAATGGAAGAATTTGAATAATGAAAAACAAAAAACTTTCTATATTAGCAAACTAGTTATCCATGTGCAAGTAAAAACCGTTCCCATTGTAGAACTTGTATGTTCTGTAACTCTGGCCACATCCACTAATCCAGTGGTTCTCAACCAGGGGGTCTTGACCCACTAGGGGGCCTCAGCACACTTCCAGGGGGGCCTCAAGACCTCTTAAAATTATTTAAAATAAGGTAGGTTATTATAATTTGTCTATAATTAATAATTAAACTTGTTGAAAATGCTAAATAAATATAAAATGCAATAATCATTTTATGAACAACATACATTTTTAGACATTTCTGATATCACAAAAATGTATCATGATTAATTGTTTTAATCTATTGCTAATAGATATATGTCTTATAAATATTTAAAAGCCAAATATTTTCTCCGACAATGGGGGGCCTTGGAGTCAAAAAGGTTGTGAACTACTGCACTAATCTACATCTACACTAACCAGATGTTGTTTGAAACCGTTTTCAGTTTCGAGTTTATAAAAGAAAAAGAAAGTCGCAATTTCGAAATAAAAAGTCGCAATTGTGAGATATAAGCTCACAATTACAAGAAATATTCACAATTGTGAGACAAAAAGTGAGAATTACCTTTTTTATTTTTGTATTCCGCTTCCATATAATATCTGTCAGGTAATAAGGACATTTTATTCGCTATATTGATAAAAAAAAAAAAAAAAAACGCTTACAACACCTTTTAAGTATCCAAATACTTTTGTGCCACTGTAAAGGGTTAAAACATCTTTGGCTAGACGTCAAGTACTCTCTGATTCCCCACAGCGATGAGATGAGAGCGCTGCAGCGGGTTCCTCGCTTTCTCTCCGGGTCCATGTTGGAGTTGATCTCTTCTGCTGGGTCATTTCAGGCCACGTCTGCCCGATCACAGCAGCAAACACTCACAGTACAGGGATATTTAATACAGGACATATACAATACTGTGTGCCAGCTTCGAGGTAAGACATTATTTACTCCGTTTAACGGCTCGGCGACATTACCGTGGTTTAAAACGTATAGTACTCGTGTTAAACATCGCGATCCAAGTGAAACTCTGTATAGATCCGGCATAGCTGTACAGTATGTGCTGGTGTTGCTTGTGCTCTTGTGTTTATACACTTGACTTGACGACATAACGACTGTATCATGTTTGTGGTGTTTTTGCAAACGGATGTGGTTGTGTTGCACTTTCGGTATCTTTATGCCCCTTTAAGAGTCCTAAAGGCTTTTAAAATTTACATGAAAGTATAATGATTACGTTATGATATTCAAGCTAATATGACCTGAAATGGCATTAAAATACGCTTTTTGTTGATGTTGCAGCTGAACTTATAGCTGCATGTAATGCTAATAATGTATACCATTTGCAAACTTTTACTAAGGTGTGATAATGAGCTATTATTGCATCTGATCGTTTATTTTGCTCTTGAAATGAAATGTGTTAGAGTTGGCCTGCATTATTTGACTGGCTCAGAGCGCAAAGGTCTGACCCACTTACAGAAACGGCATAATTTTGACATATTTTCGCAGAAATGTCATCATGTTTTACACAGAACCTCATTAAAAAAACCTAAAAGGCTGCCAATGTTGCAACAGTTACAACCAAATTGGGTTGCTTGGCCCTTGCGCTATGCAATGATTGTTGAAACTGTGCATGCACAGGAAAGCCAAATATACCTGTGACTATTAACACCTGAATGCTGTTTTGAATACATACTACCATACTATTCATACTATTTCTTTAGCATACACTGTGTACTGTGTGCAGTACACAAATTGTATGCATAGACTACCAGATCCATTAATCCATATGCCAAAATGTGCAGAATACATCAGAGAACACTGTGAAAAACTGTATGCCACAATGCAAAGTACTCAACTTGACCTTCCATTTCCATCTCTTTTTCACAAATTTTTTGATTGAACTGTCAAAAGTGAAAAGATTTTTACTGTATTCTGAAAGAGACAGCACCGTTTCAGAACTTGTTCTACAAATCAATGTAAATACTTGTAAATAGTACAAATTATGCCCTAAATGAAAAACACAAAGCAATTATAATTGAAATATACCCAAATGAATCAGAATAGAATTGAATCAAAGCTTGTGAATCAGAATCGAATCGGGAAATCTGGATCAGTGCTGCCCTGGTATCTACCTTATTTTGACATTACTAGGGCAGGGTCATTATCAACTTTGTATGTGGACATCTTCCTGTAAAATCCACTCCCAGCAATTTTAGCGATACTAAATTATGCTGCTTTGTAGGGCTGCATGATAATGGTTAAAATGATAATCACGATTATGTTGCTCAAAATTTTAATCATGATACAGTTGAAGTCAGAAGTTTACATATACTTAGGTTGAAGTCATTAAAACTAATTTTTGAATCACTCTACAGATTTTATATTAGAAAACGATAGTCGTTTAGGACATCTACTTTGTGCATTACACAAGTAATTTTTCCAACATTTTTTACAGACAGATTGTTTCACTTTTAATTGACTATATCACAATTCTAGTGGGTAAGAACTTTACATACACTAAGTTAACTGTGCCTTTAAGCAGCTTGGAAAATTCCAGAAAATTATGTCAAGCAATTTCCAAATACATGAAGGTACCACGTTCATTTGTACAAACAATAGTACGCAAGTATAAACACCATGGGACCACGCAGCCATCATACCGCTCAGGAAGGAGACGCATTCTGTCTCCTAGAGAGGAACGTAGTTTGGTGCGAAAAGTGCAAATCAATCCCAGAACAACAGCAAAGGACTTTGTGAAGATGCTGGAGGAAACAGGTAGACAAGTATCTATATCCACAGTAAAACGAGTCCTATATCGACAGAAACTGAAAGACTGTTCAACAAGAAAGAAGCCACTGCTCCAAAACTGCCAAATTTGCAAGTGCATATGGGGACAAAGATCTTACTTTTTGGAGAAATGTCCTCTGGTCTGCGAAACAAAAATTGAACTGTTTGGCCATAATGACTATCATTATGTTTGGAGGAAAAAGGGTGAGGCTTGCAAGCCGAAGAACACCATCCCAACCGTGAAGCATGGAGGTGGCAGCATCATGTTGGGGGGTGCTTCGCTGCAGGAGGGACTGGTGCACTTCACAAAATAGATGGCATCATGAGGAAGGAAAATTATGTGGATATATTGAAGCAACATCTCAAGACATCAGACAGGAAGTTAAAGCTCAGTCGCAAATGGGTCTTCCAAATGGACAATGACCCCAAGCATACCTCCAAAGTTTTGGCAAAATGGCTTAAGGACAACAAAGTCAAGGTATTGGAGTGGCCATTACAAAGCCCTGACCTCAATCCGATATAGAATTTGTGGGCAGAACTGAAAAAGCATGTACGAGCAAGGAGGCCTACAAACCTGACTCAGTTACACCAGTTCTGTCTGGAAGAATGGGCCAAAATTCCAGCAACTTATTGTGAGAAGCATGTGGAAGGCTACCCAAAACGTTTGACCCAAGTTAAACAATTTAAATGCAATGCTACCAAATACTAACAAAGCAAATGTAAACTTCTGACCCACTGGGAATGTGATGAAAGAAATAAAAGCTGAAATAAATAATTCTCTCTATTATTATTCTGACATTTCACATTCGTAAAATAAAGTTGTGATCCTAACTGACCTAAGACAGGGAATGTTTTCTACAATTAAATGTCAGGACTTGTGAAAAACTGAGTTTAAATGTATTTGGCTAAAGTGTATGTAAACTGACTTAAACTGTAATTAATCACGATTATTCTGTAATTTAAGATTTATATATATATATATATATATATATATATATATATATATATATATATATATATATATATACAGTTGTGCTCAAAAGTTTGCATACCCTGGCAGAAATTGTGAAATTTTGGCATTGATTTTGAAAATATGACTGATCATGCAAAAAAACGGTCTTTTATTTGATAGTGATCATATGAAGCCATTTGTTATCACATAGTTGTTTGGCTTCATTTTAAATCATAATGGTAACAGAAATCACCCAAATGGCCCTGATCAAAAGTTTACATACCCTTGAATGTTTGGTCTTGTTACAGACACACAAGGTGACACACACAGGTTTAAATGGCAATTAAAGGTTAATTTCCCACACCTGTGGCTTTTTAAATTGCAATTAGTGTCTGCGTATAAATAGTCAATGTGTTTGTTAGCTCTCACGTGGATGCACTGAGCAGGCTAGATACTGAGCCATAGGGAGCAGAAAAGAACTGTCAAAAGACCTGCGTAACAAGGTAATGGAACTTTGTAAAGATGGAAAAGGATATAAAAAGATATCCAAAGCCTTGAAAATGCCAGTCAGTACTGTTCAATCACTTATTAAGAAGTGGGAAATTCGGGGATCTCTTGATACCTAGCCAAGGTCAGGTAGACCAAGAAAGATTTCAGCCACAACTGCCAGAAGAATTGTTCGGGATACAAAGAAAAACCCACAGGTAACCTCAGGAGAAATACAGGCTGCTCTGGAAAAAGACGGTGTGGTTGTTTCAAGGAGCACAATACTTGTTGACCCCTCTATGGTTGTGACCATAAAGCTCTATTTTGGTCTCGTCACTCCAAATTACAGTGTGCCAGAAGCTGTGAGGCATGTCAAGGTGTCGTCGGGCATATTGTAACCGGGCTTTTTTGTGTCATTGGCACAGTAGTGGCTTCTTTCTGGCAACTTGACCTTGCAGCTCATTTTCATTCAAGTATCGTTGTATTGTGCTCCTTGAAACAACCACACCGTCTTTTTCCAGAGCAGCCTGTATTTCTCCTGAGGTTACCTGTGGGTTTTTCTTTGTATCCCGAACAATTCTTCTGACAGTTGTGGCTGAAATCTTTCTTGGTCTACCTGACCTTGGCTTGGTATCAAGAGATCCCCGAATTTTCCACTTCTTAATAAGTGATTGAACAGTACTGACTGGCATTTTCGAGGCTTTGGATATCTTTTTATATCCTTTTCCATCTTTATAAAGCTCCATTACCTTGTTACGCAGGTCTTTTGACAGTTCTTTTCTGCTCCCCATGGCTCAGTATCTAGCCTGCTCAGTGCATCCACGTGAGATTTAACAAACTCATTGACTATTTATACACAGACACTAATTGCAATTTAAAAAGCCACAGGTGTGGGAAATTAACCTTTAATTGCCATTTAAACCTGTGTGTGTCACCTTGTGTGTCTATAACAAGGCCAAACATTCAAGGGTATATAAACTTTTGATCAGGGCCATTTGGGTTATTTCTGTTACCATTATGATTTAAAAAGGAGCCAAACAACTATGTGATAATAAATGGCTTCATATGATCACTATCCTTAAATAAAAGACAGTTTTTTGCATGATCAGTCATATTTTCAAAATCAATGCCAGAATTTCACAATTTCTGCCAGGGTATGCAAACTTTTGAGCACAACTGTATATATTACAGGGCTTCAAAATTTGCATAAAAAATAAAATCACTGTTGCCACTGCTTAGATATCCTATTAAAAAAAACAAAAAAAACATTAATATTAATGAAAGTTATTATAAATGGATATATATGGTTTTCAGTGAAGAAATATACAGTATGTAGGTTCTTTTCTGAACTTTCGACAAAACCAGTTATAAATTGATTCAATGATTATGTTGGACATGTAACGGGCTGATGAATTCACACCCTCACACACTTAACACACTTCTAAAGTCAGACAAATGTGGCATATGAAAATGAAAACTACCATCAGACATGCAGTAGCTTGTGCGTCTTGTGTCTTTACTGCTTTTTACAGTAAATCATTTGACATAAATAACTATATTCAGGCATGAATGGCACAAGCTGGTAGGTCCTTTGAAGTTGTTATCTGTTAGCTAATCAGCTTGCTCACATGTGATATTTCAAACCTGTTGGCTCACATGGTGTAATCTGATAGGTCCTTTGACAATCGAGTAGCCAGTTATCGTGCATACTCTCTTTGCCTATTGTTTTAAATTTGCTCAGTTTGCAAGTAAGCTGGATTCACTGCAGCAGGCTGTGAGAGATTTCTCTGAAAATGCTATTTGCTCAGGTGGTTGCTGGGGCTTTTTCTTCTTTCATCTTATAGGGTAGGTCTGCTTTTGGCAATGACACGCAGAAGTGCGTCTTTATCAAGGTAAGCCATAGCCAAATCAGGCACTGACACACATCACTATTTTAGATCATTAGTTAAAATAAATCCACACATTGCTTGGCTCAGTCACTAGTTAAATAAGCTTTGGACATTCCAGGTCCAGGTACACATTATGAGTCTGGTCCCTAGCCATATAAGCCATTCAGCCAAGCTGGCACAGGCACACATAGAGATTTATTATATATTTTATCACTTCCATGTGACATTGCAAGGCTTTCCAATTAAATCCTTGAGCATTTATTTCATTTCACTGAAGAAAGACCTTAACCTTTTAAAAAATCAGAAATAGAGTTCTGGCAAACTTGCAGCAAATTTACCACACATTATTTTCATATGCAAATGAACTTGCAGCAAACTTTTGGCAATAAGGGACAAGTTGCCGCTACTAGCAAACACTTCTATGGCAAAATGCTGTCATCTCGTGTTAAATTAACTTTATTTTTGGAATTGCGTGAATGTAAAAATAAAGTGACAGATGGTCAGTTCATTAAGTGATGAACTGTTTCCTCACAAATGCAGTTTATTCAGCAACTGAAGCGTCTCCTCCATAGTCATCCATTCAAAAAGAACAAAATTTTTGTCTGCAAGCGCTTTTCAAATGTAGTTTAAAGCGGCGCTGACGCGAATCATGAACACAGCTTCATGATTGATGTAACAAAGTGAATAGCCATAATCTACCGGCAGATTAATATTGTGGAGGATGACAGCTTAACGTTTTTACATGTGAGTTTCTCCTGCATTAACGGATCTCCCAGCGTGAGTTCTTTAATTAAAATACATCTTATCTCACACTTCACAGCAGATGCACTGAAGGACAGATTATATCACAACGGGTGCACTGAAGGTCAGATTATATATTATCAAACATATAATGTGGTTTTTAGATGTTTATAATGATTGATTATGATAGATAAGATGCAATCACGAATGCAGTTGCTAGCTGTGCGCATGGCCATATTTTCATTGCAATGCAAGATGGGATTCTGAGTTTGTATTGTCATAGAAGCATACAAAAGGAGGAGCATAGAAGGTTCTAAAAACCTAGCCATTCCACTTTCCCAGCCAGTGGTTGTGATGGAGGGAATGGGAGAAGGCTGGAGTGGACTGACTAGTTTGTAAATTCTTTGACGTCAGAAAACATGGCTGCAGTGCTGTATCTAAACAGTGCACTCCAATGGTAACGGTTTTATACTTTTATTTAGTGATTGTTTTAAAGTTTGTAACATAAAAATAAAGATATTGTGATGCTGAAAAGACTATTTGAGCAGCTGGTTCATTATGACAACCGCTTCAGTCATGACAACAGATTTAGCTGGTAAAAAGCAGCATGAATGCAGATCATACATGTCTGAGCCCAGCCTAGTGTAATCACACCAGTTTGATTGTACGTGCGAAAGGGTTAAGAGATTTAATCCCTATTGCAATGAATATGCAACCTATGTGGGCACTAGTTCTTTTTAAGTAGTCAAACTCCCAGTTAGACTTTGTAAAACGTTTAATGTTACTTGAATTGGTGATATTTTAGTGCATTTCTATATTTATGTGGAAGGCTTTGTTTGGAAAATTGTAATAAAGCATTATATTGTAACATATTGTTTAGTTTTTTTTTCCTAAGAAGGAAATAAATGCATTTTGACAGGAAAAGAAGTATATTTGGAGTCAAATTTCAGCACTTTCAAAGTCTGTGATTAATCACGATTAAAAAATTTAATCGACTGAGAGAACTGGTTTTTAAACGTGCTAGAAGGACATCTTTGACCGTTGCACTGCATTTTTTAAGATTCCATGTCAAGTAAAATTCATGTTTAAATACAGTAATGCCATATAGTTATATCTATAGGTGACATGGCTTTTTTTGACACATTTCAAGCAGTAAACGAGCAGGGGTAAAACACTTGTTGATTTTTGCTATTTTATTTTTGGAAAAGTTTTAGCTTAAAGCTTTGTCATTTTACCTCAAACATCTATGACATGTTATTTGCCATTGTTATCAAGTCTGATACAATTAAACTAAATTCATTAAACGGTTTAACCCATAACACCAAGAATATGATTTTAAGAGGTATGTGATAAAAGTAGCAATAATTTCTAAAGCACTTCAATGCCAATGTACAGTTTGTGCTTAATGTGTGTAAAGCTACTGTTAGTCAATAAATATCTTTATGAAGAGGTGCACAACACAAGATTGAGAAGCAGACTTTATTTGCGACATTAAACATTCATGTACAAAGCAGGTTGATGTAAAAAATATATTGTTTTTAAATTATCTTTCAAAAGAGACCATTTTTAAATGTTTGACAACAACTAAAACACAAAAGTAGTTCCTTCAAAACTGTGCTCACTTGCTTTCTATGTATCCTCTGCTGGTCCGCCTTTTCCAGATCATACTCATGCAATTATTTTAATAAAAAGGACCCTAACATATTTAAAAGGTGGACATAAAGTGCCTTAAAAGGAATGTGATATAACTGACAGTGGACGTGGTTTCACCGCTTGACAGGAGCGGCTGAAGAAAGATTAGGCAGCACACGAGAAGCGTTTGCTTCAGGGAGGTTCAAGATCCGCCGGCCGCTGCAGTAAGGAGGTTCGGCAGCTTTCTCCAGTGGTTCAGTACCTTAATAGCTCCCTTCCATTGTGCACAGTCAAGGAGGGTCGTGCTCTGCATTTAACAGCAGTGGTGACAAGAGACCATTAACTTCTGATACGCTTTGCATCCCCTTATTTTGCTCGGGTTTCATAGAGCACTTCCATAAATAACCATCCAATGACAGGCTATCTTACATCTCCTTTGAGTGGGATGTGGAAGAGGGGGTGTGTCTTAAAACTGAGTCGAAGTTCATTAGTTGCTCCCATGTGTCAACTGTCCAATGGCATTTTTATACTCGATTGTCAAATGGATAAAGAAAAGCAGTTGGCAAATGGAGAAGAAAAGCCAAAGTAAAACGAAAAAGAAAAGCCATTTGCAAATAGATGAAGAAAAGCAACTGGAAGATGAATAAAGAAAAGCAATTGTCAAATGCTGTTTTGAAACGCAATTTAAAAGGTGCATTTAAAAATGCCGTATTAGTATGCTATTTTATTATTACATTTAATTGCATTTTAAACATGAATTAAATACATGATTTATTAATGTAAAATTTTATTGTTAAATATAATTACTGTGGAGAGCGGGGCGGGCTGAACGGCGACTGTGCGGAGCGAGGCTGGGTTGGACACCTGCAGCGGATTATCTCGCCCAGCTGTGGGTGATTACAGCGTCAACGGGTGAGAGATAAAGCCGTGACAAGAGCTGGTAGAGAGAGAGCTACGACGAAGCTGTGTGTGTCTCCCGTTGATGTGTGTTCCCTGCTGCTGAAAAGCAGCGGGGTTGAATGTTTTGTTACATTGAAAAGTGTTAACAATAAAGAGTCTGTTGTTGTATGTTTGCACGGCTCCCGTTCCTTCAGAGGGTCCAAGAATGTTCCTTACAATTACATTTTTAAATGTGAATTAAATAAACACATTTAAATGTCTATTGGTTTATTTATTCATGTTTTTATTTTCAAATTAATAGATTGATAATTAATTTCTTCATTCTTTTTTAATTTGCACTCTGTGGCTTCCATAGTCCCAAACTCGTATGACTTTCTTTCTTCTGTGGAACACAAACGAAGATATTTTGATAGAGATATGAGGTGTATACACTGATGAGCCAAAATATTATGACCACTCACAGGTGAAACGAATAACATTGGTCATCTCCTAACAAGACCACATGTTAAGGTCTGGGTAGATTAGATGGTAAGCGAACAATCAGTTCTCGTAGTCAACGTGTTGAATGTAGGAGAAATGGGCAGGAGTAACGACCTGAGCGATTTTGACAAGGGCCAAATTGTTATGGCCTGACGACTGGGTCAGAGCATCTCTGAAACGGCAAGGCTTGTGGGGTGCTCCAGGTCAATAGTGGTGAGAACCTAATGACAGTGGTCCGAGAAGGGACAAACCACACACCGGTGACAGGGTGTTGGGTGCCCAATGCTCATCGATGCACAAGGGAAACTAAGGCTATTCCATCTGGTCTGAACCGACAGAAGGTCTACTGTGGCACAAGTCACAGAAAAATCTGATGTTATGGGAGGAATGTGTAACAACACACAGTGCATCACACCCTGCTGTGTATGGGGCTGCGTAGCCTCAGACCGGTCAGAGTGCCCATGATGACCCCTGTCCACCGTCGAAAACGCCTACAATGGGCAAGCGAGCATCGGAACTGGACCTTGGAGCAGTGGAAGAATGGTCCGATGAATCCCGTTTTCTTTTACATCACGTGGACGGCCGTGTAGGTGTGTGCCGTTTACCTGGTGAAGTGATGGCACCAGGATGCACTGTGGGAAGATGACAAGCCGGCGGAGGGAGTGTGATCCTTTAGGCAATGTTCTACTGGGAAACCCTCATAAGGTCAGGCCATTCATGTGAACGTCAATTTGACACGTGCAACCTACTTAAACATCATTGCAGACCAGGTACACCCCTTCATGGCAATGGTATTCCCTGGTGGCAGTGGCCTCTTTCAGCAGGATAATGCACCCTGCCACACTTCACACATAGTTTGGGAATGGTTTGAGGAACATTATGAAGAGTTGAAGGTGTTGTCCTGGTTTCCAAATTCCCCAGATCTCAATTCGATTGTGCATCTGTGGGATGTGCTGGACCAACAAGTCCGATCCATGGCGGCTCCACCACGCAACTTACAGAACTTGAAAAATCTGCTGCTAATGTCTTGGTGCCAGATACCACAGGACACTTTCAGGGGTCTTGTAGAGTCCATGCTTCGGTGGGTCGGTGCTGTTTTGGCAGCACACGGAGGACCAACAGCATATTAGGCAGGTGGTCATAATGTTTTGGATCACCGTGTACTATTCAATGCATGTAAATTGTGTTTCAAGCTCCAGACAGGACATAAAGCAGAAAAAAAGTTATCCATTCAACTCCAGTGGTTTAATCGCCGTCTTCTGAAGCGATGCAATTGATTTTGGGTGAGAACAGACTGTATATCACCCTCTGGAAATGGAAGGTCGAAGGTCAAGTCAAGTGTATGCCATTGTGGGATATTGTTCCACGCAGTGTGTTCTGCTGTATACTGCATGTTGTTTTGCAAGTATATATTATATTTTATAATAATTTTAAACATTGTCAAAATAACAATTTGACACAAGAAATGCAATTTAAAGTTTTCTTCAGTTGGTATCCATAAAGCAGTTTTGGGTTGTGACAATTATTATATCTGTATAAAAATAAATAGGAATTGAACTGCTTAGTTTGGGGCCTGTTATTCATTTTTAAAATAATTATTTTCATAATGTTCCAAGTTAGAAGTTCCCCTGTATAATTTATAGCATTAGTTGTGAGAGAATTTCTTTCATATGTAAGCAAAATGGACGTTAGCTATAACTGAAATTTGCCCAGATGAATTGGAATCAAATCGAAACGAGCTTGTGGAATTGGAATCGAATCAGGAAATCTGTATCGATACACAGCCCTATTTCCCATACATCTATGCTACATGACCTAAGGGCCAATTGTGTCAGTGTTGTGTTATGAAGATTACACTATAAAAGGAACATATAACCTACTCTTTATCTGCTTTATCTGATACTCTTACCTCTTAATAAACTAAATAAATTCTGAATATTCTTTTATCTGTTTATCGGCTGAAATTATATTTCCCATGATGCCGAACACAGTGCCAGCTCTTCGTAAATCGTAATTACTTTTCTCTGTTGTCGTATTTTTGATTTATAGATGTTAAATGAAGCATAGTATCCTCAACTGAGTCTCCCCTGAGCTTATCCCTAAAAACAATCAGTCCCGTTGCCGCCAAGACATAATAGTGCCAGTTACGGTAAATCATCAATTTCTAAAATTCCTCTGGATTTCTGTGAAATTCATTTCCATACAGTAGTCATATTCATGTGGAAGAGATTGTGCTTGTGATATAACTGTGGAATCTTATTATAAAACATCCAGGTTGCCTTTTATTGCAATTTAGTTAAGTTGAGCTCTGTTGAAAAGTGGAAATGCTTAGACGCTCTTTCAAGAGATTCAAGAGTCTTCAGAAGGGAGTACATGTCACATAATTTCTTAAGACTAAAGTGAAGTTATCTTTATTCTATCATGTGAATTAGTTGACATAAGAACAGGTAAGTCTGATTTGTTTGCTTGCGTTCTTGTGGAATACCTGTCTTCATGTGTCTGTTTGTGAAGCGCTAAATATATGCAGACACTGACAGACAGACAGATGGTTTTGCGCTGGAAATATGATTGTTTTATTGTTTGTTATGACATTTGTTTGTACTGTGCTTTTTTTATTTTCATTTTACTCTGCATAATACTGGTAATGCTTTCATTGCTGGAGTGCTTGTAGAGTATTTTTGTCCAAAAAGCCAGTGACACTTGGTCTCTAACTACTATTTACAGATCACACTGTAAATTCAGCAACAGTAGGTCAAACATTCTGCTGCTGAAATCGGTAGTTGTTTACCAAAATTCGAATCACTGCCACCAGTGGCCAAGGATGGAAGTGTTGTTGAACGTATTGGCATGTTTCCGGGTGAAATGTCCACAGAGGGGCCCCAAAAGCAAGTTGTATTTTTAGTTTCAGATGTTGTAATAATGACCACAGGGATGCTTATGTTATTGTCTATATGCCCTAACCAAAACTCCAAAGTTAAATATAACTGCCAGCGGAGTAAATGTGTAACTTTTGATCAAAAATGCAATTTCAGAATCATGCTCACTATTGTTTATGTGAATGTGATTACTTCTTCGTTCCCATGGGACCAGAACCTGTCTTGAAGGTTGCTCGTAGTAGCACCAGAAGGTAATGTGTTCACACTTTAATTGATGCAAAAATGGGGAATTGCACTTATTAGAAATTCAACTGAATGGGGCTGATTTCAGGTTACATGAACTTTCGGAAGCAATACGTCGATTTACTGTGCGATCACGTTGGGCCACATCCAGTAAAATTCTGTTATTTTTACAATATGTGAGAGACGGATTATACAGGACTCCGGACTGCGACTAAATGGCCGCATTTGGCAGTGTGTTGTTATCTCTCTCTGTTTAATTATAATTAATAATAATTTTCTTTATTTATCACACATTATACATTTGCACATATACGGTGAAATTCTTCTTTTTCACATATCCCAGCTAGGCTGGGGTCAGAGTGCAGGGTCAGCCATGATACGGCGCCCCTGGAGCAGATAGGGTTAAGGGCCTTGCTCAAGGGCCCAACAGTGGCATCTTGGTGGTGCTGGAGCTTGAACCCCTGACCTTCTGATCAGTAACCCAGAGCCTTAACCGCTGAGCTACCACTGCCCTAATTTTATGCGCTGCCGTTTTCTGTTAAGCAACATCAAACGGCAAACATATCAAAAGTGGAATGAAACAGCGCAATCCACAACCCGAGCAAATTATCAGAGTGGTTAAATGGCGAGCAGCGCCAGCGCAGAGCAGGTGCTTTTTACAAGCTTACTAGAGAAAAATTTACTAGAGTTAAGATTACTAGCCACACTCAGAATTGGGGCAGAAAGCCCCCAGTGGCATGTTGTAGCTGGTGTTATTATTATTTAATTTGATAATTCATTCTCTGTTTACCATAGTGATTCCAGGGTAAGGCAAAAACTGGGTTTTGAACCAGATTTATTGTATACTCGCTCAGTAATGGATTTTTGTTTGACCTGTGTCTTTGACACCCCTTACATTCATTGCTTTCAGGGCTAGATTCTCATTGAAGGTCATGTTTGACCATATGCCATTTACACTCACTGAGAACTTCATTAGTAACACTATGGTCCTAATAAAGTTCCCGACGTGGTCTTTTGCTGTTGTAGCCCATCCACCTCAAGGTTCAACATGTTGTGCATTCTGAGATGCTATTCTGCTCACTACAATTGTACAGAGTGGTTGTCTGAGTTACCGTAGCCACTCTGTCAGCTCAAAACAGTCTGGCCATTCTTCGTTGACCTCTTTCATCAACAAGCCATTTCTGTCCGCAGAACTGGTGCTCACTGGATGTTTTTTGGCACCATTCTGAGTAAACTAGAGACTGTTGTGCATGAAAATCCCAGCAGATCATCAGTTACAGAAATACTCAAACCAGCCCGTCTGGCACCAACAATCATGCCATGGTCGAAATCAATGAGATCACATTTTTTTCCCCTTCTGATGGTTGATGTGAACATTAACTGAAGCTCCTGACCTGTATCTGCATGATTTTATGCATTGCAGTGCTGCCACTGACCTTTTGTAAAGGTTTCCTACCTCATCTTTTATATGTGTGTAACAAGTGCAGTTCTTCGGTTATCAGCTGTGTGTTTCCTCTAATGCCAGAGGCCACACAGATGGATAAACATTCCTAATGTTTGTCTTTCGTATCCTAAAGATAACGAGACTGTGGCAGGATCATAAATCTTACTATTAGGAGTTTACCATTATATTTCATTCATCCAAAAGAAATCCAGTGCATCATTGGATATATACCTGCAGTGCCTGCAGTATGTGATGAATCCAAATGAAATCCATTTAGTTGTTCGTAGTCTGAACAGCAAAACTTATTTTTGCTCACTGTTTCCCAACTATGTGGCAGTTATGGAAGGTAGATTCTGGCAATTTTAAATAAATTATTAAAAGCATAAAAATTTAAATGAAAACCCGATTAACCATTTCGTTATTAAAAACTGTCCACAAAATATGTCAAAATTAAAAATAAAATTAAATGATTTGATTGTCATTTAAATTTTCACTATAACAATGAATCATCCCTGTCAAATTAAAAAAAATAATAATAAAATGTATGATTTTACTTCATTTTCATCACAATCTCGAGGCAAGACTGCCAATTTTAAAATGAAAAGGCAAATGTGGATAAGAAATTGCAAATACATTTTTTACAAAACTTTTTCTTTAAAATCACACAATAATAATAACAATTTAAATTCAAATGCAAAGTTCAGTTTTAATTTTATTATTAATTTTCAATTTAAATTTTCATTTTCACATTTCAACATGTACATTCTATGTTAATGAATGGGTGGTGCTCAAGAGAAGATACTTTAATACAGTGCTTCTCAGTGGGCACAGAGAGGTTACAAGGGAGATGTTCATTTTATGTGTCCTTCCGTGACAGTGAATTGTGAGAAAAGTGGAGAATCCACAATATAGCGCTTTTTGGGTTGCAAGAGTTGTGATATCAAAATCAAATCAAATCAAATCCCTTTATTGTCACTCAACCATATACACAAGTGCAACAGTGGGTGAAAGTCTTTGGTGCAGTTCTAAGCAACACAGCAGTATGACAATTACAATAAACATCTGATTTACACATAACACAATTTACACATCTTGTTACACAACACAATATACGATATACACCTAATACTATACAATATATACAGTATAAACAAAATAAGAAGACTGTATACAATAAAAAATACACTGCGGTTGTGGGCGGTGCTGTTGCCTTACCAGGCAGTGATGCAGCCAGTCAGGATGCTCTCTACAGTGCTGGTGTAGAACCGTGTGAGGATGTGGCAGTTCATTCCAAACTTCCTCAACCGTCTCAGGAAGAAGAGGCGCTGATGAGCCTTCTTCACAATGGCCTCAGTGTGGACGGACCATGTGAGTTCATCAGTGATGTGGACACCCAGGAACTTGAAGCTGCTGACTCTCTCCACTGGTGCTCCATTGATGGTGATGGGGCTGTTTTCTCTGTCTTTTCTCCAGAAGTCCACCACAAGCTCCTTGGTCTTACTGACATTGAGGGAGATGTTGTGCACCTGACACCAGCATGTCAGAGTGTGCACTTCCTCTCTGTAGGTAATTTCATCAAATCAAGTTCACATTTAAAAATACATAGCATTACAGAAAAATGCAGTACTGATTTTTGTTTTCATCAGCCAGCTGAATAAATGAACATCCCGTTGGAATCACACTTGTCACACAGGCTTTATTTACAGGTAAAACAAACAAGTTAATTCAGTCTAATTGGATTGTTTCCACCACAGCAAATTAAAATCTCAATATCCCTCAATATTAAATGTGAACTTGATATCACAACTCTTGTGGCCCGAAAAGCGCTGTATCGTGGATTCACTGCTTTTCCCTCAATTCACTGTCACAGAAGGACACATAAAATGAACATCTCCCTTGTAACCTCTCTGCACCCCTTTGTGTGAGAAGCACTGTATTAAAGTATCCTCTCTTGAGCACCACCCACTCATTAACATGTGAAACGTGAAAATGAAAATTGAATAGAAAAGTAAAAGATCAATTAAATTTTTTTAATTAAAATTGAACTTTGCATTTGAATTTAAATTCCTTCACTATTATTGCATGATTATTAAGAAAAGCTTTGTAAAAAATATTATTTGCAATTTCTTATTCACATTTGCCTTTTAATTTTTAAAATTGCCAGTCTTGCCTTGAGATTGTAGTGAAAATGAAATGTCAAAACATCAATTTTATTTTATTTTTTAATTTGACAGGGATGATGCATTGTTATATTGAAAATTAAAACCAAATAATGTAATTTTTTAATTTTGACATTTTGCAGACACTGTTTAATAATTAAATGGTTAATCAGGTTTTCATTTTAATTTTTATCCTTTTATTAATTTATTTAAAATTGGCAGAATCTACCTTCCATAGGCAGTGGCTATGTGGCGAATAGTAAATGAGCTATTTTGGACACAGCATTTCGATGTTTCTTCAACTTCAGGCACTTTTAGCACTGTGGCTATAGTCTCGTTTAAATATTTTTCATACTCTCAATATTTAGTTTTTTTATTTGTCTACTATGTTCAACAGTAATGTGCATGTATATTGCCATTTTTTCTGAAAGTCACAAAAAGTCATATCACAGTGTTATTTCCAGCACATCTCAAATTCTATATTGTGTTTAATAGAATTCTGTGGTGGAAATGACGCTGATGGAAATGACTTTTAAATAAAATGACAAACTCCTTTGTCTTGCTTAAGCTAATTTCATAGCTAACATTTTATCTATCCTAAATATGGACAATTAAATAATATTTGACACTTTTTGCATCATTTGGCAAAATTACAGCTTGATTGGAATTGATGCCCATTAAAAAAATTTGATCACAAGTGATATTTATCTTGAATTTACTTTGTTTTCTTCAAATATCACTTGTCCCATATTTCATCTCAATTATGCTGTTCACTGACACTTTTTTCAAAAAAACAAAAACAAAAAAACGTCATGGTTACTTGCGTAACCTCCGTTCCCTGATGGAGGGAACGAGACGTTGTGTCGATGTAGTGACACTAGGGGTCACTCTTGGGAGCCTTTGATAAAAGGCCAATGAAAATTGGTGAGCGGTATTTGCATGCCACTCCCCCAGACATACGGGTATAAAAGGAGCTGGCGTGCAACCACTCATTCAGGTTTTATGCTGAGGAGCCGAGACAAGGTCCGGCCATTTCAGCGGGTAGTTCAGCATTGTGGCAGGAGGGACACAACGTCTCGTTCCCTGCATCAGGGAACGGAGGTTACGCAAGTAACCACGACGTTCCCTATCTGTCACTCACTCGATGTTGTGTCGATGTAGTGACATTAGGGGTCCCTATACAAAACGCCGCAACTGTGTTACGTGAACTGGCAGTGTGTGATGGGCAGACAACTGTGTGCATCGTAGCCAGCGCACCAGGCCGACACGTAACCTCCCCCAACATAGTTATGAGTGTCGAATGGCCCTTTGGGAACAAGTCGACTACCCAAAAGATGGCCTCTTTTCCCCTTCTTTTTTTCCTTCACTCCCTAAAAAAAGGGGGAATATCCGACTGGTCCGACCAGGTCTAGTCAGGGGGTGTCCCTCCCAAGGGGAGGACACCGCGGTGTGGAGAAGTCTCATGGTAGATCTTACCCAACGGGGGAGGAGTTACTACAAACATGGAGACTGTGGCAGAGGGGGCTCTGCCCAAGGAAGACGCAGTTTGCCAACAGGGAAACGAATTAGCGGAAGATATACATCGCATGGGGTTACCTTACAGGGAACCACCACATGTGGAGCACCTACCCCAGAACAGGGCTCTTAGTTAGCACGTGTACTGGGCCGGCAGCGATTCTCTCCGAAAACTCAACTGCCACAGGGCTCGGAGGAAGTCAACCAGGGAACATAGTTTGTGAACACTACTGGGAATGAATGGCGCACGTCTTCAGCTCAGAGGAGGTGAAAGGCGCTATGTGCAAGCGATACACCCGACCGGCTATCCCAGGCTTATCCGCTTGTATTGCGTGCCACTACCCGGGACGAAACCGGTTCAACCCGGAGGTTGTAGAACCTCGCAAATGTGTTGGGTGTTGCCCAGCCCGCTGCTCTGCAAATGTCTGTTAGAGAGGCACCCCTGGCCAGGGCCCAGGAGGCCGCTACACCCCTGGTAGAATGGGCTCATAGCCCTACCGGGGGTGGCACTTCCTGTGTGTGATATGCCATAGCTATGGTGCCCCGTCCCTGAGAAAGAAGGTCCTTCCTCAGGGGAATTCACCGGGGGGGCTGTCGCGAGGAGCGTGCGGTCTGAGAACCACGTCTGGGTGGGCCAGTAGGGTGCTACCAGGAAGACCTGCTCCTCGTCCTCCCTGACATTGCACAGAGTCTGTGCAAGTAGGCTCACAGGTGGAAACGCATATTTGCGCAGGCCAGGGGGCCTGCTGTGTGCCAGCGCGTCTATGCCGAGAGGTGCCTCGGTCAGGGCGTTCCAGATCGGGTAGTGGGAGGATTCTTGGGAGGCAAACATGTCTACCTGTGCCTGTCCGAATCGACTCCAGATCAGATGGACCACCTGAGGGTGGAGGGTAACCTGCTATGACAGCGCGTCCACTGCAGTGTTGAGGTCGCCCGGGATGTGAGTGGCTCACAGCAACTTGAGGTGCTGCTGACTCCAGAGGAAGAGACGGCGGGCGATTTGTGACATACAACGAGAGCGCAGACTGCCTTGGCGGTTGACATATGCTACCGTTGCCGTGTTGTCTGTCCGAACTAACACGTGCTTGCCCTGGATCAACGGCCGGAACCTCCGCAGGGCGAGCAGAATTGCCAGCAACTCGAGGCAGTTGATGTGCCAACGCAGCCGCGGGCCCGTCCATAAGCCGGTGGCTGCGTGCCTGTTGCAAACAGTGCCCCAGCCCGTTTTGGAGGTGTCTGTCATGACCACGACGCGCCTGGAGACCTGCTTTAGGGGAACGCCTGCCCGTAGAAATGAGAGGTCGGTCCAAGGGCTGAAGAGATGGTGACAGACCGGCGTGATGACCACGCGATGTGTCCCGTGGTGCCGTGCCCATCTCGGGACACGAGTCTGAAGCCAGTGCTGAAGCGGTCTCATATGCATCAACCCGAGCAGGGTGGCCACCGCTGAGGATGCCATGTGCCCCAGGAGCCTCTGAAAGAGTTTCAGTGGAACCGCTGTTTTCTGTTTGAACGCCTTCAAACAGGTCAGCACCGACTGTGCGCGCTCATTCGTGAGGCACGCTGTCAATGAGATTGGACAATGAGTCCAACTCCAAACCGAGAAAAGAGATGCTTTGAACCGAGAGGAGCTTGCTCTTTTCCCAGTTGACCCAAAGCCCTAATCGGCTGAGGTGCGAGAGCACCAAGTCCCTGTGTTCACACATGTCCCGAGAGTGAGCTAGGATTAGCCAATCATCGAGTAGTTGAGAATGCGAATGCCCACCTCCCTTAACGGGGCCCCTGCGACCTTCGTGAAGATGCGAGGGGACAAGGACAGGCCGAAAGGGAGGACCTTGTTCTGATAGGCCTGACCCTCGAATGCAAACTGGAGGAAGGGTCTGTGTCGAGGTAGAATCGAGACGTGAAAGTATGCATCCTTCAGGTCTACCGCCGCAAACCAATCTTGATGGCGGATGCTCGCCAGAATGCTTTTTTGCGTCAGCATCTTGAACGGGAGTCTGTGTAAAGCCCGGTTCAGTACTCTCAGGTCCAAGATTGGCCGCAACCCACCGCCTTTTTTCGGTACGGTGAAGTAGGAGCTGTAAAACCCCTTCTTCATCTCGGCCGGAGGGACAGGTTCTATTGCACCTTTCCGTAGGAGGGTGGCAATCTCCGCGCGCAAGGTAGCAGTGTTTTCGTCCTTCACCAAGGTGAAATGGATACCGCTGAACCTGGGCGGATGCCTGGTGAACTGAATCATGTAGCCGAGTCGGAAGGTCCGGACCAGCCATCATGACGGATTGGAAAGCGCATGCCACGCATCTAAGTTCTGCACGAGGGGGACCAAAGGGACAACCTCGTCTGACGTACCGGCAGGTGGGGCCTCGCGGCGGGGCGGAGCTCGAGGTGCCACACCATGTCATGGCCATGCTGAGTCTAAGAACATCGAAGCACTTACCTGGCTCCTCGTGACCACCCCCGGAACAGCCTGGGACGGGGAGGAAGAGGCCTGTCCTCGCAACCCGTGGAGACTGTCACATCGGGGGTGGATCTGTGCGCGCAGGGGTGGGGATACTGCCGCTGGAGCGCCAATCCTGCAAGGATAAAAAAGGTGGGTGGTGGTCATGATGACGGCCATGCACACCGGGTATGTGACCCAGGGAACGAGGAAACCGCTCTTTTGCTGAACTGTTGGGTACCGCAGCCACTTGGGCATGCGGCGAAATCAAATGAAAAGGCAACAAAAGATTCTCCACCCGGCCCTCCACCAGGGGATGGAGTGGTCTTACTACCAGCTCCAATGCAGTGGTTTTTTTTTCGACCCTGGTTCGCCCGTCTCAGGGGCGCTTTGAAGACCAATGTGGGTTCTTGGCGGCCGGCCGTGAGACGGGTGGCATCTGCTTCCTGCGGTGGGCTCAACGCCGGGGCTGGGCCGAAGGGGCGGGCTGCGGCGGAGCCGGTGCAGTCACTGCAGGGGGATGCCCTTGGCGACGAGCAGATGAGTTGCGGGATCTTGAGCCATGTTGGGGCAGGATATGCCTGATAGCCTCTGTCTGCTGCTTCACTGTCGAGGTGAACTGTCGAACTGCTGGTCAAAGTCCTCGACGTGTCACCGAATAGGCCAGCCTGGGAGATAGGGCCAGCAAGGAACCGCATCTTGTCGGCCTCACCCATCTCGACCAGGTTGAGCCAAATATGGTGCTCCTGGATCACTAATGTGGACATCGTCCGCCCGAGAGACCGTGCCGTGACCTTTGTCACCCGGAGAGCGAGGTCGGTGGCCGAGCGCAGTTCCTGCATCAGATCTGGGGTGGAACTACCCTCATGCAGTTCTTTTAGTGCCTTGGCTTGGTGGACCTGCAGGAGAGCCATGGCATGCAGGGCAGAGGCGGCTTGTCCAGCAGCACTGTAGGCTCTGGCTCTCAGGGACGACGTGAACCTACAGGGCTTGGACGGGAGCTTTGGGCGTCCGCGCCAGGTGGCGGTGCTCTGCGGGCATAGGTGCACCGCGAGCGCCTTATCCACTGGGGGAATCGCCGTATAGCCCCTGGCCGCCCCGCCATCGAGGGTAGTGAGGGTGGGGGAACTGAGAAATCGGGACTGGGCAGTAAAAGGTGCCTCACATGATTTTGTCAGCTCCTCGTGCACTTCCGGGAAGAAAGGCACTGGAGCGGGGTGTGGCTGCTTTGAGCAGCCGCCCGGGAAAGCATATCCATCATCTCCGTATCAGCCTGTGACTGGGCAATCGTCCCCGAAGGGGGGAGCCCAGCTGAGGCTTCTGCGTCCGACTGGACAAGCCCGCTCTCCGATGCTGCACTCGAGAGCTCATCAGCTTTGCGGGCTCCGAACAAGAGGTTGAACTCGCCGTGTGATGAGCCGGCGGACTCATCCGGAACCCTATCGGGGCAGACGAGCGTGCTGGGGAATGGGAGGTCCGCGGGGGGATACCCGGTGGAGGCGGTCCCATTGGGGTCCCCAAATCGCCCCCATTGCTAGGCCTGAAACCCATAGGTAGAAGGACCAAGGCGGGGAGCCGCTGGGGTGGCTTACTTTCTTACGAAAGCAAGCCGCGACCGCAACATTGTCATGGTCATGTTCTCACAGTGAGAACATGAACCATCCTTGAATGCTGCCTCCATGTGGGTTGCGCCCAGACACAAAAGACAGCGATCATGACCGTCTGAAGTTGAGAGGAAACGACCGCAACCAGGAATAACACACAAACGGAAAGGCATCTTTAAAAAGACGTTCCATGTGTGCCGCTCTTTTAGAGAAATATACTCTTTCAGGAAAATATACTCTCTTTTTTCTGCCGAAGCGCCCAGTGGCGTTCCCTGCAGTGCATCAGTGCAGAGGAGGGAGAAGACTCTGAAATGCGCCGTCAGATCCAGCAGAGGTGAATGAACAGTCAGCTCAGTAGACATCGACCGTTCGGCTCCGAAGAGAAAATCTGAATGAGTGGTTGCATACCAGCTGCTTTTATACCTTTATGTCCGGGGGAGTGGCATGCAAATACTACTCGCCAATTTTCATTGGCTTTTATCAAAGACCAGAGGTGTCTCGGGCTGCCAAGAGTGACCCCTAGTGTCACTACATCAACACAATGTCGAGTGAGTGACAGATAGGGAACTTTATTAGGAGCAAAATATTTGGTGTGGTGGAAATGACGGCACAACTAAGGGCTGTGTTGGGTGTAATTTGATTACAGAGTAATACATTACTATAATCTACTGTAATTACTTTTAGTCAAAAAGTTGTGTAATGTATTACATTTTAAATTCTTGTAATCAGATTACAGTTACTGACTGTCAGTTAAGGTAATCTAAGTTATATTACTTGAGTTACTAAAATATTATAAGAAAATATTTTTTGAGAATATTTTTTTAAACCTTTGAAGTGTTTTATAAAATAATTTAAAAGTGAAGTAATCAGAAATGTGATTGTTTTTTTCTTGTAATTAGTTATCTTATTACAATTTTAGAGAAGTAATTAGTAATTTGTAGTGTTTTTTTGTGTTGTTTTTTTTAGTAAATTACCCCATACTGTGTAATTTTTGAAAGTCATAAATTTAGAAAAATGGATAGAAATAAATTTCCCACAATAAATATTGAAATGGTTTGTTTATTTCACTCTTTGTTTAGATGATGACAGTTATTAACATCTAATAAATTGTATTGTTTTAATGGATTTTCATAATTTAATACTGAAAGTCAATGACGAGGACTGTTTAAAAGTTCCCAAGTCAGTTTTAATGTGACCTTCATATAACAAAAAGAAAAGAAAGTTGAAAATCTGTTTATTTTAATATAAATCAACCCATGACACATGAAAGTGCCCTAAGTTGAAGAAACATATATGAATGTAGGGCTGGGCGATATGGCCAAAAAAAATTATCACTATATTTTTTTCATATCATTCGATATCGATATTTATCATGATATACATTTCATACCATTAATGGGGGGAGAAACTGCATTCCACATGTTTGTAAGACCTCAAGAATAAATTAAACACAACTTGTTTGTTTACAAGTAAACTCCAGAAGGTAATCTACCTTTAAAGTATATTCAGTTTAGGATTTAATCCTAGATAAGGTGTGTGTGTGACCACGTTTTGATTAAATTTAGCCAGTTTCGTCATCTTCAGCTGATGTGTGTGTGACAAGGAGGAGGGCGTGGCCGGGCCATAAGGATGGACACTGGCGCTGATTAATCTTAATCAGCCGGGAGAGGGATAAAGAGGAGCCGGAGATGCCAGTTCGGAAGAGAGAGACAGATGCATGCGGAGTTGTGTGTGTGTGTCAGTGTTTGTGTTGTGTCTGATTAAAAGTCTTTGTGATTGTTCATCCGGTTCCGGCTCCTTTCCGATAAGCAAGAGACCTTTTTTGTTACACTTGTGCTGAAACCCGGGACTTTGGAGGAGGACCACGCTGTCCTGGAGACCTCGCTGCTGGCTCAAGAATGCGACGCCGAGGATACACGATCTGGTGGTACTGGAGTGATTCGTCAGCGAGCTACCGATGTGGTCCGCCAGGGAGCGGAGGAGCCCGCTGCCGTCTGCCAGGAGGTGGAGGACCCCACTGCCGATCACCAGGAGGCGGCGGCCAAGGGACGGCTAAGCAAGTCCAGTGCCATCGCCCGGCATCGCTGACGGAGGTGTTCCAGCTGGTTGAGGACCGGGTGGGCGCCGTGGTCGGGAACCAGAGTTTCGTCACCAGTGTAACAAGAAAGGTCTCTTGCTTATCAGAAAGGAGGAGGCAGGAACCGGATGAACAATCACGAAGACTTTTAATCAGACACAACTAGGGATGATTATAATTAACTGGTAAACTGTTATCCGACAGTAAGAATTTTGACCGATTAATACTATCAGTTAAACAGTTACAAAAAAGTAATTTATAAAAGTTTGCTGCATGGTAAAAGAAAAATAGACTATACATATCAATCAACCACACATGCCTACAGCCATATGCGAGCAAAAAGAAGTACTGCGTGGGACCATTTCGACCAAAAGGACAACTCATTGTCTATGAGGCCCCAAATTCTTGCAGGTGGAATTTGCCCATTCGTCTTGGCAAAATGCCTCCAGGTCATGCAAAGTCTTTGGTCGTCTTGCATGAACCGCACGTTTGAGATCTCCCCAGAGTGACTTGATGATATTATGGTCAGGAGACTGTGATGGCCACTCCAGAACCTTCACCTTTTTCTGCTGTAACCACTGGAGGGTCAACTTGGCCTTGTGCTTAGGGTCATTGTTGTGCTGGAAAGTCCAAGAGCTTTCATGCAGAAGAATGCAAATTGTCTGCCAGTATTTTCTGATAAAATGCTGCATTCATGTTGCCATCAATTTTCACAAGATTCCCCATGCCTTTAGAGCTAATACACCCCCAAAACATCAGTGAGCCACCACCATGCTTCACAGTGGGGATGGTATTCTTTTCACTATAGGCCTTGTTGACCCCTCTCAAAACATAGCGCTTATGGTTGTGACCATAAAGCTCTATTTTGGTCTCATCACTCCAAATTACAGTGTGCCAGAAGCTGTGAGGCGTGTCAAGGTATTGTCAGGCATATTGTAACCGGGCTTTTTTGTGGCATTGTCACAGTAAAGGCTTCTTTTTGGCAACTTGACCATGCAGCTCATTTTCATTCAAGTACCGTCGTATTGTGCTCCTTGAAACAACCACACCGTCTTTTTCCAGAGCAGCCTGTATTTCTTCTGAGGTTACCTGTGGGTTTTTCTTTGTATCCCGAACAATTCTTCTGACAGTTGTGGCTGAAATCTTTCTTGGTCTGCCTGACCTTGGCTTGGTATCAAGAGATCCCTGAATTTTCCACTTCTTAATAAGTGATTGAACAGTACTGACTGGCATTTTCAAGGCTTTGGATATCTTTTTATATCCTTTTCCATCTTTATAAAGTTCCATTACCTTGTTACACAGATCTTTTGACAGTTCTTTTCTGCTCCCCATGGCTCAGTATCTAGCCTGCTCAGTGCATCCACGTGAGAGCTAACAAACTCATTGACTGTTTATACACAGACACTAATTGCAATTTAAAAAGCCACATGTGTGGAAAATTAACATTTATTTGCCATTTAAACCTGTTTGTGTCACCTTGTGTGTCTATAACAAGGCCAAACATTCAAGGGTATGTAAACTGTTGATCAGGGCCATTTGGGTGATTTCTGTTATTATTATGATTTAAAAAGGAGCCAAACAACTATGTGATAATAAATGGCTTCTTATGATTACTATCCTTAAATAAAAGATTGCATGATCAGTCATATTTTCAAAATCAATGCCAAAATTTCACAATTTCTGCCAGGGTATGCAAACTTTTGAGCACAACTGTAAATAAACAGCAATGATGTTGATGTCGGAGTTGTTGTTGTGTTCAGTCGATAGCTGTATTGCCGGGAAAACCAGCTTAAGCTGGTAGCTGTAATTTGGAAAATGGTAGCTGGTTTAAATTGGTCATAAGCTGGTCGAAACTGGTTAATAGCTGGTCCAAGCTGGTCATGAGTTGGTCCAAGCTGGTCATAAACTGGTTGACCAGCTACCACCTTCCAAAAGCCAGCTTGACCAGCTTGAGCTTGTATGACCAGCTGGTAGCTGGTCCAAGCTGGTCTGCCAGCTCATGACCAGCTTTGACCAGTTTATGACCAGCTTAAACCTGCTACCATGTTCCAAAACACAGCTACAAGCTTAAGCTGGTATTTCCACCAGGGATTGTAAGTGCTGTATTGTTTGGGACACAATGATATCATAATAGCCAGATAGCTAGCTGCTAGCTAGCGGCTACCGAGCCTCATCTGGCCTCATTACCAGTTTCCATGACAGCAGAGCTGATTTCATCGCTTGCATAAAGACAGTGGAGAGGCAGTCCTAAATTGCATTTGAAAAAATTAAAATCGGGTGCAGTGTATCGCCTAAGGCACTGTGCTCTCATGTTTCCGGGACCAAAACTTTTCCTTTAAATTTGGTTTGTCATTGTCAGATAGGACAGTGACAAAATGGCATCGATCTTACAATCGCATCATCTATTGACTCATTTGCGTATGTCTCTTTCTGTTATCTTCAAGCTTTTCTGCAGTCATGTAGCTGCACCTTCAATGCAAAAAAATCTGTTTTGTTTACCCGTAAAAACATCTAAATATACTAAATAGGATACATTTACTTGAGAAGCAAAATTACATTAGATATGAAGGATGCACTGTAATTTTGGCCACCAAATGTATTCAGCCAAATATGGCATAAAATGCTTTTTTTCAGATTTCGCTGGAAGAGGAAAAAAGGCGTAAATCCTTTGCTGAAAGTTAATGGGAAAAAGCACATTACATTTAGATCTTTTACTCTACGTGCAACCCTCTACAATGAGTAAATCACTCACATATGCAACCAGATTTCGCACTATGTGACTAATAGTGGTGGTTCTGACTTACTTGGTGCCCTAGGTGAGATCTGACTTGGCGCCCCCCTTAACTTCCCAACCCTGTTTAGTTTCACTTTAAGATCTGAAAGTGTAAGTGGAGATTTAGGGTAAAAAGGGATTATCGATCTATTTCTCACCCAAACCTATCATATCACTTTTAAAGACATAGATTTAACCATCTGAGTCTTATTGATTACTTTTATGCTGCCTTTATGTGCTTTTTGGAGCTTCAAGGTTCTGGCCAACATTCACTTGCATTGTATGGACCTACAGAGCTGAAATATTCTTCTAAAAATCTTCATTTGTGTTCTGCATAAGAAAGAGAGACTTGTTTCTGGAATGGCATGAGGGTGAGTAAATGATGAGAGAATTTTCATTTTTGGGTATAACAAGACAATGAATATAGAAGTGAATTAACTATATATGTGTGTATATATATATATATATATATATATATATATATATATATATATATATATATATATACAGTGTATATATATGGCAAATTATACTAACATGTACATAATATATACAGAACTTAAACTGCACAATTAAATTATAGTCAATAAATAAAGAAAATGTCAGAATACTTACAGATTGCTGCTTGTGCCGTCACACATGATTCCTAATTTCAAATTTAACCCTCCCCTCCTAGTTTTCATTGATGCAAAATCATCAATGACTTTGTCAAATCTGCCCAGCAATCACATGGTTGATACTTATTATCTCAAGACCACTGTGTCGATCCTGTGTCACAGTGTGCCTATACTGTTGATCATGGTTATCTTATGTTTGTTGATAATGTAAGAATGCATTATAAACATCTATAATCCTAACACTTTAAAGCCTTTTAGGGTGAGTAGCCTGTCAGGAACAACGGGGCACCTTTCCCCCATTGTGATCTTGTGAGTTCGGGGCGGGGGCGGGGGCGGGGTGGCACTATTTGGGGCACCTTTGACCCATCGCGAGCCAGGGGTGGGATGGCACAATTCCGGGCACCTTTCTCCCATCACGATCTTGTGAGCCCTGTGCAGGGCAATCGATCAGGTAACCTGTCGTGCCGCCCCAGAGAGCGTTTCCGCTCTAGGCGCCTGCCTGTATCTCCTATGCCAGGATCCGCTACTGGCGACTAAAAATTTCTGTGAGTAGCCACTGGCTGGTAAATACTCAGCTCTAAGTAGTATAGTGGTGAAGAAGTTTAGCACTCTGTGGGGATGGGGGTGTGGTCACATGTCTGTCTGCAGGAGAGAGGGAGTGGTGTGGCTTGTCAAGCTGGTTGACATGATTTCTAACAGCTGTTTCTCATTACAGTGATAGCAGAGACATGCCTTAAAACAGCTGAACATGCCAGAAGAGAGAGAGATAGAGAGAACGAGTGTGCAGCATTGTCAAACTGTTTATATTACGTGTTGAAGATATTGAGTGTTTGTGAAGGAGTTTATGTTTATTTTTGAGAGTGAATTATTGAACTGAGTGAAAAACTGGAAAGAGTGTATCTGCTGCACAGAAGGCAAGAGAATAAAAGCCTTACCTGAGATTTCTCTGACAACAAGACTTAAAATCTTCTGTCATTTTACTTGTTAATGACAGTAAAAATACAAGTTAAATTTGACTTGTATCTTGTTTTAAGTAGGGCTGGGTATTGATACTGATTTCCCAGATTCACAAGCATTCGATAACAATTTGATTTGACATCTATTCATATGGGTATATTTCAGTTCCCCTTCTGTCACTCACTCGATGTTGTGTCAATGAAGTGACACTAGGGGTCACTCCTGGGAGCCCCAGACATCTCTGATCTTTGAGAAAAGGCCAATGAGAATTGGCGAGTGGAATTTGCATGCCACTCCCCTGGACATATGGGTATAAAAGGAGCTGGAATGCAACCACTCATTCAGATTTCTTCTTCGGAGCCGAGTGGTTGTGTTCATTCAAGCTGAACTACTACTGGTCCATTCATCTCTCTTGTTCTCACGAGCTGTTGGTCTTACGGCGCATTACAGCGGTTCTCCCCCTCTTGCACCGGCGTTGTGCAGAGACATACCTGGGCGCTCCAACAGCGAGAAAAAAAAAGAGTATATTTTCTCTCTAAAAGAGAATATTTCCAACTAAAAGAGTGGCACTCACGAAAGCGTCTTTTTCAAAATGCCTTTTCGTTTGTGTATCCTTCCTGGTTGCGGTTGCTATCTCTCCGCTTCTGATGGCCATGATCGCTGTATCTCGTATTTGGGTGCTTCCCACGCGGAGACATCGTTCGTGGATGGTTCATGTCCTCATTGCGAGAACATTGCGGTCGCAGCTTTCTTTCATCAGAAAAGAAACCCCAGCGGCTCCCCGTCTCGGTCCTTCTACGTACGGGTACGAGTCGGTTAGCACTGGGGGCTATTTGTGGACTTCAATGGGAGCTTCTCTGCCGGGTTACCCCCCACGGACCTCCCATTCCCCTGCACGCTCGTATGCCCCGGCCGGGTTCTAGGATGAGGCCGTCTCAGGATGGGTTCGCAGCCTAGTTCGGAACTCGCGAAGAGGATGAGATATTCGTTGCAGCATCGGAGAGCGGGCTCGCCGTATCTGACGTGGAAGACTCGGCTGGACTCCCACCCTCGGGTACGGTGGTCCAGTCGCAGGCGGACGCGGAGCTGGCGGCCACGCTTGCCCAGGCAGCTGCGAGTGTCGGGCTGGAGTGGAACCCTCCGCTCCCCCCAGAACCCTCACGGCTCGATGATTGGTTCCTGGGGCCGGAGTGCCACTCACGGCAACGCTCTGCCCCCGTTCCTTTCTTCCCGGAAGTGCATGAGGAGCTTAAGCGGTCATGGCAGGCACCTTTTACTGCCCACACCCGATTCGCGAACTCTTCCGCTCTCACTACCCTCGACAGTGGGGCGGCGAGGGCCTACTCGGCGATTCCCCGGGTGGATCAGGCGGTCGCGGTGCACTTGTGCCCGCAGAGCGCCGCCACCTGGCGGAGTCATCCGAGGCTCCCGTCCAGGGCCTCTAGGCTCACGTCGTCACTGACAGCTAAAGCCTACGGCGCTGCTGGACGTGCTGCCTCCGCCCTGCATGCCATGGCTCTCCTGCAGGTGCACCAAGCCAAGGCACTTAAAGAACTGCACGAGGGTAGTTCTGACCCGGGATAAATGCAGGAGCTGTGCTCGGTGACCGTCCTCACCCTTCGGGCGACGAAGGTCATGGCGTGGTCTCTCGGGCAGGCGATGTCCACCTTGGTGGTCCAGGAACACCACCTTTTGCTCAACCTGGTCGAGTCGAGAGTGGCTGACAAGGTTCGATTCCTTGTCGCCCCCATCTCCCAGGCTGGCCTATTCGGCGACGCCATCGGAGACTTTGCCCGTCAGTTTTCGACGGTAAGGAAACAGACAGAGGCCATACAACATATCCTGCCCCGGCGTGGCTCGAGGCCCTGCACCCCGTCTGCTTGTCGCCAAGGGCGTCCCCCTGCAGAGGTAACACCGGCTCCGCCGCAGTCCGCCCCAGAGGGCCGGCCCTAGTGTGGAGCCACCCGCAGGAAACAGACACCACCCATCTCACGGCTGGCCGGCAAGAACCCGAGGAAGGCTTCGAAGTGCCCCTGAGATGGGCAGCCCAGGAAGTCGGGAACTCACCCTTCAGGAGCTGGTAAAAAGACCACTCCTTCCCCCGACGGAGGGTCGGGTGGAGAATCCTTATTTTCCTTTTCTTTTGATTTCGCCACATGTCCAATGGGCTGCGGTATCCACTTTGTCAAGAAAAGAGCAGTTCCCTCACTTCCTGGGCCTCACAGTCGGTGTTCACGGCTGTCTTTATTACGACCGCCGGACACTGTTTCTCTCTGGCAGGTTCGGCGCCCCAGAGGCGGGACTTCCGCCCAGCTGTGGCACAAGTCTGCTCCCAATGTGATGGTCTCCACGGGTCACGAGGACGCACTTCTTCCTCCCCCATCCCAGACTGTTCCGGGGGTAGTCACAAGGAGCCAGGTAAGTGCTATGATGTCCTTAGACTTGGCACGGCCACAAGTGGCACCTCAGGCTCTGCCCCATCGTGAGGCCCCGCCCACCGGTACGTCTGACACGGTTGTTCCCTTGGTCCCCCTCGCACAGAGCCCCCGTCGCGTTGGCTGATCAGAACTGTCTATGCAGATTATGCGATTCAGTACGCCAGGCGTCCGCCCAGGTTCAGTGGCATCCACTTCGCTGCAGTGAAAGATGAGAATGCCGCTGCCTCGCGGGGGGACGCAATCGAGCCTGTTCCTCCAGCCGAGATGAAGAAGGGTTTTTACAGCCCCTACTTCATCGTACCCAAAAAAGGCTGTGGGTTGCGGCCAATCTTGGACCTGTGAGTTCTGAATCTGGCTTTGCACAGACTCCCGTTCAAGATGCTGACACAGAAACGCATTCTAGCGAGCGTCTGGCATCAAGATTGGTTCGCGCCGGTAGACCTGAAGGAAGCGTACTTCCATGTCTCGGTTTTACTTCGATACAGACCCTACCTGTGGTTTACTTTCGAGGGCCGGGCATACCAGTACAAGGTCCTCCCCTTCGGTCTGTCCCTGTCACCTCGCGCCTTCATGAAGGTTGCAGAGGCAGCTTGCCCCGCTAAGGGAAGTGGGCATCCGCATTCTCAACTATCTCGACGACTGGCTGATCATAGCTCACTCGCGGGACTTGTTGTGTGCACACAGGGACCTGGTGCTCATGCACCTCAGCCGGCTGGGGCTTTGGGTCAACTGGGAAAAGAGCAAGCTCTCTGCGGTTCAGAGCATCTCTTTTCTCAGTATGGAGTTAGACTCGGTCTCAATGACTGCGCGCCTCACAAACAAGTGCGCGCAGTTGGTGCTGAACTGTTTGAGTACGTTCAGACAGAAAACAACGATCCCACTGAAATGTTTTCAGAGACTCCTGGGCACGTGGCATCCTCAGCGTCGGTCACACCGCTCGGGTTGATGCATATGTGACCGCTTCAGCACTGGCTCCAGAATCGAGTCGCGAGATGGGCATGGAGCCACGGCGCACACCGCGTGCTCATCACGCAGGTCTGTCGCTGTCTGTTCAGCCCTTGGTCCAACCTAGCGTTCCTACAGACAGGAGTTCCCCTAGGGCAGGTCTCCAGGCACGTCATGGTTACGACGGACGCCTCCAAGCGTGGCTGGGGCACGCAGCCGCCGGCCCTTGGACTGGTCCGTGACTGTGTTGGCACATCAACTGCCTCGAGTTGGTGGCAGTATTGCTCGCCCTGCGGAGACTTTTGCCGTTGATCCGGTGCAAGCACGTGTTGGTTCGAACGGACAACACGGCAACGGTTGCGTACATCAACCGCCAAGGCGTTCTACGCTCTTGTTGAATGTCGCAACTCGCCCTTCCTTGGGCAGACGCCCCTCTGCCCCGGGTCACCGTGTCTGTAGAAATTCCTCCCCCCTCTGGTAGGACCTACCACGAGACCCTTCCACATGATGTGCTTCCGACTAGAAAGACCATGTGATGTATTTCCACTTGAAAGCCCCCCCCTCTCTGGGTGGGGTGTGGTCCTCCTCTTTGGAGGGACACCCCCCGACATGGACCTTATATGGCCCCCAGCTGAACAATTTCATTCCTTTTGGGAAAAAAAAAAAGAGAAAAGGCCACGGCTGGGCCGGCCGGTCCTCATTTTTTTGTGCAGTCGACTTGTCCCTGAGGTGCAGGGGCCCCGTTTGACGCCCACAAGAGCGTTGGGGGAGGTTACGTGACAACTGGGTGCGCTGGCTACGAGGCACACAGAGGTCTGCCCGTCTCGCCCCGCTAGTCCACGTAACACAGTTCAGTAGTCGTGGCGTTTTGTATAGGGACCCCTAGTGTCACTTCATCGACACAACGTTGAGTGAGTGACAGAAGGGGAACGTCTCGGTTACTGTCGTAACCTCCGTTCCCTGATGGAGGGAACAAGATGTTGTGTCCCTCCAGCCACAACACCGAACTACCCGCAGAATGGGCCAGGACCTTGTCTCGGCTCCTCAGTGCAAAACCTGAATGAGTGGTTGCATTCCAGCTCCTTTCATACCCGTATGTTAGGGGGAGTGGCATGCAAATCCCATTTGCCAATTCTCATTGGCCTTTTCTCAAAGATCAGAGATGTCTGGGGCTCCCAGGAGCGACCCCTAGTGTCACTTCATCGACACAACATCTCGTTCCCTCTATCGGGGAACGGAGGTTACAACAGTAACCGAGACGTTATAATGTCCATTTTGCTTAAATATGAAAGAATTCTGTTATCAGCTAACGGTGTTTATTATACAGGGGACTTTGTAACTAGGTAAATTATGAAAATATTAATTGTATAAAATTTTACAATAGTAATAGTTTTCATTAATTTTTAAAATGTACAAATCCATCTATTCCATGAAAGAGGTCATGAAAATGCATATATTATATTGCATATATTATATTTTGTTACAGATGTATTGTTTACATGCATAATTTGTACTGTTTACAAGTATTTAAACTGATTTGTGCAATAACTGCTAAAAACCGCCACTGTCTCTTTTAAGGGATATTTCACCCAAAAATGAAAATCATCTCATAATTTACTCACTTTCATGCCATCCACACATGGATGTGTGTAATTTTTTCTTCTTCTAGTGAACACAAACAAAGATTTGTAGAAGAATATTTCAGCTCTATAGGTCCTTTCAATGCAAGTGAATAGTGGCCAGAACTTTGAATCTCCAGAAATCACATAAAGGCAGCATTAAAGTAATCCATATGACTCCAGTGGTTTAATATTTGTCTCCTGAAGCTATGCAATCACTTTGGGTGAGAAACAGATAAAAATGTCAATACTTGAATACAATACTATAAATCTTCACTTTCACATTCACTTTCAGAATGTGAAAGTGAAAGTAATTTAATTTATAAAAGAAAGTGAAATTTATTGTAAAAAAGGACAAAGATTTTGATTAAAAATCTTTGTTTGTGTTCTGCTGAAGAAAGAAAGTCATACACATCTTTGATGGCATGAGATTGAGTAAATGATGAGAGAATTTTCATTTTTGGGTGAACTATCTCTTATCCCTAAACTGTCACCAAGGATGGATTAACCACCAGGCCGATTGGGCCATTGCCCAGGGGCCTCTAAACCCAAAGGGCTCAAAGCTCTAAATTAATTATTTATTTATTTTGAGATACCCATTAGACGTCCATGTAAATGTCAGCCTTATGTGAAATACCATTTGTTCTGCTGAATGCATGCTGGATGACAGCAGCACGAGCATGAGCACAGACACTTGCTCAGGAAATCTGCATCTCACTGGTGCAGTGCGTTTATTTGAAGGACTACAGAGAACAGCGTCTGATTTTCAAAATGCTTCTAAACACAAAGATAAGGTGCAGTTTACCCTGGCTGTCTACAAAGCTGATGGTTTAAATTCATATACTGTAAGTGACAGAATTTGTGCAACAGTATAGAGGACTTTAAAATATTCGAGTCGTGCATGCATTTAATGTTTAATGATAAAGCGAAAGATGCCTTAATACCCTAAATATCTGCACGGTAACCTTTTGTAATATTTGGTTAACCACGAGAGTTCATGAATGGTTATTGTGTTATTTGTCGGGACTCGGGAATAAAGAACTTTTATTGCCATGGACGCATCAAACACAATCTCTGAAAAGCAGGGAATAAAGTGCACAGTGAGCTACGAGCCTAAATAGCACAATTCATAGATATTCAAATGATAAAATCACATTCAAGTCGAACAAAAATAATCTCTGTCACTGCCTGCAACATAGTAGGCCTATTCTTAATCAATGAAAAATGCATAATTCTGCCCGGGCAGGTTCATTTTCCATGAGGCATTGAACGCTGCGGTTTATAAACTATTTTGGGATGCTTTGATTTAACTTGTACTGTATTTAACTTGTGTAATTATTGTATGCACTCCAGAGCAAAAGGGGGAAAAAAAATACTGGCTCACTGTTTATCAAGCGCTGAAGCTTTGCCAGGTGAAAAACAATCTGGAATCATGTGTCACATTAAGTCCTCTTTGCAACCTGAACTTCATCAGAATGTTGAATTGTGATAACAGTGCTGAAAAAGCTTGATGCAGTGCAACAAATGGTGAAACAGAACACAGGTGTCTCGAGATGTGTTAATAAATATTGAATTTATTTTTAAGTTAACAGTGTCCAAAAAAATGCGACGGTCCTGAGTTGTGGTCAACGATCAAAGACGTCCGTCCAGTGCGTGTTTGTATAGAAAAACAATTGGAAAAACAGCACGGACGCACGTGTGAAAAGCCTGTAACTCGCCCTATGGCCTATTTGAAAAACTGACCCGAACCTGGCCCAAAACCTGTCGGAATCAGATCGGGTTGAAGACCTCTAAACACGTGCAGAATAACCGAATATGATGTGATTTTGATATTTGAATTCCATGCACATCCCTATTAATAATGCATGATTTGGGATCAATTCATAATTAAAAAGTACACATAATTGGCCGTGTAAGACATTTCTTCCATCAATTTGAAAAATCCAACCAAATCTGGCAAGCGTCTTGTAGCACATAAAGGTGAACGTAGTCACGTGACATGTCATTGGGGTCCTCCACGGTGTACCGGCCCATGGGCTTCTCAGTTTTTAATCCGTCCTTGACTGTCACACACATAGACGAGAGAGGACTCAAATGGCTTCTTTACTGCATCCGTACTATGTATGATTAGAATTAGGGAATGAAGTTGATCAAAAAAGGTTGAGAACCACTGTTCACTGTTAGATCAACAACTGACTGTAAAGAACAGAAAGGATATTAAAAGAGACATTATTCAATGACAAATGAATTGCATGGATCTCGTCTTAGGACACACATTACACTATTACACTCGGATTATACAGAACGAGTCACACCAAAACAAAACTTTTTAAAGTCTGTGTAAGAGAAACCATCCGCGGGCCAAATCACAGCAGCCTTTGAATCTGAGGCATGCAGACGCTGGTTTATATATCTGTCCTGTGTCCTTTGGTATCAAGGGGTTGAGACCAGGTGGGATGATATCCTTGAAGACCACACATGCCAAACTTGCCATAACCTTCTCAGTGACCTTTTTATGAATCATTCTTTTTTGTTTTGTTCCATTTGTTTATCCTCTTTTTCTTACTGTTGGTGTTGGTTAAGTCAAGCACTGCTTGTTTCTGCAGTCAACGTCATTTCTGGCATTGTTACACTGTATAGGTGTATGTTACTGCTCAATTTGCTGTTTCTACCATCTCAACTCATTCAAATCGAACTGTGATTGGCCTGTTTTTTTAATTTTTTTAATTTTTTTATGCAAACTATAAACATTAGTCAAAACAGGGAGACATGTCCTGACAGAACAGAATGGGATGGGCTGCTTTGAACTCTAACAGGCATAAAGCGCTGGATTCCTCACAATGAACAATAGCACAAACACAGGTGGGTTTGAAAGAAAACGCATTGTTTTGCACTCATTGTTTTGTGCTGAGGTTTGGGGCAGCGGTATTATTTGTTATCAAAATACTAAAATAAAAATTTTTAAATGAAATTAAAGGAATGTTCAATACAAGTTAAGCTCAGTCGAGAGCATTTTTAGCATAATGTTTTTGACCACAAAAAATAAGTTAGACTCGTACTTTGTTTATTTAAAAATAAAATAAAGCAAGTATGGCGTTTACAGTAAGGCACTAACAATGGAAGTGAATGGGGCCAATCCATAAATGCTAAAATACACACCATTTCAAAAGTATAGCCACAAGACGTAAACATTATACGTGTTTACATGATTGTAGTGTGATCAAATCAGGGATTTACTGGCATTACAGAGTTTACCATATTACAGGATTTACTGCCATTATGTTGTCATGACAACAAAGCTGTAATATTGGATATAAAAGATAAGGTTAGTAAGTTATTTTATCATGTTACATCTTGTAATTAGACTTCTGTGTGAGTCAAAATTATTTTTTGTGGTAGTCAATATTATGCCACATACACTGTAGATTGAGCTTAATATGATCGGAAAAACTTGTCCTTTTCTGAATATCACTGCCCCCTTCAGCATATCGCGGCACCATTTTATGGCCCGTTCTGTATAACGCGGCGGCCCATTTCAGCTTATCGTGGCCGGCCCATCGGGAAAAGTCCCGGTTCTCCCGATGGCCAGTCCGCCCCTGCTGTTAACCCACAAGTCATAAACTCTTAACTCAAAATACAAGGGCTGTAGTTCATCACTCTTTTGTATTACAAACATAATTGTGGTCCCTTTTGAAACATGGCACATGAAAATGTGTTGTCCAACAGTTAGAATTAATAAAAGTCATGAGGAAAAATAGTTAGAATAGCTCAAATGTATTGTAAAGTTATTGACAAGTTATTTCCATAACATATTTATATAAAATAATATATGGTATGGACTTATTTGGGCATAAAAACACAATAAAGCTAAAGCCACAAGTCTGATAATGTTCTATTTCAAATTTGAGGATGATTACTTTTAAACTGAGTGATATGAAACATTTTCCAAGACCATGTCTTGTGATTATTACCGCATGTAGTATTAGACATTAGCATTAGCCCCAAAATGCAGAATGGGAAACAGTACAAAATACACATCATCTAGTGCATATTTCTTACTTCCAATCATAATTGAGTTGTTATAGCAGTGTATTTTACTGATGTCATGTGGATTCCATTAATGTAATGAGGCAGAAAGCAGATTATTTAAAGACTGCAACTGAGAGCAGATGTGCAGCTCTTCAGCACTTACAGCAAAAGAACTGTATATAAACAAATACAATATATCAGAGACTGCATGGAAATAATAGACAAACCATATGTTTGTATTTGTCTATATATTCACAACAAGTCTCAACACTTAACTCATTAGTTTTATGCTTTCTATGTAATTTATCCTACTATGGCATGGTATGGGGAAGTCCCTTGTCATGTTGGCACTGAGGTACACATGATGGTATAGCAAGTCTTCTCTTGCCCATATTTGGACAGAGAAATGAACTTGTGTGCCTCTAGCTTCCTGGAGGATTGGAAATCACCTTATGAGAGATTTACAGCATGTCAGCGCATCACATCACATAATTTAGTGGAAAATTGTCATAAATAATAATTCTTCATGAAGTAAATATGAGAATAAATCAATATTTCTGTTAATGTGCACCCTTTTGAACTAAATGTTCTATTGGATGTTTTTTACTGAAGACTTCTAGGGACAAAACAGCGGGAGTTTTAGATCATTTAAAAGGTATGTGTGTCTCTATAACGGTTTCATTTTCATAATGCTCATAACGCTTGACATATTGATATAAATTAAGAAATGACTCTGGCGGAGGTCATGTGACGCCATGCAAGAAGCAGACGTGTGAACGACGAGCTCTGCGCACTTTGCTAAATTTTGTATTATTCTTATGTTATAATCTGGCGAAATTCGATACACCCAGTTACACATTTGCTCTTTGAGGTAAAACATGGCAAAGAAGTCAAAATCATCAGGCTCTGGAGACATTAAAAGACACTTACATGTTCAGGATGAAAGCCCCGACAGGCCTAAAGACCGGGGACTCGATTTAGATGGCGCGGCGGGAGAAGGAATCCAGCGTCAGTTGTCCAACATATCGGTGATGATGATGAAGGTTCTTGCTGAGTTGGAGGATCTCGCTGTAATACGTCGATCGATTATGGCAATGGAAATAAAATTCTCTGAGTTAGTCACAAGAGTGTCAGACGCTGAGAAACGAATCGATTATTTGGAGTCTTCGGAGAGGGAATCAATAGCTAATCCGCCCGCGACCAAAGTTGATTTGGAACGTATTCTTGAAAAGCTTGTAGATCTTGAGAATAGAAGCTGCAGGAATAACGTCAGAATTGTTGGAATTCCTGAGCATGAGGAGGGCAGAGATATGGTGAAATTCCTAGACGAGCTTTTCCCGAGTCTGCTCGACATAACAGGCCACAAGCTGGAAATCGAGCGAGCTCACAGAGTCCCTGCTCGGAGATCTGCTGAGGGAGATAGGCCCCGATCGATTCTGGCCAAATTTCTGAGGTCATCGGATAAAGATCTCGTGTTGCGTCAGGCGAGGAGCAAAGGGAAGCTTTCTTGGAGGAATCATAATATTTTCTTGTTCCCGGACTTTGCAAGTTCGACAAGAGAGAAACGCGATCGGTTCAAGGAATGTAAGAAACTCTTACATCAGCGAAAGATCACTTTTTCTCTAATGTTTCCAGCCAAACTGAGAATAGAAACGAAGGACAGTCGCAAAGTATTTACATGTCCCAATCAGGCAATGTCTTTTATTGAATCAATGGGTGAGTAAACCATTGGATGTTTCTCATATGAATGGGTCTGACTCGCTGTACTTACTCTGGCTTTTGAAGAAGATGGGCATTATTTTGGTTTCTTTTTGCGTTGGCTCCGCCTAGCGGCTGGAGCTTGTTTTGTGAATAACACTTTCCTTAAAGAAGCTTTTGCATTGACGGAAGATTACTTTTGCATGGAAGTTCCCGGCCAGTTTGAGAGTGGACATGGTATATCATGGTATATACTTTTATGCGGCCTTCGAGTGAATTGACTTGACCATCCGGGGAACCGGGATGTAGTTTTTCGCCTAGCGGCTGGAGCTTGTGCCGTTTACGGGAGATTGGAATGATTATGTCATCTGCTGAACTCATAACAGCTGGCTCACTGAACATTCGTTTATCTATCCATGAAACTGAAAGGTTATATATAAGCTGAAATTTGTTTTGTGGAGGATCACACCTTTAAAACAGTTCTGTGAATTAATCTACATGTTCTGTGTTCATTCATCCTTTTGGCTGGGGGTTATTTTACAAAGTATTTTTTTGTTATGTAATTTTGCTTCACAAATTTGTGAGGCAGAATTGAGCAATCTGATGGCAAAGCTGTCGTGGGGGCTCATGGGCGTTCATGGACCTTTTGAGTTTAGAGGGATTGTCGCCGGTTGGCGCTCTCGTGCGCAGGGTTAATGCGCACGTTTTTCTTTTTTTCTGTTTGTTTTGTTCGGGGGTGAAGTTCACGGGTTTGATTGTTTCACTAATGGGAAATGTGGTCTGTATAAATTTGTTTTTGACACACAGTTTATTTATTTTTTATTATATCAATATGTCAGTTGTTAATGTGAGTGTACTATCTCTCTCCACGTGGAATGTGAATGTGTTGGGGCACCCCATAAAAAGAAGGAAGGTTATTTCTTTTCTTAAATTTAAGAAATATGATATAGTGTTTCTTCAAGAAACACATCTCTCCCCACAGGAAGCTGAAAAAATTGGGAAGATATGTGGTGGATGTGTTTTCTTTAGTGTTGGCTCAAGTAAGAGCAAGGGAGTCATTATATTGGTAAATAGACATCTACAATTCAAATGTCTCAAACAGACTAAAGATAAATTAGGAAGAGTCATTATTATTTTAGCTGAAATTCAGGGGCAAAGGTTGATTTTGGCTAATATTTATGCACCTAATGCTGATGATCAGGGCTTTTTTATAGATCTTGAAGGGATGTTGCAAGTCGCTGGCACCCCTCATGATATAATTTTTGGAAGAGACTTTAATCTTTGATGGACTCAGTCCTTGATCATAGTGAAGCAAAAGTGTGTAAACCCCCTAGAGCAACATTGACGCTTCACAGGATGTGTAAAAATCTTGGTCTTACAGATATTTGGAGACTTTTGAACCCATCTGGTAGAGACTATAAATTTTTTCATCAGTCCATAAGATTTATTCTAGAATAGATTTTTTTTTATATCCAGATCCCTCATTTCATCTGTTGTGGATTGCTCAATTGGAAATATCTTAATCTCAGATCATGCCCTGGTGAGTTTAGAGGTGGTGCCACATACGGAGAAAAAGAAATCATATAGTTGGCACCTTAATGTGTCCCTTTTGCAAAATCCTGAATTCCAACAAATGTTAAAGCTGAAATTAATGTTTATATGGAGACCAATTGGTCCTAAGTATCCACTGTGGGCATGGCTTGGGAGGCATTTAAGGCGGTTCTTAGGGGTCGGATCATACAGTATGCCTCATTCATCAAAAAATCCAAAGCACGAGAACTAGTGAAGTTGGAAGGAAATATTAAAAATGCCGAAGTAGAGCTGAAGCGCCGTTTGTCATCCGATAGCCTCAGAGAATTGACCCGATTGAAATATAGATATAATACTATTTTGTTGCGGAAAGTGGAGTTTTGGTTATTCAGGGCAAGACAGTCATACTTTGAGTCAGGGGACAAAGCAGGAAAACTTTTGGCTAGATGCAGTGCATCCGGAAAGTATTCACAGCGCTTCACTTTTTCCACATTTTGTTATGTTACAGCCTTATTCCAAAATGGATTAAATTCATTATTTTCCTCAAAATTCTACAAACAATACCCCATAATGACAACGTGAAAGAAGTTTGTTTGAAATCTTTGCAAATTTATTAAAAATAAAAAACGAAATAAAATCACATGTACATAAGAATTCACAGCCTTTGCTTAATACTTTGTTGAAGCACCTTTGGCACCAATAACAGCCTCAAGTCTTTTTGAGTATGATGCTACAAGCTTGGCACACCTATTTGTGGGCAGTTTCTCCCATTCTTCTTTGCAGGACCTCTCAAGCTCCATCAGGTTGGATGGGGAACGTCAGTGCACAGCCATTTTCAGATCTCTCCAGAGATGTTCAATCGGGTTCAAGTCTGGGCTCTGGCTGGGCCACTCAAGGATATTCACAGAGTTGTCCCGGAGCCACTCCTTTGTTATCTTGGCTGTGTGCTTAGGGTCGTTGTCCTGTTGGAAGATGAACCTTCGCCCCAGTCTGAGGTCCAGAGCACTCTGGAGCAGGTTTTCATCAAGGATGTCTCTGTACATTGCTGCATTCATCTTTCCCTCGATCCTGACTAGTCTCCCAGTCCCTGCCACTGAAAAACATCCCTACAGCATGATGCTGCCACCACCATGCTTCACTGTAGGGATGGTATTGGCCAGGTGATGAGCGGTGCCTGGTTTCCCCCAGACATGACGCTTTCCATTCAGGCCAAAGAGTTCAATCTTTGTTTCTCATGTTCTGAGAGTCCTTCAGGTGCCTTTTGGCAAACTCCAGGCAGGCTGTCATATGCCTTTTACTGAGGAGTGGCTTCCGTCTGGCCACTCTACCATACAGGCTTGATTGGTGGAGTGCTGCAGAGATGGTTGTTCTTTTGGAAGGTTCCCCTCTCTCCACAGAGAAATGCTGGAACTCTGTCAGAGTGACCATCGGGTTCTTGGTCACCTCCCTGACTAAGGCCCTTCTCCCCCGATTGCTCAGTTTGGCCAGGCGACCAGCTCTAGGAAGAGTCCTGGTGGTTCCAAACTTCTTCCATTTAAAGATGATGGAGGCCACTGTGCTCATTGGGACCTTCAATGCTGCATACATTTTTCTGTACCCTTCCCCAGATCTGTGCCTCGATACAATCCTGTCTCGGAGGTCTACAGACAATTCCTTGGACTTCATGGCTTGGTTTGTGCTCTGACATGCACTGCTAACTGTGGGACCTTATATAGACAGGTGTGTGCCTTTCCAAATTATGTCCAATCAACTGAATTTACCACAGGTGGACTCCAATCAAGTTGTAGAAACATCTCAAGGATGATCAGTGGAAACAGGATGCACCTGAGCTCAATTTTGAGTGTCATGGCAAAGGCTGTGAATACTTATATACATGTGATGTTTTTTCATTTTTTATTTTTAATAAATTTGCAAAGATTTCAAACAAACTTCTTTCACGTTGTCATTATGGGGTATTGTTTGTAGAATTTTGAGGAAAATAATGAATTTAATCCATTTTGGAATAAGGCTGTAACATAACAAAATGTGGAAAAAGTGAAGTGCTGTGAATACTTTCCGGATGCATTGTATATAAAGCAGAGAGAGTCTTTTTCTACCATTCCCTTAGTGAAATCTGCTGGTGGTGAAATATTTACCTCGGCCATTGATATTAATAATGCTTTTAAAGAATTCTACTTTGTTCTCTATAGTTCCATGTCGTCGTCTACTGATGAATATATTAGAAACTTTGTGGAACCATTAGATCTCCCTAAACTGACGACTGAGCAAAACAATTCTCTTGATTCTGAGATAACCTTGGAGGAGCTTGGCGAGGTTATTAAGGCCTTACCTACAGGCAAGGCTCTGGGGCCTGACGGCTTTGCTGCTATTTTTCAAATCTTATGCTACAGAACTGGCTCCACTTTTGCTAGAAGTTTATACTGAATCATTAAAGAATGGAAAGCTTCCGCCAACCATGGCACAAGCCCGGATCAGTCTGATTCTTAAAAAGGACAAAGGACGGTCGCTGCCATCTCACTTGACACCGAAAAGGCATTTGATATGGTAGAATGGGATTATCTTTTTAAGGTTTTGGAAATATACGGGTTCGGGAGTACATTTATTGGATGGATTAAGTTACTTTATAGACACCCAGTAGCGGCGGTACAAACAAATGGACTAATTTCAGATTATTTTACTCTGGATAGGGGCACCCGGCAGGGTTGCTCTCTTTCCCCATTATTGTTCTGTCTTGCCCTGGAACCATTAGCAACAGCGATAAGAAAGGAGGAGGATTTTCCAGAGGTGGTGGCGGGAGGTATGGCGCATAAACTCTTGCTTTACGCACATGATATTTTATTATTTGTCTCTGACCCCAGTAGATCTATGCCTTGCCTCCACAGAATTATTAATTCCTTTTCTAAGTTTTCAGGATATAGAGTCAGTTGGTCTAAATCTGAAGCTTTGGCTCTGATAGCGTACTGCCCAGAAATGGCTTTCCAGCCAGGTGCTTTCCAGTGGCCCAAACAGGGCATTAAGTATTTGGGTATTTTATTTCCAGAAAATTTGTGTGATTTAGTTAAAATTGTGTAATTTTGACCCCTTAATAAAACGGTTTTCGAGCGATGTGGGCAGGTGGGCTTCATTACATTTATCTATGATTGGGAAGGTTAATGTTATTAAAATGAATTGTATTCCAAAATTCAATTACTTACTGCAGTCTCTCCCTGTTGATGTCCCTCTATCTTATTTCAAGCAATTTGATAGCATAGCGAAGTCCTTCATTTGGAATGGTAAGCGTCCCAAATTACATTTCAATAAGTTACATAGGCCGATTGACAAAGGTGGGCTAGGCCTACCCAAGATTTTATTTTATTATTATGCATTTGGTCTCAGACATTTGGCTCATTGATCGCTTCCACTTGAGAGAGCCCCTCCCTGGTTCTGTATAGAACAGGAAGTTCTTGCCCCTATTTCGCCACTGCAGAGCCTTTCTATCAAATTAATCGGAGAAGCTAAGTTACATCCCGTTATCTCGCACTTGAAATCGGTATGCACAAAGGTGTCCAGACTGTTTAATTCTGACATTTTTTTAAATGTTGCCTCGAGCATATGGCTGAACCCCAAACTATGCATCAACAAGTCCCCTTTTTGCTGGTCAGAGTGGATTGGGAGGGGGGTTACTACACTCGGTGACCTATATGAGAGTGGAGTGTTGAGATCCTTTCAAAATTTGGTTCAACTTTTTGGGATTCCTAGATCTCAGTTCTATAAGTATTTACAGCTGCGCCACCTGTTTTTGGGAGTGGTTTACACCCTCCTAAAGCGGCAGATACTCTGGGAGTGGTGATTACTGCTTTTGGAAAAGGTCATGAGGCATCGGTGTATTACTCACTACTAATTCAGAGTCTGGGAGACGGAACTTCAACTTCTCTTAAGAGATTATGGGAGAAAGATCTAAATTTGGTATTGGAGGAGGGAGAGTGGGCTGGGATTCTTAAAAATGTCAAATCTGCATCCAGAGACGCAAGGGTTCGCCTCATGCAATTTAAGATTTTACATAGAGTCTATTGGACCCCCTCTAGATTGCATAGGCTTGGTCTTAAAGACACCCACCTGCTGGCGATGTCAATCAGAAGATGGATTCACAGCCCATGTCTTTTGGGGATGTGTTAAGATGCAAGAATTTTGGATGAGGATTCAGAGTATTATGTGCAAGGTTTTGGCCTCTCAAATTTTATTTTGCCCCTGACTCTGTATCTTGGGAGATGGGGCAGTCATTAATTTGGAGAATAAGCACATGAAAAACTGGGTCCTAACTAGTGTTATGATCGCCAGACAGATCACTTTGAGGAGTTGGAAATCGGCTGGAGCGCCCCCTTTTCATTTGATAGCAGAAGACTGGGGAGTCTGGACATGTTTGTGAAGAAGTGGGGCAGATATCTGTCTTTTTTGGAGGGCTCTCGGGGAGGGACAGTGGAGAGAGAGGTGTAGGGGTTTTATGTGTGTGATTGTTTTGTTTTTTTAATTAATTAATTAATTAATTTTTGTTGTGTGTCTATGGTTGTGTGACCACTGTTGGGGGGGGGGGTTGTTATATATTGATTCTGTATATGTGTGTTCTGCTATTGATATTTAATTGTTGAATCAACAAAAAATGTTAATCACAAAAAAAGAAATGACTCTGGCAGTAACATTTCTGCTGTAAAAAAGTGGTCTTACATCAATACTTGAGGCTTAGAACTTTTTAATGATATATAGTTTGTCAAGATTAATTGTGTTCTTTACATTAAAACTATAGAGTAACTTTGAACAAATGTATACAAAGAATGCTTCAGAAAAATGTTAACAGGTTTTAACTACTTTTTAGATAAAGAAAAAATTTCATCATCAGCCATCTATCCCTGACAAATCTTTTACATCTTGATTCTATCTTAGTTCAGGATACATTGCAAGTTGATGCAATATTTTAAAGGCATTAAAGGCATTAAATGTTCCATGTTTAATACAAGTTAAACTCAATCGACAGCATTTGTGACATAAAGTTGATTGCCGCAAAAATAATTTAGACTCGTCCCTCCTGGCATGGACTCGTCATGGCAAGGAAGATGTAAAATTATATATAACTTTACACAGAAAACATTAGTAAGTGATTTTATCACACTAAAATCATGTTTACATGCATATTGTTTATCTCTTATGCCTATACTTTTATATATACTTTTTCTAGAACTTTCCAGAACGTTTTTTAAAGTTTAATTTCATCATCAAAATGATGTCTAATCAATAAATTCTTAAACGTTTAACAAGTGAAAATAGAACTTTTTAACATGTCATTGCATTGTTTTGCCAACGTCTTGCTTGTGATATTTTGATTAATTATTATTATTATTACAGTGAATATTACATTTTACTATACAGTTGTAATATATTTTTATTAGATTTCTTCAATTTCAGGCATCTAGATTTTATTTTGAATCGTGCTTTTATTATGACGAGTGTTTTTTGCCGGAAGCTTTACTTTACCGGATAAACAGTTCGTGACACATGGCTCAGTGTGATCATTGAAGACTTTTAAGTCACGTCTGAAATCTCATCTCTTTACACTGGCCTGTGAGTCTGACAAATGAAATGCAGGACACAGTTTTGGAGTGTTTGCATTTTAGATTACTGGTGTTTGTGAATGTGATAATTTTGAAATTTTACTGTGAAACATTTTGGTCAACTCTGTTGTTTTAAATGCGATATAAATAAAGCTGAGCTGAGATTAAAGTGCAAATGCTGTGATTTTAATTATATCAAAATATATTTTACATGTGCTGTGTGGTTCACAATGGATAAGTGATCTGCACTGTCATCTCATACAATGTGAATGATTCTCATTGTCTGTGGAGTTTCCAGTGTATGAGCAGTTGGATTTATTTAAAGTACGCAGCTCATCCACACTAAGATTGCAGCCTTTAGTGGTTTAATAAATCATACTAGGACATTTCATGATTTTAATTTGATTAATTGTCCATTTCAGTGTAAAAGCAGTAACAGAGCACACGCTCAAATAATCCTGTAAGCATTTAAAAGCAGTCGTGTGTCAGTCATACTGTGCGCTGGTACCGGATTGAGTCGATGCTCGTTACTACCGGTTCTGCACAAACACTGGTATCGTTACATCTTTTTTATCTTAGTACTGACTTGGTACCGAAGTACCGGTACTTTTGACCACACTACACTGGATATTCTAAAGCACACACAGACCATGTTTATCTGTCTTTAATTGCAGTCTTTTATGGTTTAATATTCACATACAGTATGAAAAATTTTCACCATTTTGATGTTATTTTGATTAATTTTCAGCCCTGAAGGATTGTAAAATTAGTCTACTGCTGCCCTTTTTATGAGACTTTACAGCCAAATAAAAAGTGCACTAAGATCATTGTGATATTCACAATATTACTTAATTTTATATCATCAGCAAAATGATCATGATTATATCGTGAATATTCAATATATTGCCCAATCCTACTGGTGACTGGCCTCTTATAAACATTAGACCTAATATTATAAGTGCTGTCAGTCTATACATTTTTTTAATCACGATTAATCACATAATTTTTGTAGTTAATCACGATTAATCACAGATTTTTTATATACACTATATATACTTCTTTTCCTGTCGAAATGCATTTATTTCCATCTTAGGAAATAAAACAAAACAACACTTAACAATATAATGCTTTATTAACATTTTTCCAAACAAAGCCTTCCACAGTATGTTTCTTACATTGGTGCTATTTTAGTACATTTCTATCTTTATAGAATCACCAATTTAAGAAACATTAAACATTTCCAAAGTCTAAAGGGGCGGTCACACTAGGCTTTGAGCATGCAAATTGTTTTCATACAATGCAACAGACCAGGATATGATGGTTTAAATAAATTATACATCACAAAAAACAAATAATATTGAATTAAAACTGTAAAAATTGTCTACTCACTTTCCTGCAACAATAAAACACGCAGCTTTAAAATATGTATACTTTGTATTGAGCCAAGAGGTCAGCATGTGACATTTGATCTTCTATTGGTCACGCGTCCTCCCGTCATACAAATTCACAGTTCAAAGAGCACCAAAGTTTGGTTTGCAGTTGCACAAAATTTCTTCACATGAGCTGCCGTTTCTGGTCTCCCGTGTTCGGATGCTTTTGAATGGGAGTGAATGGAGCTGGAAGTGTGGGGTGACCGCCCCTTAAGTGGGAGTTGGACAAACTGAAAGAACTAGTCTCCACATAGGTTGCATTTTCATTTCAATAGGCATTAAATCTCTTAAACTGTCATCCTCCACAATATTAACCAGCCGGTAGACTGTGGCTATCTGCTTTCCTACAGCAATCCTGAAGCTGCGCCATTGCCACTTTGAACTCCACATAAAAGGCACTTGCAAACAAAAACATCTCATTTTGCGTTTTGGAGATAGTTAAGACTTGACGTGCTTCTGTGGTAATTAAAATTGGCCTCACATAGGCTGAAAATACTTGATTTCTATCACAAGTCCCATCTGGGCTTGTTTTGTAAATCAGATAGCATTAAGAGGTCCTTTCATCATCATTTAATCATTGAAGCGCTGTTGTGTGTGTGTGTGTGTGTGTGTAGAAATTATTTTATTTACTGAGATTAGAGGTCGACTGATATATCAGTTTTGCAGATTAATCGGCGCCGATAATGGATTTCTGGAACTATCGGTTATCAGCAAAAATCCACACCAATAGTTTTTCCCCATTGCGTCTGGTGCTGGAGCGGCTGGGAGGGGTCCGCTGTCTTTATACAGTATGAGAGCGGCACTTCACTGATGCCTTGTGGGTTTGTTTTGACATGTGAGACTACACTCTGCATGTAGCAGAACAATTCAGATGCGGATTTAAAACATCAACAACGAAAAGATATGTATACAGTACACTACAGTAAACGTTGTCATATCATTAAATAATTAATTTGTTGAGTAGATGCTGCATTATTAGAGAACAGCAGTATGTTTGCCGATAAGGCTGAGAGGACGCTAACATTAAAGCTAACCTCAAGCGGTTAGGACAATGTGACAAAAATACATGCAAGTCCTACCCAAATGTTTAAATGTCACGATTGTTACCATCTATTTCCATCTGTTTGCATTAGTTTATATCCAGCTGGTCACGTTTATGCATTCGTTAGCCAGTTAAGCTGCATATTTAAAGCTAGTGATGTGAGAAAGCAAATTAATATCTTCATGCAGCAGAGAGAAATGAATAAACAAATCAGAAACGCATCTGATTTCAATTATATTTTTTTATCCTCACTGTAATATGATAACTTCAGATCGATCATATTCTTCCTCTAAAAACAAATACAGTTTAACAGAAAGCAGGTGTCTCAATATGCTTTTAAAGTTCTTTTTAATTAGACACATCATCTAAAAAACAGCGCTCTTGCACAAGACGCTGAATAAACAAAAACAAAGGGAAACAAAGACATTCATCTAGCGTGCGTTTACATAGAAAAACAAATGGAGTGTGAACAGCCCCTTACAGTTGGTGGAGGTCTTTGGCGTCTTGCTCTCTTATAAGCGTTTCTCAGATTAAGCAATGAGTTATTTAAATGCTTTGTCATGAAAGATGTTCAACTTGGAAATGTGTGTCTTGAGATCCCCCTTCGGTTCCAGTCTGTTGTGTTGCATCTGTTTGAACAGCCCCTGGCCTGTGCTCGTAGTCTGAGCCGCTTCACCACTGAGTTCAGCCAAATACCACTGCTATCTGTGAACATTGCTACTCTATATACAACTGTACTGAATAAAAAAACAATGTGGTATTTTGCTGTTTTTATGAAGCTTGAGCCTAGAGTAGTAGGAATCCGTGAAAGCGTAACACCATGTGAACTGTCTATTGAAGCATTTTCCCCCCTCATTTTGCTTTTGACTTAACATTTAAGAATATGGTCCAACTTAAACTTTTTATCTATTTATTTTATGCACATTAGTTGAAAATGAAATGCTCTTTTTTTAACAGCCAGGATAGGAATGTTCTATGCAATAAACTAACGGTGCTAAATGGCTTATGTATTGATTGCGCTCTCTTGTGGACTTGGGAAACAATGTCAGTTTAAAAACAGACTTTAAAATTTGAACCACCCTTGAGGTTCGCTAGTTCGAATCCCAGGGCATGCTGAGTGACTCCAGCCAGGTCTCCTAAGCAACCAAATTGGCCCGGTTGCTAGGGAGGGTAGAGTCACATGGGGTAATCTCCTCGTGATCATTATAATGTGGTTCGTTCTCAGTGGAGCGCGTGGTGAGTTGAGCGTGGATGCCACAGTGGATGACGTGAAGCCTCCACACGTGCTATGTCTCCATGGCAACGTGCTCAACAAGCAATGTGATAATATGCGCAGGTTGACGGTCTCAGACTTGGAGGCAACTGGGATTCGTCCTCTGCCACCCGGACTGAGGCGAATCACTATGCGACCATGAGGACTTAAAAGCACATTGGGAATTGGGCATTCCAAATTGGGAGAAAAAGGGGACAAAAAAAAAAAAAAAAAGTGTGCGTCAGTGTAATGACTCTCACCCTTCCCAACAAGTATTTATGCTGTTTTATGTTGTATTAACGTTAAATGTGTTAATTGCAATTAAGAAAAATGTACGCATTAAACTTTTTAAATTAATCGCATTAATTCTGACAGCTGTAATTATAATCAAATATTGAGTCTGGGTCAGATTTGCAATTATTGTTGGGGGCTGGCTATTTTTATCATTTAAGTTAGTAATGTTATGACTACTTGTCTCGCTTTATTTGCTTATTTGTTTCAGTTAGTGCTGTAAAATATGAGGAAATGCTTATTTGCTTACGTGTCATCCTTGCATGTCTTAGCTAGCCAGTGTTTGCTAGTCAAAGAATGTCTCCTTGTCTATTAACATTTGACAGTGACAGCGAAAAAAATTTTTTTCATTTAAACTATCACTGTAATATATGCATATATGTCAAATATGCCCACTGTTTTCATTCCACTCGGAAGAATCAGAAGCATTTTTTTTTTTTTTTTAAATACCCCACCATCTACTGTCAGATATTTGAAATGCATTCAGTCTGACCAGAAGCAGGAATAAAACGTATTCCCTCTGGGTATGAAAAATAAACGACCAGAAGAGAAGATATCAAAAACAGAGGCAGGGAAATCCCCCTATCCCCCTGGCAAATCGCACCCTGAGTTAATCCATTCACTTTGGCAGCCCTGTTTGAACATAGTGTTTCTGTACATTACACAACAGTTCATGGACCAAGAATGCTGCGCATAGGAGTTTTTCCATGCCAGTCTATTGTTTATTGTGAAATCAGCTATTTCAGATTTATCTTCCCCCAAACCTCAAGTGAGTACAAAATGAACTGTGGTTGGTTCCTTTACATGTAGTTTAGACAGTCTAAGTGGGAATAAGATGCAAATGGGACAGACTTTATGTCAGTATAGTCAAAAAAATATGGCTACACAAAACTGTTCAGAAGGATACCCTGCTGCCAAGGCAAATTCAGCTTTAGCCATTTGACAGTGTGTGTGGAACAGACCGGATAAATAATGTCATAGGATGGAGCCATACATCATATCAACAAGTCAACACAGCAGAAGGAATTCATTTCTGGGAGTACAGTGGGAAAAGTACATACACTAAAATATACCCCTTTATACACACCAATGTAAAATATCAACTATTGTCCCTCATGTCCACATACATGCGCTCAATACATTGGGGGAATCCCAAAGTTTTATGTGAGAGGGAAACTGCATTATTGCAGTGTAGTTCCGCTGCAGGCAGGTCGCGATGAAAATCTAAGGAAACAAACACAGTAACAACCCCGGAATATCTGGAAATAAAGTGAAGCAACAGAGAATAAAATAGCAAAGTCTTCCTTGGATCTCATGTTTGTTATTTACAGAACCGTCACTGGGAAATTACTTCACTGTGGAGAAAGCTGACCGAGCCTCATTTATTTGGGAGTAAAGAGAAAGCCGATAATGTCACGACTGGCAGTGAGAAACAAGAACCCAATAGAGCTGTTTAGCTTGTAGTCCAAAAACCAGGAAGAGAATTCGCCATGAGTTCCCTCCGAATTTTCCTATGGGTTTTTATAATGGGTTTTTAAAGTTATGTGTAAAATAAGGTCTGTGGTAAACATTACTTGACGATACATTGACGTTTTGTTCTACAACATAAATTACACACAGTCATATCTCAAATGTGAATTTTGAAGCCGCTGTGCATTTTAAAAAAAAGTATGTAATTCAAATCGGCTTCAAAATTCATGTTTGAGGTATGACTGTGTGTAATTTATGTTGTAGAACAAAAAGTCCACGTATCGTCAAGTAATGTTTACCACCTCTGTGTGTGCATTATTTTTCAATAATTCAACGATCTGTCGTCAATAATTCCTTACATATATTAGAGGTCGACCAGTATGGGTTTTGGTGAAAGCCGATGCCGATATCTAAGGTGCAGGGCGGCCAATAGGTCGATATAATGCTGATATGTCACACAATTTAATATAATAGTAAATGACATATACATACATTTTCTAAAAAATGAAGGAACTTTTTTTATCATTATATCTACTCAAACTTTCACACAAAACTTTTAATTTTAAATAACAAAAAACTATGATGTATAAAATATGATTTCAGTTTAGTCTTCCCATTTTAGTAATTGTTTGCACATTAACAAATTGTAATACATTAGGAAGAAGGAAATTACAACATTACACACAGTAGTCCAGCAACCACGGATGGTATGTGTGCATTAGCAATCACATTTTCTCACAAAAAGACAGAATCAAACTAAATCACACAGTAGATACAGTGCACAGTGAATTTGACATTATTTGCTGAACACATTAAGCACTTTTACTTTGAAGTTGCTCTATCACTCTCATGTAGATCCAGCTAGAGCAATCTACTGACCGCTTTAAGTGTACACGGTCCGGATCGCCTGCTTAGAGTGTCACGGACTGACCATCGTGCAACATTCGTGAGTCAGAGGGACATAGTTTTGATCCAGGCTATTATAAAACGTGCTTTAGAGGAATATGAGCACACCACATGAAGAAAACGGATTTGCACCAGTTTTGTGCGGTTTGTGAATGAAATCTGTTTCGAGATATACACATATTTGCAGATGAGATATGATAGAATTTTTATTGATATTTGCCTTTTTATCATTAGACAAGATAGTTAACAGTTACAGGAAACTGTTGAGAAGAGAGAGAGAGAGAGAATGAAACACCCAAGCACTTTAAACATCATGACCTCACGCGTCTGCCGCGGCTCTGATATGCAAAACATTTAAATGAGAATGTGTTGCAAACCGATTATTGTTGTAACTCAGACGGCTCCTTCACATGCAAGCAGGCGATTCTTGGCACCGTCATGGCTTAAGAAATACCAAATATCGGCAGATTTATCGGCATCTGCGTTACATCAGTCGACCACTAATATAAGGTGCATTCAGAAAGTATTCAGACCCCTTAATTTTTTTACATTTTGTTATATTGCAGCCTTATGCTAAAATGCTTTATATTATTATTATTATTTTATCCACTTCAATCTACAGTGGGTATCCATTCAGAATAGGCTTTCTACCACCGCAATCACCGTGTGAATGAGTCATTAGCAGCTCATTAGCAGCTCTAAACTGCTGAGGGGCACTATAACATCCTGGTTACTTTCGTAACCTCCGTTCCCTGATGGAAGGAACGAGATGTTGTGTTGATGTAGTGACACTAGGGGTCACTCTTGGGAGCCCGAAACACCTCTAATCTTTGAAAAAAAGCCAATGGGAATTGGCGAGTGGTATTTGCATACCACTCTCCCGAACATACGGGTATAAAAGGAGCTGGTATGCAACCACTCATTCAGGTTTTGTGCTGAGGAGCCGAGACAAGGTCCCGGCCATTTCAGCGGGTAGTCCAGCGTTGTGGCAGGAGGGACACAACGTCTCGTTCCCTCCATCAGGGAATGGAGGTTACGAATGTAACCAGGACGTTCCCTATCTGTCACTCACTCAACGTTGTGTCGATGTAGTGACACTAGGGTTCCCTATACGAAACGCCACAACTAGCTGAACTGTGTTACGTGAACTGGCGGTGCAAGACGGGCAGACCACTGTGTGCCTCGTAGCCAGCGCACCAGGCCGCCACGTAACCTACCCCAACGCTGTTATGAGCGTCGAACGGCCCTTCGGGGACAAATCGACTGTCCAAAAAATAGGGACAGGCTAGCCCAGTCATGGCATCTTATCCTCTTTTTTCTCTCCCCAAAAAAGAGTGAAATTTGTTAACCGACTGGGGCCACCAGTGTCTACGTCGGGGGGGGGGGGGGTGTCACTCCCAAGGGGAAGACACCATGGAGACCACACCCCACCCAGACAGGGGGGTGGGGTATTTTGAGTGGAAATACGTCACATGGTCTTGCTGAGCCTTGTCGGAAGTATGTCATGTGGAGAAGTCTACAAGTGAGGAGTTTCTACAAACATGGTGACTGGGGCACCTGAGGGTGGAGTCTCCACTCTCCCCTGAGGGTAACCTGTCATGACAGCGCGTCCGCTGCAGTGTTGAGGTCCCCCGGGATGTGAGTGGCTCGCAGCGACTTAAGGTGCTGCTGACTCCAGAGGAGGAGACGGTGGGCAAGTTGTGACATACAACGGGAGCATAAACCGCCTTGATGGTTGATGTATGCCACCGTTGCCGTGTTGTCTGCCCGAACTAACACATGCTTGCCCTGGATCAACGGCCGGAACCTCCGCAGGGCGAGCAGAATTGCCAACAACTCAAGGAAGTTGATGTGCCAACGTAGCTGCGGGCCCAGGATCCGGCGGCTGCGTGCCCATTGCATACAGCGCCCCAGCCGTTTTGGAGGCGTCTGTCGTAAGCTGCCTCTGCGATCTTCGTGAAGACACGAGGGGACAAGGACAGGCCGAAAGGTAGGACCATGTACTGATACGCCCGACCCTCGAACGCAAACCGCAGGAAGGGTCTGTGTCGAGGTAGAATCGAGACATGGAAGTACGCGTCCTTCTGGTCTACCGCCGCGAACCAATCTTGATGCCGGACGCTCGCTAGAATGCGTTTTTGCGTCAGCATCTTGAACGGGAGTCTGTGTAATGCCCGGTTCAGTACTCGCAGGTCCAAGATTGGCCGCAACCCACCGCCTTTCTTTGGTACAATGAAGTAGGGGCTGTAAAACCCCTTCTTCATCTTGGCCGGAGGGACAGGCTCTATTGCACCCTTCCGTAGGAGGGTAGTGATTTCCGCGCGCAAGGTAGCGACGTTCTCGCCCTTCTCCGAGGTGAAGTGGACGCCGCTGAACCTGGGCGGACACCTGGCGAACTGAATTGCGTAGCCGAGCGCCTTTTCCACCAGGGGTATCACAGAAAACTCCTTGGCCGCCCCACCATCGAAGGTAGTGAGGGCGGGGGAGCTAAAAGATCGGGACCGGGCAGTAAAAGGTGCCTCCCATGACCTTGTCAGCTCCTCGTGCACTTCCGGAAGGAAAGTAACTGGGGCGGGGCATGGCTGTGAGCAGCGCCGCGGGCCCAGGAACCAATCATCGAGCCGCGAGGGTTCAGGGGAGAGTGGAGGGTTCCACTGTAGTCCGATGCTCTCGGCTGTCTGGGAAAGCATGTGCATCATCTCTGCGTTAGCCTGTGACTGGGTGACCGTACCCGTGGGGGGAAGCCCATCTGCTTTCTTACGAAGGCAAGCCACGACCGCAACGTTGCCATGGTCTTGTTCTCGCAATGAGGACATGACCCATCCACGAACGATGTCTCCGCGTGGGCAGCACCCAGACACGAAAGACAGCGATCGTGGCCGTCAGAAAGCGAGAGATAACGACCGCAACCAGGAATAACACACAAACGGAAGTCATCTTTAAAAAGACGTTCCATGTGTGCCGCTCTTTTAGAGAAATATACTCTTTTTAGAATATACACTTTTATTTCTGCCGAAGCACCCAGGGGCGTTCTCTGCAGTGCACCAGTGCAGAGGGGGAGAAGCCACTGAAATGCGCCGTCAGTGACTCCGAGGTGAATGAAAAGCCGTGGGAATTCAGCTCAGTGAGCATCGACCGTTCGGCTCCGAAGAGAAAATCTGAATGAGTGGTTGCATACCAGCTCCTTTTATACCCGTATGTTGTGCGGGAGTGGTATGCAAATACCACTCGCCAATTCCCATTGGCCTTTTTTCAAAGATCAGAGGTGTTTCGGGCTCCCAAGAGTGACCGCTAGTGTCACTACATCGACACAACGTCAAGTGAGTGACAAATAGGGAACCATAGAATTTCAACAGGACAGAGCTGAATGCCTCAGAGCTATTTCTCCCATCGTAATGACCATTCATTTGGAGGCGGTAAGAGCAAGTTTTTTTAATAAAAAGTAAAAAAAAGAGGAGAAAGAAGGAGAAGAACAACAACAAACACCACAACATTAATTTTCTGGGTAAACGTTGCAATGGAGACGCATGATAAAGGTTTCACTGCAGCATTCTGCGTTCACGAGGACGTCCACGCAATGGAGAGTTATTTGTTTGCATTTATTCATTCACATTTCATTAGAAAGAATCAATATTTGTGAGTATTTTAATACATATGCACAGACCGTTATGAGCAAGCTTCATTAGACCACATATTCAAACAATGGTGAGTTCCAAAAACTGTTTAGACTCTAATCATATGCTTTCTTTTAATGTGCCAATAGGTTTGCCAATATTTTCTATTTTTAACAACGATTATCAAATGAGATTTAATTAATTTATATGTATACCATTGTGTCATATTATGTTATATTCTCCTGGCAATAAAAACTAAAGAAAAGGTGAACAGAATCATTATTAATGAGAGCAGAATACTTATCAAATAAAATATTTTAAAAAGAATCACAATTTTCCATTACATGAATTAGGAAGTTAGTGGAAGTTAGTCCTGTGACCACATTATTTGTATAATATTTGTCTCAATACATGCGTTAAGAGTTTTACATAATAACCAGAAGCATTATGCAGTTTAAAACTGTAGGTTACGAGCTTCGTTATTCATTATCTGTTGTAGTATTTTATTAGTAGTTAATATTTGCTATTATCCAATGTTGCCCCAAAGTTTGATAATATTGATTATTTAAATATTGAGTGACTATTTGCTTTCAGATATAACCCCAATAGTCTATTGGCAACATAGAAATACACAACAAAGTGTGTTGAAAGTTTAAATCTGTTGTTTGAGCTGAAAAAGGTGCAGTGGGGGCTCACATGTTGACAAGAACATGATCGATTGCATTAGCAACATACATTGAAAAAATATATTTACACTAATAACAAACAAACTCAGTAGGGCGTTATTAATTCTGGCAGTTTGTTGTTCATTAAATTACTGACTGATTTTATAATGTCGCATAATATTTGGGAGCAGTGTTTCGACGAGAAAAAGACGTTTAGATTTCATACAATGTCATAATCTGACAAGACCATCATATTGTTAACGTGAAGCACAAGATAACATGCCGTTAATATTGCTTGATAATGTGCACCATTTCACACCGAATAAAGAAATCTAATTTGAACATAAAGATGCTCACAACTGTTATCGCCGCCTAATAGCTCAAACTGATAACACTGTGTAAATTTGCGCTGATCATATTGTTTTTGAACCAGATTTTGAACAAAGGATGCCAACATTATGTAGTAAGTTTATTCAGAACTCAGCCCCAATTAAACTGTAACACTAGAGAATTACGTAGAGGGAACCCATACAATAATGTTCCACACTATTGTGAACTACACTCACGCTATTGTATGCTACTGTATTATTATTCTATTATAATTAAGTTGAATAATAAACTTTATCATGTAATACTGAATGCTGCCGCCCTATGTGACTGTATCGCCAATGATTTTACCTTTAAAACACAATTGTGGTGACAAATATAAATTTAATACCATGTAAAAAATATATACAGTATAATATGAACAAATGACCAACAATCATCTTACAGGACACAGTGTCAGTAGCAGCCACAGTGCAAAATGTCTTTTTGTGAATCTGCTGGATGTACTTTACTTTCTACATGAATCCAAACAGACAATAAGATAAGTTCAGCTGGTCTCGAACCCATGATTTGCAGGAAAAGACAGTATCAGTTGATGTGAGCACACAGCCCCTGAGCTATCAGTCCACATGTGACTTACAAAGAACTTCAGTTTTTAACTAATCTACATCAACTGCTGTAACTTCAAAGAATATTATTTAAAAACAACAAAATAAGCACACGCGCGCACACGCACACACACACACACACACACACACACACACACACACACACACACACACACACACACACACACACACACACGACACTTATGAGCAGGTCTAACCCTTATAGTGTAACACTGCCGACTAGCCAGGTCAATTATATCATGGGTTAACGCCATTAATTAAATGCATTGTTGTTGATTTTTCATTAGGGCTAACAAATGAAATTATGAACATTCACAATGTATTTTTGTTTTGATTTTCATGAAGATAATTAAATAGCTAATATCTATGAAGCAACAGTTTTAATATATTGAAAAGGCTGACATTCGAGCATTTTTTTTTTCTGTATATCAATTAAGGTTGCGCGGTATACCGGTACTAACAAAATATCGCGATACCAAAAAATTTTAAACGGTACGATATCATCTTGTTGTTAATTTCAGTACCATATTAAAGTATGCTGCCATTAGCAAAATGTAATGTAACACACACTACTACTGCTTAATTTTCATGCAGTGTGTCCAGTAGTATCCATCTGCAAAGCCGCGGAGCAGTATGTTTAATGTATAAATGGCTGTGAACTCTCACGTTACATTTCAGCTCGTAAGTCGCTGGAAGTTTGATATAACGAACCCTTCAAAAACAGGAAGAACTTCAAAGGTCTTTCAAAATAAAATTTCTGCAGAAATGAGAGCTTTATTTAACTGGATGCATGAAATTGAAGACATTACGACAGAAAAAAATGTATACTGTATAAAAGTAAAATATTCAAAGTAGTAGCAATAATACTCATAATATCAATACTATAATATTAAATGGTTATGTTATTAGTATTATTATCTGTAATCAATATCACAAACGCTGAATACCAGTACTGAATATCAGCATGTTGTGATTCAGCCATGGATTGCTTTCATTTAATGATTTCATTAATACTGTAAAGCTCTGTTGTGCATCTTTGTAGTTTTTTACCAAAAATAATTATTTACAAATTATTATATTTTCATTTGATCAAAGCTGTACAGTATGTATTTGATTAAACACAATTTGATCATAACATTTAATTAAAACATTTAACATGGAATCCAGAAAAATTTAAACAGAAAAGGCATAATTTTTATCAATAAGACTTTATGCAGTTCTTTTTTTCAATAATTTTCTGTGTAATTTCATCAAAAATCTATAAAATATTTGAATTTTTTTGTTTGTTGCCTAAGTATCGAGTTAGTATCGATACCAAGGTACCAGGGCTGGTGTCGTACAGAAGCCAACATTTTGGTATTGGAGCAATCCTTTAATGCTGCCATTAATTTTGCATTGTTAGATCGCCTTCTACACATCAAAATTTAAAAAATACAATGCAAATAATAATATTAACAATTTGAGCATAATAACTCTCACTTTCTTCACACATCCCTTTGCGCCTCCTGGCAGTGATTTTGCAAACATTTCTCAAAGGGCAGCAATGACCGATCATGAAAACGATGATCGATGGTGATCACGCATGATGTGACTTTTCACTTAATTCTAAATTCAGTGACAATTACCTGTCAACTAAACACAAACGTGTCAAAGAGGGAGCTTTATTTTAATATTGAGATTGATTATGTTGTGGTTTTGAGGGGTACATTGATTGTCAGAGATGTCACATAGCAACCAAACTGATACGATGCTGCAATGCTATCGTCTGTATAAAATTTGCTAAACACATTTTATTATCATTTAATGTAAGAACTTTGACTCGTTAATGGATATTATTCAATAAAATTGAATGTTTGTCACTGACTGTAAACCTCCCTGCCCTGGGTGACTTAACACTCACCTGCATCTCGACGAAATGGAAGTTGAAGATTTTCGTACAAGTTTCCAATTTAGACGGCCGACATAATGTGTCATTCCATTACTCTTTCCCCAATTGAAAGGTGGAAATTCAGAATCTCCGAGTTATATGGAACACTTCATGAACCATCACTGGAACAACAATATGGAGCATCGTGGCTTTCCCCAGAGGAGCGAACACTTGGGGACACACACACACACCAGGCGTGTGGCAGTGGACTCGACACGTTTCGAGTGTTTCAAACAGCTAGACAGTGTTCAGCTAAGTGGAACAGAATGCAGCGTCTTCAAAACTGAACTTCAGACTCTCCGAGTTATATGGAACACTTCATGAATCATCACAGGAACAACAATATGGAGCATCGCGGCTTTCCCCAGAGGAGCGAACACTTGGGGACACACACACACACACACCAGGCGTGTGGCAGTGGACTCGACACGTTTCGAGTGTTTCAAACAGCTAGACAGAGTGCAGCCAAGTGGAACAGAATGCAGCGTCTTCAAAACTGAACTTCAACTTAACATGCATATTAAAAACACAATGGTTATGTTGTGTCCTGTTAAGCCATCCGTGATTTAAAAATAGACGGTTCAGACAGTCACTAAAAAAACTGGTGCGCGCTTACTAAGAATACTACGGTAACCTGAAGGAAGAACAGGCAGATGCGCGTTGTGCACATTCTTTCATTGTGCTGGGCGGCGAATCTTCACATAATGATAAAATTATGTCTTGTGTCTTGTTTCTCACAGTCTGAGAGTCCTTTAGGTGCTTTTTTATATGTCTTGCACTGAGGAGAGGCTTCCGTCTGGCCACTCTGCCATATTGCCCAGATCAGTGGAGTGTTGAAGTGATGGTTGTCCTTCTGCAAGTTTCTTCCATCTCCACACATGATCTCTGAAGCTCAGCCATCAGGTTCTTTGTCACCTCTCTTACCAATGACCTTCTCCCCTGATTGCTCAGTTTAGCCAGGTGGCCAGGTCTAGTAATAGTCCTGGTTGTTCCAAACTTCTTCCATTTAAGAATTATGGAGGCCACTGTGCTCTTGGGAACCTTCAGTGCAGCTGAATCCTGAATCCGATCCTGTCTCTGAACTCTGCAGGCAGTTCCTTTGACCTCATGGCCTAGTTTTTGCTCTGATATGCATTTTCAGCTGTGAGACCTTATATAGACAGGTGTGTCCCTTTTTAAATGATGTCCAATCAATTGAATTTGCCACAGGTGGACTCCAGTCAAAGTGTAGAAACATCTCAAAGATAATCCAGAGAAATGGGATGCACTTGAGCTAAAGTTCAAGCGGGTGTGGATACTTATGTCAGTGTGATATTTAAGTTTTTTCTTTTTAATACATTTGCAAAGTTATCAAAAATATGTTTTTTGCTTTGTCATTATGGGGTATGGAGTGTAGATTGATTTGAAAAAAATAAAATAATTTAAAGCATTTTAGCATAAGGCTGCAACATAACAAAATGTGAAAAAATGAAGGGGTCTGAATACTTTCTGAATGCACTGCGGGGAGCCCGGGCATTTCCAGGACCAATGCCCGGTGATGGAGATGGGGACATTGGTTCGGGTCCCCGATGCACCAGGCCGCCCCCGATCGAGCTGGGACGTACCGCATACCTGTGAGTATAAGGAGGGTACATACCAGGCCTTGGTGGATTCGGGTTGCAACCAAACCTCCATCCATCAATGCCTGGTTCAAGACAAGGCTTTGGGTGCTAGTCACAGGTTGAAGGTGAGGAGTGTGCATGGTGATATCCACTTTTATCCTGTAGTGACTGCGACGATTCAATTCCAGGGACAAAAGCATAGCGTCGAGGCTGCGGTTAGTCCCCACCTCACCCATCTGCTAATTTTGGGTACGAATTGGCCAGACAAAAGCTGCAGTTAGAGAAAGTCACCATGGATTCCAAGCTGAAGAAGACTGAGGAGGATATTATGCTTATTGATGATCAGAACATCAAACTCTCCAAGGAGAAAAAGCAACTGGAAGAGCGACTCACTGAGTTCACCTCTAACCTTGCTGAAGAGGAGGAGAAATCCAAGAGTTTACAGAAACTCAAGAACAAACACGAGACCATGATTACAGACCTGGAGGATTGCTTAAGAAAGAAAGTAAAGCAAAGACAGGAGCTCGAGAAAAACAGGCGAAAGCTGGAAGGTGATTCTACAGAGCTGCATGATCAGATCGCAGAGCTGCAGGCTCAAATCGCTGAGCTCCATGCTCAACTGGCCAAGAAAGAGGAAGAGCTTTAGGCCACACTGGCAAGGATTGAGGAGGAGGCTGCACTGAAGAACGCTGCCCAGAAGACAATTCATGAGCTGGAGGCTCAGATCTCAGAGTTGCAGGAAGATCTGGGGTTGGAGAAAGCTGCTCGAGCTAAAGTCGAGAAACATTGCAGGAACCTGGGAGAGGAGCTGGAGGCTCTGAAGACTGAGCTTGAAGACACCCTGGACTATACTTCAGCTCAGCAAGAACTCAGGGCAAAGAGAGAGAAGAAGTTTCTAGAAGATGAGGCTCGTGCACATGAACAGCTCTTAGTTGAAGTGCGACAAAAACACAAAAAGGTATTTTATTTTTAATAGAAAACTTTGCTTTATTCTTTAAACACCCTAGTCTCTGTGGATGCATGGTAGCTCTCTCTCTCTCTCCCTCACTGGCGTCTCGCTCGCTCTTAAATCCGTCTCCAACTCTCACTGCAGTGACAAACAGCTGTTAGAGACAACCATTGCCAGGTGATGATCCTTGCTCTCCATTCACAAGCCAGCACTCAACCATGCCCCCACCACCACAGTTGTGTTGTGTTTAGTTTGGGCAGACAGGTTGCTTGTCACTCGAATCTTGTTGCATCACATCTGGTTGTGTTTGGACACAATGTTTGCTCTGTTTCTGCCATTGTGATTTTACTGTTGTGGCTTCTGAGCAGTTGGTCTCACAGAATATGGTCCAAAGGGCTGTATTATCATTGACCGCAACACTAAATTTCTCACTACTTGTTATCCCAGTTTGCAGCTGTTCACACCAACTGTAGAACAATACACACTCGAACAAAGATAACACACACACACATGCACAATCACAGCATACAGATGCTGACACAAGTGAATATTGGCCAGTACCAGCTGGGAATGATTTGACATACCCTTAGAAGCAAATGTTCTGTCTTTGGAAAGTTATTTAGCTTTCTCTCTATCTGCATCCCTTTGAGAGACTCTTGTAAAACTTGGAACCGTGATCTCCATTTGCTTGTTTAAATGTGATCTACATTTTTACAATTTTATAAAAATAATGTGAATGGTCCCACAATGCATTTGGTATGGTGTTTTTAATTGTTATAGTGCATTGCTGGTCTTTAGAAATGGCTCCAGTCCCTCCTTTAATATAAGTCTATTGGATTTTTTGTCCTGTTTTATCAGTCAGGCGATAATGCTGATTTAAATAAAAAGTACTCACTCGTTTAAATCTGACCAACTCTTAACTGCTGCTATTTAAGGATTGACGGATGTAACGTGAACCAGTAGTGTGTCTTTATTGCAGAAATAAACGGCATTACAGTTACATAAATTGTATATGCCATAGGGCTACACAATTAATTGGAAAAAATAATCGAGATTACAATTAAAGCTGTTTCAAATATATATCGTGAAAATCATCAATTACAGCATTTGTGCCAAAATATTCAACGTATTTTTTGGGTTGTTGTGTGCATGAATGCAATTCAAATCTGACGTATTTAAATTAGTCTGAAGGCATATCAGTAATGCTTAATATCTCAATTATACTGTGTACAATGTTTTCAAAATGTGAATAACACTTTTTGTTTTTCCATGCAATTAAAATATTAAAGCAATTCAGAAACACAGTTCTCAAATTGTTTTGATGCATAGCCTGCATAAAGAATATTGCATGCAACTGCCCCACACAAAATAAGTATTTTAATGTAAATTCTACTGATTGAAATGAATAATCGCAATTACAATATTGTAGGAAATAATCAGCAATAATTAAAAACTTTTAACAAGTAAAGAATAGAACAATTACTTTTCAACATACCATTTCATTTTTTATAGAGCTGTCAGAATTAATGTGTTCATTTTTCCTAATTGCGATTAATGCATTTATCGTTATTACAGCATAAACACTGGTGTGAAGGGCGGAACCTTTGTAATGTGTCCGCTGGAGTCATTACACTGACACACACGCCACAGCGCCAGAGCCCTTCTACCGAGGAGAGCCTACAAGCTTAGCATAACACGGCGGTCCCATAGACATTCTATGGGCGGGACAGTCTTAACACACTGAAGTTGACCGTTAAGCTCTCTCCTATGATAGAGGAGGTTGTTATCTCATTAAATAAAAGAATCTCTGACAGCGCTTCCCTGTCAGTGATAAATGATGGAGAAAAGAGCTCTTAGCACTATTTGATGTACAAAACAAGCCCAAATGGGACTTGTGACAGAAATCAAGTATTTTCCAGCCTATGAAAGGTGCATGGTGAGTTCAAAGCAGTGCTTGGCGCTGGTGTTGCCCTCTGACGCGAATCATGAATGCAGCTTCATGATTGCTGAAGGAAAGTGGATAGCTAGTTAGTCTACCGGCAAATTATTAGTGTTAATGATGAGAGTTTAAGAGATTTAATGCCCAGTGCAATGAATATGCTACCTACTTGTTCTTTCAATTAGTCAAACTCCCACTTAGACTTTGGGAAACATTTAATGTTACTTGAATTGCTATTTTAATGCATTTCTATGTTTATATTATGGAAGGCTTTATTTGGAAAATGCTAATAAAGCATTATATTGCTACATATTGTTTTGTTTTCTTTCTAAGATGGAAATAAAAACATTTTGACAAGAAAAGAAGAATTTTGTCTTGTGGTTTTTATGGAAGCTTCACTTCTTCTGTCGGATAAACAGTTCACTACATGGTTGTGTGATCATTAAAGCGCAAATGCTGTGATTTAATAAAATATATATATATATACTCTACATGCGCTTCACGATTCACAGTGGATTAGTGCTCTGCTTTGTCATCTCATACAATGCGAATGATTCTTAATGTCTGTGGAGTTTCCAGTGCATGGACGGTCTGCTTTACACATTCACTTAAAGCACTCAGCTCATGCAGACTAAGATTGCAGCCTTTCGCAGTTTAATCACAATAGGACATATCACGATTTTATTTTGATTAATTGTGCATTTCCGTGTTAAAGGAGTAACAGAGCACACGCTCAAATAAGCGTGTGAGCATTTAAAAGCAGTTGTGTGTCAGTCAGACAGCGTGCAGGTATCGGATTGAGTCAGGGCCGGAGTGGCAATCGGGAAGATCGGGAGAATCAAAAATTGGGCAGGTTAGGTCCGCATGTTGATTGACAAACTTTCATCATATGTCGCATAACAATTGCCAACAGTCCGTAACATCCGGTATTTAAAGGATCAGAATTGCATTCCGTATTATAGCGGACGCAGTCTGTATTTTATCATCTCACACCCAAACAAATGAGAGAGTAGCCTGTGAGAGACGAAACTGATGTTGCGCCGCTTCACTTGACAGCGCAGGAAGGATCACGGAAGATCCATCGAGAACAGATAGGCTACTAATAGCTGAATGGATGAACGTGCTTCAGGTACAAGATCATCACAAGTTTAATACTGACTGCAGTCTCACAATCTCAATCAATCTCTGAAATCCTCTTCCCTAGCAGTGCAGAATGATAATAGCAAAATTATTTTTTGTCACAAAATAACAGAATACATAAAGTAAATGAATACAGATGCAACAGCACGACACGGTACGAAAATAATGAGACTTTACAGCTCTCATAAGATTAAACTCAACGAAACAAACTGCACAGAGTGCCTTCAATGTTGTATAATGTGATAAAACCCTCTTAAAGAGACAGTAACCATTTTGCCTTTGTCCTGAACATTTACATTCCAAGTAAAAGAAAAGTACAACTGTGTTATTTTTAGTCTTTTATTTCACTCTTATCATTGGAAAATGGCAAGTTTTTGAATGGCATGTAAAAATGTAAAAACAATCACTCAACCTTAATTGTTTCACTGGATCTGTTGCTATTTTAATTATCTAAAATACAAAGCACTGACCATTTAAAGTGTGAGCCTGTACATCTTGAAAGAGTTATAAACATTTACAGTTCTATAGTGTTATTATGTGCCTAGATAGTCTTTAAAATAAACTCAGTTTACCCAAAAATGAAATTTCTCTCATCATTTACCCTCATGCCATCCCAGATGTGTATGACTTTCTGTCTTCTGCTGAACACAAATGAAGCTTTTTAGAAGAATTTCTCAGTTCTGTTGGTCCTTTCAATGCAAGTGAATGGTGATCAGAACTCAGAAGATACAAAAATCACATAAATGCAGCATAAAAGTAATCCATACAGATCCAGTGGTTTAATCTATGTCTTCATAAGCGATATGATAGGTGTGGGTGAGAAACAGATCAATATTTAAGTTTTTTTTTTACTATAAATTATCCTCCCTGCCCAGTAGGGATACCCTGCCCGATATGCTTATGTAAATCTCCAAAAACAGAAGAAGAACTCTTAAGAGAGAAGAGTGCTTATGAAAGTGAAAGTGGAGATTTATAGTAGAAAATGACTTAATTATTGATCTGTTTCTCACTGCTTCTCATTTACTTGCATTGAATGGACCAACAGTTCTTCTAAACATCTTCATTTATGTTCTGCAAAAGAAAGTCATACACATCTGGGATGGCATGAGGGTGAGGAAATGATCAAATATCCTTTAACATTCACTTATTTTTACAACACATACAATGATGTCTTATGACAAAGTGAAAATCTTAGTAAATGCTGTATGTGGTATAATGACATGAAGAGCTTAAATAATTTTCAAGTAATTACATATATTGCATATTTTTGCTGTGATCTTGTTTTATTGTTATCATCTTCACCTCCAACCCCCCTTTTGGGTGTGGGCTGACTTGGACATGACATCCCGGGCTGAATATGAATCCCACTCCGGCCCTGGATTGAGTTGATCCTCGGTACTACCGGTTCTGCACAAACACTGGTATTGTGGCATATTTTTTATTTTAGTACTAACTTGGTACTGAAGTACCGGTACTTTTGACAACACTAGCCCGTTTATATGAGTATTTATGGTAATCCCTATGTATCGCTAAGTTTAAAGGTGAAGTACTGTATGTAACTTTTTTTTATGTCAAAATACGTTCTACTTTCCCAGTTTATTGTTTATTGACAAATATAAGTAAGCCATTCGTGGGTTTACCTTCCCCAAATGTATAAACACTGAGCCTCCAAGGCACTGTCAAAACATTGATGTTTATATTTTGAGTGGCCCGCTCAGCTCCATCCATCCCTTTCTAGCTGTAGTGTGAATTTGGGGCATGGCTACTTGAACTAGCTGAGCAGCCGGGAGAATATGAACCATGGCAGATGTGTACAGGGGAAAATAAATGTAGCTTTGCCTATAGATGTTAAAGCCAAAATTCGAAGACACACCACCACCACCAATGATGCGATCGCTCTGGCAGTGCTAATAATGAGACTGCCACTCAAGTCGCTAATACACCGCCACCTCCCCCCGTCAACAACAGCAATCTCACCTAGGGCACCAGAATGGTCAGAAATGGCGCTGTTGTTATGCTTACTAGTTACACACTTTTTGTACGGTGTGTATATGTTATAGTGGTCTTTTTCATGACAAAGTTGATCATGTATCACCTTTTATTTAGTATGGCCTATTTGTTCATAGGGAATCAGAGAGTGCGAAAGGGTGTGATGAGTCTAAGGGGTGTTGGCAAAGGTGACAACAGTGAGAAAACTTTCTGGTTTAATTATGTTGGCTTGACAAAGCTTGACTGTTATTCTGCAAACTATGTTTAGGTTTTTTTTTTAAAAATCCCTTAACTGAGACCAAATTTTTTAACACTAACTCCTCCTAAAGCTTTCAAGCTACATCCACCAAACTTGGCACAGACCTTCAGACTGTTCTGGAATAGTGTACTTTGTCTTTTCTCACTGATCAGACTTTGACCTCAGGAGCTCAGGTTAGTAGTTCAAACCAGAGTCAATTTCTCAGCTAATCATACCATGAATCAGTTGTGAGTCACAACCGACTACCAGATTAACTGACTTTTAGGACATGCGATCGCTGATGATATACTTACTGTTCATGAATAGGCCTAATACACATTTAGTTATATGAAAATGTTCAGTTTGTAGCGTTTATATTGAAATTCATTGTAAATGATTGTAAGAGTGCATATTTTCTTTTCCTTATCTGTTTGTGAGAGCAACTGGGAGCGCAGATATTTTAAAATATGAGTCCCTGTTGTATTTCGGGCTTGTTAATTCCTGCATTATGGACTGAATCTTGTTTTTGTTTTTTTCATGGTTATTTCTGGTATTTTGGTAGCACAGTAAACTGCATCTGGGATTTCATTCAATTTGGACTCTTGTTGCCTCTGTGTCTGGGCCGCCCCATCACAATAAGGAAAGACTAAGAACACTATATATATATATATATATATATATATATATATATATATATATATATATATATATATAGAGGGAGAGAGAGTGAGAGAGAGATTTAAACAGGTTATCAGCGGTCTTCTCTTCGGCTTTCTAGCTAAACTAAATCGAGCAATTCTGTAATTTGGCATAAAAACATCCATTTTCCTAAATGTTTCAGTTTAAGAGCCAATGGGACAATAATTTTTTTTTTTTTTTTTTTTTTTTTTTTTTTTTCTGGAGCCCATATAGATGCATACATAGTACATACCACCGTGCAGTCCATATGGACCGAAGCAACACATCCTATGCCAAGATGGTTGCCTTGTGCTGACTCCAAAACAGTACTAAAATAGTTTCTATGTAACCAAATCACTTATTCTTTTCCTGTTGGACTAAATGACTAAATCCTTTCTAGAGAGCATATGAGAGCATAAGACTTTAATACTCCAGCTTGCAGACACTTGTCTCAGCGGCTAATAACATAACTCCTTGAGATTCCTGGACAGAACACTAAGACTGAAATCCAGAAATCATTCGTTATCTGTAATGTTCTTGCAGGAATACATTAAAGGTGCACTCAGGAATATTTGTGTTCTGGAGAGACACATCCAGAGGCACCATTTTTATATGGAATAAAATCGCAAATGAGATTTGTGAGCTATCGTGGAGCTTTAAATTTCATTCTATTCCGCACAATAAGCAGTTATATGACTTCACAAGACTTGAAATGACTGCACAAGTATTATGGGCTTCTTTTATGGTACTTTTTTGTCGTTTTGACAGTATTAATCACCATCCACTTTCCTTTTATGGAAAAAGACGCTTGGACATTCCGCTAAACATGCTAAACCCAGACAAAACCTTTTGTTTTCCTGGTTTCTAAACTGCTGCTTTCTTCCTAAAGGCAGAACTTAAAAGAATATTCTGGCACCTTACTGTAACCAGAGACTATTTAGCAGAGACGGACCACTTCTGTTAAAATTAAAGGGAGAAATTGGAACACCCAGCAGCAGCCAAGTGTCAACAGATTTAGAAAGTCCTGCCTTAAAGGTAAAAGAGCCAATCACCTTTTAGATACAGACATCATCTGTCAATCAATTTGAGAATGCGCATGTGCATTAAATATACAGTACAAGCCAGGAAAATTTTGTTTTTTAGCATAATCTGAGATAAAGCAAAATGCATGATTTCTAGTGTTGTCAGATTGTACTGCTGATTTGAAATATGTTCACTGATCGTAATCTTAACTGAACGCTTTGGAGATTTCGGTCTTTCTCCATTCAAGTAGATAGGAGCTGCATTGTCATGATTGGAAATAGCCTCCCTAGAGTGTTCCAAAGATGGCCGACAGTGGACTGACTTGTTAGAAAGACTTTGCTGTAACCGAAAAACAAAACAAAATTAATAGTTATTGTAATCAACATTATGCCACTGTCGATTGAGCTTAACTTGAACTGTAACTTGTATCTTATTCTCTATGTTTTGCAAACAGTAGTTCTTTCAGTTTCCTGATGACATTTGAGATATGGAATTAGTCAGATTCCAGCCTCTAATTTTGCTAAATTTAGACATGGTCAGCAGATTATGACTATTAAAATTGTTTGACGTAAGGTTATTTATAATTCTGACTTGAAATATATGCCCTGGCAAAGTCAAATTTGCATAGTTTATCTCATGATGATTGTTATTAGTGGTGTATGTTAATGCTAGTATCACTATCACTATTGCTATCTTATTGGATAGCAATAGTAATAGTTATTTAAGTTACTTATTTAAGCAAATCACACCCTTAGATATTAAACCTTTGATGCATAACTTGCATAACTTGGAACACTCAATGGTCAGTGGATGTAGAAAGGAAGTCCTGCCTTACAGGTAAAAGAGCCAATCACCATTTATATTCAGAGATTGCCTGTCTATCAACTCAAGAACAAGCATGCGCATTTGCTATTCGAGCTGGGAAAATATGTATAATACCAGTATGTCCTTTGATTGTACCAACCGTTTTGGAGATTTTGGTGTTCCCCCATTCAAGTAAATAGGAGCAGCATTTCATGACTGGAAATAGCTTCCTGGGAGCATTCCAAAGATGGCTGCCAGTGGACTGACTTGCTAGAAAGACTTAAAAGGGCCCAAACTTTATCTAGTGACCAAAATATCATAGATACTTATGATACATGATTGACTTTTAAGCAGTGATAGGAAAAAGTATTTTACCATCAAAAAATTGCAAATATCACCTTAAAATGTAAAGTTGAATGAATGCGTTTTTCTTATGGCTTTGTGAAGACCCTGGAAAGGCTGCAGAGAAGAAAAGCTGAAAGAAAAGCTGTTGTTTAGTGTTGATTGTTTGAGCCGGTGAGAGAGAATGGACTGTTTGTTTTCACTCCGACTGGGAATCCAGAGCTATAGGCCACATCAGTAGAATTAGATTTGAAGGGAATCTGAACAATCAAATTGTGCTGCATAATCAGGTGGAAACAGAGTATAAAATGAGTGTTTTTGTCTGTGAAGAGCGGCCACGTGAGCAGTGTTATTTAAAGGAGATGTTTGATTTTATTTTTCTGCATTTGTCCCCTCTACAAGCTCAATTATTCAACATCTGAATCAAAGTTAAAGTGTGGAAAGAAAATCCCAAGACAGAAGCTTGCAGAACGGCAAAATTTTCTTCAGGAAAGTGTGAATTAGCAGTTTGAGTAGTTTCTAGACACACACGGATTGAAGAAGGCCGAGTTGCTTAGAGACAGGGGTGAGTAGGGCACAGAGAGAGCTTGCCCTTGTTTAGCTGAATTTAAATCGTGACTGATTGGAAATACTAAGGTAAGCAGGAGCTTGTTAACCTACAAGGACATTTTATCAACTCCATATGAATCCAATCTGTGTTGATCCCACTGATTAAATGCTGTTTTTTGGACCATTGTTTCAGTGACGGGATCTGCTGTTGAGTATAGCCTGGTGCACACTGTAGGATTTTTTTTCTGTTCTTTATTATATTTGCTTGTGAGTAGGGGTGCACTGATCAATCAGCCGATCATGCCTAGATTTAGGGACAATCTTTTTTGCAGCACGCAGGGAATCACACATACACTGCTCCTCTAATGAATGAGCGCTTTCTCAGCCCTTGAAGCATGACAGTGTGGCCTTTGGAGGGTGAGTTGTTGGCAGTTCTAAGCATTCATGAATTTAAACTTTCAGACATGATGTAATTCACATGAATATACCGTTTTGTTTTTAAAAATGTGTAAGAGTTACACATTTATGAATATTAAGTTGCGTCATTCTTTACGTCAGTAGAGTCATTACGGTAGTAATTCTGACTCGCTGCACAGTGAACAGGAACAGGATAAAGAGGCAGCTAGCGGGTATAAAAACAAATTAAACAACAAATGAACATGCAAATACAAATCCGAGTACACGTGATGTAACGTGAGTCGTCACAATCAGACGTTGTGTGGAGCGATAGAAACTTATTGAGCAATCATGAGCACTTTCAGCTTCTCCCCCTTCAACATGAGCGCTCTCGGTGTCAATCAAACAAGCACGCTCTCCAGGTGCTCTCACTATCTCATCATCAGTCACTCATCCAAGCGCTATTCTGTGAGGATCCCAATTTAAATCAGATTAATGTTGGTCACAATACCACTAAACACAGCAATTACATTTTAACCCTAACGGCACCGCGTTTTCACGCATTTGCTTAATAATTAGTGATTTGTGTTACGACAAAACGGCAAAGACAGTAATAAATCATAGATATGAATGATTTCTCACTGGAGCAGTTTTAGAGCTTGTAATGGAAATGTCTTTCTTATTTTTGAACGTATCTCTGCTGTGTGTGATGCTTTCATGGTTTTTACTGGTTGCCAGTATGCCACAATGACCTTTGATATTGACAACAGAAATATTCATAACTGTTTTCAATAAAAATAAATGTTAGCAATTCACAATTAATGTAATTTTGGTAATACTTTATAAAAAGGTTTCATTTCTTTAACATTAGTAAATGCATTAGGTATCATGAACAAACAATGAACAATATATATATTTTTTTACAGCATTTATTAATCATGTTAGTTAATAAAAATACAGTTGTTCATTGTTAGTTCATGTTAGTTCATAGCATAGTGCATTAATGTTAACTAATACAACTTTTGATTTTAAAAATGTATTAGTATATGTTTTAACTAACATTAAGTTCATTAGTTTTTGTTAACTACAGTAATGTTGTTAAATAATGTTAACAAATGGAACCTTTTTGTGAAGTGTTACCATGATTTTACTGTGTGGGGCATAAACGTATAACTGCAGCTTATAACTTGCAAAAGTGTGGCAAAGGGCACATTAAAAAAAATAAAAAATGGTATCAGTATCGGCCTCAAATTTCCTGCCCGGTGCACCACTACTTGTGAGATTGATTGTACCATACAATCCTACGGAGATCTTGGGTAAAAGCAAAAGCAGAATGTGTGAGATCAAGTCTTTCATGTCAGACTATACAATATACACTCAATGAGCACTTTATTAGGAACACTTGTATACCTATATGTGATTATCTAATCAGCCAGTCATGTGGCAGCAGTGCAATGCATAAAATCATGCGGATACGGGTCGGGAGCTTCAGTTCATGTTCACATCAACCTTCAGAATGGGGAACAAAATGTAATTGCAGTGATTTCGACTGTGTCATGATTGTTGGTGCCAGATGGGCTGCTTTGAGTATTTCTGTAACTGCTGATCTCCTGGGATTTTCACACACAACAGTCTCTAGAGTTTACTCAGAATGGTGCCAAAAAACAAATCCAGTGAGCAGCAGTTCTGCAGATGGAAATGCCTTGTTGATGAGAGAGGTTAACACAGAATGGCCAGACTGGTTCGAGCTGAATAGAGTGGCTACGGTAACTCAGACAACCTCTCTGTACAGTTTTGAGCAGAATAGCATCTCAGAATGCACAACATGTCGAACCTTGAGGTGGTTGGGCTACAAAAGCGAAAGACCATGTCGGGCACTTTATTAAGACCATAGTGTTCCTAATAATCAATTAAATATTGATTTTTTTAATGCATCGTTATCTTCATTTGAATGATCTCAATATTGATTCTTAAATCCCAAGATCAGTCTTTTTGTATTCGCAACCCTCAACTACAATGAGAGGAAATCACTCGCATTAGCAACCAAATTTCACGCTATGAGACTTAAAGGAATATACATTATATACATATATTTGGCAACTGGCTTGTAAATGTAAAAAAACTTTGATATGATAAACATTGATCATCATCTCATAATGTGCGCTACTCAGACTTCGGAAGCGCACAACAGTTAATGATCTAAATCCTCATGATAAACGAGTGATGGAGGTTTGTGCTCCTTCATTTAACATCTATATGGTTTAATATGTTACGTCCATGAAAGCACATGGTAATAATCGCAGCTTATTGCAGTTTAGTAATCGCGCAACACCATATTGCCTTTTTTAATGCCTTCATGGAGATCCCAGGCATCAAAGTATTCAGCTTTAAACCATTTTAAATGGTTTCCCCCTACTATGTAATCGAATACAGGGAGCACTTGGAACGAGAGAGATGCATTTGAACACAGCATTTGTTTAGGTCGCTGAGTCAAGTTTAAAGACAGTTTAAAGCTTAGAAAAACACGTCTCGAGATCCCTGCATTTGGAATTGAGCTCTTTACAGCTGTATTTGAATACAAGAACGTGTTTTTACATCTAGTGCTGTCGCTAGTGTCAAGCAAGCTTGAGTATGTTTTGTTTTCTGTACAGCTGCGTGTTGCCTATACAGCTGGAGTTTCGCTTACTGCCCCCTCCTGAAAACAGGTGGTACTTCAAGCTTGAATTCCTTCCATCGGAGTAATATTCCTTATAATGTTCTGGGGACATGATTAATTCATTTGTTAACGCTTTAATTTTGATATAATTAATCAGGGCTCCATGCTGCGACTAAAATGGTTGCAAATGCGAACAAAAATTAATTATAAATGAAATATATTAATAATTTAAAATCTAGTCACCATTGGCGACAGTCGGGATGTGTGCTTTCATATGCGATTTCATCAGATATCATCTTGTAAATTTGAGTACATCTTTAGAGTGCCAGTGTGTCTCACGCCACTATTCACCCTTTCTGTTGATGATATGAGCTCGCTGGCTGCACCCAACAACAAACACAGCGCGAGCCATGATGTACGGTTTGTGAACAAATTACTCTTTGAAACCGGGTCTTTATAATGAATCAACCGACAAGAGCTAATTTGAACTCAGGAGCTCAGGTTAGCAGTTTGAATTCGAGTCACTTTCTCAGCAAATCAGCCGTCAGTGAGTTCACAACTGGGAGTGTAGACATTTCAAAATAGTAGTCCCATGTGTATTTTGGGGTTGTTTATAAATAAAATTCCCTTGTTATGTACCAAATCTTTTTTTTTTTTTCCTGGTTATTATTGATTGGGATTGGAGTAGCACAATAAACTGCATCTGGGATTTCATTCAGTTTGCACTCTTGTAGTCTTTGTGTCTGGGCCATCTAGTCACAGTAAAGAAAGACTACATATATAAATATATATATATATATATATGTATAATATATAAAATCAATTTAATATATGCACTCATATATATATATATATATATATATATATATATGTATATACAGCATATACTTGATACTCATTCACAACTATTACACAAGGTGCAAACAATCACTGATGCTCAGGAAGGTAACACACTACTATATGCATATTATACTTTATGTAAATACCTGTTATATAGATTCTGAAGGGCAGCACTAATTAAAAAAAAAAAAAAAAATTTTTTTTTTTTTTTATTTTGTCTGGAGCCCTGATAATTGCACTGAACGAACACATTAAATAGACAACCCTATAAATAACAAAATATTTATGTTGCATGAAATCAGGTGATTCTCTTGAAACCTGTTAAGAAAATGTCCTGTTCCTATTTTACTGCGTTTCAAAATCAAAAGAAACAAGTAAGAAACTAAATGTTCATGTAGAAAATGAAGACCTGAAAATAATGACACAATGAAAAAAATCATAACGGTCCATCATTATCTAAAATATAATGTAAAAAAAAATTATATGACCTGGTCATTTTCTTGACCAGTTTCGTGAGAATCACCCTATCATAGAACTTCAGCGGAGGCAAAGATTCATTGTAAATATAATTAACCAGCCATCCGTGAGCAGGAAGCAATCAAAGACTGGCGATTTTTACCCTACGTCAAAATTTTTTTCTTAGATGGCAAAATCGTGGCCAAATGTGTACAGTGTGCAATGGGCCTAAAACATCACAAACTGCACAGTGCTTTATTTAGTGGCATCTGATTTAAGATGGTGCACATTAAAAAATTCTGTCAACCACAACTAGCGTCAAAGTCTTTAGAAGTTGATCAAAAAAAGCTGATTTTTTGCAGTATTTCTCAATGCCTTCAGTGCAGAAACACTAAACTCTGCATGCACTGAGCTGTGGTTCTTCACTTGTGATGTGGTGTATGTGGTAGCTCAGAGATGCACGTCAACTCAGACGCCTATAGAGTGCACGCCCCTGTTTCATTGAAGTCCTCAGAATGTGGCGGCTATATCGATTCTTGAATGTGGAGGACACTGTCTCTTTTTCAGATGCCTGTTTGTCATTACATACAAGTGCACAAATACAGTGGCAAGTAAAATTATGTGAACTCTTTGGAATAAGCTGGTTTTCTGCATTAATTGGTCATAAAATGTGATCTCATCTTCATCAAAGTAACAAGAATAGACAAACACAATGTGCTTAAACAAACAACACAAACAATTATAGTCTTTCATGTCTTTATTGAACACATCCCATTAAACATTCACAGTGCTGTGGAAAAAGTAACTGAACCCTTGGATTTAATAACAGTTCGATCCTCCTTTGTCAGCAATAACCTCAACTAAGCATTACCGGTAGCTTAGATCAGATTATACATGCACAACGTTCAGACGGAATTTTGGACCATTCTTCCTTACAGAACTGCTTCAGCTCAGCCATATTCTTAGGATGTCTGGTTGAATGGCTCTCTTGAAGTCATTCACTTCAATTTTCTTATCGAGCAAACAGGTCTGTGGATGATGCAGTCAACATGGGATTGCATCATATCCTGCAACATCTGGACAGACCAGGGACATATTCAAGGATCCTTTTTGTGGACTTCAGTTCGGTTTTCAACACCATCATCCCAGCTATACTCCAGACTAAATTAACACAGCTCTCTGTTCCCACATCTATCTGTCAGTGGATTACCAGCTTTCTGATGGACAGGCAGCAGCTTGTGAGACAGGGGAAATTCATTTCCAGCACCTGTACAATTAGCACTGGTGCCCCCCAGGGATGTGTGCTCTCCCCACTACTCTTCTCCCTCTACACCAATGACTGCATCACCAAGGACCCCTCTGTCAAGCTCCTGAAGTTTTCAGATGACACCACTGTCATTGGCCTCATCCAAGATGACGACAAGTCTGCATACAGAAGAAAGGTTGAACAGCTGGCTGTCTGGTACAGTCAAAACAACCTGGAGCTGTGGAGATGACTGTGGACTTCAGGAGGAACACCCCAACATTGACCCCGCTCACCATTCTGAACAGCACTGTGACAGCAGTGGAGTCATTCAGGTTCCTGGGCTCTACTGTCTCACAGGACCTGAAATGGGAGACCCATATTGACTCATTGATAAAGGCCCAGCAGAGGTTGTACTTCCTTCGCCAGTTGAGGAAGTTTAACCTGCCACAGGCGCTGCTGACACAGTTCTACTCAGCAGTCACTGAGTCTGTCCTCTGTACTTCAGTAATTGTCTGGTTTGGTTCAGCTACGAAATCGGACATGAGAAGACTACAAAGGTCAGTTCAGACTGCTGAGAGGATTATTGGTTGTCCCCTGCCACCCTTCAAGAACTATACACTTCCAGAGTGAGGCAAAGGGCTGGAAAAATCACTCTGAACCCCACACACCCAGACCACTACTTTTTTTAACTGTTACCTTCTGGCTGGCGCAACAGAGCTCTGAGCACCAGAACCGTCAGCCACAAGAACAGTTTTTTCCCTCAGGCTATCCATCTCATGAACAGTTTAAACTGCCACATTGAGCAATAATTATGTGCAATACACAGCTTAGTCTATTTATATTTATCTAAAATATCCTACCTCTTCTGCCATTACATTCCCTTGCACTATCTATATATAACAGATTTGTATTTGTACGTTCATGTATGTGTGTGTGTGTGTGTGTGTATATATATATATATATATATATATATATATACACACACACATTTGTGCTCAAAAGTTTGCATACCCTTGGAGAACTGGTAATATATGTACCATTTTTAAAGAAAACACGAGTGAGCAGGCAAAACATTTCTTTTGGGATTCATATTCAACCGTAGGTTATAACAGAATGGCACAATCATAAAACAAAACATGGCAACAAAGAAAAAAATTAAATGACCCCTGTTCAAAAGTCTTCATACCCTTAGTTCTTAATACCATGTATTGCCCCCTTTAGCATCAATGACAGCGTGCAGTCTTTTGTAATAGTTGTCAATGAGGTCCCAAATTCTTGCAGGTGGTATAGCTGCCCATTCGTCTTGGCAAAATGCCTCCAGGTCATGCAAAGTCTGTGGTCGTCTTGCATGAACCGCACGTTTGAGAGCTCCCCAGAGTTGCTCGATGATATTAAGGTCAGGAGACTGTGATGGCCACTCCAGAACCTTCACCTTTTTCTGCTTTAACCACTGGAGGATCAACTTGGCCTTGTGCTTAAGGTCATTGTCGTGCTGGAAAGTCCAAGAGCGTCCCATGCGCAGCTTTCATGCAGAAGAATGCAAACTGTCTGCCAGTATTTTCTGATAACATGCTGCATTCATCTTGCCATCAATTTTCACAAGATTCCCCATGCCTTTAGAGCTCACACACCCCCAAAACATCAGTGAGCCACCACCATGCTTCACAGTGGGGATGGTATTCTTTTCACTATAGGCCTTGTTGACCCCTCTCCAAACATAGCGCTTATGGTTGTGACCATAAAGCTCTATTTTGGTCTCGTCACTCCAAATTACAGTGTGCCAGAAGCTGTGAGGCGTGTCAAGGTATTGTCGGGCATACTCTAACCGGGCTTTTTTGTGGCATTGGCGCAGTAAAGGCTTCTTTCTGGCAACTCAACCATGCAGCTGTTACCTGTGGGTTTTTCTTTGTATCCTGAACAGTTCTTCTGGCAGTTGTGGCTGAAATCTTTCTTGGTCTACCTGACCTTTGCTTGGTATCAAGAGATCCCTGAATTTTCCACTTCTTAATAAGTGATTGAACAGTACTGACTGGCATTTTCGAGGCTTTGGATATCTTTTTATATCCTTTTCCATCTTTATAAAGTTCCATTACCTTGTTACGCAGGTCTTTTGACAGTTCTTTTCTGCTCCCCATGGCTCAGTATCTAGCCTGCTCAGTGCATCCACATGAGAGCTAACAAACTCATTGACTATTTATACACAGACACTAATTGCAATTTAAAAAGCAAGGGTATGTAAACTGTTGATCAGGGCCATTTGGGTTTATCAAATCATTATGATCTAAAAAGGAGCCAAACAACTATGTGATAATAAATGGCTTCATATGATCACTATCCTTAAATAAAAGACATTTTTTTTTTTTTGCATGATCAGTTATATTTTCAAAATCAGTGCCAAAATTTCACAATTTCTGCCAGGGTATGCAAACTTTTGAGCACAACTGATATATATATATATATATATATATATATATATATATATATATATATATATATTTATTTATTTTTTTTTGTCTTATTGTGTATTTCTATATATACTTACATTTTCTATTTGCTTTTTATTTTTATTCTATTTTTTTAATATCTCTGTCTTGTTGTTCTTTTGTTTGTGCACTGGAAGCTTCTGTCACCAAGACAAATTCCTTTTATGTGTAAGCATACTTGGCAATAAAGCTCATTCTGATTCTGATTCCATTGCATCTATATTGGGTTAAGGTCAGGGCCCTGACTGGGCCACTCCAAAAAATGGATTTTCTTTTTTTGAAGCCATTCTGTAGTGGATTTACTTCGATGTTTAGGGTCATTGTTCTGCTGCATCACCCAACTTCTACTGAGCTTGACATTATCCTGTAGGATATCTTGATAAACTTGGGAATTCATTTATCCCTTGATGATGGCAAGTGGTCCAGGCCCCGAAGCAGCAAAGCAGCCCTAAATTATGATGCTCCCTCCACCGTACTTTACCATTGGTATGATGTTTTCATGTTGGCATGTGGTGCCATATTTATGCCATAATTAGTGCTGCCACGTGTTCATTCCAAACAATGCAACCTCAGTTTCATCAGTCCACAAAACATTGTCCTAGTAGCACTCTGGACTGTCAAGGTGGTCTTTGGCAAACTTCAGGCATGCAGCACTGTTTTTGTTGGAAAGCAGCGGCTTCCTTCGTGGTGTCCTGCCATGGACACCATGCCTAATGTTTTCCATATAGTAGACTCATGAACAGAGACTTTAACCAGTTGCAATGATTTCCTCAAGTCTTTAGCTATTACTCTAGGGTTTTTTTTTTTTTTTTTGCTTTTTTTTTTTCAGCCTTTGATTTATCTTGGCTGGACGGCCACTTCTAGGGAGAGTAGCCACAGTACTAAATCGTCTCCATTTATAGACAGTTTGTCTAACTGGGGACAGATGATTATCTAAGCTCTTTGAGAAAACTTTGTAACCCTTTCCAACTTCATGCAAAGTAACAATTCTTGATCGTAGGTCTTCTGAGATCACTTTTTTGAGATGCATGGTCCACATAAGCAGATGCTTCTTGTGAATGGAAAACTCAAAATGTTTGAGTGCTTTTATTAATAAGTTAAAGTAGCTCTAACCCACACCTCTAATCTCATTTCAATAATTTTATGCCAGGTTTGCCAACCCCTGATTGCAGTTAGCTTTTGTTGACGTCATTATCCTACGTGTTCACATACTTTTTACAAACTAAACTGTGAATGTTTGGAAAATGTATTCAATATGTACAAGATTAATACATTAATTATTGGGTTATTAGTTCAAACAGATTGTGTTTGTTTAATATTGTAACTTAGATAAAGATCAAACCAGATTTTAAGACACATTTATAGATGAATGCAGGTAATTCCAATGGGTTCACATATTTTTCTTGCCACTGTATAATGAGCTTACAAAAAAGTACTATGTTAGAGAGATGGTATCATATGGTAATACCATGATACTGTATAGAGGTGAGCGGTATGACCAAAATACATGCTAGTACATGGCCAAACTTAAGTGGACACCCCTTTCAAATTCACAGCTTTGGCAATTCCAGTAAATGTGTTAAGTTTTTGCCATAGCTTGCATCTGGCAATCGTAAACAGCCAACAGTTACTGTGTCTACACCAGATGTGAGCCATGGTATTCCAAAGCAAAAGCATCTAAGCAGAGAGCGGCTATTTTCAGAGACATCATTCAGTGGCGTTTGGATTTCTTATGACTTGTGGTTTTCTCTTTGGTCTTGTTGACTTTGCTTTGTCGTCATCATGCCCAGAACTGATAGTGTAATGAACATGTACTGGAATCTGAGAGCAGCTGTTTTGTTTGTGCCTTTAACACTGGAAGAGGTTTGTCCAAGAGATCAGAGAATAGACTGGCATCATGTTTCAAATTCAGAGGTCTAGTGTGCCAGTGTATTCACAGACATGTTTGTCATTTATTAGTTTTTTCATAACTTCATTTATTTGTATTTTTATTTTTTCATTTTTTATGACTGTGTAAAGGGTAATAGAGAGATTGGGATCGGTCCAGGGCACGAGGGATGGCGGCTTCTATGGCAGCCTTTCTTCCTAGGGGCCGCGGCGTGTGAGGGGAAGGGCGGCCTGGCATCCTAGCCTGTCAGCTGTGACACGTGCTGTCATCCCCGGTGACACATCTAACACATGCTGCGGTTCAGGGGGAGTGGGTCCGGTGCATATTTAATACGGCCGATACACTCCCTGCTCTGTTCCTGGACCTGCAAGGAATCCAGTGTGTGCACATAAGGAGATAGAATCTGGCTCCCCAAGGTGAGGCTTGCGCTACGTTTTAATGGCAGCTTTGATGAGGCTCTAATCACATCAGGTGCCCAAACGAGGCTTATTAAATTGCACCCCTTCTTTCTCCTGCCCACTTCTGTTGTGAGCCTGGCTGAAGGATGGCCCTTAGAGGTGGGACAATAATAGCTAGAGGGAGGGGTGGAAAATGTATATATATTAGGGCTGGGAAATTTAAAGCATTAATATCTGTGATTAATAATAATACGGTTAATTTAAATAGCGCTTTTTCCATGCTCAAAGCATTTTACAAGCAACAATATACATACACATCACAACAAAACAATAAAACAATACAGTATACAAAACACAACGGTGCCAAAGTATAATCTGGAGTGAAAATGTGGATTTGCACATGTCCGACCCATCAGTTCAAATGAAACGAGCAGTAGGGTAAAACATTACATGACCAGAGTAGTCCCTTGTTGATTTGGGGTACCAAGCAACCCGTGAAGACCTGCATCTCCCATCCCCCTGAGCCAAAACGAGTACAAACTCCAGGATACCAAATGGCGAACGGGAAAACACAGTGACGACAGGCACCACACCTCAAAATACCTCAGTCAAAGAACGTAGCAGTACCGTCTGCAGCAATCACGCTACAAACACCACCAGGAAGGAAGGCTGGTGGAATCAGGTAGGCGGGGTGAGACACTGCAGCAGACTAGTGGAGCGGACCAGCCCACTCCCACGCACCAGCGGGAACCACAAAAACAAGCAAAAGTCCATTGGAATAAAATGCAAGAGTGGCCATTTTATGAATGTGTTAAAGTTAGAACTAACTTTAAACAACTAACAACGAGACAGAACAAAACACAAACAGCTCCGATGTGAAGCGGCAGCCAAACACACACAGTGTACTCATGCCGGAAGTGACAGTCAACAGAATCAGCTGAACATATTACTTGACTATTTAACATGTAAAAAAAAAATACATAAAAACATAACGCAGTTAATGCAGGAGGGCAAAGGGGCAGTGGCATGGGCCTCTGTCGCCATACAGTTTTTGCTGTATTACTCAAGACTTGTGTTAAAAGGTGATTTGGTGTAGAAATGTTGAGTTATTTTTTGTGCTAGCTAATGTGTAAGAGTGCTAATTTGAAACAGTATCAGCTGATCTGTTTGCTGTGTTTGGATTGTGCTCACTATTAGAAGATTATTGCTGTGGTCTCATCATGTGAGTCAGAGAGATGTTAAGTTTTAAAAGCTGGAGAGACTTTTGTAGAAAATAATCTGTTTTCTGGAGGAATCACTCATTTCACTCACAGTAAACAGTCATAGACCTAAAAGTCAACATGAGATCTGCTGTGTCATACACAGTAGTGACAGTGTATGCTGACTGATAAGATCGCATGACTCTATGACACATAGTCCTGCTATAGTAACCACAAGAATAACCATGGTTTTTCTATAGTAAAACCATGGTTACTATATGTATACAGTGTACTGTATTAAAAGCATGGTTTCTGCCAAAAAAAACATAGTTAATTAACTTTTCTTAGGTTTTACTACAATATTACTAAAGTAAAACCATGATTTCTGTCCAAAAATTAACAAATAAATAAATAAAAACAATAACAACAACAACAAAAACATTAGCCTACAACAATCATGGTTATATTACTATAGGGAAATGCATTTTTTCTGCCAAAAACTATGGTTATTACAGTCTACAATATTGGTGGCACTTTATTATAATGTTACATTTATTAACATTAGTAAAGGCATTAGGTATCATGAACTTACAATGAACAATATATATATTTTACAGCATTTATTAATCTTTGTTAATGTTAGTTAATAAAAATACAATTGTTCATTGTTAGTTTGTTAGTTCATAGTGCATTAACTAATGTTAACATATAGAACATTTGATTTTAAAAATGTGTTGGCATATGTTAAAATTAACAGTAACCAAGATTGGGGGCCTGGGTAGCTCAGCGAGTATTGACGCTGACTACCACACCTGGAGTCGCGAGTTCGAATTCAGGGCGTGCTGAGTGACTCCAGCCAGGTCTCCTAAGCAACCAAATTGGCCCTGTTGCTAGGGAGGGTAGAGTCACATGGGGTAACTTCCTCATGGTCGCTATAATGTGGTTCTCGCTCTCGGTGGGGCACGTTGTGAGTTGTACGTGGATGCCACGGAGAATAGCGTGGGCTTCCACACACGCTACATCTCCGCAGTAACGTGCTCAACAAGCCACATGATAAGATGCGCGGATTGACAGTCTCAGACACGGAGGCAACTTAGATTCGTCCTCCACCACCCGGAGTCACTACGCCACCACCAGGACTTAGAGTGCATTGGGAGTTGGGCATTCCAAATTGGGGAGAAAATGGGAGGAAATAAAAAAAAACAAAAACAATAACCAAGATTAATAAATGCTGTTAGTTCATGTTAACTAATGTTGTTAACTAATGTTAACACATGGAACCTTATTTAAAAGTGTTACCATAATATTACTACAGTAAAACCATAGTTAAACTATCGTATTTGCATTAGTAAAACCATGATACCCACAAAATTATGATTTTTATTACCATAATTTTCATTTTCCTGTATTATCATTATGGTTTCACTACGAATATCATGGTTAAGATATGGTTACTGTTAAAACCATGGTAACCATGGTGAGGGAACACAAAACTTATTGCGAGGGCACGTAAAACTATTTCAGAAAAAAAAATTCCCTCCCTGTCCTCTCAGGAGCTCTGTATAAAACCGGTTAAGCGCATTTTTTTTTTTCTCAGACGGTATTCTAACCGTCAAAAACTCACAGCGTGGAATCCCTAGTGGAGACTTTCATGAATGTTTTTGACTGATGATGCAGACAAATCATTGAATCAGTGTTATGAATAATTTATTTTAAACTGACCGTTTGAACTGATTCACGGAAGTGAATCCAACTTACCATCTCTAATGCAGTTGCTACTAAAGTTTAAATCACAGTCAACAAATTCACTGTGAATATATAATGAATAACTGATGTATTGCCCAGCCCTAGTTTAGACTTGTCATAATAGATTTGCCTTCATTGATTTAATTGCATTAGAAGCACATAGTAGACAGAGCATTTGAAAGTGTGTAGGTGTGTATCCGCAGAAAGTGATTTTGTGGTCTGCCGGGTGAACTCTGAGACCTCCCGGTGTAGAGAGCATCAGTGATGTATTGATGTTCTCTGGGTTGGATGGATGGATGGATGGAGTAAATAATAGATGATGTCAGGGAAGAGGATAAGAGAGCCAGGGAAGCACTTTTTCACTTTAATAAACCACTCTTACTTTCTCTATCTCCCAAAATACCCCATCTTTTAGGGCAGCATAAGCTACAACTTAAAAACCTGTATATTGTATATTATTAATCATATAGTTGTGGGTGGGTGTTGAATGGCCAAAACAGACAACTGCTATGACGTGAGAACAACTATTAACCTAGGATGTTTTCACACTGTGTTTGTTTGTTCTGAACCTAAGTTTAATCCCCCCCTGCACCCCTCCACGAACCACCAAAAAAGATTATGTTGTATCCATTTTACAAAAGCAATAAAGCACTAAAGGTTTTGCTTTATTGCCAATATAGTCACTCTGCTGTTTGTTGTGCTGAACAGAACCCTTTAGCCATGACTATATTCACAACAGTATAGTGCAAGATCTCATACCTTATCACTTAATTGAAGTTATCAAAACTGCATAGTGTGAGTGGTGTATTTGTAAGGGCATTGCATATTTACTCAACATTCCTACGAACAAACAAAAAAAATAAAAGATTTAAAAATGGGCACTATCCATTGATGAGGCTGTAGTTTTGGAACTGACACTAGGCAGAAATACTACTTCTATAAATAATCCAATGAAGTTATTGACCATTACGCTGATCTCAAAATGGCCAAATATTGTCCTTGGCCTTGTTTCCCAATAACGATTGATATTAATGATTAAGAGTGTTTTCTAAGAGTGATTTTTTTGATCGTTCATTACTTTTTATGTGCGTTTCCCAAAGCTGCACTTAAAGGTGAAGTATGTAATTTCTGTGCTACTAGTGACACCAAGTGGAATTACAAAAATAAATTAGGCTATGTTTTCAAACAACCTTTGTCAACACCCCTTACACTCATCACGCCCTTTCGCACTCTCTGTTTCCCTATGAACAAATAGGCTATACTAAATAAAAGGTGGTAAACATTTAACGTCATAATGAACAAGACTACTATCATATATACACACCAGAAAGATGCCGGATTGAACAGCAGCTGGGTGAGCGGTAGATCCAGCGCATGAGGTAGGATGGCTCTTCTGGTAACTAGTAAGCATAACAATACATATTCTGAGTATCTTATGAATTTATCTGGAGATCAACAGTAACAGTCCAACTTGTGTGGCAAGACCTTAAGGCCCCGATTTACTAAAGGTTTGCATGTATAAAACGTGCAAACAAGACAACACGTGCAAAAAGGTGCAAGCTGATATACTAAAAAAGTACACTGAGGGTTGAGTCTTTTAGATGCGCAATAGTGCGTTCTGTCATTTTCTGCGTGTTTCCCTTGATGAATATGTAATTTGGGGCATTCCTCCCTTCGCACACAAAATACAGGGCGGTGTCAATGCAAATAGAGAAATTAGCTCCCGCAAAATGATTTATTAAGCCTGAAAGTCATTACGGAATTGAAAATTGTGAGAGGTATTTAATACGATTGAAAGACAGGTATTAATTTTATTCGGGTTGCGCACCATGGCTGCTGTCATTGTGGCAAGGCATAGACTTAGAGAACGGAGAATACAAAAGGCGTAGAGAGAGAATTTTTCGAAATCGTGTAAACGTTTTTGAAATGTCAGAGGATAAAAATAATCGAGACATATTGGCTATCCCGAAATGCCATTTTGGATCTTTTGGAAGAGGTCAGTGCCGATTTAGAGCCCCTCACACAAAGGAATCACGCATATATGTAATATATATATATATATATATATATATATAAAATACATAAATTATATTGTTTGCATTCGATTAAATTTAAAACCATTTCATTTATAATGTATTTGTGTTTTATGTTTTTGGGGAGAGCGCATACCCTCTTCAGCTCTTCCTCCTAACACCTGTTCTCAACCCGACCTCTCCAGCGGAACACAGATACAACGCAGACCATGTTCACACTAGAAACATTGTTGTGCGCACCTTTTGGCATACTGAAATGCTGCTTCCGTTCTCTGCATCTGCACCAGAGGGGCACTGTTGTACAGACCAAAGAAATTGGCTCAGATCGTGCTTGTCTGCTGCATGTTGCACAACATTGCCCTACACCATGGCTTGCAGCATGATGTGATGGACATGGGAAATGATGCTGAGCCCTGTGTTGTTCACCCACCCACCGCTGCTGGGTTGTTGTCATGAAATAATGTGATATGAAATCATTTCTCATGAACTTTTTGTGGTTAAAGTAAAATATTCTTTTGTTCAAACTTCACAGTCACATATGGCATGTCCTTCAAGGGAAAATAAAAAAAAACCAGTTGTAATATTAAAGTTATAATATTCAATCAAATTTCATATCGAGCTATGGCAACAAATAAATAAACAAAAAATAAGCTATGCCCGTTTCCCTTTCTTTGACATTTGCTTTTTAACCATTTTCCTTCTCAGGTTCCGTCCTCCTCCATGGGTGTCTGCCCCAAATTCCCTTATTCTTGGTCACTTCGTTGAAAGATTTGATGTGCTTGGTTGTGGTTGGATTAACGTTCCCTCGATCCCCCTTCTCAGATCACCCTATTCCGTTGTCAGAGCAGATACGGCGTTGACCATTTTTGCATAATGTGCGTCTATGGCCTGAGTGTCGTGCCTAATCCCTCGCAGCAAGGATGATGCTGTCTGCACCTCCTGTGTGATGGAGTACAAGCCATCTTCAAGGGCTGTAGACTGGTACTGTTGCTCTTTTAACAACTCTTTATCAATGTCCATGTCATGAACTGCTGAGCTGGATATATTTGTATTTTTTGAGGAGGTCGGGACCTCGAATGGAGGTGTTTTTTTTTTTTTTTTAAATACTGAATTATAAAGGAAGAACAATTTTAAAATCAAAATGCTGGTGCAGAAGCAGATGTCAAGTTAAAGTAATTTTCCTCTAAAAGTAAAAACTGTTTTGCATGTTTAAAGTCACTTACCTTGTTCTACCACCAATTCAAGGGTATTGTACTCAGCTGCTCATCACAAAAAGTGAGCTGCACCTGTTGCTCAATGCCGGTTAGAGGCAACACTTCTATTGACCCTCCACCTGTATTTATTTATTTGACGGAGGTTTTATTATATGCAGTTTTTTCTTTAGTTCTTCTTATGTCTTGCCACCTTCTCTTAACTTCCGCAGTTGTTCTTTTCATTTTACCCACTTCGTTGATTTTGTCATTTTGTCCCATATTAAATTTTTTGTGTAATATTTACATAGATGTTTTTTCTGTAACTCTCCAATGTGCTTATTCACTTCGAGTTTCAAATTTCATTTTCCATTTACTACGCGTTTCCTCCAAACCTGCCATGGCATTTCCTACAATTACCACACACAAAATCCGTCTTAAAATATGGGTGTGTCTAAATTATTTGCATGTGTGGATATTTGCACAGTTATTGTTAGTAAATCACCCGCAATACCCCCATGAAGCGCACACGCAATTTGAAAGTATGCACAAGCAAATTAACACCGGTAAATCGACGCCTAAGTGTTGCTTACCTGTCGAGAAATTTTTTTGCAAGTTTAGCATCTCCATCGAACACCAAAAATTCCCTCAAAGACCTCCACCTTGTAAATGAGATGCCAGTGTTCACTCTGATTTTACTCTGTTCTCTGTCTGTCTTTTAGCAAGTCTTCAAATTTTGGCTTTAACATCTATGGGCGAAGCTACATTTATTTTCCTCTGTAAGACGTCTGCCATGGTTCATACTCTCCCAGCTGAACAGCTTACTACAAGTAGCCACGCCCCAAATTCACCCTATAGGCTGCACTAGAAAATGATGGGTGGAGCCGAGCGGGCCACTCAAAATATAAACATCAATGTTTTGATTTATTTGTTTATACTTCTGGGGGAGATAAACCCAGGAATTGCTTACTAATAGTTGGCATTGAACAATAAATTGGGATAGTAGAACGTATTTTGACATCAGAAAAGACATACTATACTTCACCTTTAACATGGACGTGCTTTAAGTGCGACATAAGAGAGTCGCTGTTCGTCTGTGAAGTGCTGAAATGTGACAGTGTTGCTAATCATTGTAACTTCATTATATTTGTGCGGAACTTTAGAAACACGTATTATTTTCCTCGCTTGGAAAATTTTCACATTTCTTTTTCTTAAATACTCAACCTAATGAACTACTTTGGCTAATTAAATGTAGTTTTGTGATTCACAAATTCTGTGAGTCGAGGTGTAATTGCTTCCTTTGTCAGTAAGGACATAAGTTAATAGACTGCGGTTAGCCACTGAGGCGCTGTAAATGACCTGACAATGATAAAGCATTTATTGAATATAATGAGGTTCACCGTGTTGTCAGAGGAGAGCAAAGTAGGAGTATTATTCACAATAAACGACGCAGCGGGCAAAGACGTTCATCTAGCACGTTTATATAGAAAAACAGTTTAAATATAGTGCAGGCACTCACAAAAACAAGTTGTCGGTGTGAACAGCTCTAACTCGTCTAGTTGCACATATCTGTAAGTCTTTAAGTATATATGTATATATGTGTGTGTGTGCAGTGCAAAGATCTACAGTACTATTGTAGTATTACAGTTTGCTTGCTTTATCGACTGAGTCTGCAAAATATAATATAAGAGTAATAAAGTCTTCCATTTAACTTGTATCAGCCATATCACGAGTTTCACCTCTTAAATTGATAAGTGTAGTAAAGTACAAACATTAATAGGAGATAAAACACTTGATTATCATATTAATATATACTTGTAACTGGTGGTGGTTGAGGAGATTCAACTATTCTCTAGTGCTTTGAATGTATGTGAATTAATAAATGTAAAATTCATTCATTCATTCAAAATATGTAATCACAAGTGTTATCTTCATCGTGGCAAGTAATAATTTGGTTATAAATGTTTAATCGAATAACATAATATCAACATGAAAATAGCACGTTATGAGTGGGACTCTGCTGGTGAAAATCTGAAAAGAGTGATTACTGGCAATGACCAGGTAACCTCAAATCATGAGATTCTTTCATCTTCAAAACCAACCATTGATCTTTTTGTAAAATGTATATCAAAGTGCAATTGATTGATGATACTGAATTTTTGTATTTTTTTTTTTAATCTTTCTGGAGAACATCTCTCAAACCCCACTGCTTTGACTGTCTCTGGACCCCATTCTTAGTGACAATATACTTTCTTAATTATAAGGGGGTATTTGGACACTTGACTCACTTAATGCGTTTTAGCTATGTGATCATGAAAATACCAAGTGTAAATGTCCTCCAAGGTGGATTTGAGACGGATATAAATCCGATCACTCAAATCACCTTCTTTGTAGACTTGCTACACTATAAATATCTGGGGTCACTAACGATCCTATAAACTTTTGGTAATTAAGCAATTAGCAGAATTTATTTTTGCATTTTTTATTGTTACACTATTTATATGTGAAAGGTTAAGGACTAAAGAGGTGGGAGCATAACTCCAAAAAACAGATCAACACTGTTATACACTTTCAGGATTAAAGATTTAGAGTAAAGGCATCTCTTTCTCTATTTCGACTCTGAAACTCTGTGATTACCTCTTCATGATCTCACTGGACTCTCTCCAGTTACTGAGAGGAAAAGGTCACCACTACATTCCATTTCTGGCACAAAGCTCACTCCTGAAATTGAGAAACACAGTCTATTGTTCTGCTGCAGTTCTTAACCTCTCCCCCAATCTCTTTTGTATAAATTTGCCAGTTTAGATTTTAATAGGTAGAAACCACAGCAATTGAAAGATGTAGCATGTGTAATACATGTCATGTATTCATTGAATAGACAATTTGACAATTCACTGTCAAGCATGACACCCAGGACCTTAACTGTAGAGGACAACATAACTGTTAAACCATCAAGGCAGAGATTATAATTGATCTTATTTCTAGAAGCAGGCTCAATAATTACAGCTTCTGTTTTATATGAATTTAGCAGCTGGAAAATACTAGTCAACCAGTTTTAACAGCTGGTGTGTGTAATTTTATTTTATATTTTTCAAATACTTTCTCCTATCCCAGCTGTTTTGTAGAAAATAGTATAAGTAAACCAAAAAAACAAAACAAAGTGTAAACACTACAGCTCTCTGACACTCTTAACATTCCTCTGTTTGTTTTGAGCAACCAGTCCAGCCCAACACAACAACATTGGCTCAGCCAGTGGTGTGAGTTTGAGGCAGGACTATCTGTTCGTTTGAGCAATGGCAGATACGGGGTGTATTCATAAAGATGCTTGAAAACAATGTTTAATTTTGCAATTCCTTTTGTTGGTTCAAAAATTACATACTTCAGCTTTAATGCAATCCAACATTGAAAACTGTGAAATTTCATTAGGTCTAGAGAAAATATAGAGCTGTGTCATCAGCATAACAATAAAAGCTAATACCATGCTTCCTAATAACATTGCCTAAAGGGAGTATAAACAAGGAGAACAACAAAGGGCCTAAGACTGAACCCTGTGGCACACCAGGTTCGGCAGGTTTTTAATGTAAATTCAATATTTATTACAACAAGGTAGCACATGTTTTTATCTTAAACTACACAATATGCACAACCAGTGAATGTTAGGGATAGGAATTGCCACATACCTCCCGATTCAATATTACAGGGATATTTAGATGCTGATTCAATATGTTTTGCAATTTTTTTATTATTGTGATTTGATATATTTAGCTCTGTTGACCCCCTTTTTAAAATGTTAATTGAAGAACAGTTGTGTCTGACATGACATTTGTTTCACTCTGAAATACAAAATTTGCAGGTAAAAGGTACTAGGGATGTGCAGAACCACAATTTTTCATAATCGACTAGTCTGTGCATTGTCTGAGCTATTAGTTGACTAGTCTGTGTTAATGAACCCATGTATAATTAGGCTAAATTATGTCCAAGTGACCATGATCAGAAGCTTTAAATAGGGATATATGGACGTGAAGCTCAGCCTTTTAACAGGGTAACTAACGGATAATCAACAAATAAATAGGCTAAATAACTATAATCTCTTATCGCATAAAATATGTTTAAACAAGAAATACTCCAATACAGAGTGGTGCAAAACTGCTACTCCTAAAATTATTTTGTGTTCCTCAAAAATAAACCTGTGGATTATGCATAATAACAAGAACGTTGATTACAGTAGATGATCTGACATCCGACAGTGAACAAGTGACACTTTGATGGCTGTAGCAGTTGTGCATTAAAGGACTACATGTAAAGATTTAAAGAATTAAAAAAATATATAATTATATACTGTAATATATATATAATTATTTAAATATATTGTAACTTTTTATAATTATTTCATCATTACATATTGAATTATTGTTACTTGAGGGGCTTTCTCAGCAAATATTTGTTAATTGTGATTAATTCATTTAATTAATCAGCACACCATGTAATTAATTAGATTAAAAATTGTAATCGATTTACAGCCCTAAAAAAACTTTACTAACATTGTAAGTGAACCTCAGGGAAAGTAATAAAATAAATTTAATTAATGTAATGACCCCTTTAACTCAATAAGTGCTCTGACTGATGCAGTGAGTTTATCAATTTATTCAGTTCACTCTCACCAAAATAAAGAGTTCTGGCAAACTTGCCACAAATTCGCTCTCAACTCAGGTAAAATATTTTTTTTTAAAGCACTGCAGGAAATACATCTACATTTGTTGGTTGTTTTCTACGATGTTGTAAAATAAAGCCAAATTTTGAGGAAGAACTATTCTCTGGATTCAGTGTTCAATGTTTGGCAGGATATAGCATCATATTTTTGAAAGATAAGATTTTTTTTGAGACGCTTAGCAGCAAGTAAAGTAGAATCCACAAGCAGAACAAGTTCCGCTTTGTTCTGCTGAACAAACCAATTCGCAAAATTGTCTATGAAATCATCTGGACACATTTCTGCTAATATCTTCTAAGCTTTGTGTACAGCCAGTCACGGACTTACACTTGAAAGGGTTTTGTCATGCCTGTCTATTTTTCTAGTATCAACTATTTCAGATAAACCACTAAACATTATATAAAAACAAGGTAAACTATGGTTGGTCACTTTACATGCCGATCAAATGGTCTCTTCCTGTCTAAGTGGGCATTATTGGCCGGAATAAGAAATGAAGTGAATCAAACTTTATGCCAGTAGTCAAAAGTCTGGATATGTGACAATATCTGGCATGTGAAAAGGTTCAGATTTTAATATTAGCACTGGAACTGTAAAAATGTAAGTCATAAACTCGACTTGAATTGAGTGCTGAGTTTATTGTCACTCTTAACACTTTTCTAACACAATTCTCACCACACCACATCTTTTGTGATGATTACGTCAGCAGGTAGCTGAGGAGTATGATTTGTGGACCATGCCTCCCTTTAAAAGAAGTTCTGTTAATGTTAATGAGGTAACATGGCGGGATACATGATCAGCTTTTCTATACCTGCTGAGCCAATCAGAAATAAGAAAACTTACAAAATGATCAATGGGGAAATGGTTTGGCTTCCTGGAGATTGTGGCTCTTGGGATAAGTTTAGAATAGATTTTAATTTTTCCTAATTTCATCATTAAGTGCAGTTCACAACCTATTGTTCTTCCACAATGTGACGTACTGTAATGAGAAAAAGACAGGTCGGAACTTGAGTTAAATACCAGTATGAAGCCAGAGCATTCCAATGTAAACTCTTTATTTAGTTTAATATATAACTCTTCGTTATGGTGCGTTAACTACTGTTGATTATAAAAAGGCTGCATTACCTACAACAGTAGCTTAAAACAATGGCTTAATAACAAGCCTAGGTGACATCATCCGAAAAGGAAAGTGATTTCAGGGGCGGAGTAAGTTATTTGCCACCCACTTTTTCAGCCGTCTTGGTTCCAGAAGTACTTTTCCCATTCATTTCTTCCATAGGGATTTCATAAGAGTTGTAAGCCATGAACCAAACCAACCAGCTCTGAGGTGAATCACAAATTCACAACATTACAAACTTTGATTTGAATCAAAAAACTATTTGAAAATCGGACAAAAAGACAAGAGTGTGTACTCAACATCTTTCATAAGGGAATAAACTACAATCCCATGAAGCACTGCAAAATATTGTTGATTTAAAGTTGTTGATAATAAGTTTAGAAACAATATATTTTAATTTCATTGCAAAATATATAGGAAGAGTCTTCTTCGTATTAACATTATACCTGTTCACTGTATACCTGTTTTCTCCCCTTTGTGATTTTTGGAACCCAGTCAACTATTATATTATTGTAATATTATAATTTATTTTGATTATTGTTATTATTATTATTATAAAATAGTCACAATTTTCTGATTGCTATGCGGCCCAGTTAAACCAGTGAGTTCTAAACTGTCAAGCTTTTATTTTGGCGACGTCTTCATGAAGAGTTTGTGTGCTGAGCTCACATTCACAACAGCTGTGGTCCTCATTTTAACATCTCTTTCCACAGATACCAGGTGCCATGGGGTGTATTACTTGTATATTAACTTGTAGTGGCCAAACATATTTGGAATTAAGCAAAAGTGAAATTAAAGTGAATCTGGAGGGCTTTAAATATAATGCGCTCAGCACTCTTAAGCAGACGGAAACAAATTTGGAGCACATATGTTTCTCTGGGCATGAGATGAAGTTGTGGAGCACAGAACCGCTCAGAAAACACACAAAATTAAGATGCGAGTTCAAATCCAGGGTGTGCTGAGTGACTCCAGCCAGGCTTCCCAAGCAACCAATTGGCCCAATTGCTAGGGTGGGTTGAGTCACGTGGGCTACATTCCTCGTGGTCGCTACATGGTGGTTCTTCTCACTCTCAGTGGGGTGTGTGGTAAGTTTGTGCGTGGATGTCACAGTGAATAGTGTGAGTCTCCACACCAATCACAAGTGGTCAGATGATGGAAAAAAAAAACGTGATGGAAAAATGCGGTACCATTTTGTAGTTGTTGTTCATTAATCTTGTTTATTTTTTGTAAATAAAATAAATGTTACACAAAATCCTTCAGATAATTCAGATGACCAAATCCCATTAATTTACATAATTCTGTTTATTGAATGGTCGATTTAGATCATTCTTATACTGTTAAGGTGAAGTTCCTTAGCTGGTGTCCCGAGGTGGTTCCACCATCTAACATTCATAAACACACACATATACACCTTAAATGACATGTGATAAAAAATCGCCACATACTTTGGTGTCTTGTGTGAGGTCTACTTCATAATTGTGTAGTTGTGTGATTATCACTACACAGACAAAACTTTCATTTCCCCTTAGAGGTCCATTTTGCTACTTAAGGTTTCGCAGATGTATAGTACATTTACAATTTAACAATAGTCTTTCTTTTGGAAAAACTGAATAAAAATACTGATGAATCATCTTGCACTCATGAATGTATCCAAATTTTTGTCCCTCCTCCAACAGAGCGCAACTTTCTGGTTCCGGAAGTAAAAATCATATTTATTTTTGCCATAAGCGAATCTATTTTTAACAACAACATAAACCTTTAAAAACAGACCTTTAATGAGCTCAGAGGTTATTATTTGATGGCATATATGTGTCTGTTGAAGCCAACAGTCTGCGTTATTTCAACTTCATTTTTAAAATATTGTGGTTGATAGAGGAATTACTGGTAAAGAACTTCACTACCTATTAGGGCTAGGCGATATGAAGATATCGTGGAGAGATTTTGCTATATCATGTATATCGCAATTTTTAAATATCCATGTGAATATCTATGAGTGGGCAGGGATTCACATGAGACTGAAAAAGTTAAAGAGACAGGGACAGGGTTTTTTCAGCATTGAAAATTTCAATAAAATTCTGCAAATTCATTTTTGTTTCGCATTTCTTAAGTGCTAAATTCTCATCCGACGTGTGTGCTATCTCTGGAGCACACAAGTGCGCACAAGTCCAGAGACAGAAGAGCGCAGAGCGGGATCACTCGGGCTGGTCAAAATTGCAGCGCAGACCACAAAACTTATGTGACCCATTTGACTTATATTGACCCATTCTAACCACCACTGATGAGGAAAACAGATACTACCGATAGATATAATGGTAGCAACAACTTGCTACAAATAAATAAATCAATTGTTCCCTATCTGTCACTCACTCGACGTTGTGTCGATGTAGTGACACTAGGGGTCACACTTGGGAGCCCGAGACACCTCTGGTCTTTGATATAAGGCCAATGAAAATTGGCGAGTGGTATTTGCATGCCACTGCCCCCGGACATACGGGTATAAAAGGAGCTGGCGTGCTACCACTCATTCAGATTTTCTCTTTGGAGCCGAACGGTCGATGTTTACTGAGCTGACTGTTCATTCACCTCTGTTGGATCTGACGGCACATTTCAGCGGCTTCTCCCTCCTCTGCACTGGTGCACTGCAGAGAACGCCCCTGGGCGCTTCGGCAGAAAAAAAGAGAGTACATTTTTCTAAAAGAGTATATTTCTCTTAAAGAGCGGCACACAGGAACGTCTTTTTAAAGACGCATCTTTTTAAAGATGCCTTTCCATTTGTGTGTTATTCCTGGTTGCGGGCATTACCTCTCAACTTCAGACGGTCATGATCGCTGTCTTTCGTGTCTGGGCCCGGCCCACGCGGAGACAGCGTTCATGGATGGTTCATGTACTCACTGCGAGAACATGACCATGGCAATGTTGCGGTCGCGGCTTGCCACCCCAGCGGCTCCCCGCCTCAGTCCTTCTACCTACGGGTATGAGGTCAGTGCGGCTAGCCTCCGCCGGGTATCCCCCCGCAGACCTCCCATTCCCCAGCACGCTCTTCTGCCCAGATCGGGCTTCTGGATGAGTCCGCCGGCTCATCTCATGGCGAGTTCGACCTCTTGTTCAGAGCCCGCGAAGCTGATGAGCTCTCGAGCGCAGCATCGGAGAGCGGGCTTGTCCAGTTGGACGCAGAAACCTCAGCTGGGCTCCCCCCTTCGGGGACGATTGCCCAATCACAGGCTGATGCAGAAATGATGGACATGCTTTCCAGGGCAGCCGCGAGCATCGGGCTAGAGTGGAACCCTCCGCTCTCCCCCGAACCCTCGCGGCTCGATGATTGGTTCCTGGGCTCGTGGCGCCGCTCAAAGTAGCCACGCCCCGCTCCAGTGCCTTTCTTCCCGGAAGTGCACGAGGAGCTGACAAAATTGTGGGAGGCACCTTTTACTGCCCGGTCCCGATTTCTCAGCTCCCCCACCCTCAGTACCCTCAATGGCGGGGCGGCCAGGGGCTATATGGCGATTCTCCCAGTGGATAAGGTGCTCTCTGTGCACCTATGCCCGCAGAGTGCCGCCACCTGGCATGGATGCCCAAAGCTCCCGTCCAAGGCCTGTAGGTTCACGTCGTCCCTGACAGCCAAAGCCTACAGTGCTGCTGGACAAGCCGCCTCTGCCCTGCACGCCATGGCTCTCCTGCAGGTCCACCAAGCCAAGGAGCTAAAAGAACTGCATGAGGGTAGTTCCGCCCCAGATCTGATGCAGGAACTGTGCTCGGCGACCGACCTCACTCTCCGGGCGACGAAGGTCACGGTGCGGACTCTCAGGTGGGCGACGTCCACATTAGTGGTCCAGGAGCGCCACCTTTGGCTCAACCTGGTCGAGATGGGTGAGGCCAACAAGACACGGTTCCTTGCTGCCCCTATCTCCCAGGCTGGCCTATTCGGCAACACCGTTGAGGACTTTGCCCAACAGTTCTCGACGGTGAAGCAGCAGACGGAGGCTATCCACCATATCCTGCCCCGGCGCGGCACAATATCCCGCACCCCGCCTGCTCGTCACCAAGGGCATCCCCCTGCGGTGACTGCACCGGTTCCGCCGCAGCCAGCCCCTTCAGCCCGGCCCCGGCGTGGAGACCACCGCAGGAAGCAGATGCCACCCATCTCACGGCCGGCTGCCAAGAACCCACGAAAGGCTTCAAAGCGCCCCTGAGACAGGCGACCCAGGGTTGACGAAACCCACTGCCTTGGAGCTGGTAAGAAGACCACTCCATCCCCCGGTGGAGGGCCGGGAGGAGAATCTTTTGTTGCCTTTTCATTTGATTTCGCCACATACCCAAGTGGCTGCGGTACCCAACAGTTCAGCAAAAGAGCGGTTTCCTTGTTCCCTGGGTCATATACCCAGTGTGCCTGGCCGTCATTACGACCACCGTCCACCGTCCGTGTTTTTATCCTTGCAGGATAGGCGCTCCAGTGGCGGTCTCCCCAGCCCTGCATGCCCAGCTGTGGCACAGATCCGCCCCCGATGTGACAGTCTCCACGGGTTGCGAGGACAGGCCTCTTCCTCCCCATCCCAGGCTATTCCGGGGGTGGTCACAAGGAGCCAGGTAAGTGCTTCGATGTCCCTAAACTCAGCACGGCCACGACATGGTGTGGCACCTCGAGCTCCGCCCCGCCGCGAGGCCCCACCTGCTGGTACGTACGACGAGATTGTCCCTTTGGTCGCCCTTGTGCGGAGCTTGGATGCGTGGCTTGCGCTTTCCAATCCGTCGCGATGGCTGATCTGGACCATCCAACTCGGCTACGCAATTAATTTCGCCAGGTGTCTGCCCAGGTTCAGCGGTATCCACTTCACCTTGGTGAAGGACGAAAACGCTGTTACCTTGCGCGCAGAGATCGCCACCCTCCTACGGAAGGGTGCGATAGAACCTATCCCTCCAGCCGAGATGAAGAAGGGGTTTTACAGCCCAAAAAAAGGCGGTGGGTTGTGGTCAATCTTGGACCTGCGAGAACTGAACCGGGCTTTACACAGACTCCCGTTCAAGATGCTGATGCAAAAACGCATTCTGGCGAGTGTCCGGCATCAAGATTGGTCCGCGGCGGTAGACCTGAAGGACGCGTACTTCCACGTCTCGATTCTACCTCGACACAGACCCTTCCTGCAATTTGCGTTCGAGGGTCGGGCGTATCAGTACAAGGTCCTCCCTTTCGGTCTGTCCTTGTCCCCTCGCGTCTTCACGAAGGTCGCAGAGGCAGCTCTTGTCCCGTTAAGGGAGGTGGACATTCACATTCTCAACTATCTCAATGTCCTCTCGGGACATGTTGTGTGCACACAGGGACTTGGTGCTCTCGCACCTCAGCCGATTAGGGCTTTGGGTCAACTGGGAAAAGAGCAAGCTCCTCCCGGTTCAGAGCATCTCTTTTCTCGGTTTGGAGTTGGACTCAGTCTCGTTGACAGCGCGCCTCACGACGAGCGTGCACAGTCAGTGCTGGCCTGTTTGAAGGCGTTCAAACAGAAAACAGCGGTTCCACTGAAACTCTTTCAGAGGCTCCTGGGGCATATGGCATCCTCAGCGGTGGCCACCCCGCTTGGGTTGATGCATATGAGACCGCTTCAGCACTGGCCTCAGACTTGAGTCCCGAGATGGGCACGGCGCCATAGGACACATCGTGTGGTCATCACGCTGGTCTGTCACCGCCTCTTCAGCCCTTGGACAGACCTCACGTTTCTACTGGCAGGCGTTCCCCTAGAGCAGGTCTCCATGCGAGTCGTGGTCAAGACAGATGCCTCCAAGACGGGCTGGGGCGCCGTTTGCAAAGGGCTTAACTGCCTCGAGTTGCTGGCAATTCTGCTCACCCTGCGGAGGTTCCGGCCGTTGATCCAGGGCAAGCAGGTGTTAGTTCGGACAGACAACACGCAACGGTAGCATATGTCAACCGCCAAGGCGGTCTGCGCTCTTGTTGTATGTCACAACTCACCAGCCGTCTCTTCCTCTGGAGTCAGCAGCACCTCAAGCCGCTGCAAGCCACTCACATCCCGGGTGACCTCAACACTGCAGCAGACGTGCTGTCACAGCAGGTTACCCTCAGGGGAGAGTGGAGACTCCACCCTCAGGTGGTCCATCTGATCTGGAGTCAATTCGGATAGGCACAGGTAGACCTGTTCGCCTCCCAAGAATCCTCCCACTGCCCGTTCTGGTATGCCCTGACCGAAGCACCTCTCGGTATAGACGCGCTGGCACACAGCTGGCCCCCTGGCCTGCGCAAATATGCGTTTCCCCCAGTGAGCCTACTTGCACAGACTCTGTGCAAGGTCAGGGAGGATGAGGAGCAGGTCGTCCTGGTAGCACCCTACTGGCCCACCCAGACGAGGTTCTCAGAACTCACGCTCCTCGTGACAGACCCCCCCCCCCGACGAATTCCCCTGAGGAAGGACCTTTCTCAGGGACGGTGCACCATCTGGCACTCGTGACCAGACCTCTGGAATCTCCATGTCTGGCCTCTGGACGGGACGTGGAAGACCTAAGCAGTCTACCACCCGCGGTGGTAGACACGATCACTCAGGCTAGGGCCCCCTCTATGAGGCCCCTGTATGCCACTAAGTGGCGTCTGTACACTAAGTGGTGTTCTTCCCGACACGAAGACCCCCTGAGATGCGCAGTCAGATCGTTGCATTCCTTCCTGAAGGAGAGGCTGGAAGGGCGGCTGTCCCCTTCCACCTTGAATGTGTACGTAGCCTCTATAGCAACACACCACAACACAGTGGATGGTAAGTCCTTAGGGAAGCACGACCTGATTATCAGGATCCTGAGAGGTGCCAGGAGGCTGAACCCCTCCAGACCACGCCTCGTTCCCTCATGGGACCTCTCTCTAGTTCTTCAGGGTCTATAGAGAGCTCCCTTTGAGCCTTTGCAGTCAGCTGGAGGGCACTCTCCTTGAAGACTGACCTCCTGACTGCGCTCACCTCCATCAATAGGGTAGGAGACCTGCAAGTATTCTCTGTCAGCGAAACGTGCCTGGAGTTCGGTCCAGGCTACTCTCATGTGATGGAGAACCTGCAAGCGCTGCCCCAGGAGCAGGCAGACACAGCTCTGTCGTTGCCGTGTCCGGTGTGCACTTTACGCATCTATTTGGATCGCACGTAGAGCTTTAGGATCTCTGAGCAGCCCTTTGTCTGCTTTGGTGCACAGCAGAAAGGAAGCACTGTCTCTAAGCAGAGGATCGCCCACTGGCTCATTGACGCCATAGCTATGGCATATCACGCCCAGGACGTGCCGTCCCCAGTAGGGCTATGAGCCCATTCTGCCAGGGGTGTAGCGGCCTCCTGTGCAAGGGGTGCCTCTCTAACAGACATTTGCAGAGCAGTGGGCTGGGCAACACCCAACACATTTGCGAGGTTCTACAACCTCCAGGTGGAACCGGTTTCTTCCCGGCTAGTGGCACACAATACAAGCGGATAAACCTGAGATAGCCGGCCGGGTTTATCACTTGCACATAGCGCCTTTCACCTCCTCTGAGCTGAAGACGTGCGCCATTAACTCCCAGTAGTGTTCACAAACTATGTTTCCTGGTTGACTTCCTCCGAACCCTGTGGCAGTTGAGTTTTCGGAGAGACTCGCTGCCGGCCCAGTACATGCGCTAACTAAAAGCCCTGTTCTGGGGTAGGTGCTCCGCATGTGGCGGTTCCCTGTAAGGTAACCCCATGCGATGTATATCTTCCACTAATTTGTTTCCCTGTTGGCAAACTGCGTCTTCCTTGGGCAGAGGCCCCTCTGCCACAGTCTCCATGTTTGTAGTAACTCCTCCCCCGTTGGGTAGGACCTACCATGAGACTTCTCTACATGACAAAGGGCCGTTCTACACTCATAACCATGTTGGGGGAGATTATGTGTCGGCCTGGTGCGCTGGCTACGAGGCACACAGTTGTCTGCCCGTCACACTCCGCTAGTTCACGTAACACAGTTCAGCCAGTTGCGGCGTTTTGTATAGGGACCCCTAGTATCACTACATCGACACAACATCGAGTGAGTGACAGATAGGGAACATCAGGCATTCCCTGATGGAGAGAACGAGACGTTGTGTCCCTCTTGCCACAATGCTGAACTACCCGCTGAAATGGCCAGACCTTGTCTCGGCTCCTCAGCATAAAACCTGAATGAGTGGTTGCATGCCAGCTCCTTTTATACCCGTATGTCCGGGGGAGTGGCATGCAAATACCACTCGCCAATTTTCATTGGCCTTTTATCAAAGACCAGAGGTGTCTCGGGCTCCCAAGAGTGACCCCTAGTGTCACTACATCGACACAACGTCTCGTTCCCTTCCATCAGGGAACAGAGGTTATGCAAGTAACCATGACGTTTTTACATCTGGAATAGTAATATTTTCATAAAACAATGTTTGAATGCAATGTTTGCTTCTATAACTCTGATTAGAAAGCATTTTACTTTAATTTAGGTATAGCCAAACTTATTTTCTTTTTTGATTCAGCCATGTACTATCAATGCCTATATCGCCTATACTAATATCAATACCTCTATTAACCCTTGTGCGTCAATTAAAAAAAGTTACTCGGAGGTCCTTAGAGGACAAAAATGTCTGCGTCAAAAACTGCCATAATAATATTATATATTAATATTATTTTCCAATTTCAATTAGTTAATTTTTTTAACCAACATCAGTCCTGATCATAACTACCAAATACCAGTGTGCTTATATAATGTCACTGTTGTTTTTTTTATGAAAGTAATAAATAATAATTCAGTGTTTTTTTTATTTTTTATTTGTGATAATTTTTTGGATTATCACAGTCTGGTTTATGTCAATGATTTGCAACAACATTGATTTTGATGCATTATTATTTTTTGTGCAGTGTCAGATTAAAAATAAAAAAAATAAAAATAAAAACCACACTCAGTACCTTAGAGAGCAAAAATGTCAGCATCAAAAAACTGCCATAATAATTCCCCAACAAATACACACCTTTGGCAAAATGTATTCATTAGCTTTGAAGTGAAGAAAAAAAGTTAAATAAGTATATTAGTAAATAGCTGTGACGAATCTAAATGTGTAATTTATTATAATGGTTTAGCATGAAGTTTGTTTCAGTTTAAAGTTGTTAAAACTCTGATCATGTTCTGTAATTGCTGTTAATAAACATGACATCAACATGTTGGCATCAACATGAAAAAGACAAAAATGTCACTCAAGGGTTAATTGTTATTTTTTTCTTTTCTTTTTTTTTTTTTTTTTTTTTTTTTATCCTGAGGGTAAAATGCATAATTGTTAATTTTTTTTTTTTTTTACATTATTCAATTTCAGTTTTTGTTACGCGTTCATTTTCATGGTAACTAAATAATAAAATCACTAGATAAAAAAATAACTTTTAGAAATGATGTTTTTTTTTTTTGTGAGGATCGGTATGATTGATTCGCACATCCCTACTTTTAATTAGCTTAAATAGACATTGCAATGTCAGTTTTAGTGTGTGAGCCATTGTGGCTTTGTTTTATTCTGGGCAAATGAAATCTGAACGGCCATTTGTGCACCATGTTTAAATCCATCCACATTCCCAGCTGTAGTTGAGTCTGAAAAAGAACACTGAGGAGTTGAATCCAGACAGCTATAAAACACCACACCACAGCAGGAAGTTTCTGCTGGACTGGTCCACTGTCTCAAAGTTCATCCATTTCATGTGTCTTTGTGTTGTTTTTGCTTGGGTTTGGTGGCAGAGATGACTAAACCATTACAAGTGCACAGGGAGAATTTGAGAAGAAAAGAGAGCGATTAATTTGTTCTGCTGTTCAGAAACAATATAATACTGTAATATGATAGTGATATTGCCTCACCGCAGATGTAGCTGTTTTTCTTTGTCGGAAATGTGTGAATGGTTGTTAGGGGGTGATGTGGTGTAGTTGTTAAAGTTCTAGGCTGGTAACTGACAGGTTGTTGGGTCAAACCCTGCACAGTGTGACACATGAACTATCTCCATTGTACCTTTGATTAAGAGACTGATGAATATTAATTAGGTAACATACTGTAATGTTCGCCCAGCTGGGCCTGTACTAGGGGGTACAAGGAAAATCTAGGGGGGTAATGCCCCCAGCCCACCAACTGTGTTGGCTGTTTATCTCTTTACTAATCCAGTTTGTTTACCTCAAAAGTTGTTGTTTTTCTTTTTCCTATGCTTTAATTGTTTTATTCTAAGCGGATCTAGAAAAGTTGTGTGAAAACAAAAACAGAGAGAGAGAGAGAGAGAGAGAGAGAGAAAGTGGATACAGCACTGTAGCAATTGTGCTGCATGAGCCAAAAATTTGTGTTAGCATGCTGGATGGCCTTCAAGCAGAGAAGGACAGAGAGAAAGAACAAGGACGCAGAGAAAGAGACGAATGAACTAGGGAGGAGAGTGAATGAGAGGCATTTTTTTGTCCATTTGCGTAATGGAATGAACAGAGTTGCCTCTGAGAAAAAAAAAAAAAGGCACCGCACACGTACTCTCACACTAGAGCTGTTAGCATTAGCTTTGCTTTTCCTCAGGGCTGAAACATGCTTAACACAAGTACATGAACACTGTCGCTTCTAGCTTGATTTCACTCATCGTTGCGTACCAGAATATTTCCAATTCTCATTGCATTCTCAGCGTCTCTGCAAAGAGTGCGCTATAGCGGGTATTAGTGTAAACTACCGGCTGTTTTCACTTTTAGGTCAATCACTGTCATAGCTAGAGATCGACCGATGATCGTTTTACTGATGTTTTTAACCTAGGAAGGTCAAAAGTGCTGTTCAGTGCACTTCAGTACCAATTCGATACTAAAACAAAAATAATTCACGATACCAGTGTTCTGCAGTGTACCGATAGTACACAGTGTCGACTTAAAGGGATAGTTCACACAAAAATGAAAATTCTCTCATTATTTACTCACCCTCGTGGCATCCCAGATGAGTATGACTTTCTCCTGCTGAACACAAACAAAGCCTTTTATGCTGTCTTTATGTCCTTTTTGGAGCTTGAAAATGATGGACCCCATTGACTTGCTTTGTATGGATATACTGACATCATATCTGGTGAATTTTCAGTTCAAATATTCACAGCTTAAATATACAACTATATTCAATTAGAGTCCCCCAAAATGCAAGCACTGTTAATGCAATGTGTTTATTTTTCAACCAAAGACATCTGTAATATACTTCCATAATGTGTTCATCAAAATATCATTGTTCGTGTTGAATGGGACAGTGTCCTTTCACTGCATTGGCTAAGCATTTGCGTATGTTTGTGTACTTGCTTAGAGTACGTTTGTGTCCTTAGGGCTAAACCGAGGGAGCAATGCATGGCATGAGTTTGTTTATGTGATTTTAGGGCAGGAAGCTCAAATGATAAGGTTTAGGAAAGCGGACTGTAAGGTGATAGTCTTCTATTTTGGTTTGTGTGTCATTGTGTAATGTCAGCTCTTCTCTGGAGCTCATTGGCACCACAGACATTTGTAGCAGGAATGCAGTGACTGAAATGCAAGTCTGTTATCAGCTGTCTTCATATACTGTGTGTTTTTGTGTTTTCAGTTTACCAAATATCTCTTAAAGGAATAGTTCACCCAAAAATGAAGATGTTGTCATCATTTACTTGTGCTCATGTCATTCCAAAATACAAATCTTTCTGTCTTCCGTGAAACACCAATGGAAAAACACTACTGTATATCTTTCAGTGGAAGGATAACACTTGAATTTGGGTAGTTGACCTGTCCTGTGGTGTGTCATGCTATACTCAATCTAAAATTATTGTAAACAGCTTTTTGCTAATATTATGCATATTGTTTTTATGACATCAGTTGAGAAACTAAACAAGTTTGTACTTTAAAAAAATGAATTTTCAGGGCAATTAAAAATGAACTAATGAAGCCAAAAAGATTAACTATAAAAAAAGGCCAATTGCAAATATATATTTTTCTAATTACTAAAAGGAGTAATCCAGGTTCAATTCAAGTTCATCTCAATCGACAGCACTTGTGGCATTATGTTGTTTACCACAAAACATAATTTTCGACTTGTTCCTCCATTTAAAAAAGAAAAGAAAAAGGAAAATATCTGGGTTCCACTGAGGCACTTACAATGGAACTGAAAGGGGCCAATCCAATAAAATCAAATACTCACTGTTTCAAAAGTATAGCCACAAGGCGTAAACAATATGTGTGTTAACATGATTTTAGTGTGATAAAATCACTACTAACTTTTTCTGTGTAAAGTTACAGTTGAAGTCAGAAGTTTACATACACCTTAGCCAAATACATTTTAACTCAGTTTTTCACAATTCCTGACATTTAATCATAGAAAACATTCCCTGTCTTAGGTCAGTTAGGATCACTACTTTATTTTAAGAATGTGAAATGTCAGAATAATAATAGAGAGAATGATTTATTTCAGCTTTTATTTCTTTCATCACATTCCCAGTGGGTCAGAAGTTTACATACACTAGTATTTGGTAGCAGTAGAGCTGCCCCCGACCAAAGATTTTCCTAGTTGATTAGTAGGCGTTAGTTTAAGGCATTAGTCGACTAGTCGCACATTTATGATATTAATTTAATTACTTAAATATATATAGGGGGGCATCAGAAAATGGTTTAAGTTCCAGGGCTGAGAAAGAATGTTATAAGTGACATTACTCACACTGTTCTGCATTACAGACAAATACTAAACCATAATAATGAGCCTTTAAAATATAAATTTTACAAGCACACGCAAGAAGCGAGCTGCAGCGTCACCGGCAAAAGCAGTAATGATTCTGAATGTGTCGGAAAAACAGCCAGGAGACTGTCTGAACATTGTGTTAATTTATAGAGAGAAATGCACATTAGGGTTGTGCCAACAGACGATGATCTCGGGGATCGACGATGGTCAGAGTGATCGCCAGTAGCTGATGCCTTTGAAGATGTCAAGACGATATTTGGCTCATTTTCCCATGTATTAAATAATTATAATTATTAGGCTATTATTATTATTATCAAATTAATATTACAAATAATTTGCCTGTAGACACACAGACATGTTCTTGAAGAAACACACTTTATTATATTTTTAAGAACAGATAACAGAAAAGCGTCTATGTGCATGTATGTTTGAACGGAGGCGTGCAGTCTCATGGAATACGCGCATGTAGAAGTTTCTCACTCTTTCTTTGTTTCTGTCTTCTGAATTTTTTTTTTGCAAGAACAGTATCATCTATGAGTGCTGCAAATGACCTCATACATCTCAGCTCAGGAGGTGCTTTGAGTTCAGTTTGCTTTTTTCCACAGAGCCGTTCATTGTGACCAACTCTGCAGCCTATACATCTGTGATTAAAACATAAAATAATACAAAAACACATTCACCTCAAACCATGATTTATATTTGAGTGATTATTATCATAATTATAATTATTATTTTTTCATTTGTGTAAGTAATTTTCCGCCTGCATGTTTAGACGGATACTTGCCTGACAGTAAATGGAAAGGTGTATATATATATATATATATATTATTCTTTTATCGCTTCATTATTTTATTTGCTTTTTTGTTTCGTTTGGAGTGCAATTTGAATTTAGAAATGTATTTGATTTAAGTTTTTCATTTTTTAAATAAATTAATTTAATTTTCAATGCAAAATCACTAAAGCAAGAATATTCAGCAATCCCTCAGCCCCGGGGTTTCCGATGTAATTAGATATTGCAAATATTGTGAAGGAGGGAACAAAATGAATTTATTCACACACATGATGTATTTCCCGGACAATGATATTCCCGACCGGTAGCGAATGCACAGATGAAGTAGGTTCTTTGCCAGAGAGATGTTGACAACTGTTATAAAGCCATCTTTCAAAAAGTTGAGCACACATTTTAATTGCACTTTTTTTTTCTAGTTTCATTTGAATTTTTAGTTAAAATAAATAAAAAATAAAGATCAAAGTTTGAAATCAAAGTGTCTTGCTTTATTGTGTAGGCTTAACCTTAACCCTGCTTAATGAAAATTACCCCATAGTACCACCTAGCATCCAACCAGCGGTAATACCGTCGTTTTTCTGTGGAGTTTTTTCTGCGACCAACCGACCAATCAAAACTTGGTCGACCAAGACTCTTCTCATCGACTAACGTTTGGTCGACTATCAGGAGCCAGCCCTAAGTAGCATTGCCTTTTAAATTGTTTAACTTGGGTCAGATGTTTTGGGTAGCCTTCCACAAACTTCTCACAATAAGTTGCTGGAATTTTGGCCCATTCCTCCAGACAGAACTGGTGTAACTGAGTCAGGTTTGTAGGCCTCCTTGCTCGCACATACTTTTTCAGTTCTGCCCACAAATTTTCTATCGGATTGAGGTCAGGGCTTTGTGATGGCCACTCCAATTCCTTGACTTTGTTGTCCTTAAGCCATTTTGCCACAACTTAGGAGGTATGCTTGGGGTTATTATCCATTTGGAAGACCCATTTGCGACCGAGCTTTAACTTCCTGGCTGATGTCTTGAGATGTTGCTTCAATATATCCATATAATTTTCCTTCCTCATGATGCCATCTATTTTGTGAAGTGCACCAGTCCCTCCTGCAGCAAAGCACCCCCACAAAATAATGCTGCCACCCCCATGCTTCACAGTTGGGATGGTGTTCTTCGGCTTGCAAGCCTCACTCTTTTTCTTCCAAACATATCGATGGTCATTATGGTCATTATGGCCAAAAAGTTTAATTTTTGTTTCATCAAACCAGAGAACATTTCTCCAAAAAGTAAGATCTTTGTCCCCATGTGCACTTGCAAACTGTAGTCTGGCTTTTTTATGGCGGTTTTGGAGCAGTGGCTTCTTCCTCGCTGAGCAGCCTTTCAGGTTATGTCGATATAGGACTCGTTTTACTGTGGATATAGATACTTATCTACCTGTTTCCTCCAGCATCTTCACAAGGTCCTTTGCTGTTGTTCTGGGATTGATTTGCACTTTTCACACCAAACTACATTCATCTCTAGGAGACAGAATGCGTCTCCTTCCTGAGTGGTATGATGGCTTTGTGGTCCCATGGTGTTTATACTGCGTACTATTGTTTGTACAGATGAACGTGGTACCTTCAGGCATTTGGAAATTGCTCCCAAGGATGAACCAGACATCTGGAGGTCCACAATGTTTTTTTTCTGAGGTCTTAGCTGATTTCTTTAGATTTTCCCATGATGTCAAGCAAAGAGGCACTGAGTTTAAAGGTAGGCATTAAAATACATTCACAGGTACACCTCCAAATCAGTATGCCTCCTATAAGAAGCTAAATGAATAATTGTCTAAAGGCTTGACATCTGGAATTTTCCAAGCTGCTTAAAGGCACAGTTAACTTAGTGTATGTAAACTTCTGACCCACTGGAATTGTGATAAAGTCAATTAAAAGTGAATAAATCTGTCTGTAAACAATTGTTGGAAAAATTACTTGTGTCATACACAAAGGAGATGTCCTAAATGACTTGCCAAAACTATAGTTTGCTCATATGAAATCTGTGGAGTGGATAAAAAATTAGTTTTCATGACTTCAACCTAAGTGTACATAAACTTCTGACTTCAACTCTATATCCAATTTTACAACTTCGTTGCCATGATGATGTAATGCCGTGAACTCTGAAGCGACCATAAAAATGACGATTTAAACAATTTTGCAGCTCATATTATACACAAGTTTTAACAGATGAATGTAAGTGCTTTTATAAAATGATAAGCTTCAAATTTTTGCTTTTTAACCCCTTCAAAAACCCTTTTAACCCTAAGTGCCTCACTGTACCCTTGATTTTTACTTTCTACTTCCTTTTTTTTTTTTTTTTAAGAAAAGAAGGGATGGGTCGAAATGATTTTTTATGTTAATCAACATTATTCCACAAATGCTGTCAGCTGTCAACACTTTTCCTTAATTAGCAAAAATGAATAGGATCATTAGTGACCCAAGATATGTAATAGTGTCTCAATATATATTTGTGCTTCCATAAATCATGTTTTTATGATTATTTAATATCTGTAAAAGATAACAATCACAGGATATCTAATTCTTTGTTTATTATAAGATAAATGAGAACTGTATTCATACAAATGGCTACTGTATTGTGTAAATTTTCTGTCACTATGGTGAATTATCAGTATCCCATATGCGTGTACACAAACATATTATGAATGCTATTTGTTACTCATGGTGGTGCTGTTGTTTCAGTAATTTTAAGCATCATTTTGTTAATATTATGCATGTAGTTTTTATGACATTATTTTAATTGAGAGACTACATCGTTTTTGTACTTTTAAAAATTCATTTGTCAGTGCAATGCGAAGGGCAATTAAAAATTAAGCCAAAAAGGTGGAAAAAACTTACAAGAAATGGTGAATAGCATCTAAAATATACACTTCCCCTGATGCATTCTAACCTAAAATCTTTGTTGATTAAAAATGTTTTTTTTTTAAAGTTTACAGACATTTGATGTGTCATCTACCCATTGCTTAGTAAAATAATGTTTTAATGAAAATATGTGCCCTTAATATTTTTTTATGTAGTAACCATTTTATAAAAGCTATAAGGCACTTGAGGCCATGCTATATTGAGAATATACTGTGTGTCATTTTTGCCGTGACTAAAGTATATTCCCAACATACTGTAACACCACCTTTCATACCTCTTTGCTTAAATTGGAAATTATTTTTGTGCACATTTAACTAGAGCTGCATGATTATGAAAATAATCGAAATTGTTGATTATTTTATTTGATATTGTAATTATGGTTTAATTTAAAATTAATACAATTTCTATTAAAGAACTTATTTTGTGTGGGCATCTGCATGCTCTATTCTTTATGTAGGTAAACATCTAAAACAAGCTGAGAACTGTTTCTGAATAACTGTATTGCTTTTTTATACTAGAAGAATGAAAAACAGAACTATCGTTAACATTTTAAATAAACATGTAGTATAACACACAAAGGGAGTAACCGATGTTAAAATGCTCAACCACCCCAAACAGTGTGTTGTAAATAGAACATTTTTGACGCAACAGGAGTATACCTAAATGGAGAGCTGCAATTGCAGTCTTGATTATTTATTTGATTAATTGTGCAGCCCTGCATGCAACACGATGAATTCTGCCTGTGTTGTTGGTTCAAGTAGAAACAGACAGAAACAGAACAATCTGACGTAAAACGGTGATGCTCGAAGCCAAAGAATTACAAACAAAAGTGAGCAGCCACCAGTTATATGAGAGTATTTCTGTTTGAAAAGAGTTATGAGCAGACAGGAGTTATGAAAGTGGATAGAGTGAGGCAGACATGAAAAGAAAAGAGTGGAAGAGAGCAGGCCAGCACAGCTCGTTACATAACCGCTCTGAATGAGGCAGATCAGGGCCATTCAAGGTGAGGGCGAGTCACATGACAGCCTGCTTTCAATATGGATACAGATGAATATATAAATCTAATATTTAGACAATTAATAAAATATTCTTTCTTCATCATTTAATTAAGTCAATATTTGATTAGATTATATCATAATTTTTTTTTAGCATTTTATTTTTTTCCCTGACGTCCACTAATAATATAAATCAAGGTTTTTCTTTACTATTTTCACCCTGTCTCTGATTCTTAAAGGAATAGTTCACCCAAAAATGAAAATTCTGTCATCATTTACTCTCCCTGGTGTTGTTCCAAACCTGGGGTTCATTTCCCAACATAGTTCATGATATGGTGTTTCCAGAAAAACCGTAGTTTCAATGAAAATTCGGAAACAGTATCGCAAAGTTGTGTGGTTGGAACTACAGCTCTTAACCTGTAGTAAGAAGCATAGTTCCCTATCTGTCACTCACTCGACATTGTGTCGATGTAGTGACACTAGGGGTCACTCTTGGGAGCCCCAAACACCTCTGATTTTGAAAAAAGGCCAATGGAAATTGGCGAGTGGAATTTGCATGCCACTCCCCCGGACATACAGGTATTAAAGGAGCTGGCTCGCAACCACTCATTCAGATTTTCTCTTCGGAGCCGAACGGTTGCATTCAGTGCACTGAATTCAATCCCTCCAATATTCACCTGAAATTGCTGGATCTACGGCGCATTTCAGCGGCTTCTCCCCCTCTGCACCCGTGGAGTGCAGAGAACACCCCTGGGTGCTTCGGCAGAACAAAAAGAGTATATTTTCTATCTAAAAGAACGTGACTATGGCACCGTTGTGGTCGCGGCTTTCCTTCGTAAGAGGTCAAGCCACCCAAGCGGCTCCCCGCCTCAGTCTTTCCTATGGGTATGAGGCCGCGTCGGTTATCACTGGGGGCAATTTGGGGTCTTCAGTGGGAGCACCTCCACCGGGTAATCCCCCACAGACCTCCCATTCCTCAGCATGCTCGCTTGCCCCGATCGGGCTCTGGGATGAGACCACCGGCTCGTCTCAGGGCGAGTTCGACCTCTTATTCGGAGCCCAGGAAGACGATGAGCTCTCGATCGCAGCATCGGAGAGTGGGTTCGTCCAGTCTGACGCGGAGGCTTCGGCTGGGCTTCCTCCTTCGGGTATGGTCGCCCAGCCTCAGGCAGACGCGGAGCTGACGGACATGCTTTCCCGGGCGGCCGCGAGCGTCGGGCTAGAGTGGAACCCTCCACTCTCCCCTGAAACCTCGCGGCTCAATGATTGGTTCCTGGGCCCAGAGCGCCACTCACGGCCGCACCCCGCCCAGGTCCCTTTCTTCCCAGAGGTGCATGAGGAGCTGACAAGATCGTGGGGGGCACTTTTTACTACCCGATCCCGGTCTTTCAGATCCCCCGCTCTCACTACCCTCGATGGTGGGTCGGCCGGGGGTATAAGGTGATCCCCCTGGTGGATAAGGCGCTCGCGGTGCTCTTGTGCCCGCAGAGCGCCGCCACCTGGCACAGGCACCCGAAGCTCCCGTCCAGGGCCTGTAGGTTTACGTCGTCTCTGATGACTAAGGCCTACATTGCCGCTGGACAAGCCGCCTCTGCCCTGCCCGCCATGGCTCTCCTGCAGCTACACCAAGCCAAGGCACTAAAAGAGCTGCACGAGGGTAGTTCTGACCCGGGATTGATGCAGGAACTGCGCTCGGCGACCGACCTCGCTTTCCGGGCAACGAAGGTCACGGCGCGGTCTCTTGGGCAGGTGATGTCCACCTTGGTGGTCCAGAAGCGCCATCTTTTGGCTCAACCTGGTTGAGATGAGAGAGGCTGACAAGGCGTGGTTCCTTGACGCCCCCATCTCTCAGGTTGGCCTGTTCGGCGACACCGTCGAGGACTTTTCCCAGCAGTACTCGGCAGTGAAGCAGCAGACGGAGGCTATTCAACACATCCTGCCCCGGCGCGGCTCAAGACCCTGCACCCCGTCTGCTTGTCGCCAAGGGCGTCCTCCTGCAGCAACAACACTGGCCCCGCCACAGCCCGCCCCGGCATGGAGCCCACCGCAGGAAGCAGACGCCACCCGTCTCACGGCCGGCCACCAAGAACCCGAGGAAGGCTTCGAAGAGCCCCTGAGAGGGGCGACCCAGGGACGAGGAGAACTGCTACTCTGGAGCTGGTGGACAGACCACTCCATCCCCTGGTAGAGGGCCGGGAGGAGAATCTTTTGTTTCATTTTATTTCACCGCATACCCAAGAGGCTGCGGTACCCAAAAGTTCAACAAAAGAATGGTTTTCTTGTTCCCAGGGTCACATATCCGGTGCGCACGGCCGTCATCACGACCACCATCCACCATCCCATTTTGGCAGGTTTGGCGCCCCAGTGGTGGGCCCCCCACCCCTGCGCGCCCAGCTGTGGCACGAACACACCCACACCGGGTTGGTTCCGATGGACTGCGGGGATGATATTCCTCCTCCCCCCTCCCGGCCAATCAAGTAAGTGCTTCGATGAACCTGGACTCAGCATGGCCACGGGGCTTGAGCCCCCTCAACGTGGCGCCTCAGGCACTGCCCCGCCACGAGGCCCCACCCGCCGGTACGTCCGACGTGATTGTCCCTTTGGTCCCCCTTGCCCGGAGTTTGGACGCGTGGCTTACGCTCTCCAACCCATCGCGATGGCTGACCTGGACCGTCTGACTCAGCTATGTGATTCAGGTCACCAGGCGCCCGCCCAGGTTCAGCGGCATCCGCTTCACTTCGGTGAAGGGTGAGAACGCCACTACCTTGCGTGCGGAAGTTGCTACCCTTTTATGGAAGGGTGCGATAGAGCCTGTCCCTCCGGCCGAGATGAAGAAAGGGTTTTACAGCCCCTACTTCATCGTACCGAAGAAAGGCGGTGGGTTGCGGCCAATCTTGGACCTATGAGTACTGAACCGGGCTTTGACGCAAAAACGCATTCTAGCGAGTGTCCGGCATGAAGACCCTTCCTGTGGTTTACTTTCAAGGGCCGGGCATACCAGTACAAGGTCCTCCCCTTTGGCCTGTCCTTGTCCCCTCGTGTCTTCACAAAGGTCGCAGAGGCAGCCCTTGCCCCGCTAAGGGAAGTGGGCGTCCGCATCCTCTACTATCTCTATGACTGGCTAATCCTAGCTCACTCTCGGGATGTGTTGTGTGCGCACAGGGACCTGGTGCTCACGCACCTCAGCCGGCTGGGGCTTCGGGTCAACTGGGAAAAGAGCAAGCTCTCCCCGGTTCAGAGCATCTCTTTTCTCGTTTGGACTCAGTCTCAATAACAGTGCGCCTCACGAACGATCGCACACAGTCGGTGCTGAACTGTCTGAAGGTGTTCAGACGGAGGACAGCGGTTCCACTGAAACTTTTTCAGAGGCTCCTGGGGCATATGGCATCCTCAGCGGTGGCCACACCGCTCGGGTTGATGCATATGAGACCGCTTCAGCACTGGCTTCAGACTCGAGTCCCGAGATGGGCATGGCACCACGGGACACATTGCGTGGTCGTCACGCCGATCTGTCACCGCCTCTTCAGCCCTTGGACCAACCTAGCATTTCTATGGGCAGGGGTCCACCTAGAGCAGGTCTCCAGGCGCATCGTGGTTACGATGGACACCTCCAAGATGGGCTGGGGTGCCGTATGCAATGGGCACACAGTCGCCGGCTCTTGGACTGGCCCGCGGCTGCGTTGGCACATCAACTGCCTCGAGTTGTTGGCATTACTGCTCGACCTGCGGAGGCTTCGGCTGTTGATCCAGTGCAAGCATGTGTTGGTCTGGACGTACTACACGGCAACGGTAGTGTACATCAACCACCAAGGTGACCTACGCTCCCCTTGCATGTCATAACTCGTCCGCGTCTCCTCCTTTGGAGTCAGCAGTTCCTCAAGTCTCTGCGAGCCACTCACATCCCGGGCGACCTCAACACCGCAGCGGACGCGCTGTCATGACAGGTTATGCTCAGAGGAGAGTGGAGACTCCACCCCCAGGTGGTCCAGCTGATTTGGAGTCAATTCGGTCGAGCACAGGTAGACCTGTTTGCTCCCCGGGAATCCTCCCACTGCCTGCTTTGGTACGCCCTGACCTGGGTGGTAGACACGATTACTCAGTCTAGGGCTCCCTCTACGAGGCACATGTATGCCTTGAAGTGGCATCTGTTCGCTAAGTGGTGTTCTTCACGACGCGTAGACTCCAGAGATACGCAGTCGGATCGGTGCTTTCCTTCCTGCAGGAGAGGCTGGAGGGGCAGCTGTTCCCCTCCACCTTGAAGGTAGCCGCCATTTCGGCACATCACGATGCAGTATATGGTACGTATTTGGGGAAGCACGACTTGATCATCAGGTTCCTGAGAGGTGCTAGGAGGTTGAATCCCTCCAGACCCTGCCTCATCCCCTCGTGGGACCTCTCTGTAGTCCTTCGGGGTCTACAGGGAGCTCCCTTCGAGCCCCTAGAGTCAGTTGAGCTAATGGCACTCTCTTTGAAGACTGCCCTCCTGACTGCGCTCACTTCATCAAGAGGGTAGGGGACCTGCAGGCGTTCTCTGTCAGCAAAACGTGCCTGGAGTTTGGTCCGGGCTACTCTCACGTGATCCTGAGACCCCGACCGAGCTATGTGCCCAAGGTTCCCACGACCCTTTTTAGGGATCAGGTGGTGAACCTGCAAGTGCTGCCCTGGGAGGAGGCAGACCCAGCCTTGGCATTGCTGTGTTTGGTGCATGCTTTATGCATCTATTTGTGTCGCATGCAGAGCTTTAGAAGTTCCGAGTAGCTCTTCTCCGTATGTCTGGGGGAGTGGCATGCAAATTCCACTTGCCAATTCCCACTTGACTTTTTTCAAAATCAGAGGTTTTTGGGGCTCCCAAGATTGACCCCTAGTGTCACTACATTGACACAATGTCATGTTCCCTCCATCAGGGAACGGAGGTTACGAAAGTAACCAGGACATTTCTTGTCAGTTTTCTGTGTGGACATCATTTAACTTTGCTGAGACTTCAATAACTTTTATCCATATATATATACACTATATTGCCATAAGTATTCGCTCACCCATCCAAATAATTGAATTCAGGTGTTCCAATCACTTCCATGGCCACAGGTGTATAAAATGAAGCACCTAGGCATGCAGACTGCTTCTACAAACATTTGTGAAAGAATGGGCCGCTCTCAGGAGCTCAGTGAATTCCAGTGTGGTACTGTGATAGGATGCCACCTGTGCAACAAGTCCAGTCGTGAAATTTCCTCGCTACTAAATATTCCACAGTCAACTGTCAGTGGTATTATAACAAAGTGGAAGCGATTGGGAATGACAGCAACTCAGCCACGAAGTGGTAGGCTACGTAAAATGACAGAGCGGGGTCAGCGAATGCTGAGGCGCATTGTGCGCAGAGGTCGCCAACTTTCTGCAGAGTCAATCGCTACAGACCTCCAAAGGTCACGTGGCCTTCAGATTAGCTCAAGAACAGTGCGTAGAGAGCTTCATGGAATGGGTTTCCATGGCCGAGCAGCTGCATCCAAGCCATACATCACCAAGTGCAATGCAAAGCGTCGGATGCAGTGGTGTAAAGCACACCGCCACTGGACTCTAGAGCAGTGGAGATGCGTTCTCTGGAGTGACGAATCACGCTTCTCCATCTGGCAATCTGATGGACGAGTCTGGGTTTGGCGGTTGCCAGGAGAACAGTATTTGTCTGACTGCATTGTGCTAACTGTGAAGTTTGGTGGAGGGGGGATTATGGTGTGGGGTTGTTTTTCAGGAGCTGGGCTTGGCCCCTTAGTTCCAGTGAAAGGAACTCTGAATGCTTCAGCATACCAAGAGATTTTGGACAATTCCATGCTCCCAACTTTGTGGGAACAGTTTGGGGATGGTCCTTTCCTGTTCCAACATGACTGCGCACCAGTGCACAAAGCAAGGTCCATAAAGACATGAATGAGCGAGTTTGGTGTGGAAGAACTTGACTGGCCTGCACAGAGTCCTGACCTCAACCCGATAGAGCACCTTTGGAATGAATTAGAGCGAAGACTACGAGCCAGGCCTTCTCATCCAACATCAGTGTCTGACCTCACAAATGCGCTTCTGGAAGAATGGTCAAATATTCCCATAAACACACTCCTAAACCTTGTGGAAAGCCTTCCCAGAAGAGTTGAAGCTGTTATAGCTGCAAAGGGTGGGCCAACGTCATATTAAACCCTATGGATTAAGAATGGGATGTCACTTAAGTTCATATGCATCTAAAGGCAGATGAGCAAATACTTTTGGCAATATAGTGTATATATATATATATATATATATATATATATATAATGTACACACTGGCTGCCAAAAGTTTGGAATAATGTACAGCTCTTATGGAAAGAAATTGGTACTTTCATTCACCAAGTTGGCATTTCATTTTTAATTGACTATATCACAATTCCAGTGGGTCAGAAGTTTACATACACTAAGTTAACTGTGTCTTTAAGCAGCTTGGAATATTCCAGAAAATGATTACTGATAAGCTAATTGGCTAATTTGAGTCAACTGAAGGTGTCCCTGTGGATGTATTTTAAGGCCTACCTTCAAACTAAGTGCCTCTTTGCTTGACATCATGGGGAAATCAAAAGAAATCCACCAAGACCTCAGAAAAAAAAATGGTGGACTCCTTGGGAGCAGTTTCCAAATGCTTGAAGGTACCACATTCATCTGTACAAACAATAGTACGCAAATAGAAACACCATGGGACCACGCAGCCATCATACTGCTCAGGAAGGAGACGCATTCTGTCTCCTAGAGACAAACGTAGTTTGGTGCGAAAAGTGCAAATCAATCCCAGAACAACATTGTGGACCTTGTGAAGATGCTGGAGGAAATAGGAAGACAAGTATCTATATCCACAGTAAAACAAGTCCTATATCGATATAAACTGAAAGGATGCTCAGCAAGGAAGTAGCCACTGCTCCAAAAGCACCATAAAAAAGCCAGACTACAGTTTGCAAGTACACATTGGGATGAATATTTTACTTTTTGGAGAAATGTCCTCTGGTCTGATGAAACAAAAATTTAACTTTGGCCATAATGACCATCATTATGTTTTGAGGAAAAAGGGTGAGGCTTGCAAGCCGAAGAACGCCATCCCAACCATGAAGCATAGGGGTGGCAGCATCATGTTGTGGGGGTGCTTTGCTGCAGGAGGGACTGTTGCACTTCACAAAATAGATGACATCATGAGGAAGGAAAATGATGTGGATATATTGAAGCAACATCTCATTACATCAGCTAGGAAGTTAAAGCTTGGTCACAAATGGGTCTTCCAAATGGACAATGACCCCAAGCATATCTCCAAAGTTGTGGCAAAATGGCTTAAGGACAGAAAAGTCAAGGTATTGGAGTGGCCATCATAAAGCCCTGACCTCAATCCGATAGAAAATTTGTGGGCAGAACTGACTCTGTATCCCGAGAACTTAAAAAAGGAATTAATAATTCTGTGGAGGCAAGGCATAGATCTAATGGGGTCAGAGACGAATAATAAAATATCATGTGCGTAATGCAAAAGCTTATGCGCCATACCTCCCGCCACCACCCCTGGAAAATCATCTTCCCTTCTTATCGTGGCTGCTAATGGTTCCAGGGCAAGACAGAACAATAATGGGGAAAGAGGGCAACCCTGCCAGGTGCCCTATCCAGAGTAAAATAATCAGAAATTAATCAATTTGTTTGTACCGCCGCTACCTTGTGTCTATAAAGTAACTTAATCCATCCAATAAAAGTATTCCCAAACCCATATATTTCCAAAATTTTAAAAAGATAATCCCATTCTACCATATCAAACTCCTTTTCGGCGTCAAGTGAGATGGCCGCGACCGGAGTCTGATCATTCGCCACTGACCACATAATATTGATGAAATGCCTAATGTTATCAGAAGAGCTGTGGCCCCGAATAAACCCCACCTGATCTATATGTATAAGGGATGTCATAACTTAATCGGTTAGCCAGAATTTTTTACAATATTTTTATGTCTACCTGGATCAGGGAAATTGGACGGTAACTCTTACACTCGCTTGGATCTTTGTCCTTTTTAAGAATCAGACTGATCCGGGCTTGTGTCATGGTTGGCTGAAGCTTTCCATTCTTTAATGATTCCTTATAAACTTCTAACAAAAGTGGAGCCAGTTCTGTAGCATAAGATCTAAAAAATTCAGCGGCAAAACCATCAGGCCCATTACCTCGCCAAGCTCTTCCAAGGTTATCTCAGAATCAAGATAATTTTTTTGCTCAGTCATCAGTTTAGGGAGATCTAATGGTTCCACAAAGTTTCTAATATCTGCATCAGTTGACGAAGATGTGGAATTATAAAGATCAAGATTTCTTCAAAAGCATTATTAATATAAATGGCTGAGGTAAAGATTTCACCACCAGCAGATTTCACTGAGGGAATGGTAGAAAAAGACTCTCTCTGATTTATATATCTAGCCAAAAGCTTCCCTGCTTTGTCCCCCAATTCAAAATATGACTGTCTTGCCCTGAATAACCAAAACTCCACCTTCTGCAACAAAATAGTGTTATATCTGTATTTCAATTGGGTCAATTCTCTGAGGCCATCAGACGACATTTTGTACTTCAGTTCTGTCTCGTTACTTTTAATATTCTCTTCCAACTCCACGAGTTCTTGTGCTTTGGATTTTTTTATGAATGAGGCATACTGTATTATCTGACCCCTAAGAACCACCTTAAGTGACTCCCAAGCCACGCCCACTGAGGATACTGAGGACCAGTTGGTCTCCATATAAACATTGATTTCAGCCTTTAACATTTGTTGGAAATCAGGATTTTGCAAAAGGAATACATTAAAGTGCCATCTATATGATTTATTTTTCTCCATATGTGGAATCACCTCTAAATTCACCAGGGCATGATCTGAGACAAAGATGTTTCCAATTGAGCAATCAACGACAGAAGAAATGAGGGACTTAGATATATAAAAAAAAAAAAAAATCTATTCTAGAATAAATCTTATGGTCTGATGAAAAAAATGTATAGTCCCTGCCAAATGGGTTCTAAAGTCTCCAAATATCTGTAAGACCAAGATGTTTACACATCCTGTGAAGTGTCAGTGTTGCTCTAGGGGGCTTGCACACTTTTACTTCACTATGATCAATGACTGAGTCCATCAATAGATTAAAGTCTCCTGCCAATATTATATCATGAGGGGTGCCAGCAGCTTGCAACATCCCTTCAAGATCTATAAAAAAGCCCTTATCAGCATTAGGTGTGTAAATATTAGCCAAAATCAACCTTTGCCCCTGAATTTCTGCTAAAACAATAATGACTCTTCCTAATTTATCTTTAATCTGTTTGAGACATTTGAATTGTAGATGCTTACTTATCAGTGTAATGACTCCCCTGCTCTTACTTGAGCCAGCACTAAAGAAAACAAGTCCACCCCATATCTTCCCAAATTTTTCAGCTTCCTGCGGTGAAAGATGTGTTTCTTGAAGAAACACTATATCATATTTCTTACGTTTAAGAAAAGAAATAACCTTCCTTCTTTTTATGGGGTGCCCCAACCCATTCACATTCCACGTGGAGAGAATCCACATACTAACATTTTACATTTTGATATATTAGAAAAAATAAATTGTGTGTCAAAAATAAAATGATAAAGACCACATTCCAACATTAGTGCCACAGTCAGACCCTTAACTTCCCCCAGAACCAAACAAACAGATAAAAGAAAAACGTGCACATTAACCCCGCACACGACAGTTCCAACTGGCGTCCATCTTGCGTCCATATATATGTGTCTTTTAATGTTTCCAGAGCCAGAGGATTTAGAATTCTTTTACATATTGTCTTCATAGAACATTTATGGATCTGGGTGTATGGAATCTCACCGGTTTATGATACAAAAAGTATTAAAAACTAGCTATATGCGCGGAGCTCGCCGTTCACATGTCCGACCTTCACATGGCACCACGTGACTCTTCGACATTTCACATTCTTAAAATAAAGTTGTGATCCTAACTGACCCAAGACAGGGAATGTTTTCTACGATTAAATGTCAGGAATTGTGAAAAACTGAGTTTAAATGTATTTGACTACAGTGTATGTAAACTTCTGACTTAAACTGTAGCCTTAATTCCTCAAAACAATGATTGATTGGAGAGTTTCTAGAGAAAGCTGTTTCTTTTTTCCCATTTTTGACCTAATATTGACCTTAATACATGCCAGTCTATTGCATACTGTGCAGCTCAAAAACAAACACAAAGACAATGTTAAGCTTCATTTAACGAACCAAATAGCTTTCAACTGTGTTTGATATAATGACAAGTGATTTTCTAGTACCAAATTAGCAATTTAGTGTGATTATTCAAGGATAAGGTGTTGGAGTGATGACTGCTGGAAATAGGGCCTGTCTAGATTTGATCAAAAATTACTTTTTCAAATAGTGATGGTGCTGTTTTTTACATCAGTAATGTCCTGACCTTACTTTGTGATCAGCTGAATGCCACTTTGGTGAATTAAAGTACTAATTTCCTTGTAAAAGACTATGACCACGTTTACACACTGTAACAATTAAAGAAAGGAGGAAGCTGGGACTGGTTTGACAAAACACAGACATTTATTGTCGAAGACTTTTCAGCATTCCACAATAAGACTTTTAAGCCGTACATTCAACGTATGCACTGCTTTTCAGCACCCGCACTTCTGGCACGCAGACCCACACAGACAGCTTCACGCATCTCTCTCCCGTCTGCCGCTGTCTCTTTTCCTTAAGTCCTCCTGCTGCCCCTCACTGGAACGCGAGACCGGTGTGGCATGCAGGTGAAAGTTATTCACCACTTATCTTCCCGGCCTCGCTCTGCCCAGACACCGCTCGGCTCCGACCCTGCTCACCACACATGCATTTATGAAAATGGCTTATTCCTGGGTTTTGCAGAAAGCGCAGTTCTAAAATTTCACGTAAACATGAATGCAGCTGTTTAAGGGATTAAAGGCTGTTAAGAGAAGTGTTTTATCAAACATTGTTTCTGTCGGAGAACACTGCTTATAAGTGTTTATATTAACGCATAAGTGGTGTTTGTATGTTTTTGAAGAGTGTGCTTGTGAGTATGTCCTCTAGTGCATAGGGGGAACCCCGAAGTCTGATTCAAAGGGAAAACCTTCTATTGCAGCATATGTATCACAGTGCGTGCAGCTTTCCTGTCTTCAGCAGCTTTCTCGAATTTAATATTCACAGACGTTATTACTACACCAACTGCATAATGTCATTATTGAGTTTCTCCTGTACTGACTGATCCCCCCAGCGTGAGTTCTTTAATGCACGCTGTAATTTAAAACAATCTTACCTTACACTTCACAGCAGGTGCACTGAAGGTGAGATTATATATTATCAAACATATAATGTGGGTTTTAGATGCTTATAATGATTGATTATGATAGATAAGATGTAATCGCGAATGCACTTACTGGCTATGCGCGCCGACAAATTGTTTACATGCAATGCAGCATGGGATTTTGAGTTCACCATAGAAACATATAAAGTTCTAAAAACCTAGCCGTTCCACTTTTCCAGCACCGGAAGTGGTTAGAATGAGTGATGGACAGAATATGAGAAGGCTTGAGTGGACTGACTTGTTTGTACTGTATATTCTTTGTTTGACGTCAGAAAACATGGGAGCATCGCTGCATCACAACAGTGCACTCTGACGGTAACAGCTTTAAACTTTTATTTAGTGATTGTTTGAATGTTTGTAACAAAACATAAAAAAAGAAAGAAAGAAAGAAAAACATTGTGATGTTGAAAAGACTATTTGAGCAGCTGGTTCATTATGACAACCACTTCGAATGCAGATTGCACCGGTTTGATCGTACGCCTCTGAGCCCAGCCTTGTGTAGTTTGATAGCACGTGCGAAAGGGTTAATGACAGCTCTATGTTGTTGAACCAGCGGTGTTCAAATGATGGATGTGGGACAGTTACTATGGTTTTGGGAAATTGGCATTGGTGATTGGCTAGTTAATCTCTCCAACGATGCATCATACTATGGTGGTAAAGCAGTGAGTTACATCGTTGTTCGGGAACACACCTCTATTTGACTTTCTTTCTTATGCGGAACACAAAAGATGTTTTAACCATTGCGGGTCTTTTCAATCCAGTGGCAGTCTGCTTTGGGTAAGTTACTCAAAAAGTAATTCAATACAAATTACTTATTACTACTTTAAAATTGTAATCAGATTACTGACTTGGATTTTTTTCCCTTTTTCACCCAATTTGGAATGCCCAATTCCCAGTGCACTTTTTAAGTCCTCATGGTCGCATAGTGATTCGCCTCAATCCGGGTGGCGGAGTATGAATCCCAGTTGCCTCTGTGTCTGAGACCATCAACACTTGTTGAGCGCGTTGCCACGGAGACATAGCATGTGTGGAGGCTTCACGCCATCCACCGCGGCATCCACGCTCAACTCACCATGGGCCCCACCGAGAATGAACCACATTATAGCGACCAGGAGGAGGTTACCCCATGTAACTCTACCCTCCCTAGCAACCGGGCCAATTTGGTTGCTTAGGAAACCTGGCTGGAGTCACTCAGCACGTCCTGGGATTTGAACTAGCGAACTAGCGAACTCCAGGGGTGGTATCCAGCGTCTTTACCACTGAGCTACCCAGGCCCCCAGATTACTGACTTTATTGATTACTTCATCGAAAACACTTTTCACAGAAAAGCTTTCATTTTCCCACTAAAAGAATTCAAAATAATGTATATTTTCCTCCTTGTTTATTGAATTGTTATGGGGCACACGCCCTTCAGTTGTCACAGAAACGCAAACAGATGTACATATTAACTTAATTCATGTTTTAAATGAATTACACATATTATTTTAGAAATATGTGTAACTGTAGTAAGGTAATTAAAAGTAATTAACTTAAAGTCAGTAAAAATAATCTGATTACAATAGTTTAAATTCTAATGCATTATGCTACTTTTTGTACTAAAAAGTAATTAGATTACAGTAATTAATTACTTTTCAATCAGATTAAACCCAACACTGATGGCAATTGATAGCTCACATGCGCAAACAAACTTTTTCATGTTGTGTAATGCATTTGAGTCCTTTTTTAAGCTTCAGTGTGTCCCTATCAACAGGCATTTTACTAAAAAGAACCTCCTTTTGTGTTCTGCATAACAAAGAAGGTCATACAGGTTTAGAACGACATGAGGGTGAGTAAATGATGACAGAATGTTTTATGTTTGTGTGAACTATTTCATTAAATTAAATAGGCCATTCTTTTGCTCCTGTGCCTTTAAGAATTTATAAAAAAAATAATAATAATAATAATCTGCAGCATTCAGTGTGTACTGCACAGTATGCAGTATACTAGTATTCCATTGTGAACGTAACCTCACTCTTGTATATTGTGGCAGGGTCAGCAAGAGACAGAAACAGTGGGTGTGGCATCAGGTCTTGCAGAGGCATTTTTAAAAAATATAATCAACATAAAATATTCAAAATGGGAATAAAATTGTCCATTGGAGTTAGTCCAAAAGAAAGGGGAAATCTGGCATCCTTGCCAGTGCCCATTGGATGTTCCAGGACACGGTGTGTGAGGGGACCTGCATCCAAGCTTGTCGGCCGTGATGCATGCTCTCATCCCCCGGCGGCACATCTAACTCGGCCGGTACCCTCCCAGTTCTGCTCCTGGACCTGCGAGGACACTAGTGTGCACACAAGGAGATACACGCCAGCTCCCTGAAGAGAGGCGCACTCTACATTTTAAAGGCAGCTGTGATGAGGCTAAATTCACTTCAGGTGTGCTTCATCATCCGCTGCCTACTCATGGCTTATTAAATTGCGCCCCTCCTTTCTACTGCCCACTCGTGTTGTGAGCCTGACTAAAGGATGGCCCTTAGAGGCGGGGCATCGATGACGACGACAATGGCAGCTTCTGCCACAATTTCAAGAGAAAAAAAGAGAGTGAAAAGAGAAACCGAAAATAAAAATTTGATTTCTCATGATGACGACTTAATAGATGAGTAATGTGACATTTCAAGCAGTGTTGCTGTTCTGTTTAAGCTGGTCTCACCTCTGTATCTTCAAAGCTGACATTATATCACTGTGGACATTGATACAGTCACACACACACACCTGCATTCATTGTGCCAATGTCTGTGTTCTCTCTGTGAGATTAATGCTAAACCCATCACAGTGATGTGCTCCGTCTGCGTCATGGCGCAGCTGACCTCTCACCAGTGTCTGCCTAGCCCACCCTTATTTGAGTTTCTACCATATGCTCATATCTCTCTCTCTCTCCCTTTCTGTATCTCATGGACTGTATCTTTCGCATCACAGAAGGGCTGAATGGTTTGACCAAAATTTTAGCATAAGTGATTTTATGTCACAGTTCCTATATAGCTTATATCACAATTAGGGCTGTCAATTTAACGTGTTAATTCAGTGCAGTTAATTGTATAAAAAATAAAGTGTTAAAAAGTTAACACAATTAAACGTCCCTGGACCATAATAAGTAATTTTCCTACCATCAGACCAATTCAAGCTTAAATGTGCACTCATTTACAAAGTTTAACTCCTAAAAACATGAATTGTAATTTTGCCATATATGTAGGAAATCATGAGCACTCACATCAAAATGAAGACTGTAACCTTATAAAAGCTGTTTTATTCTACATGGAGAGGGTCCGCACATGGGGGCTGCCATGTTAGAATCACATGACCAGCCAAATACTACTCGCATAATCTCAGTAACCATCCTGTTATTTGACACTTTAACTCATTTATTAAAGTAATCATGGCTGACTGTGAATACAACATTTCTACAATAGCATCTGGAAACTATTGATTTTAAATTATGCTGCATCCAAGCCACTAGGTGTCAGTGTAAGTCCAAGATGACACAAAGACAAAAGTTACTGAATGCACCTTTAAAGTAACACCTTCTTGTTTCACGAGTTTCAGTCAGCAGGGGGCAGTAAGCACAACTCCAGCTGTACAGGCAACAAACCACACTTATGGGCTGCATTCAAAACCAGAGGTAGCTGCCTTGTTGCATCGCTGACCTATCAGTCAGTGACTTAACAGATAGCGTTTGCGTATAAAGGTACCTTTTGAAACTGGTTTCAGACAGGCTTCCTAGGCAGCTCTACGTCACATCGTTGCTAGGATACCAGCATTTATTCAGTCCAACCGAACCACAAAGGTCTAATAATCTAGAACAAAATCAAAAGAATTTTGGCAATAACCAAGAAAATATTTTACGTGTATATACTGCAATACTACTTTCTCGCTAGAAATGGAATCAAATGTTGGAAAAATTGGAGAAAAAACTTTCCACAAACTGGCTCTCAACTGCCTCTTTGGCCACTCTTTTCTTTCTTCAGTTCAACAGCTGTGGATCTGCACACACAGGATTGTGGGATTTGATAGGCAGTGAAGGATAAATCTATGCTGCCTTTAAAAATCGATCTTGTGTTCAAACACAGCTGAACGGAGCACAACTCTAAATTCAGGGGTTTTTCTAACTTTCAAACTGCGTTTAACTCAACACAATGTCCTAAAAACACGACGCATCCAAGGTGAGATGTTCCAAAAGTGTCCGTCTGATGCATGTGTACATTTGTAGTGAAAAAACACAGATGAAACAATTGAGTTGAAAACAAGACTTAATACTTAATATATATGATTTATGATGAGCCATATTTGAAGCCTTTAAGCCTTTTTTAATCTATATTAATGCATCAAGTTTTGACATTGCTTGACAACCATAAACAACCTAGAGTTACACTGTGTCTTCACCTGATTCCAGATTGCGCTGATTCCCACTGAGATGACTGTGTTCATTTTTTTTTTCTTTTTTTTTTTTTTTAATTTTCTGCTGGAATTTGCATCCCCAATTCCCAATGCTCTTTGATTCCTTGTGGTGGCGCAGTTACTGACCTCAGTCCGGGTGACAGAGGATGAATCTCAGTTTTCTCCGCTTCTTATCACATGGCTTGCTGAGCGCATTACCGCCGAGACCCACCGCATGCACAACTCACCACACACCCCACTGAGAGCGAGAACCACCATATAGCGACCACGAGGAAGGTAACCCACGTGACTCTATCCACCCTAGTAACCGGGCCAATTGTTTGCTTAAAAAGCCTGGCTGGAGTCTCTCAGCACACCCTGGATTCGAACTCGCAACTTCAGGGATGGTAATCAGCGTGTTTGCTCGTTGAGCTACCCAGGCCCCCCGAATGACTGTGTTCTGCCTTCAGAATTTCTCAATGCAAGGGTGAAGGTGACTTAAGCAACATGATCATACAGGAAGTCGGCATGTTGTTTCTGAGAGTTCCAGTACCCTAAGATTGGCCACATTATACCAACTCACTGAAAGGCCATATCTTATTAGACATTATTTCATTGGATCCAGCGTGTTTACCTTTCCTTGTGGCGTGACTGGAAGCATGGCACATCAGTGGTGTGAGAGACCCAGATTTGGATCCCACGTTGAAACCATGAAGTAATCGCTTTTGCATAATCAGTGACACGTTTCAGAGGTTGCATTTTTCCCTCTAACATTAGATTTTTACTCCACTGATGGTTAGGTTTAGGTTTGGTGTTTGGGTGGGGGGGTACAGTTTATAAAAATGCATTCCTCTTCACTATATTACATCCTGTACAGCTAAAAACAATTTGCTTCACAACTCACTTTTGGCGCCCCTCTGTGGACATTACATCCAGGAAAATGGAGCTCACACATGCCCATACACCCAACAACACTTACTGATTTGGCCACTGGGGGCAGTGTTTTGAATTTTGGCAAGCAAAGACTGATTAATCACTATATCCACAACGAATATGTAAACTTAAATCTGCACAGACAATGAAGCGAATCAACAGGTGAACTAAGCTACTCACTAATTAAAGCTACACTATGTAACTTTTGGCCCTCTAGCGGTTCAAAAATAAAACTGCATGTGTCTTGCGGAAGAACATTGTTTTGGTAAAAAACAATGCTCTGCTCCTCTGCACGGATGAATATGGTTCGAGGTACCGGTGTACACATGAATACAGGACATCTTATCAGAGCGAATGGACAAATAAATAATGAAAGAAAGGAAAAGACGTATATCTGAAAACATGTCATCTGAGCAGATAAGTGCCATATCTTATGCTGTTGTTTTGACTTATTGGAAACATTGATGTTTTGAAATAAATTACATTATAAAGTTAGGCAACATTCATTAACATTAGACACAATGATTACTAGTCAGATAAGGTGAAAAGTTGTAAAATTTTTATAACTGCAGGATATTCTGGCCAAATAGACCACGGTAGTAACTAATTTATAGATTGTAATTGTTCCGAACCATTGGTCAACATAATTTCAAGACTCACATGTCCTTGGCAAGCCTAGGACTAAAGGATTTATTTATATAAATTATTGCTGTTATAAAGCAAAAAACACGTGGGCTAGCAAGTGAAATTTCTGCACTGATTACATTATAATTATTGTATTTCACTACACATACACAGACTATACATAAACCATATAAATAAAATATCTTACCTGTTGAGTAAGAAAAAAAGCCATCTCTGGTTCTCTTTTAAACCTTTTCAGATCTCGGAGTTGTCGCCACCTCTCAGGTTGTATTACGGACTCTGTCACTTTCCTTTTTTGCTTATAGACTCTGCTCTGTTCGGGGTTTCTTTGTTTTTACAACTGGTGATTCCTCGGAGGTTTGCTTTGAATGATCCATGGTCAATTTTTCTCATTCGTTATGACAACAAACTTTCAGCTTTACGCTACTCCCACACCATACACACGCTACAGTAGCCAGATCTTATTTTCTCTGTGTGTGGATATGACGTCAACACGCACGGGCGAATGACGCATGTATGCAATTTCCCGCAAAATCTTTCCCGACAGCTCTAAAATAAAAGTCATTATTACAGGTTTATCAAAGTGTGTTTGGGTAAAGATGTGGTTTAGAAGATGGATTTTTGTGGCACTCTCTCATTAATAACATTTTGTTATTTTTTTGCAAGAAAAAGTTACATAGTGTAGCTTTAAAATTTGTGTAACTTGCATTGTGAATATGCTGTTTCCGTAAAAAAAAACATGTTGTACACAAGGCAATAACTGGATAATCACAGAAAATGAATACCAGTGTCTAAAGCATGATGAATTCAGAAAACAGTAGGCTAACTTCAGTAACTAATATTTCATTGTATTTATTGTATGCTTTTATTTCAGGAGCTCAGGTTTCCACAGGGACAGCTGTACAGTATTTTGTATGTAAATGTGGCAGGGCGGAGGGCGGGGCTGGGACATGTGGGCTAGCACGGCAGTGCAACAGAGAGAGAGTTACGGACAGCTGTCTGACACCTGTGTGTGTGTTTGTCTTTTTGGTTCAGTTTATCATTAAACCTTTATTTATATTATAAAAAAAAAATAAAGACAAACACACACGTAGGTGTCACACACACAGCTGTCCGTAACTCTCTCTCTGTCACACTGCCATCTCTGGTCGGCCTTATCCCACTGAGGCTTAATCAGCCTTATTAGGGGCCAGGTGTACGGAATCACGACCCGGCCCCGCCCTCCGCCCTGCCACATTAACCTATCATTTATATGTTTGATACATGTTTAAATACAAATAAAAAATAAAATATTCTTGGTCTGTTGCAGTTTGACACGTTCTAGTGAGTTTGCACATTATCATCGACTAAAAGATATTCTTTTCGTTGACTAAAATTACATGCCATTTTAGTCTGAATAACTCGTACTCATACTCGCCTTTGGACTGCGGTATACCGCTATGTAAATAATATGCCTATTAATTTGCAATATCCTGTGTCATTAGGTTTGTTTTGCAGTGAGGCATGTTTTAACCTCGTTAGCACTTGTTTATCATCGCAGGTTTGTTTGTTTATTTGTCCTTGATTAGAGTCTTGTGGAGTAGATTAATTTGAAGATGTCACGATTTAGATGCAATTTACAATCTGTTTTGTATTGCTTATAGTTTCTATGGTGATTTACAATCAGTAACACAATAAAAAATGTAAATGTCTAACAAGTGCACTGAATGAATGTGTGTGCTGTTATTTAACTGTCATCAGTGCATTTGTGTACTTGTGTGTTGGGAGATGTTAGGAAAGACCTGGGATTTTGCTGGGAAGTGATGTAAAAGACATTGAAAAGGAGAACCGGAGAGTTGATTGTTTTCTTTTAGGTGGTTTTCATACTGGGCATGTTTGCTGCAGTCCAAATCCGAATGCAAATGTTCCCGCCAGGAAAAACTCATACATGCTGCAGGTGTGTTCATTCCCTGTCCTTTATTTTTTGTCCTTTACCTATATGACAAATCCTGTTGAATAAGGTCACATTCACACTTATCCATTTAAGTTTGAAAACTCTGTCATTTTCTGACTGTAATTCTTTTTCCAAGGATGCAGTCATGGAGAGCATTTTCGAAAGTTCCAGTGTGGATGAGAGGCACACGTAGCAAACATGTATTATTGTGGACCTGGCCTGTTCCATTTCAGTTAGGATGCTGCCTTAAATATGTGATTGAATTAAATAATAATTAAATAGTCCGCTTGCTTCAAAGTTTATGTGCACTGTTCTGTCCTGTCTGTTTTGTGTTAGTGCATTATTGCAGTGTTTGGAGTAGCCCAAGTCTTTATATTGGCAGTAGAACATGGACAAAACATTACCAAAATTTGGTAAAAAATAATCACTTAATAGTTTTTTGTTTATCATATATATTCAAATTGCAATTGCAGTATTTTTCTAAATAATCGCTATGTGACATTTTGTCCAAATTGTAGCCCTAATGAATACAGCAAACAACCAGGACTGTGTTTCCCAAAAACATCATAAGCCTAAGTAGATCATAGAAACCGTCGGCGCCTGTGGTCTCTACGATCAACTTAAGCTTGCGATGCTTTTGGGAAATGCAGCCCAGTACATTTTGTACCATCATTTTGTTAAAAGTAGCATTTCTAAACAAAGACTTTTTACAGGTTTTTTTTTTTTTTTTTTTCTTCTTCCCAGAGATGATACATCTAGATATAACTGTTGTTAAAACTTCTACAGTTTGTTCTACTGTTTTTGGATTGCATGCGTGCTGACATTTTATAGCTCATAAAAGTGTTCTCAAAAGCACTGGAAACACTTTTATGTGTTTTGTAGATTGTTGACGTATGTGATGTGGATTTGATTCTTGAGTGCAACCCACCCCTCCCTTCATGTGGCATAATAAAAGTGTTCGAATTGATTCCAGTCTTATGGAGGGTCTCCACACCTTGAGGTTTGTGGGGCAGGGGGGTGCAGGTAGTGGATTGATCTGTACACTATATTTGTTAGATCAAGAATAAAATAAAATAAAAATTTCAATCTGAGCAATGTTATATAAGAGAAACATATTTCATTATTATCTTTACTAACTAAAAATATTTTTGCATGATTTTTATGACTCTAATGACTCAAATAACTAAATAATTTAATAAATAATCCAGTAATTAAAATTACCCATTTATTTTTGTAGTAATCCATGAAAGAACAACATTTATTGTTTTAAACATTTCATAATATCCACTTTCAAAAAACAACTACTTCGTTAAAATCTTTTTTCCATTAAAACACACTGTCTCTATAACACACTAAGTCCGAGTTCTTTTTTTAAAATATAATAATAAGCTTAATGTCCAAATGGCACCTAATGGATTAATCAAAGCCTGATTTCCCTAAAGAATGACAAATTATTTATTTCCAAATAAATAAATTATTTACATTTACATTTAATTATTGATATGATTAATTATTTATTGATTTAATTAAAATGATTTTAATTATCTTTTTAAACGAAAAGGATAATTTAAAAGTTTGTGTATATTCACTAGGAATTGCATTAAATGTATGACTGATGTGTTATATGTTCTGTTGAAATCTGAAATAATTTCATCATTTGGCAACAAGCTGCTGAATCGTTAATGCAAACAGAATCGTTAAGGGGAATCAGAACCAGAATCATTAAATTCCTTACCATTCCCTTTCCTAAATTTCACCTGTAAACAGTGAGATGATTTGGAGACTGTAGCTGTTTTCCATAATGTTTAGAGGCATTGGTTGCTAACATGGCTGTTTGCCAATGCCGTGAGTCAAAAGCTGGAATCAATCAGGAGAGGTTTTGAGAGACCTTGAGTGTTTTATCTCTAGCTTATTTGCTGTTTATCGCAGACATGTTGTTATTTTTGGCAACACAGGTGGGAAAATGTCCTTCTTTTAAAGGTGACGTGTGTAATTCCTGTGACATTACCGACAAAAAACAGAGTAGAAAAAATAATGATTGATTATTATTTTGATTGTTATTGATTTTTTTTTATTTTTTATTATTATTATTCAAAAAAATCAATTTTCATTAAGGTTAACCATTGTTTTGCTGCAGTTACCATAGTTCAACTATGCTATTTGTTGTAAAACCATATTAATCACAAAATTATTATTTTTATAAATAATATAAAAAATTCCAAAGGTTACTTGCCACACTGAAAGGTCTGAGAACACATAAAACCCCTTATTGTGCATGCAAAAAAAAACAAATAATAATAATAATAATGGTAAGAAACATGGTCTGAAATGCAATTGTCCTCTTGTTCTGCCGCCGGACAGCAATTCCAGCACTACCCTACATAGGACAAGTGGCAATAGAAGACAGATGGATGGAAATGAATGAATAAATGAATGAATACTCAACCTATGGGGACTAATTCTTTCAATAAGTCAACCTCCCAATTAGACTTTGGGAAAAGTTACAATTTAGATGAATTGGTGCTATTTTAGTGCATTCCTGTCTTTATACTGTGTAAGGCTTTGTTTGGAAACTATTAATAAAGCATTGTATTGTTACATATTTTTTTTGTTTGTTTTCTGTGCTAAGATAGAAATAAATGCATTTTGACAGGAACATAAGAATATATGGTGTCAAATTTCAGCATTTTCAAAATCTGTGATTAATCGCGATTAACTACAAAAAAAATATGCGATTAATCGTGTCGACTAATAGCCACAACATTAAAACCACCTGCCTAATATTATGTAGGTCCCCATTGTGCCGCCAAAACAGCTCCAACCCGCATCTCAGAATAGCATTCTGAGATGATATCCTGCTCATCACAATTGTACAGAGCGGTTATCTGAGTTACTGTAGACTTTGTCAGTTCGAACCAGTCTAGCCATTCTCTGTTGACCTCTCTCATCTGCAAGGCGTTTCCATCTGCAGAACTGCCACTCACTGGATGTTTTTTGTTTTTGGCACCATTCAGAGTAAATTCTAGAGACTGTTGTTTGTAAAAATCCCAGGAGATCAGCAGTTACAGAAATACTCACACCCGCCCGTCTGGCACCAACAATCATCCATGTAATTATCTAATCAGCCAATCGTGTGGCAGCAGTGCAGTACATAAAATCGTGCAGTACATAAAATCATGCAGATACAGGTCAGGAGCTTCAGTTAATGTTCACATCAACCATCAGAATGGGGAAAAAATGTGATCTCAGTGATTTGGACCGTGGCATGAATGTTGGTGCCAGACGGGCTGGTTTGAGTATTTCTGTAACTGCTGATCTCCTGGGATTTTCACACACAACAGTCTCTAGTTTACTCAGAATGGTGCCAAAAACAAAAAAAAAACATCCAGTGAGCGGCAGTTCTGTGGACGGAAATGCCTTGTTGATGAGAGAGGTCAACAGAGAATGGCCAGACTGGTTCAAGTTGACAAACTCTGTGGTGAGAAGAATATCATATCTTCCCCGATGAAAAATCTATTTTTTTATGCGCAATTGGTGAATTCTCTGTCAGTCATCTGGGAGAAGTTTGTAAGGATAGTGTTGGTTATGAGAACACTGCATAGGATCTCAGACTATCTCAGGATGCATATGCAAATAGCATGCAACGAGATTGGGACTACATGTGAATTATGTGTGTCATAATTCATTACAGTCCCAGAATTGGTTCTTGAACAAGTTTACTCTTTAGCCTCCATTTGTTTGTTGGAAAATTATCATTATGATAATAGTAATAGCCTATGGTAATACGTTATATTTTATATTCCAAAATAACAAAATTAGTTTGGTAAGTTAAAATTATATATTGCATATATTTATTTATTGAATACAAATGGACATAATGCAGCCTTTTACATGGGTTACTTTGCACTAACTAGTCACCTAGCTCAGACAGTGCACTGACTGGTCGATTGGTAGTTTTAAATTGGTAGTTTTGCACATCCCTACTCTTTACCTGCAAATTATACATTACAGAGTGAACACAATTGTCCTTTCATACACAACTGTTCTTCAATAGACATTTCTTTATGAGAAAATGGAGTTAACAAAGATTTTTTATCTTTTTATGAAGTTTTTATATCAAAACATCAAATCGCATAACTTAAAGAATCGCAGTATCGCAATACATATTGAATCGGCGAGGAAATATCGTAATATCGAATTGGGTGGTCTGTGGCAATTACCAGCCATAATATTTATATATATTTATGACTGTATGGTCAAATGCTCATGGAAAAGATTTGTCTTTAGCCGTTTTTTTGAAGACAGAGAGGGAGTCTGCTTCACGGATGGAGTTCCACCAACGAGGGACAGTGAAGCCGAAAGTCTGGGAAAGTGATTTGGTGCCTCTTTGTGATTTGGTGCCTCTTTGTGTTGGTACAACAAGGCACCGCTCATTTGCTGACCACAGGCTTCTGGTGGGAACGAAGCCTGCGATTTTAGGTGCGCTGGAGCAGATCCAGTGACTGTTTTGTATGTCAGCATCAGAGCCTTGAACTTGAAACGTGCAGCAACCAGGAGCTAGTGAAGAGACACAAGGAGTGGTGTAACATGCACTCTCTTTGGCTCGTGGAAGACCAGATGTCTTGCTGCATTCTGTATCATTTACAGAGGCCTAATTGTGCATGCATGAAGGCCAGCAATGAGAGCATTACAGGAATCCAGTCTAGATATGACAAGTGACTGTCAAGGAGTGGTGTGGCATGTTCAGAGAGGAAGGGTCTTATTTTCCTGATGTTGTAGAGTATAAATCTACATGATCGTGCTGTCTTTGAGATGTGGTTGATGAAATTGAGTTGGTTGTCAATGGTTACCTCTAGATTTCTTCCCGTTTTGGAAGGTCTTGTTGTATATTAACCCAGCTGAATGGTGATGATATGCTCAACAGAAGGGTTGGCTGGAAAGACGAGGAGATCAGTTTTCGTTAGGTTAAGTTGCAGGTGGTGATCCTTCATCCAGGCCAAGATGTCTGCCAAACAGGCTGAGATTCAAGTGTCACCATGGGGTCACTGGGCTGAGAGTTAGGACTTGAACCAGCCAAGCACAGTTCCTGTGATGCCCAGAGTAGAGAGGGTGGACAGGAGGATCTGATGGTTGACTGTGTCAAAGGCTGCAGATAGGTCCAGTAGAATAAGGACAGATGATCTGGATCCAGCTCTTGTCTGCCTCAGCAACTCAGTGACAGACAGCAGGGCAGTCTTGGTGGAATGCTCACTTTTGAAGCCTGGCTGATTGTCATCTAGTAGTTTGTTCTGTGAGAGATCGCACAGGCATAGATCTGATTGAATAAAACCTTTCAAGTGTTTTCGCCATGAATGAGAGGAGGGAGACTGGTCTGTAATTTTCTGCTTGTGTGGGATTAAGTGCAGATTTTTTAAGCAGTGGAGTTACAAGAGCCTACTTAAATGTGGTGGGATGGCTGTAACCTTATCAGTAAAAAGACATCTGCTGTCAGCGAGGTGTCAGGTGGTGAAGGGGAGGACAGAGGAGTGTTTTAAATGTCCTAAATAGTCTGTGAGTGTCTGTGGTGTTGTTGATCTTGTCCTGATAATAGTAGGGCTGCGAGCATCACCGTGACAACCGCCCCACTGCGGTGGTAGTGTGCCACCGGCGGTTATGAACATGACGTAAACATGTCAACTTACATAAAAGACCTTAAAAAAACTTGAAATCAATTCCTGAAATAATGTCATTTAATGAGTATAATGAAGTATTAGATTTTAGTATCTGTGTTGTGGATTCTTTATCACAGGGGTGTTTCAGTTTTTTTGAGACTTCTTTCATTTTGCTCTACAGAGCACATTGTTATGGTAACGGCACATTCACAAGATACGCATTTAGCGTGCAACTCAAGCCAAATGCACACCATGACTAGGTGTAACAACTACACGTCCATTCGTCCCCGACTGAAGTTATGATTTTAAAATCCCTTCACAAACTCACTCACAGGAGAGTTTATTCATGATATCATGTCAACAAACAACATGAAAAAAGGCTTGCGTCCGTTTATGTGCTCTATCTAGAACTCAGGCTCCGTTTTGCATTCACTGACTTCACTGATTCACAGATTTAAGTTATAATATTATATGAATGTTGTTGATATAGCTGATTAAGCTCATAGATAGGCTATATCTATCTATCTATCTATCTATCTATCTATATATATATATATCTATATCTATATCTATATATATATATATATATATATATATATATACATACATACAGTTGAAGTCAGAAGTTTACATTCACCTTAGCCAAATACATTTAAACTCAGTTTTTCACAATTCCTGACATTTAATCATAGAAAACATTCCCTGTCTTAGGTCAGTTAGGATCACTACTTTATTTTAAGAATGTGAAATGTCAGAATAATAGTAGAGAGAATGATTTAATTCAGCTTTTATTTCTTTCATCACATTCCCAGTGGGTCAGAAGTTTACATACTTTTTGTTAGTATTTGGTAGCATTGCCTTTAAATTGTTTAACTTGGGTCAAACGTTTTGGGTAGCCTTCCACACGCTTCTCACAATAAGTTGCTGGAATTTTGGCCCATTCTTCCAGACAGAACTGGTGTAACCGAGTCAGGTTTGTAGGCCTCCTTGCTCGCACATGCTTTTTCAGTTCTGCCCACAAATTTTCTGTCAGATTGAGGTCAGGGCTTTGTGCTGGCCACTCCAATACCTTGACTTTGTTGTCCTTAAGCCATTTTGCCACAACTTTGGAGATATGCTTGGGGTCATTATCCATTTGTAAGACCCATTTGCGACCGAGCTTTAACTTCCTGTCTGATGTCTTGACATGTTGCTTCAGTATATCCACATCATTTTCCTTCCTCTTGATGCCAACTATTTTGTGAAGTGCACCAGTCACTCCTGCAGCAAAGCACTCCCACAACATGATGGGGCTACCCCCATACTTCATGGTTGGGATGGGGTTCTTCGGCTTGCAAGCCTCACCTTTTTTCCTCCATGGTGGTCATTTTGGCCAAACAGTTAAATTTTTGTTTCATCAGACCAGAGAACATTTCTCCAAAAAGTACGATCTTTGTCCCAATGTGCACTTGCAAACTGTAGTCTGACTTTTTTATGGCAGTTTTGGAGCAGTGGCTTCTTCTTTGCCAGGGTTTTTCCTGCATAGAGAATTATGAGGCGGCCACCTCTGTCAAATTTGTTCCGCCTCTGACTGTCAGTGAAACTCTGACAGGCAGTCACTTGCACAGATTGACCCCAAGTGGTGCTCAAGCACCTGCCCTCTTTCACTAGAGGGCTCTCACTTACCCTTATATATATATATATATATATATATATATATATATACACACACAGGGTTGGGAGGGTTACTTTTGAAATGTATTCCACTACAGATTACAGAATACATGATGTAAAATGTAATTTGTAATGAATTCCATTAGATTACTCAAGGTCAGTAATGTATTCTAAATACTTTGGATTACTTCTTCAGCACTGGTAGATTTTTTCACTTGTTTTGACTATAAAAACTCTGCCAGTACAGTAAGACAAAATACACATGTTAAAAATACATTCTCTGAAAAACCTAAATATCTTCTGCAGTGTTGTTTCTAAGGATTTTTTGACATTTTTACAGGAAAACAATACAAAAATTATCATCAAGAATACGATTTTCGCCCTAATATTAAAGGTCTTACTAGAAAAAAGAAATTATGATTCAGTGTGAATTTTCTTGATAAAAAAATCTGATTTTGTCTGGTCACGTGCATGTAAAATGGCTAGAAATAGCATTTTAGCTTAGCGTAAAGCTGACAATTTACACAAGGTTTATTTCTATTTCTTCTGCTCCAAACTTACTTCAATCTTACTTCTCTGTCTGCTCGTATGAATGTAACACATCATAAGAAAGTGTTTCACCGCTGTTCAAATGCACTTTTGATCGCATCATTTATATGGATAAATGTATTCCATCTGAAATGACTAAATATTACATGAAACAAATGACAATAAAATGCAAAGTAATCTCTTCAGTATTCAAAATACTTTTTGAATGTAACTGTATTCTAATTACCAATGATTTCAATTGTAACTGTAGTGGAATACAGTTACTTATATTTTGTATTTTAAATACTTATTCCCGTTACATGTATTTCGTTACTCCACAACCCTGTATATATATACATATACATACATCTCTGGAAAAAATTAAGAGACCCCTGCAAAATTATCAGTTTCTCTGGATTTACTATTTATAGGTATGTGTTTGAGTAAAATTTAAATTTTTGTTTCATTCTATAAAGTACTGACAACATTTCTCCCAAATTCTAAATAAAAATATTGTCATATGGAGCATTGTCCTGCTGGAAAAAAACAATTCTTCAGAGTTGGGGAACATTGTCAGAGCAGAATGAAGCAAGTTTTCTTCCAGGATAACCTTGTATGTGGCTTGATTCATGCGTCCTTCACAAATACGAATCTGCCTGATTCCAGCCTTGCTGAAGCACCTCCAGATCTTCACCGATCCTCCACCTGGTCATCTAATGGTTAGACGGAGACCTGGAGAGGCCTTCAAGCAACAGTGTCTCGCACCCACTGTGAAATCTGGTGGAGGATCGTGATAATATTTTTTCTTTTATTTAATGTTTTGCACTGTACAATGCAGAAACAAGACAAATGTAGTGCAACAAGTTTGGCAAAACAAACAATGAAGCAACTCAGCACACAGGAACAGATATAAAGAAACAGGTATGAAGAAACAGCAGCTAGCGTTATACAGGACCACAACACACCTGCAATGGCAATGTTTTTATGAATAAACTTAAAAAAGAGAAAATAATTTGGAACCCTTTATAAACCACCCCACTAAAGCCAAAATAAATCCCTTACCTTCAGTGAGAAAGACTTTTATACTCTAAGCTCACCACATAATAATAAATACAGATTAATATTGATACTGTTGGGTGCAGGCGCAAGAATAAAAATAAAATGCACAACTAACCGGGAGACAGAGAACAAAGCTGCAGAGATGATCCTGCTGCTTCTCTTGCAAACAAATGCAAGAGAAGCACTAAATAGTTTACAGGGAAGATAACAAACATATCCTCTTTATGAACACCATTTATCAATCAAATACTTTACACACAATGCACCAATCACAAGGGAGAGGCACACATGTGCTCAATAATGGAGAATTGAGCTTAATATTAGCAACCGCATTCCCTAATAAGAGGCACACACCAAGCATGCTCAATAAGGAATTTGCAGACACTAAAAGACATAATAATGATAAAAAAAATTAAAAATAACACATTAAATCCATCTTGTTGGTCACTTATAACTACAATGCATTCAAGTTTTTTAAACTAATAGTAATTGAGATAGATACATGCATTTAAAATTCACTTGTTACACTGGACCATTTAAAAAGAACAAGTGAATTTTAAAAGAATCTTATAGGAAATGGTGACCATTAACAAGACATGTACATGCTGATTATATCCTGCTGCTTAAAGTCTAACCTAAAATCTTGATGTGTAGCCTATTATTCATTTTACCCAAGAATTTTACTGCATTAGTCATTCTAAAGAACAGCATGACAACGTGGCTTAAAGTTTGTGGGTGAAACCAGAATGTTAGGGTGTATTAACAAATTGAAACATTTGTCATGAGCCTGTTTGTTTATATATTAAAAAAAAACAAACAAAAAAAAACATTTATTTTTACTCAAATTTGGTAAATCTTTGGTTGTCTTAAAAGCAACCAAACTGGTGTAGAACCGCCTCTGGTTCTGGACGTGTATTCAGTGCAGCTGGAAACATGATAACATATTCTGAAAATTGAAAAGCCTCCAGCAAAGGTAGGACTGAACTATTTCATTATTGTGCAGCTGTTAATTGATATTTAGTTGTGTTGAATATTGGACTTTCACAGTATTAACAGAATCTGACATCTGAAATATAATACATCTTAATTAGGCCTATAAAATCGGCAGTATAGTCCAATAACAGACAGAAATGTTAAATCAATTCAAAAGGTTTAGTATATATGTTATTTGGGTATTTTGTGATATTTTACAAATTCATATATTTTGTGTTCAGTGATGCACTTTTTAAAGTATAATGCACAAGAAATGCATAATCTGTGTAATCACAGATTAAACCGTTGCACACTATAATAAAAGTTTAAATGTTACATCTGTGTGGTGCCTTTTCTATAAAGTAAATCTATAAATATTATTGTAAATAAAATTAAAAAGTCCCACTAACTTTTGTTTCAGCCTCAGATACACTCATATACTCAAAGGTGCTTGCTTTTAACTCTATGTACTTTAAAACATCATTCAATAAAACACTCTTTTTGTCCCTTTTGATTTTTTGTAGCTGAACACACATGTGTACAATTGACAGTTTTATATTTATTGGGTATTTTTAAAGGTGCACTCAGTAAATTTTTTTCCTCATTTAAAAAGTTTTACTTCTAAAGAAATGAATAGTAATTTTGAAAGATATGTATAAAATCATGAGTACTCATGTGAGATGAAGAGTTCAGTCATATTAGTAACCTTATGAAAGCTCTTTTATTCTACATGGGGGCAGCCAACTTAGCATCACATGACCAGCTGAATACTACTCGCTTAATCTCAATAAATGCCTAGTTACTGGACACTTTCTTTCATGGATTAAATGAATCCTGGCTTACTGTGTATAGTGAATTTCTACAATGGCATTGGTAACTGAAAACTAGGGGTGGGAGAAAAAAATCGTTTCTGCGATGCATGGCGATTCTTTCTCCAACGATTCTGAATCGATTCTCAAAACATTCGGAATCGATTCAAAGTTCAGTTTAAAGCGCGGCAGCACAGTGGTGCACCCCAGACACAGAGTGAGATGCTAGAAACACTGTTAACACTGTTAGACGCGTATAAACTAAAGCCAAGCGCACAAACACGGCTGTTTGCAGACTGTGTGTATCAACCACATGGACATTCATGCCCGAATGGAACTACAATCCCGAAATTCATTCACAAACCCATGCACATGCTCGTTATTGCACTGATTTGCACAGAACGGGATAAAAACAGTTGCAAATAATTATGACACTGTGGTTCGGGAAACGTGGGTGATATTTTTATCTTCAAATAAATTTTAGCCTCCTGCTTCCCAGTGCATTTTCCCTCTTGTGCGCTCTCCCTTCTTTGGCTGTTGCTCATTGCCAGGTCTCTCGATCGTCAGGACAGTGTGCACATCTGATAACTCGTGTTTGAAATCCATTGTAGCGTTTGCTACGGGGTCATGATACCTGAGACTTTAGAGCCATAGAGCAAACAGATGGAAGTGCGCATATGAGATGCTTGATAAATTTCTACGGCAACAACACCGCTATTTAAACCGCTTTACTATCACTTGTGCTGGTGAGGAGAGAAGCTGACGTCCGCACAATCACAGAAGCAGATTTCTCATCTTACGTCAGCAACTTGTGGTTATAGTTAAAACTAAAATGCATAGGCTTAGCATAGATTAACTTTATTATTAATTATATACTATTAACTAAATATTATTAATGTCATGTGACTTCTGATTTTTGAAAATAGCTGTTAAATAAAAAGCGTAAAGGGAAAAAAGAGTTCCGATCTATCTGAGTGAGATATTATTTAACAGCTTTTTTTTTACTTTTTTATTTATTTTAAGAAAAATTTTTTTTATTTAATTTCTTTTTATTCTTATTTCTTGTACTTTTTGTATCTTGTATTTATTTTCTTTATAATAATTTGAAATAAAGGACTTTGAATTACCATTGAAATGTGCTATATATGTATATGAACTTGTATCGCCTATTGATAAAAAAAAAAAATGGGAGGACAAGATGAATCGTGATGCATTGAGAATCAGTTTGTAATCGAATCGTTACCCTTTTAATTGTAATCGAATCGTGAGGCGAGTGAAGATTCAAACCTCTGCTGAAAACTGCTGTGTTTGAAGGATGCAGCATCCAGGCCACTAGGTGTCAGTGTAAGCCAATGTAAGCCACTTCGACATACTTCAAAATATTACTGAGTGCACCTTTAAGTTAGTTTAGAAAATAGCAGTCTGTAAATAGGCTAAATTTGTTGCTAGATTTGCCAGTTTTCGAAGTACATGCCGTCACGTCATCATAAAAGTGTTTTGTAAATAAAGCTTGTGACTTAAATGTGCACTCAGTAATTTTTTTCTCCATTACAAAAGTTTTACACCTGAAGAAATTAATTCTAATTTTAAATTATATGTACAAAATCATCAGCACTAACATGAAATGATGATTCCAGTTATCTGTTACATTATAATAGTTGTTTTATTCTACATGGAGATGGTCCCCTCATAGGGGCTGCCATGTTAGAATTACACGACCAGCCGAATACTACTCGCTTAATCTCAGTAACCACCCTTGTTTTTGGACACTTTCTCATGGATTAAAGTAATCACAGCTAAATGTGAATATTACATTCCTACAATGAAATCTGAAACTATAAACTATTGATTCTGAATGATGCTGCATCCAGTGTAAGTCCAAGAAAGTTACTGAGTGCACGTTTAAAGTTTGCCGATTCCTCAGATAGGCCTACGCATCTGTATATTACGCTTTGTTTTCAGGGTTATATAGTATCTAGACCTATTTGGTAACTTTTTGGTGCTTATTGCATCTGGATGCACCCAGTCAACAGTTAATCCAAAGTATTGGTACTTAAAACTCGACCAATATGGGTTTTTTTAATAGCAGATGCTGATATCCAGAGAGCAGGGTGGCCGATAGGCCGATACAATGCCGATTTATCACACAATTTAATATAGTATAACATAAACATAAAATTGCTTAAAAATAAATAAACTCTTATTTAGCAATATATTTTCTCAATTTGACACAAAACTTTAACATTTGTAAAACAAAAATAATCTTTAGTAAATAAGATTTTATTTTAAATGGTAGATAGCAGTTTCTTCTGATTTCTGTTTAGTCATCAAATTGTAGTAATTTATTTGCACATGAAACTGATAATATATTAGGAAGAAGAAAATAACAGTACACACAGTAGTCCAGAAACCATGGATGGCATGTGTACATTAGTAATCGCATTTTCTCACAAAAGGCAGAATCAAACTTATTGTACATACAATGCGTTGTGAATACAACATTTACTCAGCGCACGTGAAGCACTTTTACTTTAAAGGCCAAAGTATACTTCGCGTGTCCGTGTTAAGGATTCTTCCCCCCTTTTCAACCCCCTAAATACAGTTACAAAGAATGATTTACAAACTTTTCAAAGTCAAATTGTTAATAATTAGGCTTATTGCTAATACTACTGCTGATATTGTGGCTGTTATAATTACTGTTCCATTCTACATTCCCATGTCTGTCTTACTTCTTATCAAACTTTTAGTATTATGTCCCTTTACAGTAAGTCACAAAACTCCTGATGCTCAGAAGAATTAGACTTTTCACTTATTATTACACATACACTGGCAGCCAAAAGTTTGGAATAATGTACAGATTTTGCTGTTTTGGAATGAAATTGGTACTTTAATTCACCAAAGTGGCATTCAACTAATCACAAAATATAGTCAGGACATTACTGATGTAAAACACAGCACCATCACTATTTGAAATAAGTCATTTTTGATCAGTTCTAGACAGGCCCCATTTCCAGCAGCCATCACTCCAACACCTTATCCTTGAATAATCATGCTAAATTGATCATTTAGTAGTAGAAAATCACTTGCCGTTATATCAAACACAGTTGAAAGCTATTTGATTCATTTAATGAAGCATGCAATGGATGTATTATGCAACTACATGTTGTTCTGCAAAATTCTCACAAGATTCACATTTGCTACTGAGGTTGAGGAATGTGTAGGTTTAGGGTTAGGGGTAAGGTTGACAGTGAAACTTCAGATGTAATTAAATGCATGTACTTTAAAGTAAGTGTAATGCAACAACACAAATTTGCATAAGCACATTGTAGCAAATGCTTAAGTACACAGTAGTTAAAGACACCTAATAGAAAGTGGGTCTGTAAACTTGCTATCCGATCAATCATGACATGTGTAAATAGCCCCTATTAGTCTTCTTGTTTCCTTCTTTTACATCTACTGACTTTAATCATTCCTTCCTCACAATCACTGTTTTTTTATTCACTGTTGTATCCTCTTTTTCCTTTCAGTGTTGTATTGTCGTTTTATACTTGTCTGCTGTTATCCTGAGCTGCCCTCCCCTAGCCAGCGAGCTGTTGAAATCTGTCACTGTGGAGCGATCTGAGTGTGTGTGTGTGTGTATGTATGTGTGTGAGGGCACATTGTGTGAATCTCTGTACTAGCAGCCAAAGTCTCTCCTCCACACAGATGTTCCCATCATCCATCACTTTTTTTAATTAATCATTGCTCTTTTTATCTCTTTCTTATGCTTTATCGAGAGAATCGTGTTGTTTAGGAGTTGTAGTTTGTGCTTGTTTGAGAGCTGCATTAACTGGCACCGACAGCCAATATATTTTTCCTATATTTAAATCTTTATTTAAAAATAGGTTTGGGCTTATACTCTGACCCCAAAAGTATTTGAATGAAAATCAAGTCACTCTTCAAAATCTATGAATGTCATTGCATATCAAAATAAAATTCTGTTTACTCTGCTAGGACACCTGTGTGAACTTGAGGGGAACTGACTTCAGTTCATACATCTCCTAAAATCACCAGCTGATTAAAAGTCAATGAGTAAAAATGGCTCAGTTAGTTCTGAAAAAATCTGTATCAGCATTTGTTTGCATATGACACTTGCTTTGATATTTTATTGTCTAATGCAATGACACTCAAACTTTTTAAGTTTCCAAATGTGTAGTTTTTTCCATACTTTTTATTATTAGGGCCCGAGCACCGATGGTGTGAGGACCTTATTGTAATGAACCCATAGTGGGAGGCAGATTAGAATCCATGTTGCAGAGGTTCTTTATTGTCAAAGATAATCAACAGACAAACAATCCAAGGCGACAGGCAAGAGACATAACCAAAGTCCAGGCAAGGTTCTAAACACAGCAAGGCAGGCAAACAGCAAACAAAATCCAAATGAATAGACAAAGGGGTAAATCCAACAAACAGGCTAAAGGGTCAATATATCAGTAACAGGCTTAGACATAAGAGAACGCTTGGTATGGCAGGTGAACTGGCAATACTTTGCAATGTGTTCAGTGAAGCACATGGCTTATAAAGCTACAAACAGGAAGTGAGAATACAAACAGTAAGTGACACTAAAACTCAGGTGATGGCTCCCTCTGGTGGAGGGATGAACTGTTCATGGGCTGAGGTATTACAGATTCCCCCCCCCAGGAACACCCCCAGGTGTTCTCCTCCTGGGCCGTCCCCTTGGTCTGGATGATCACGGTGGAAGTCCCTGATGAGTGAGGGATCCAAAATGTCTGAGGCTACTACCCAGGAACTCTCTTCAGGACCGTATCCATCCCAGTCCACAATGTAATGTAGTCGATTAGCCCTCCTTCGGGAATCTAGGATCTCCCGGACGAGATAGGCAGGGGATCCATCGATCTCCAATGGTGGAGGTGGCGTTGATTCAGTGGTTACAGGTTCCAGTGCAGGGTGTGCAGGTTTCAGGAGGGATACATGGAAGGAAGGAGAGATACGATAATCAGCAGGAAGCTCTAGTCTATAGGTCACTGGGTTGATTTGTCTTAGTATCTTAAAGGGACATACGTACCTTGGACTGAGCTTCCTGCTAGGTAGCCTCAGATGTATATCCCTCGTAGAAAGCCATACCATCTGGCCAGGCTGGTAATTAGGGTGGGGACACCTCCAGCGGTTGGCCTGAATCTTCTGTCTCCTGATGGCTCATTGAAGCTGGACATGGGCACTGTCCCACACCCTCTCACTCCTCCTAATCCAGTCGTCCACCTCTGATGGTTCTCCAGACCAAGAGAACAGTGGTGGTTGATAACCCAGAACACACTGGAAAGGGGTTAGTCCTGTGGATGAATGTGTGAGGGAGTTCTGAGCGTGCTCAGCCCATGGCAGTAAAGTGCTCCAATGGTGCTGTTCACAACTACAATAGGAACGTAAATAGCTTCCAGTTTCTTGGTTTACTCTCTCCACTTGACCGTTAGCCTGAGGGTGATCAGAGGTTAAACTGACATTGATATTTAAAAGATGACAAAAGGTCTTCCATACCCGTGATGTGAACTGTGGTCCCCGGTCTGTGACAATGTCGTCTGGGAGTCCATACACCTTGAAAACCTGGTTGAACAGGGCCTCTGCAGTCTCCATAGCTGTGGGTAGACCTTTCATGGGGATCAGACAACTTGATTTAGAAAAACGATCAACAATGACACAGATGGCAGTGAAACAATTGGAATTAGGGAGATTGGTGATAAAGTCTACTGCAAGGTATGACAATGGTCGTTGAGGAATGGGCAGATGTTCCAGCAGCCCTGCAGGGAGTTGACAGGGGGTTCTAACTTGTGCACAGACATGGCAGGCATTAACATAAGTAGTCACATCATGGAGAAGAGTGGGCCACCAGAAAGAGTTACATACCAACGTTGCCATTCTTTGAATTCCTGGGTGACCAGAGCCTAGGGAAGTGTGCACCCACTGTAAGACCCTCTGTCTGAGATTTTGGGGTACATACTGCCTATTGGAAGGACATTCCGATGGTGGTGGTTCATCTTGTTGTCCACGATGGATCTCCTCCATAATATCCCAACAGATGGGTGCGATGACGACAGACTGTGGCAGAATGGGTTCTGGGAGAGGTGATGAATGAACTGGATCATGTCTTCGTGACAGGGCATCTGCTTTGCCATTCTTGCTGTCTGGACAATAAGTAACAGTGAAATTGAATCGGGTGAAGAAGAGCGCCCACCTGGCCTCATTCTCTTGGCATTCTTAATATATTCCAAGTTCTTGTGGTCAGTGATGACTTGATATGGGTGCCTGGATCCCTCCAACCAGTGCCTCCACTCCTCTAGGGCAGATTTGATGGACAGCAGTTCCTTGTTGCCTACATCATAATTAGTCTCTGCAGAGGTGAGTTTTTTGGAGAAAAAGGCACATGGGTGGAGTTTACCAGGATAACCATGACACTGGAAGAGTACAGCTCCGATGCCACAGTCTGAAGCATCCACTTCCACTATGAAGGGGAGGTCTGGATCTGGGTGTTTCAAGATGGGAGCAGTGGTTAAACTAGACTTAAGTCTTTTAAAAGCATCTTGTGCACTCTCGGGCCAAGTCAACCTCCTTGGTTTTCCTCTGAGTAATGCGGTGAGAGGGGCTGCAACGATGCTGTAGTTCTTTATGAATCACCTGTAAAAGTTTGCAAACCCAAGAAATCGTTATAGTTCCTTGATGGTTGTGGGGGCTGGCCACTCAGTGACTGCCTTGATTATGGACTCATCCATCTCTACTTCTTTGGAGCTGATGTTATATCCTAAGAAGGTTGTAGTGGTGGTGTGAAACTCACATTTTTCTGCTTTCACATATAGCTGATGGTGGAGTAGAACACTGTTGAACACTGTCTTGACTTGTTGAATATGTTCATCCCCTGGTCTTTGAGTAAACAAGGATATCATCAACGTAATCTATTACACAGCTGTTGAGAAGGTCTCTGAAAATTTCATTGACAAATGACTGGAAAACTGAAGGTGCATTGGCAAGGCCATAGGGCATGACCAAGTACTCATAGTGCCCTCTAGTGGTAATAAATGCAGTCTTCCACTCATCCCCTTCTTTGATACGGACCAAGTTGTAGGCACTTCTGAGATCCAGCTTAGTAAAAATCCTGGCTTCTCTTAGTTCTTCTAAGGCAGATGGGACTAATGGCAGGGTATAGCGATATTTAACTGTGATGGCATTCAGACCCCTGTAGTCTATACATGGCCGGAGTCCACCATCCTTCTTTTCCACAAAGAAAAATCCAGCTGCATCTGGTGACGTAGAGGGACGGATGAAGCCCAATGCTAGTGCCTCCTTGATGTAATCCTCCATAGCCTGCGTTTCAGGGAGGGATAGAGGGTAATCCTTGCTTCTAGGGGGAGATGAATTGGGTAGCAAGTCTATGGCACAGTCCCAAGGTCTGTGGTGTGGTAATTGGGTGGCTTTGTCTTTGCTAAATACCTCTATGAGTTCAGAATATTCCTTGGGGATATGAGCGTGGATGTTAGTCTGGGGGCTCTCCACACTCATGGTCAGGCATGGTACTATTAACTCGGTGGTTAGACAATGCTCTTGACAGAATGGAGACCAACGCAGCAATTCCCCTTTTCTCCAGGAGATCAATGGGTCATGAAGTGATAGCCATGGGTAACCTAGTATAATGGGGTGGTGAGGAGATGTGATGACATAGAGTGTTAAGGTTTCAACATGGAAAATTCCTAGTTGAATCTGGATAGGGATGGTTTTATGGGTTATCTGCCCCATTCCTATGGATGAATTATCTACTGCAGTGATTCGGATGGGAGGATTACATGGTATTGTAGGGATATTGAATTTGGTAACTATCTTATGATGAATTAGGTTCAATGCAGCTCCTGAATCCACTAGCGCTGTAACACATGATTGGTTATCTTCAATAAAAATGGTCACAGGAAGAGTAAAATTCTGACTGGAAACTGAATCAAATGTGATGCTCTCCCTTAGAGAAGATCCAGCTGAGGCTCTGGCTTTATGTGCGCATGTGTTACAACTATGTCCTGGTTGGCCACAGTAGAAACATAACCCCTCATCTCGTCTGCGCTGGCGTTCCTCCTCAGGCACCCTCGCATGCCCGATTTGCATGGGCTCATTCGATTCGGCTGACGAAGTAACAGAAGATGAGGCAGTGGCAGAGAAATGCTTGAGTGCACTGGATCGTGGCTGATTGTGCATGAGATTGTCGATTTTAACGGTCAAGGTAATATACTCAGACAAAGTTAATGATTCATCCTTGCATGCCAGCTCAGCTTGCAGTGTGGGATTTAAACCTTCTCAGAATACTGATTTGAGAGCAATATCGTTCCAACAGCTCTGTGCTGTTAAAGTACGAAATTATACTGCATAATCGGCTGCACATACTTTCCCCTGGCGTTGATGCAATAACTGCACAGAAATGTCTCTTCCCCCTGCAGAGTATTCAAAAACTTCCTTAATTTGTTGTGAGAAATACGTGAAGGACTTGCGAATTTGTTCATCATTATCCCAAACTGCCGAAGCCCACTCTAATGCTTTTCCGGTAAGCAAACTCATCATTAAAGTACATTTAGCTGTCTCTTGATTAAAGGAGTCGGGTTGGTGAGTGAAATATATTGAACATTGCCTCAGAAATCCCTTGCATTTGTCAGAAGATCCATCAACATTTTCAGGCAGTGCCAGTCTTACCGTGTCGGGGCGTGGGGAAGGCATCGACTGGATATAGCGTGTCAAATGTTCATTAGCAGCTCGAAGATTCACAAGTTGTTCTTGAAATCCCTGTAGTACATCACTTTGATAAGCGATCGTGGCTCTCAGCTGTGTAACCTCCGCTGGATTCTGGTCTGGTGAAGTATTCTGTAATGAACCCATAGTGGGAGGCATATTAGAATCCATGTTACAGAGGTTTTTTATTGTCAAAGACAATCAACAGACAAACAATCCAAGGCGACAGACAAAAGACGTAACCAAAGTCCAGGCAAGGGATGAACTGTTCGTGGGCTGAGGTATTACACCTATTGTTCTTCTAGGCATTTATTATTAGGGCCCGAGCATCGATGTTGCGAGGACCCTATTGTTCTTCTAGGCATTTATTATTAGGGCCCGAGCACCGATGTTGCGAGGACCCTATTGTTCTTCTAGGCATTTATTATTAGGGCCCGAGCACCAATGGTGCGAGGACCCTATTGTTCTTATAGGCATTTATTATTAGGGCCTGAGCACTGATGGTGTGAGGACCCTATTGTTCTTCTAGGCATTTATTATTTTTTTCCCAAATGAATCGCATTTTTGAGGGCCTAAACATATTCAAAAACTCATGAATCTTTGCACACGCATCAGAAGTGGCAAAAATGTACATCTGGTATGGGTTTCAGAATTAGGTATGGCAAAATGGCTCGATAGCAATTATGCTACATTTCACCTACACATATGAAAATCAGTACACATGTGTAACATGCCAATACCTACAAAAAAAGTCTCTTGGACCCATGCCCTAAACTCAACAGGAATTCAGCTATTTCGATTTTTCTTTTAAATTTTTGCTCCGTTTTTGCCATTTCCAGGCCTCGTACTTTAACAAACTCCTCCCAGAGATTTAATCAGATCTACATATTTGGTTAGTCTAATCTAAAGGCCTTGGCGATGCAAAATTGCAAAGCTTTTGAGTTTTCACTGCATGGCATGGCCATGACGGTCTGACAAAGTTCGATATGAAACGAGTCACATTTTTGAGGCCTAAACATGCTCGAAAACTCATGAAACTTTGCACACATCTCAAAATTGGGGAAAATTTACATCAGATACTGGTTTTAGAATTAATTTTGGCAAAATGACTCGATAGCGCCACCTACAAAATTTCAACGAAGCAGCCCTCACACCACGTTTCACCTACACGTAAGAAAATCGGTAGGCTTATGTAACATGTCAACACATACAAAAAGTCTCTTAGAAACATATCCTAAACCCAAAAGGAAGTCAGCCATTGTGATTTTTCTCTTAATTTTTTGCTCAGTTTTTGCCATTTCCAGGCCTCATACTTTAACGAACTCCTCCTAGAGATTAAATCAGATCAACATCATATTCAGTAAGTCTAATCTAAAGGCCTTGGCGATGTTAAATTGCAAAGCTTTTGAGTTTTCTTTGAACCAGGAAAACAGGAAGTTGTTATAACTCAAACATAAAATGTCCAATCTGCTCCAAACTTTGCATGTTTTATAAGAGTCCCAGCCTGAACACTTCTATATGCCAATATTCGGCAACAGGAAATTAAACGTTTTACACTGTGATACACTCTTAACAACATTTAAGTGCTAAAAAATGCAAAAAAAATTGGAGTGACATTCCCCTGGCACAGCAGCCCCAATGTACACCAGGGTGCGAGGGCTCGTTCATCGCTGCTTGCAGCTTTAATTAGGGCCCGAGCACCGATGGTGCGAGGACCCTATTGTTCTTCTAGGCGTTTATTATTATTATTATTATTATTATTATTATTTTTTTCCCAAATGAATCGCATTTTTGAGGGCCTAAACATACTCGAAAACTCATGAAACTTTGCACACGCATTACAAGTGGTGAATATTTACATCTGATAAGGGCTTTAGAATTAGGTGTGGCAAAATGGCTCGATAGCGCCACCTACAAACTTTCAACGATGTGCGCTTTACGCTACGTTTCACCTACAGGTACGAAAATAGGTACACATCTGTAACATGCCAATACCTACAAAAAAGTATCATGGACCCATGCCCTAAACTCAACAGGAAGTCAGCCATTTTGATTTTTCTCTTCAATGTTTGCTCCGTTTTTGCCATTTCCAGGCCTTGTACTTTAACAAACTCCTCCTAGAGATTTCATCAGATCTACTTCATATTTGGGTATTCTAATCTAAAGGCCTTGGCGATGCTAAATTGCGAAGCTTTTGAGTTTTCTCTGCATGGCGTGGCCGTGACGGTCTGACAAAGTTCAATGTTTCACCATGAAACAGGAAGTTGTTGTAACTCATACATACAATGTCCAATCTGCCCCGAAATTCACATGTTTGATAATAGTCCTGGCCTGAATACATCTACGTGCCAATATTTAGTTATAGTCATAGCGCCACCTATTGGCAACAGCCAATTCCAGGTCTTGTACTTTAACAAACTCCTCCCAGAGATTTAATCATATCAACATTATATTTAGTCAGTCTTAATCTAAAGGCCTTGGTGATGTTAAATTGCAAAGCTTTTGAGTTTTAGTTGAAGGGCGTGTCCGTGGCGGCCTGACAGATTTCAGTATGAAACGAGTCACATTTTTGAGGCCTAAACATGCTCGAAAACTCATGAAACTTTGCACACATCTCAAAAGTGGGGAAAATTTACATCTGATACTGGTTTTAGAATTAATTTTGGCAAAATGGCTCGATAGTGCCACCTACAAAATTTCAACAAAGCAGCCTTCATGCCATGTGCTTGCAGCTTTAAAAAAATTTTTTTTTTTTTTATCAGAATACATTTTGCTTTTGCAGTTTTGCTCTGGCGATGTGTTTTCAAAAGTATCAAACTGAATTGTTTGTTCTGCTGTTATTGCTCTGTCTGGATGCCAGCGATTTATCCTGGTATCAAAAGCAAGCAGGAATGCTTACTTGACTTACAATGAATGGAAGATAGTAGTGCAATAGAGGATTTTGTCAACAAATTGAATGCAAAGGTTTATATTCACTTTCTGTGTAAATCTTGTCATATTTATGACATTATTGTCAGGTTTTTAGGCCCATTTTAGTTCTAGTACAGTAATATTGTATTTTGTAAAGCAGAAATGTTTACTTAATACTTAACACCACTGTGTTTACTTAACCTTGGATGTGGCATTTATAAAAAAATGTTCTCAACTGGTAATGTTGTTTAACCAACATAAGCTTAAGCAAATAATAAATTTGATATATTTGATATACACTCACCGACCACTTTATTAGGAACACCTGTACACCTACATATTCATGCGATTATTTAGCCAGCCAATCATGTGGCAGCAGTGTAATGTATAAAATCATGCAGATACAGGTCAGGAGCTTAAGTTAATGATCACATCAACCATCAGAATGGGGAACAAATATGATCTCAGTTATTTCGACCGTGGCATGATTTTTGGTGGCAGATGGGCTGGTTTGCAGCGGCGGCTGGTCAGAGGAGGCAAGGGAGGCGGAGCCTCCTCAAGAATATATTCAAAATAACCATTGTTTTAATCAGTTTACCTACTAACATACACAACTCAGATGTCTTTAATGGAAAAAAAAACAAAAAATATGTTTTTCTATTTATTTTTCTTTTATGCGCTTAAAGAGTTTTTTGATGAGTTTAAATTACTGTATGAATCCATATGAATGCCATCGGAGGCTGATGGCATACAGCCTCCTCTCATTAGTAAACTGACCAATCAAAATGCTTCTGTTCAAAAAGCATCCAAAAAAGGCCAAATTAAATTTGCCTCTTTCCGCGTTCATCACCAGTCATTATCAGAGGTAACCATTCAAGCCAATCTGCTTTAAGTATCACGTTTATCAAGTCTGCTTGTGGGTAATACGAAATGTCAATAGAAACTTTCAAAATATGGCAAAATATAGATGAATAAAAGTTATTGGAAGATCTAAAAACATGTGAAAGTCTGAATGACATAATTATATATTTATTTGATGCAATAAAGCAGTGGAGGATGGAGTTCGTCTACACATACAGTACAGTAGCCTAGTAGGTGAGTAGATGTTACTGTACATGGAATGGGGCTCTCCATTCATTTATAAATGTTTGCATTGATTGTAGTCTGTAGCTGGTGCCACGTCATTTGTTCCGTCCATTTGTTGTATTTACAAGTGTTGAGTTGGTGATCGGAAAGAGTATAACACATCTGTATTTATCAAGACTATTTTTAAGATATCAGGGAGAGGATATCATCTGTGTACGGGAGCATAATTACCAGCAAAAACATATCATAATAGATGATATTTAGATCCACTGCAATCTTTTATTGGTTTTATCTTTCGATACTAATTTGCCTCCTTGGAAATTTCTGTCACAAACCACCACTTCTAGTTTGAGTATTTCTGTAACTGCTGATCTCCTGGGATTTTCAAGCACAAAAAACCCACTGCAGCCTCAACTTTCTGTTCTTGGCTGACAGAAGTGGAACCCAACATGGTCTTCTGCTGTTGTAGCCCATCCACCTCAATGTTCAACGTGTTGTGCATTCTGAGATTCTATTCTTCTCACCATAATTGTACAGAGGGGTTATCTGAGTTATCGTAGCCTTTTTGTCAGTTCGAACAAGTCTGGCTATTCTCTGTTGACCTCTCTCATCAATAAGGCGTTTCCATCTGCAGCACTGGATGTTTTTTGTTTTTTGGCCAAACAGAGACAGTTGTGTGTGAAAATCCCTGTAATACAAAAATAAAAATAATAATAATAATTTTAACATCAGTCTCATCTAAATCTCTTAGGGGTCTACTTCTTACCTCAATACTCACTTCTAGTTTTATTCATTTGGAATTATTTTGTTTTTTGTATACAACCTACATTATGATCCTTCTATTCAGTAATTTGTTTTCCAGCAAGACATGCAATCATGTGCTGACTTACATTTATATTGTTGTTCTTGGCAAATACCTTTAACAAATACTTTTACAAGTAGTTAAAAGGATGTAGTTCAACCAAAAATGAAAATTCTGTCTTGATTACTCAACCATATGTTGTTCCAAGCCCATAGAAATGTATCTCTTCTGTGGAACACAAAAGGAGATGTTAGGCTGAATGTTAGTCCCAGTCACCATTCACTTTCATTCATCTTTTTTCGTATACAGTGAAAATTAATGGTGACTGAGAATGGTTACTAACAGTTTGCCTAACATCTCCTTTTAGGTTCCATGGATGAAAGAAAGCCATATGGGTTTGCAAAAACATGATGGTAAGTGATGACACAGTTTTCATTTTGGGGTCAACTATTCCTTTAAGAGTGGTATCCCTTTAATAAGTTGATGCTCTCCAGTTTAAAATTGACAAAATGTACAGATGAAATCCTGAAAGAGGGTGCCTTGCTACTAAATCAGTAATGCTGTTTATTGAAAACAGATAATATGTATAAGAAAGGTAGATAACAAGATGATATTTTAAATATTATGCATATATATTATTAATTATATAGTTTTTTTTATTTTATGTAAATCATTAAACAGGCCTAGTTATTATTAAAATGACTAATTCACATAGCAGAGAAAATACCTGTACAGGTCAGATGGAGATGAGAGATGTATCGTGTTTAACAGGATGATGAATTAGATTAAAGCTTTTCTCTTTACTCTACAGCTGTTCTGGAAGCATTACACACAAACCATTTTTGCTGTTTCTGCCTTTATTATCAAAGAAGCTGAAATCTGAGTGAGCACGACGATGTGACAAGGCAAAAAGATCGGTCTGATGTTGCGCACTTACATTGTAGACAGCTCTGTTGATTTCAAACAGGAGCGATTGTTTATCTCATCACTCGCTTATGTCAGTGAGCCCAAGGAGTTGTGGAATGCTGTGCGCGCGCGAGCGAGAGACGCAGAGACAGTATTATTATTATTTAGATGTCGACCGATAGTGGATTTTACCGATACCGATAACTAAGTTGGGCAGTACCTGCTGATAACCGATTAATCAACCGATAGATTTGAAAATTGATCCTGAATGAAAAAATAACACTCAAAGTAAAATGTTTTGTAATAAAACTTTATTACCAAAATAAACAGACCTGACTGACCATGAAAATGTATTAAAATGAAATAAATATATAAATATTAATATATATGAACTAATATTTGAATTTTAAAGTCAGCTGATTTTTAAACTGACATTGTTTCCTAAGTCCACATTCAGTACCATTATATTATTGCATAGAACATTCCTATCCTGGCTGTTAAAAAAGAGCATTTTATTTTCAACTAATGTGCATAAAATAAATAAATTAAAAGTCCATATTCTCAAATGTAAAATCAAAAGTAAAATGAGGGGGGAAAATGCTTCAATAGTCAGTTCACATGGTGCTAAACTTGATTCCTACTACTCCAGACTCAAGCTTCATAATAACAGCGAAATACCACATTGTTTTTTATTCATTATAGTTGCATGTAGGGTAGCAGTATTCACAGATAGCAGTGGTATTTGGCTGGACTCGGTGGTGAAGCGGCTCCGACTATGAGCCCAGGCCAGGGGCTGTTCAAACAGATGCAACACAACAGACTGGAACCGAACGCAAGAATCTTGAGACAGACACATATTTACATTTATGCATTTGGCAGACGCTTTTAACCAAAGCAATTTACAATGCACTTATTACAGGGACAGTTCCCCTGGAGCAACCTGGAGTTAAGTGCCTTGCTCAAGGACACAATGGTGGTGGCTGTGGGGATTGAACCAGCAACCTGATTACCAGTTATGTGCTTTAGCCCACCACATCTAACCTGACAAAGCATTTAAACAACTAATTGCTTAATCTGAGAAACGCTTATAAGAGAGCAAGACGCAACGGTCAAAGACCTCCACCAACTGTAAGGGGCTGTTCACAATGAACACTTTTGCAATCATCCATTTGTTTTTCTATGTAAATGCACGCTAGATGAACGTCTTTGTTTCCCTTTGTTTTTGTTTATTCAGCGTCTTGAGCAGGAATGCTGTTTTTAGATGATGTGTCTAATTAAAAAGAACTTCAAAAGCAGATTTAAAAGCATAACATTTGCTTTCTCACATCACTAGCTTTAAATATGCAACTTAGCTGGCTAACGAATGCATAAACGTGACCAGCTGGATATAAACTAATGCAAACAGATGGAAATAGATGGTAACAATCGTGACATTTAAACATTTGGGTAGGACTTGCGTGTATTTTTGTCACATTGTCCTAACCGCTTGAGGTTAGCTTTAATGTTAGCGTCCTCTCAGCCTTATCGGCAAACATACTGCTGTTCTCTAATAATGCAGCATCTAGTCAACAAATCAATTACTTTATAATGATATGACAGCTTGTACTGTAGTGTACTGTATACATACCTTTTCGTTGTTGATGTTTTAAATCCGCATCTGAATTGTTCCGCTCCATGCAGAGTGTAGTCTCACATGTCAAAACAATCAGTGAAGTGCCGCTCTCATACTCTATACAGCGGACCCCTCGGCAAATTAATCTGCAAAATCGATATATCGGTCGACCTCTGTTATTCTTTTTATTATTGTTATTACTTGTTACTATTGAGAAATTAATGATATTTCAGTTTTAAGATGTTTTATATGCATTTTTTGGATTTTTTAAATGTTTGAAGGATTTTTCACACAGCACCCCTGATCTCGCCAGACCTCGGGTGCCGCGGCACCCCGGTTGGGAAACGCTGGATTAAACTATACATTTAATACATTCATAAACAGTCTCAGACTCTGCCTTTTCTGGTCTCGGCCTTGACTCGAACCCGACAAAATATTTTGTTAATTGCTGCTGTTTATCACTATATTTTGATTCAGTTGAAGAAAACATGATGTTTGCTAGTTTTATTAGTGTATATTAAGTATAGATTTATGTTTAAATTAATGTTGTGGTCCTATTTGCTTATTAAAGTTAACCATGGTTTAACTATAGTAATATTGAAGTATTTAACCATGGTTGTAGTAACCATGATTAATTTTGTGGTTACTATGGTTTTACTACAAATACCTTGGCAAAACTATGGTTACTGTATGGTACATTCTGATTGCAAATTTAATAATATCATCCAATTGTTACATATCTAAAAATATTTGTATCTTTAAACAGCTTCAATGCAGTCAGCAATTTTTTTTTAAAGAGTAGCTTGACTGTAGTTTAACTACTTTAAGTTATGAGTAGCTTGTAGATTGGAACGCTAAGTTTAAGGAGCTTCCCCAACACTGGACAATATAATTAAAGTCTTATATCATGGAATGAGTAATTCTATATGAAGGTATTTATATCATAATATAGTTATTTTTTGCAGGAAACTCAATGGAAAAAATTCAGCTCATTTTATTATTTTCTCTTTTGTAGCCTGATGGATGCAAACCAAAAGATAAGATTATTCATAACACAGCAATGATAAGTCTGGCATCAGTGCTAAAACACATTGCTGTATGTAACTCACGAGTTAAAAAACAAAACATGAAATGAATATTATAAAATGGGTAAAGACTCTAAATTCTGATTGGATGAGCTGTTTAAAGCCATTGTAAAATTGCCAACATATGCACACAGTGACCACACATCAATTTGAATTATATGTTAATGTGGAAAGTTTCAATGTTTCTTGACAACCTTAAACAAAAACCCCACCCTTTGAACAATTTCTTCCATGTCTTGACTCATCCTGCTCTGTATTTTTGCATTACTCTATGTTTCACATAAATAATAATGTAAAGCAGTCCTACCACAGTATAGAGTAAGTGCTAAATCAGAATCTCTACCAATTAACACATTTCTATTTTTGCATGATATACACACCACACAGCCCTATTCAGTACCATGTTATATCAAAGTATCATGGTACCATCGGATACCATCACTGTACAATGGTTTCACCATAGTGCTTTATGCAAGTTCCACCTGAACAAATCCAGAAAAAAAAAAAAAAAAAAAAAAACTCTCAGCATTAAAATAATAACCTTTGATTTTGAAATGATGACAAACCTTTTTGATGGGGCACATATCATAATTTCTGCTATTATTGTCTGTGGTTGAAAGCCCTCTCCAAAATTCATCAGACATTATTTGCTTGTCATTCGATGCAGTTACTGGTGTTTTTTAAATAGTTGTTTGTTGAAGTGGTCACAGGTGCATTGTGGGTGGATGAGCAGGAGGGGAGGTCATGCATCGCTGAAGCGCCATGTGAAATACACTATCATTTCACTCATATCTTTCTTGTTGGCATTTATTGGAAGTGTAGAAATCCTCTGAGTCTATCTGTTTGCTTCTCTCTTTCATACACATGGTTTATCTGAGCAGTTTATCTACTGTTAGCTCTGATGTTTAACTGTATCAAGCAAATATGTCTGACATTTCTTGAGACTTTCTTAGCCACTTATTTGAGAGCAATCTTATTGGTACTCTTGCTCAGTTTCTGGCCCCTAGAGCAATAGGATCTGTCTGTCCTCATACCCGTTTTATTCAAGAAAATGTCTGCTTAACTTTCAAAGAGTCAAGATCCAATAAAAAGTTTGGTAACAGTTGAAGCCTATATTTATAATGCATTGTAAAGGCATTATAATTCATTAGTAATACACCTTTTAATATGTTATAACTTCTCATAAATAATTGTAATCACAATTATAATTCATTAATACTTACCTATTCATAGTTATAACTTTGAGTATAATGCATTATAACACAAGCAACATTTAATTTTATCTGCAAAAGTTATAACGTATTATACATTTGAAGTCAGAAGTTTACATACACTTAGGCTGAAATCATTAAAACTAATTTTTTAACCACTTCACAGACTTAATATTAGCAAACTCTAGTTTTGAAAAGTCGTTTAGGACATCTAATTTGTGCATGACAGAAGTAATTTTTCCAACAATTGTTTACAGACAGATTGTTTCACTTTTAATTGACTATATCACAATTCCAGTGGGTCATAAGTTTACACACACTAAGTTAACTGTGCCTTGAAGCAGCTTAGAAAATTCCAGAAAATGATGTCAAGCCTTTAGACAATTAGCCAATTAGTTTCTGATTGCAGGTGTAATGATTTGGAGGTGTACCAAAATAAATCAGACAAGAGCTCAGAATTGTGGACCTCCACAAGTCTGGTTCATCCTTGGGAGCAATTTCCAAATGCCTGAAGGTACCACGTTCATCTGTACAAACAGTAGTATGCAAGTTTAAACACCATGGGACCACGCAGCCATCATACCGCTCAGAAACGAGACGCATGCTGTCTCCTAGAGATGAACGTAGTTTGGTGTGAAAAGTGCAGATCAATCCCAGAACAACAGCAAAGGACCTTGTGAAGATGCTGGAGGAAACAGGTAGACAGGTATCTATATCCACAGTAAAGCGAGTCCTATATTGACATAACCTGAAAAGCTGCTCAGCAAGGAAGAAGCCACTGCTCCAAAACCAGCATAAAAAAGCCAGACTACAGTTTGAAAGTGCACATGGGTACAAATTACTTTTTGGAGAAATGTTCTCTGGTCTGATGTAACAAAACTTTAACTGTTTGGCCATAATGACCATCTTTATGTTTGGAGGAAAAAGGATGAGGCTTGCAAGCTGAAGAACACCATCCCAACCGTGAAGCATGGGGGTGACCCCATCATGTTGTGGGAGTGCTTTGCTGCAGGAGGGACTGGCGCACTTCACAAAATAGATGGCACCATGAGGAAGGAAAAATATGTGGATATATGGAACAAATCTCAAGACATCAGCCAAGAAGTTAAAGCTGAGTCGCAAATGGGTCTTACAAATGGACAATTACCCTAATCATACCTCCAAAGTTGTGGAAAAATGGCTTAAGGACAACAAAGACAAGGTATTGGAGTGGCCATCACAAAGCCCTGACCTCAATCCGATAGAAAATTTGTGGGCAGAACTAAAAAAGCATGTACAAGCAAGGAGGTCTACAAACCTGACTCAGTTACACCAGTGTCACAGTCTGTCTCCCTCATTTTCTTCAAGGACTCTTATTTTGAAGTTTCCCCCTGCACTACGTTTCCCAGAATTCACTGCCCTAATCACTTCTATCTGCTCATCATCATCCGCACCTGCCTTCCATTCCCTCATTAGTTTCCTTGTGTATAAATACCCTCTAGTTTTCTTCATCATTTGTCAGTCCTTGAATTGTTACATTGTGAAGTGTTATGCTGAGTTAGTGAAGTGTTGTGTTAAGTTTTAATGTTAAGATTTATTGTTAGTTCCACTCCAGCGTTTGTTCCACTCCAGCGATTACTGTTGTTAAGATTTATTGTGTGTTCTACTCCAGAGTTTGTTCCACTCCAGCGATTGTAATTAAAGGATTTAAAGATTCCACTCCTGCATCTCCTCTCTTCCTCATCCACTCCTAGACACCAATGTTACAACCAGTTCTGTCTGGAGGAATGGGCCAAAATTCCAGCAACTTATTCTGAGAAGCTTGTGGAAGGCTACCCAAAACGTTTGACCCAAGTTAATTTAAATGCAATGCTACCAAATACTAACAAAGTGTATGTAAACTTCTGACCCACTGAGAATGTGATGAAAGAAATAAAAGCTGAATTAAATCATTCTCTCTACTATTATTCTGACATTTCAAACTCTTATAATAAAGTAGTGATCCTAAATGACCTAAGACAGGGAAAGTTTCTATGATTAAATGTCAGGAATTGTGAAAAACTGAGTTTAAATGTATTTGGCTAAGGTGAATGTAAACTTCTGACTTCAACTGTATAATAGGTATGCTTTAAGTAAAGTGACAAAAGTAATGTCTTCTTACAAATATACATAAGATATTTTTAAGTGGTTATAAAACAAGTAATGCCGGAAGTTATATTCATTACACATGCACAAAATACAAAATAACACACATTCAATGTAAATTTTGAAATATTACGAAAAACACTTGTAAAGGTTAAAATATTTCAGAAACTCTAAATATATATTTTGATCACACATGTAACCAAGAATAAAAAAAAAATAATAAAAAAAACTGATTCTATACTGGACTCTATTAAAAAACACTAATGTTTGTGCATCTTATTTGGAGACTTATTTCATAAATAAGTTCCATTATGTAAATTTGACTTGTAATGTAAGTTACAAGTTTATGTTATGGCTGTTTTTAAGAAGATATTGCTTTGGGGCCTGGGTAGCTCAGCGAGTATTGGCGCTGACTACCACCCCTGGAGTCGTGAGTTCGAATCCAGGGTGTGCTGAGCGACTCCAGCCAGGTCTCCTAAGCAACCAAATTGGCCCGGTTGCTAGGGAGGGTAGAGTCACATGGGGTAACCTCCTCGTGGTCGCGATTAGTGGTTCTCACTCACAATGGGGCGTGTGGTAATTTGTGCGTGGATCATGGAGAGTAGCATGAGCTTCCACATGCTGTGAGTCTCCATGGTGTCATGCACAATGAGCCACGTGATAAGATGTGTGGATTGACGGTCTCAGAAGCAGAGGCAACTGAGACTTGTCCTCCGCCACCCGGATTGAGGTGAGTAACCATGACACCATGATGACCTACTAAGTAGTGAGAATTGGGCATTCCAAATTGTGAGAAAAAAAGAGGATAACATTTAAAAAAAAAAGAAAAAAAAGATATTGCTTTTGTAACTTAAAGCAGGTAAAAAACACTTATAATATGATCATGCCTTAAAGATTTTTGACTGTTTACACTATACAGCACTTATATGGTTAACTTTATTAACTACTGCTGCGTTAAAATTATATGTTGCTTGTGTTATAATGCATTATAATCTAAAGTATGACTATGATTAGGGGAAGTCTTATAATGTATTATAACTGTAGTTATAATTATTTATGAGAAGTTATAACTTATTATAAGGTGTATTATGAGACATTATAAATTCAGTATAATGAATTTCATGAATGAATGCATTATAAATATAGAAAGTGTTACCAAATATTTTTTAGAGCTTAATTTCAGTTAGCTTTGTTCAATAAATTCTGTATAGAACGAGAATGTAACGCTTAATTATAAATGCCACGACAGTAAGCAACTGAAGTCCCATTGCCTTTAAAAAAAAAAAAACACTTTGTTTCAATAAAAATGTCAACACAGGAGAGAAAATGATGTTAATAATAAATAATAATAATAATAATAATATGTTTAATTTATATAGCGCCTTTCCAGAGCTCAAGAATTTTGTCGCAAACGTGCTGATTTTCAGAGCAACACTTGCTTGTGCGTTATTGCTTAAATGATGATTAACATGCCCAGATGCAGGAATGGGACATCTTAATGTCTTCAAGTCAACATGATGCTTTGATTTCATTTGAGATTTTAGAGGCCTAAATATGGGAGCACACTGGCCTACTCGTCTACTGTCAGATTCTTTGGAAATGTTGTACTTCTGAGAAGAATATTTCCTTGCTGGGCCTCTTGGAAAGGGACAAACCACTCATTCTTCATTATTACTATTTCAACATTTTAGAATAATAGTAAATTCAACAAAACTACAAAATAACACAAATGGGAGTAGAGAATTATGTAGTAAAAAATGTTAAACAAAATCCAAACTCTCTTATATTTGAGTGTATTCACATAACCACTCTTTGTCTAGATTCAAGCTCTGTACTCAGCCAACTTCATGAGGTGCTTCATCCTGAGATACTTTTGGTTAATAAGTGTCAATTTCAGAGTGTACCTTATAACAACATTCATACAAAGTGAATTTGCTTGCGTCTCTACTTAAAAACAACTCACTATGGCATGGCAAAGAACTCAATAAAGAATTAAAAATGAGCTAAAGCAATGCTGTGGTTGAGAGCTGTAGTTTATATGAGACGTGTGATTAGACAGGATACACTACAAGGGATGAGCATTTTTGGTCATTTGGACTGTTCATGTACTTTTTTGTTTGCGCTATTTTTTTAATTGTTTTTGTGTGTACATATTAGGGCTGTCAGAATTAACGCGCTAATGCATACGTTTAAAGTTTAACGCATACATTTTTCTTTATTGCGATTAACGCATTTACCGTTAATACAGCATAAACACTGGTGTGAAGGGCAGAACCTTTGTAATGTGTCCGAGTCATTACACTGACGCACACGCCACAAACAGACACACAACAGCACCAGAGCCCTTCTACCAAGAGTGCCTAGAAGCTTAACAAAAAAACAGCATTATACGCTGGGCCCATAGACATTCTATATAATAACACGCTAGTTGACCGTTATGCTCTCTCCTATGATAGAGCCACGGAGGTTGTTATCTCAGTAAATAAAAGTGCTTCCCTGTCAGTGAAAAAATGATGGAGAAAGGAGCTCTTTCCGCTATTTGATGTACAAAACAAGCCCAGATGGGACTTGATAGAAATAAAGTATTTTTCAGCCTATGTAAGGTGCATTTTAATTACCACAGAAGCATGTCAAGTCTTAACTATCACCAAAACACAGAATGAGACATGTTTGTTTGCAAGCACTTTTCATGGTGAGTTCAAAGCAATGCTTGACGCTGGCGTTGACACCCTGACGCTAATCATGAACACAGCTTCACGATTGCTGTAACAAAGCGGATAGCCACAGTCTACCGGCAGATTAATATTGTGGAGGATTGGAGTTTAAGAGATTTATTACCCATTGCAATGAATATGCAACCTATGTTGGGACTAATTCTTTCAATTTGTCAAACTTCTACTTAGACATTGGGAAACTATCTTAATATTGTGGAAGGCTTTGTATGAAAAATGTTAATAAAGCATTATATTGCTACATATTGTTTTCTTTTCTTTTCTATGATGGAAATATATTAATTTTCACAACAAAAGAAGTATATATATTGTAAAATTTCAGCACTTTTAAAATCTGTGATTAATCGTGATTAAGTACAAAAAAGTATGCGATTAATCGTGATTGCAATTTTTTTATAGACTGACAGCACTAGTACATATGTGTCATATGTCTTTGGGTCAGGGTTAACACTTCAAGCTATCTAGCTGTGTTCGAATGCAATAGGCTAATGCATGCTCTATGTACCAGGGGTCTGCTATTTTAGGTTTACCGATTAATCTGTGCTGACAGCTACTTTAGGAAATATCGGTTATCGGCAGACATTAACGCCGGTAGTTCACAGATAATTTATATGTCTGTGCCTGTCACTGTAACAATAGACTAAGAACATTTTCTTAGAAAGAAAACATGGTCAATAAATCATTTTTAAAAACTATCAGATGATTAATTGGTTATTGGCTTTTTCCAAAGTCTTAGTTATCAGTATCAGCAAAATTTAATATCAGTCAACCTCTAGTATGTACACCACCCTATTCCTCTCCAAATAGAGCACTGAGCACTCAAAGTGACCATGTTAACTGTCTGTGTTCAGTTGCCTCTGTGTACAGTTGGACTCAAGCCCCCAAAATGCCTCTGTAACTTATCACAAAATTAAAAATGAAAAGTTTTGAAGTTGAATAAAATCAAGTCACACAGTTATTGTGTTTTATGATTGATTATTGCTGTCACATCGGAGTACTTAAGCACCCATAGCGACAAAATAACAGTTTGTTTGGTTCCACTTCCAAGCTAGAAGACTTGGCACACATGAAATTATATACATACACCAATCAGCCACAACATTAAAACCACCTGCCTAATATTGTGTAGGTCCCCCCAAAACAGCACCAACCCGCATCTCAGAATAGCATTCTGAGATGCTATTCTTCTCACCACAATTGTACAGAGTGGTTATCTCAGTTACCATAGACTTTGTCAGTTCGAACCAGTCTGGCCATTCTCTGTTGACTTCTCTCAACAACAAGGCATTTCCATCCGCAGAACTGCCCCTCACTGGATGTTTTTGTTTTTGACACCATTCAGAGTAAGTTCTAGAGACTGTTGTGTGTGAAAATCCCAGGAGATCAGCAGTTACAGAAATACTCAAACCAGTCCATCTCTCACTAACAATCATGCTACGATCCAAATGAGATAACATTTTTCCCCATTCTGATGGTTGATGTGAACATTAACTGAAGTTCCTGACCCATATATGCATGATTTTATGTACTGCACTGCTGCCACACGATTGGCTGATTAGATAATCGCGTGGATGATTGTTGGTGCCAGACGGGCTGGTTTGAGTATTTCTGTAACTGCTGATCTCCTGGGATTTTCACTCAGAATGGTGCCGAAAACAAAAAACATCCAGTGAGGGGCAGTTCTGTGGATGGAAATGCCTTGTTGATGAGAGAGGTCAGCAGAGAATGGCCAGACTGTTTCAAACTGGCAAAGTCTATGGTAACTCAGATAACCACTCTGTACAATTGTGGTGAGAAGAATAGCATCTCAGAATGCTATTCTAAGATGGGGGTTGGTGCTGTTTTGGCGGCACGAGGGGGACCTACACAATATTAGGCAGGTGGTTTTAATATTGTGGCTGATCTGTGTATATACTGTATATACATACAGTATATATATACACTGATGAGCCAAAACATTATGACCTAATATGCTGTTGGTACTCCACATGCCGCCAAAACAGCGCCGACCCGCCAAGACATGGGCTCAACAAGACCCCTGAAGGTGTCCTGTGGGATCTGGCACAAAGACATTAGCAGCAGATCCTTCAAGTCCTGTAAGTGTGGCAGGGTGCATTATCCCGCTGAAAGAGGCTTCTGTCATCAGGGAATACCATTGCCATGAAGGGGTGTACCAGGTCCGCAATGAAGTTTAGGTAGGGCCCCATTTCCACCTGGTATTAAGATGCATTTCGGGTGATCCGACCACAAGTGGTCAGTCCTAAATAGAGGTCTAAACAAGGTCAAAAACATTTTGTGATCGGATCGCAGAAACCACATACGAATGTGGTCAAAAACACATGTGCAAATCACATTTGAGGTGTAAACGCTAATCCGTCCTGTATGCATGAAGCACCACCCCTCAACTGTCAATCAACTGCTGTGCTAAAACAATATTTTAAACTTTGCCAATTACAAGCGGATTTAAAAGGAAATAACCGTACAATCGTAAAATTTAAAATACATACACAATCACAAGAACTTCACAGAACTTTAGATCTTTAATGTGCCTGATATCAACACAGATGACAAGCACGAACACCTGAAGCTCCTTTAATACGGGTAATCCACTAAAATAACAGATAATACTGCTTGACATGGTGCGTTTGTTCTTATACTACCGTTCAAAAGTTTGGGGTCACTTGACTGAAATGTTTCTCATGATCTTAAAAATCTTTTGATCTGAAGGCGTATGCCTAAATGATTGAAATTAGTTTTGTAGACACAAATATAAAGTTGTTCTCAAAAGTTTGCATACCCTGGCAGAAATTGTGAAATTTTGGCATTGATTTTGAAAATATGACTGATTATGCAAAAAAAAAAACACTGTCTTTATTTAAGGATAGTGATCATATGAAGCCATTTATTATAACATAGTTGTTTTGTTCCTTTTTAATTCATAATGATAACAGAAATCACGAAAATGGCCCTGATCAAAAGTTTACATACCCTTGAATGTTTGGCCTTGTTACAGACACACAAGGTGACACACAGAGGTTTAAATGGCAATTAAAGGTTAATTTCCCACACCTGTGGCTTTTTAAATTGCAATTATTGTCTGTGTATAAATAGTCAATGAGTTTGTTAGCTCTCACGTGGATGCACTGAGCAGGCTAGATACTGAGCCATGGGGAGCAGAAAAGAACTGTCAAAAGACCTGCGTAACAAGGTAATGGAACTTTATAAAGATGGAAAAAGATATCCAAAGCCTTGAAAATGCCAGTCAGTACTGTTCAATCACTTATTAAGAAGTGGAAAATTCAGGGATCTCTTGATACCAAGCCAAGGTCAGGTAGACTAAGAAAGATTTCAGCCACAACTGCCAGAAGAATTGTTCGGGATACAAAGAAATACCCACAGGTAACCTCAGGAGAAATACAGGCTGCTCTGGAAAAAGACAGTGTGGTTGTTTCAAGGAGCAAAATATGACGATACTTGAACAAAAATGAGCTGCATGGTCGAGTTGCCAGAAAGAAGCCTTTATTGCACCAGTGCCACAAAAAAGCCCGGTTACAATATGCCCGACAACACCTTGACACACCTCACAGCTTCTGGCACACTGTCATTTGGAGTGACGAGACCAAAATAGAGTTTTATGGTCACAACCATAAGCGCTATGTTTGGAGAGGGGTCAACAAGGCCTATAGTGAAAAGAATACCATCCCCACTGGTGGTGGCTCACTGATGTTTTGGGGGTGTGTGAGCTCTAAAGGCACGGGAATCTTGTGAAAATTGATGGCAAGATGAATGCAGCATGTTATCAGAAAATACTGGCAGACAATTTGCATTCTTCTGCACGAAAGCTGCGCATGGGACGCTCTTGGACTTTCCAGCATGACAATGACCCTAAGCACAAGGCCAAGTTGACCCTCCAGTGGTTACAGCAGAAAAAGGTGTAGGTTCTGGAGTGGCCATCACAGTCTCCTGACCTTAATATCATCGAGCCACTCTGGGGAGATCTCAAACGTGCGGTTCATGCAAGATGGCCAAAGATTTTGCATGACCTGGAGGCATTTTGCCAAGACGAATGGGCAGCTATACCACCTGCAAGAATTTGGGGCCTCATAGACAACTATTACAAAAGACTGCACGCTGTCATTGATGCTAAAGGGGGCAATACACAGTATTAAGAACTAAGGGTATGCAGAATTTTGAACAGGGGTCATTTCATTTTTTTCTTTGTTGCCATGTTTTGTTTTATGATTGTGCCATTCTGTTATAACCTACAGTTGAATATGAACCCATAAGAAATAAAAGAAATGTGTTTTGCCTGCTCACTCATGTTTTCTTTAAAAATGCTACATATATTACCAATTCTCCAAGGGTATGCAAACTTTTGAGCACAACTGTAATTGTGCCAACATATTAATTTATTTAATTACAAAAAAAAAAGTTTTTGAAATTGATGACTTGGGCAGAATAAATAAGAAAAGCAACCACTAAGTGCCCAACATAGATGGGAACTCCTTCAATACTGTTTAAAAAGCATCCCAGGGTGATACCTCAAAAAGTTGGTTGAGAAAATGCCAAGAGTACATTTCTGCAAAATCTAGGCAATGTGTGGCCACTTTGAAGATGCTAAAATATAACACAGTTTTGAATTATTTGGTATTTTTTTTAGTTACAACATAATTCCCATATTTCCATTTCTGTTATTCCATAGTTGTGATGACTTTACTATTATTCTAAAATGTGAAAAAAAAAAAAAAATAATAATAAAAATAAAGAATGAGGAAATGACCCTAAACTTTTGAACGGTAGTGTATATTTAATTTCAACTGCATCTGTGAAAAACAGTGTGCCGTTTTTTTTTTCGTGCTTTTTCTTTTCTGACTTTGTTGTGCTTTTATCATGCAGTAACACACTGACATAGTGATTGATGTATTTCGTCATGAAACAGAGACCCTCCCCTTCAAATCTGAGCATGTGGTCACAGGAGATATAAGTGACCAGGTGAAAACAGCCATGTGTCTCACATGACCACATATGATCAGATCACCCGAGACACATCTTAATACCAGGTGGAAATGGGGCCTTGGTGGCACGTGTCAAATTGCCATCCACATGAATGGCCGGACCCAATGTTTCCCAGCAGAACATTGTCCAGAGCATCATACTCTCTCCACCAGTTTGTCATCTTCCCACACGTACGTGGCTGTCCATGTGATGTAAAAGAAAATGGGACTCATCGGACCAGGCAACCTTCTTCCACTGCTCCATGGTCCAGTTCTGATGCTCGCGTGTCCATTGTAAGTGCTTTCAACGTTGGACAGGGGTCATCATGGACACTCTGACCGTTCTGTGGCTATGCAGCCCTATATGCAGCAGGGGTGTGTTGTGACACATTCCTCCCGTAACAATTTGGCCCATGTCAAAGTCGCTCAGGTCTTTACTCCTGCCCATTTCTCCTGCATTCAACAGGTTAACTATGAGAACTTATTGTTTGCTTATCATCTAATCTACCAGACCTTGACATGTGGCCTTGTTAGGAGATGATCAGCGTTATTCGCTTCACTTGTGAGTGGTCATAATATTTTGGCTCATTGGTTTATGTACTATATTGTGTATGTATACTTATTTAAAAGGAAAAAAAAAACTGATTAAAGAAAAGAGACTAATGACTTTATTAATTGAAGCTGGCTCTCTTGAGTCAGTTAATGTTCAGGCAGTCTGAATAATAACATTGGTTTTTGTCCAGCATGCTAGAGACATGAAGGCAGTGTAACATTGCTCTCTGTCAAAGCTGTTGTGTGAATGAGGTGCTGGTTGAGAAGTTCATAAAAAAAAAAAAAACACTGACAAATATCATATTCAGCCTTCCAGATATAACTGAGTCACCATGGCAACTATTAACATGGAGAGCAGAGACACAAGTCTGGATATAAAACAGTCATCCTAGTCAATAATGTATAAGGTCTGCGCTGAACAAGAGGGCTATTGTAAAACATACTTTACTGCCATGGGATGGGGGTGGGGGGGGGGGGTGTCATGTAATGTATATCACAGACTGGTCGTGTTGTATATGTGTCTTTTATGTTTTAGTAGAATGTTGAAGATATGTATAAGATGCAAATCATCTTGCAACTTTAATTACATAATAACATGATATTTGGTTATCTGGAAAGAATGATCATGTTATAATTAGCAGTTTTGGGTGTAATCTGATTACAAAGTAATTAGTTACTGCAAACTAATTACTTTTAGTCAAAATTAGTGATGTCAAAAATACCGGTACTTCGTTACCAAGTCGATGCTAAAATAAAAAACAGTATCAGTGTTTCTACAGTGCCGGTAGTAGCGCTCTCTGACTGATAGACGGCTGCTTACAAATGCCCACACACTCATTGAAGGATACTCTTTTTACATAGAAATGGACAATTAATCAAATTAAAATTGTGATATGTCCTAGTGTGATTATTAAACCGCAAATGGATATGATTTAATAATGTACTGCGCGGTGCAAGTGAATGTGTGAAGCTGTTCATATGCTCAAAACACCAAATTTTGAGCATTGCGCTATGCTTAATGTAGCAGATGACAGAAAAGAGCGCACATTCAATGTGATGCATGCAACACCTACAGACTATATGTTTATATATTTACATCGCAGCATTTTGTGATTCAGTAATCACACTTGGTCATATAACCAATGACTTATAAGGAAGTGTGAAACTACTGTCAAAACACAGAACCTTAAACGCCTTCACGTCAAAATAAAAGTCTGATTCAAAATAAAAGCTTTATGCTTGAAATGTAAGAAATTCAACAGAAATATATTACTAGTGTTTAGTAAAATGTATTTTATTTATTACTTTTATTATTATTATTATTATTATTATTATTATTATTACGTTGAACCTATATCTCACAAGCAAGAGTGGTGTTATACTCAAAAGTTTTTATCAATGTTTTCATTTATATAAGACCAGATAAAAAAGACCAATGCTCTGTTTTAGATTATGTTGTGAGGATCTTTACTAAAGCACTTCATTTAAAAAAAAAGAAAAAAAGAAAAAAATGTTTTGTTGAAAAGTTACTGTTTTATTTTCATTTGATTGAAGTTTAATTCATTTTGTTAGACACAAATGAACTGAAAGACTCTCTTTGAACTCTTAATGGGACAGGACCATTGTAGTGATAATACTCAAGATGAACTCTAGATGGCGCCGTGTATGGCTGCTGCGTTGCGAGCTCCGACACAACACTGTAGTGTTTTGTTTGTTTTGTTTACAATTCTTATGTTTTTTGTACTGGATGTTGTCTGCCTTATTGCCTACGACAGCAAAACACTTTTGGACATTGGTTCAGCAATTACACACCGCAAACCGGACTTCAAATTCCTCAATGCCAACCCACTGTTTACAAACACGCCAGCGGAGCCCTTTGTCTGGGCTGCCCACCCGCAGAAACGCAGGAGGAAAAGGGGAAACAGAGCCGGCGTTCTCATCAGAGTAAAACGCTGCACAAATCGACCCCCGCTACCCAGTATTCTACTGGCAAATGTTCAGTCTCTGGATAACAAGCTCTGCGAGCTGAAAGCACAGATCTCTTTCCAACGAGAAACGAGGGACTGCTGCATTATCTGCCTAACAGAAACTTGGATGTCTGCTAAGATTCCAGATTGAACCCGCGGGGTTCTCCGTGCACCGAGCGGACAGAGCGAAACATGGTGGTGTATGTTTTATGATCAACAAATCCTGGTGTGATCAGAGGAACGTACATTCTATCAAGTCTTTCTGCTCTCCTGATCTGGAATTTCTCATGCTTCTGTGTCTACCATTCCGGCTACCGAGGGAATTCACAGCGGTCATTATCACTGCTGTGTACATCCCACCACAAGCCGACACAGACCGGGCACTCAAGGAACTGTACGGGACTATAAGCAAGCAGGAAACCGCGCACCTTGAGGCCGCATTCATTGTGACCAGGGACTTTAATAAAGCCAGTTTCAAATCAGTCGCACCAAAATACCACCAACATATTAGTTTTAACACACGAGGGGACCGGGTTTTGGACCATTGCTACTCTCCCTTCCGGGATGGCTACAAATCCCTCCCCCGCCCACCATTTGGCAAATCGGACCACTCTTCCATTCTGCTTCTGCCCACTTACAGGCAGAAACTGAAACAGGAAGCACCCACCCTCAGAACGATCCAGTGCTGGTTGGACCAGTCAGACTCTATGCTACAAGACTGTTTTGATCACGCAGACTGGGAGATGTTCCGGTCCGCCTCTGATGATGACATCGAGCTTTACGCTGATAGCGTAACATGTTTCATCAGAAAGTGCGTAGAGGACGTCGTTCTGACCAGAACAATACGGATCTATCCGAACCAGAAACCTTGACACTTGATGCGCGGACCTCCGCTTTTAATTCCGGGAATGCGGAGGAGCATAAACAAGCCAGTTATGCACTCCGAAAAACAGATCAGCAAAACGTCAGTACAGGAACAAGATTGAAGGACAGTATAACACCACCAACTTTAGAAGCGTGTGGCAGGGAATTAACATCATCACGGACTTTAAAGGGAATAAAAATTCCGCCGCGAACACCGCTGCCTCTCTCCCGGATGAGCTAAATACTTTTTATGCTCGTTTTGAGGGAAATAACACCGCCCTCATGGAGAGAGCTCTCGCGGCCGAAGCTACAGAGGTTAGTTCACTCTCCGTCTCTGTAGCGGATGTAACCCGATCCTTCCGACGGGTGAATATCCGCAAAGTCCAGACGGCATTCCGGGCCGCGTCATCAGAGCGTGTGCGAACCAACTGGCTGGTGTTTTTACAGACATTTTCAACCTTTCCCTCTCTTTGTCTGTAGTCCCCACATGTTTTAAAACGTCCACCATTGTGCCTGTTCCAAAGCAATCCAAAATAACTTGCTTAAATGACTAGCGTCCTGTTGCTCTGACCCCCATCATCAGCAAATGCTTTGAGAGACTAATCAGAGATTACATCTGCTCTGTGCTGCCTTCCTCACTTGACCCATTGCAGTTTGCTTACCGCAACAACCGCTCCACTGATGATGCCATTGCATCTACAATACACACTGCTCTCTCCCACCTGGAAAAAAAGAACACTTATGTGAGAATGCTGTTTGTAAACTACAGCTCAGCATTCAACACCATAGTGCCCTCCAAGCTTGATGAGAAACTCCGGGCTCTGGGCTTAAACAGCTTGCTGTGCAGCTGGATCCTGGACTTCCTGTCAAGCAGACGCCAGGTGGTTAGAATAGGCAGCAACATCTCCTCATCACTGACCCTCAACACTGGATCCCCGCAGGGCTGTGTTCTCAGCCCACTCCTGTATTCCCTGTACACACATGACTGTGTGGCAACACACAGCTCCAATGCCATCATTAAGTTTGCTGATGATACGACGGTGGTAGGTCTGATCACTGACAATGATGAAACATCCTACAGAGAGGAGGTGCACACTCTGACACACTGGTGTCAGGAGCACAACCACTCCCTCAACGTCAGTAAGACAAAGGAGCTTGTGGTGGACTTCAGGAGAAGAGATAAAGAACACAGTCCCATCACCATCAATGGAGCACCAGTGGAGAGAGTCAGCAGCTTCAAGTTCCTGGGTGTCCACATCACTGAGGAACTCACATGGTCCATCCACACTGAAGCCATTGTGAAGAAGGCTCATCAGCGCCTCTTCTTCCTGAGACAGCTGAGGAAGTTTGGAATGAACCACCACATCCTCACACGGTTCTACACCAGCACTGTAGAGAGCATCCTGACTGGCTGCATCTCTGCCTGGTACGGCAATAGTACAGTCCACAACCGCAAAGCACTGCAAAGGGTGCTGCGAACTGCCAGACACATCATCGGAGGTGAGCTTCCCACCCTCCAGGACATATATACCAGGCGGTGTGTGAAAAAAGCTTAGAGGATCATCAGAGACTCCAGCCACCCGAGCCATGGACTGTTCTCACTGCTACCATCAGGCAGGCGGGATCGCAGCATCAGGACCCGCACCAGCCGACTTCATGACAGCTTCTTCCCCCAAGCAATCAGACTTTTGAACTCTTGATCTCCCACAATCAAATACATCAGCACTGCACTTTATTACTCTTATATCTCACACCGGACTGTCATAAATTATATTATTATTATATTATATTCTCTCTTAACAACTTACTATCAACCGACAGCCTGAATGTCAATACAGTACAATACAACCTACTGTACATTCTATATATACTATATAAATATTTTATTGTATAATGTGTATTCTATATCGTGTGTATTGTATACTGTACATTGTATGTTATCATTTGTATATTGTGTTGTGTGTAATTATGTGTATATTAGATTTTAAACTGTGTTGTAAATCTGATGTTTATTGTAAATTGTCTCATCACTGTCATGACTACTATGTTGCTCGGAACTGCACCCAAGAATTTCACACACTATTGCACTTGTGTATATGGTTGTGTGACAATAAAAGTTATTTGATTTTTATTTGATTAGTGTCTGTTATACAAATGAATGTAGACTCAATGTAAAAACTTGTAAATCATACATGTTATTTCAAACAATGACAGCTCATATCATTATAGATGCAATTTCATGACATTAATATAAAAAATAACATCTGAATTCTGATTATAATCTGCATTTTGCTAAAAAAAAAAATCTAAAAAATAAACAAAACATTTTGTCATCTTTGTCATTGTAGTGTTATATCAAATTGAGATTATATTGAATTCTAAACCTCATATCGTACATTAAACTAAATTGTAAAAGTAACTGTAAGGGGGGTTAGTGGGAAAGGAGGAGGCGAGAACCAGTTTGACAACTTAAATAATAATTTAATGAACAACTTAAACAAAAACACACAACCATAAACACACACACGGTACAGCTGCCTGTAATTCTCTCTCTCTCTCGAACTGTCGTCCCCGGCCGCCTTTATCACTCGTGCACCCCATGAACCGGGCGTGTGTCATTCCAGCCCGGCCCCGCCCTCCTCGGCTCTACAGTAACCTACCTAGCAGCCACCCACAATACCCTAGCAACTACATAACAAAACATTAAAATAATAAAATTCACATTTTTACTCACATTTTCTTCACAAAATGCAAAAATCTTGTTTAATATAAATAATTGTGTTATTGTTTATTCATTTATTATTTGGGGATCTTTGCTTTCGAAGACAGATGTAGTGGAGAGTAACACGAAGTTATTGGGGAAAGAGGAAGGGAATCGGCTCAGGAAATGTTGCAGGCCAGACTTGAACCTATGTCTTTCACATGAGCACCACATCCCAATGTGTCAGTTGCACATACACTAACTTTTACGTCAGGGCTCTGATAATTGTTTTGAATTTTAGATTACGTTTGAGGTGAAAATGTCATATTGTGCTTGATGTACTGTCCTCTTAACAACTCATATGAAAGAAGAGTGACTGCAGGTCAGCTGGTCACAAGTTGAGCACAATAACTGAAAATATTAGCGCAATTACCTTGAGGTAGCATGCAATTTCACATTCAAAATAATGTGTGTACATATTCTCTCTCTCTTTCTCTCTCTCTCTGTCGCGCTCTCTCTCTGTCGCTCTCTCTCTCTCTCTCTCTCTTTTCAGTTTTAAGGTGCTTTATTGGCATGACAAACATTTTAAAATTCGTATTGCCAAAGCATTTACAGCTGAGCTGCATACAAATAAAACAGTGCAAAACAAAGAGTGCAAAACCATGTACATAATATAAGAAAAAACTAAATAAACAATGTATTCTTGACAGATAAGGTAAAAGATAATGTTAAATAATAAAAATGTACACAAGTTTAAAGTTACACATAAAGGAGAAATAAAATATTGCTAAAAAAGTAGAAAGAGACAAAGTAAAGTATGCTGGAGATGCAGACTCGGGTCAGTTCACTCACTGTCTTTCATTCTCTGGCAGACAGACACATATTGTGCTGCTATCACACAGCAGTCCTTGTATTCACCTAATAAGAAGGGCAGTTTTTTATTGTCTGTTAAATGGTCAAATGTGCTGTGAATATGTTTAATTTTGTGGTAAAAATGTTCCCGGATGGCTGTGTATTTTGTGCATTCTGTTAGAAAATGCAGCCCTGTCTCGATTTTGTTTTGATCACAGTGTGGACACAATCTTTCTTCCTGTGGCAGCCATGTTTTCCTGTCTCTGTCCGTTTCTATAGTGAGGTTGTGTCCACTGAGTCTGTATCTTGTCATGATGGCTCTCAGTTTTTTTTATCTGTCACTGTGTTCAGATAGTCAGCCTTGGTATATTCTCTTTTTAGGATAGTGTTGATAGTGTTGCATTTTACTCTGTTGTTGTGTTTGAGTTTCCCAATAAGGGATATAACTGTATTTTTATTTGTGCTGTAATTTGGTTTATTCTAATTAGTTTGGCAGTATTGTTCTGGTCCAGGTCTCCAGTGTGATGAGGGTTAGTAGATGTTAGTGAAACATCAGGACTAAAGCTCCGGACCAGCTGAGAGAGGGATTTGGTTTCTTTGCTCAACTCTTGGTATTGCAGGGCTTTATAATGCTATAAGTAGGGTTCACTGAGTTTTAGATGTTTCCAGAGTTTGATTGCACGTTTTTTTTTTTTTTTTTTTATCATTAGTGGATATTTGCCTAATTCTGCCCTGCATGCATTATTTGTTTGTGCCAGTGAACTTGTAGAATATTTTTACAGAATTCTGCATGCAGGGTCCCAATTGGATGTTTTTCCCTTTTGGTGAATTCTTGATTTGGATTTGTCAGTGGACCCCACACTTAACTTCCATACAGGGCAATTGGCTCAATCACTGATTCTAAAAATTTTAACCAAATTCTAATAGGTATCTCTATAGGACATTGTCTTTTTAGGCATAGGTCCTGCAAGCTTTATCTCTCAGTTCATTCACTGCAGGGTTAAGGTTTCCAGAGGAAGTGATTTTTAGTTTAAAATAATTGTAGTGTGATGAGTGTGTTATTTGGTTATTTCCTAATGTGAATATTCATTGCGTTACCTGGGATCTGGATCTTTTCTGGAAGGTCATGATTTTAGTTTTATTGAGGTTTACTGTCAGGGCCCAGGTCTGACAGTATTGCTCTAGCAGGTACAGGTTCTGCTGTAGACTCTGTTCAGTGGGAGACAACAGAACCAGATCATCTGCGTACAGCAGGCATTTGATTTCGGAGTCGTGTAGAGTGAGACCAGGGGCTGTAGATCGCACCAGACTAGTTGCTAGTTTGTTGATGTAAATCTTGAACAATGTTGGGCTTATACAGCAACCCTCTCTCCAGGGCCGGTTCTAGGGGTGGCAGTGCCACCGTGTCAATAGGCCTGGCCCCCCCAGTGGCCCCCCTAAATTGGAGTGGTAGAATAGTATGAGTGGTATTTCATTTTCCATCCCACTGAGAGTTCAGTGACCCCACATCATAAAACATAGACCAAACAAATTATATTTAAACAAAACATCCATGCATTATGACTGAATAATAATATTTAGAGGGGTAAAGTTTAAGTTCAATATTTATTAAATGTTCGTTTATGGTTCAAAAGAGATCATCTGAAAAGACCACACACTGTGCTAAAACGTCACTGGTGTCCAAGAGTTCAATGCTGCTGCCTTGCGTGTTCTGTCTTAAACACTGTTATAAAAAAAAACATTTACACATTCTAAAGATTGTAAATTGTATGTATAACTTACATTTTAATTGAATTAATACTTGGACACCTCAGACGTTTTAGTGCTGTGGGTGGAATTTTCAGACAGTCCCTTACAAGCGCTAGTTAATGAAAGCTCATCGGAGCATTTTCAGGCAGAATTCTCCAGCTGCAACAAGCGTTGATCGTTTTAGTTCAATGTTTTATGCCTGTATGATATAGTCTTATATTCTTCAACCTAATTGTGCTAATGATATCATCATAAAATGGTTGGCGTCATAGAGCACATATAGGAGAAAACAAATGTCTACTTAATGTGGATTTTACATGCTGGTGTAAATGTAAGTTAAGTTACTTTTATAGCGCAATTTCCCCACGTTATGATCACGAAACCCTTGTTGAATGCACCTGAGCTCAAATCATTAGAAATCGCTCTTATTTAGCAAGCATTCATTATAAAATATGTTTTGCATGTATAGCCTACATCTGTTGGGTTTTCATTTCTCAAACAACATATAGAACACACTTTTGTTACTTAGAATTAGGTATTTTTTCCACCGTCTTTTATTTAATGTTTTGCACTGTACAATGCAGAAACAAGACAAATGTAGTGCAACAAGTTTGGCAAAACAAACAATGAAGCAACTCTGATGAAACAGCAAGCAGGAACAGATGTAAAGGAACAGGTATGAAGAAACAGCAGCTAGCGTTAAAGGGGGCCACAACACACCTGCAATGGCAAATTTATTATGAATACACTTAAAAACATAAAATTGGAACCCTTATAAATCACCCCACTAAAGCCAAAATATGCCTTACCTTCACTGAGAAGGGCTCTTATACTCTAAGCTCACCACATAATAATAAATACAGATTAATATTGATACTGTTGGGTGCAGGCACAAGAATAAAAATAAAATGCACAACTAACCGGGAGACAGAGAACAAAGCTGCAGAGATGATCCTGCTGCTTCTCTTGCAAACAAATGCAAGAGAAGCACTAAATAGTTTACAGGGAAGATAACAAACATATCCTCTTTATGAACACCATTTATCAATCAAATACTTTACACACAATGCACCAATCACAAGGGAGAGGCACACATGTGCTCAATAATGGAGAATTGAGCTTAATATTAGCAACCGCATTCCCTAATAAGAGGCACACACCAAGCATGCTCAATAAGGAATTTGCAGACACTAAAAGACATAATAATGATAAAAAAAATTAAAAATAACACATTAAATCCATCTTGTTGGTCACTTATAACTACAATGCATTCAAGTTTTTTAAACTAATAGTAATTGAGATAGATACATGCATTTAAAATTCACTTGTTACACTGGACCATTTAAAAAGAACAAGTGAATTTTAAAAGAATCTTATAGGAAATGGTGACCATTAACAAGACATGTACATGCTGATTATATCCTGCTGCTTAAAGTCTAACCTAAAATCTTGATGTGTAGCCTATTATTCATTTTACCCAAGAATTTTACTGCATTAGTCATTCTAAAGAACAGCATGACAACGTGGCTTAAAGTTTGTGGGTGAAACCAGAATGTTAGGGTGTATTAACAAATTGAAACATTTGTCATGAGCCTGTTTGTTTATATATTTAAAAATTAAAATGTAAATTTTTGTACTCAAATTTGGTTGTCTTTAAAAAAAATATTAAAACCGCAAATGGTTTTCCCATTAGTCAAGCTGTTACATCTGATTACAAGTGATTAGCAGTCTTTAGGGTGAACACGTTGCAAAAACAAACAGGTTTTTTTTTTTTTTCGTTTCGCTTACTCTTTCATTTCATCATTCTCTCTCTCTTTAGCATCTTGATTTTTTTTTTTTCTTTTTTTTTTGCTGCTAATTTTGTCAATCTTTTAAATCTCTATCTCAGATGAACTGGCTATTCACAACAGATTTTCACACTTGAGTTTTGATTCCATTAGATATTGTTTCTTTCTCCTTTGTTTCATTATCTCATGTTAGAGACATTTAATGAGGTGCATTAAATCAATCTTTAAGGTACTAATTTTTACCAACATGAACTTGGCAGTCTTGCAGTCAGTCATGATGAACTTTACATATAGGCTATATTTATTTTCTTAATACATATTCCTGATCTTATTGTGTGTGATTCATTAACACTCAAAAATATATTTTAGCCTTTTTTTTATTATTATTATTACTTACGCATTTCAATTTCATAACAAAATTTCATTAAATTGAATTGTATAATTTTTAACTAAATTAACTGAATACAAATTAAATGTATTCAATTAATTAAGTTTTATTAATGTAATTTTATTGAAAGATTACACGATTTCAATTTGATGGAATTTTGTTATGCAATTGAAATGTGTAAATCTTAAAAATAGGCTATATATATATTATTATTATTATTTTATTTTATTTTATTTTATTTTATTTTATTTTATTTATTTATTTATTTTTGGTAATCCTATTTGAAAGAAAATAAAATGCTTGTCTTTATAACCTTTCACTTAGACAGGAATTGACCATTTGACTGACATATCGAACCACAGAAAAGTTCATTCTGTTTTTATCTGCTATTTAGGAGCAGGTTATGTGAAAAAGAATTATAAAGATATACCATGGTAACAATAAAATATAACACAATAATAGACTGACATGGCAGAAAGTATGTCAGAACATATGAAAATGTGTCAGAACTCTGTGATTAGATTCCTGCCAATCCAGTGAAATATACATTACTGCTTGTGAAAATTATTAACAAAGTGATTATTTCATCCTCAAAAGCGCTTTTTGTATAAACACAGTTGACGTCATTCTGTGTCAGCTCAACCAGAGGTCCCCAGCTCAAAATTTTTATTTTGATAAAAAAAAAAAAATATATATATATATATATTGTGAAAGAAATACATAATTGAAGATGAAAGCCAAAATATTAAATGCCATGGATAAATATTTACTGAGTAATCCACTATTTTGTAGAGGGGGGTAAAAAATGGCCATTTTCACCTATGATTTTGGAGCAAAACCATAGATCAAAAAAATAACATTAGAAAAGTGGATAAATTTTTTTTTTTTTTAAATCCTTTTAGATTCTGGTTTAGAACAAACTTTTCTTTTGGTATCTTCATTTATAAGGCCCTGTATGGTTCAGTCCTAGAGATGTGGGGCTCTCAATGTGGCTCCATGGTTAAATTGTTAAATTGTACAAATTTTCAGGGGTCAAAAACAAAATGTGGGTCACTTTGCATTCAGCTGTTACTTTTTGTCTTTTAAAGAGGAATGTCTAAAGTACAAGTAATGTTGAAATTAGAACTGTATCTTATACACTGCCAATAATACACTGAAATGGTCGTTGAATAAATAAAGGTACATTTCTAATTTCAGCTTTCTTTGTTCTTCAGACATTCCTCTTTAAATACAATAAGTATCAGCTTTATACAAAATGACCCACATTTGGTTTTTGACCATTGAAAATGGGTAAAATTCAACAATTACCACACTGAGATCCCCATATCTCTGGGACTGAACAATACAGGGCCTTATAAATGAAGATACAAAAAGAAAAGTTTGTTCTGAACCAGAATCTAAAAGGATAGGAAAATATCTTTAATATTCTTGAGTTACAGGCATGGCAACTTTGGAAAAAGAACACGAAAATTGCTTTTTCCCATTTTTTCACTGTTGACATATAATGCAACAAGGATTGCTTAAGTCTACTGATTTTAGTAACAGACCTACCAATCTCTGTGTAAAAATAAAATAATTATGCTGCCACCTTTCTTAGGTTATTTTTTTATCTGTGGTTTTGCTCCAAAATCATGAAAATCACAATCATGAAAATTGCCATTTTGACCATCTACAAAATAGCGGATTACTCAGTAAATATTTATCCATGGCATTTAATATTTTGGCTTTCATCTTTATTTATGTATTTCTTTCACCAATATTTTTTATTTTATTTTTTTTTTATCAAAATCAAAATTTTGAGCTGGGGACCTCTGGTTGAGTTGACACAGAATGAACCAGCTTTGTTTCCAGACAGACAGACTGAGTATTCTTTGGCACCTATGCACTCTTCATGTTAACCAATTGCCCAGTTGCGAGGTAAATCACAACATTACAAACTTTGATTTGAAGCAAAAAAGTGTTTGTAAATCGGACAAGAAGACTGTGTTCGTAATGTCTTTAATGATTTAATGAACTACAATCCCATGAAGCATTGTAAATTATGTAATCTAAATAAAAATTATGGAAAAATCAAAAACTATTGATTCAAAGTTGTTGATTATAAGTATAGAAACAATATTTTAAATTTATTGCAAAATACTGAGATATTTGCAAATATGTAAGTTTAAGAGTGTAGGAAGATCAACTCGATTGTGTTATTCGCAGTATGTCATGGGAGTGGGCGGTCGCTGCAGAGCTCTTTTGGTGCACTTTATTTGCAATTCTCTGATTGGTAGATTTTTCCCTCTCAGAATCATAAGTAGTGTAGTTCTACACTAGGAATTCCAAAATTTAACACAATTTCTAAAAAATTAAGTTGAAATAACATGGACTGATGATTTCAACAGAAGGATTTACCATCAATTAACAAACAAGCTCAAGTTAGGTCTTTCATTAAAGGTTTGAAAGTTATATCTAATGATTAATCGGGAACCAGACTATTACGCACTATTGTGTCCAGAACTGAGTGCCCATTAGCAAAGATGGCAGCATGCAGGTCGTGTACTTCCAGGGCTGCATGTGCCAGCATAGCAACTGCCATTGAGATGAATGGAAATGCTCACAAATAGCTCTCTTAAGATATTATAGACTTCCTTGGGCATGACTAGAGCTTAGGTGTTTTGGAAAGACTGTTGAAGGAGATGTTGTGGATTGTTTCATATGGTGATTAGCAGAGGTCAAGCAGATGTTAATGCTCCTCAGGGGAGACAGGGCTGTGGGAAGCTGGTTTCCTGAAACACTGCGCCCTGTCATGATGAGCATATCCTGCAATCCAAACACAGGCAGGGCTCACCATTACTGCTAACCATAAAAGCAGGATTGTATAATAAAACCATTATATATTACTCTTTATCGAATTCTTAATGAATTACTATATTGAATTACTATATGTTACCATAGTTTTTGGCTGTGATTTTAAGAATGTCTTAAAACTGCAGTGTGTCGAGAAATGAGCCATTGGTTGGTTCTAGGGCTGGGTGATAAAATGATATCGATATTTATAGAAAAAATAAATTTTCCATGACAGTGATAAACTTTTGAGTAATTTTCTATATTTAGCTTGTGTTCTACATCTAGATGATCGGATCAGGTACGTCTCACTAAAAACGCAAGCAGTTCGGCAAAGTTATACACACAACTATCTAACTAAATCACAGACCTTAAATCAGCCTGTTAGGAAGTATTAGCTGGCTAGCGGCTACATAGCCGTTAGCTAGCTATCCGGCTAATATGATATCACTGTGTACCGAACAAGACTGCACTGACATTGCAATACAGCTATCAAATGAACACAACAGCAACTATGACATCAAAACCATTGCTGTTTATTTATGCACCATTGGAAATCCAGCTTATGGTGAATTACTGCCACCTACTGAGCTGGAGTGTGAAATACAAGAAAGTCTTTCAGTGGAGTCAGACATCTGCTAAAGATAATGAAATTGGTGGAAATTCATCGAAAAGAAGACAAACACATGCCTTATGTTGTATTAAATCCTAAACTGAGTATACTTTAAAGGTAGCTTACCTTCTGGGGTTTCATTGTAAACAAAAAAGTTATGTTTACATACATTCTTGAGGTCTTACAAACATGTGGAATGCATTTTCTCTCCCCATTAATGGTATGAAATGTATATTGTGAAAAATATCGGTATCGAACAGTATAAAAAAAATATTGTGATAATATTTTTGGCCATATTGCCCAGCCCTAGTTAGTTAAATTCCTGACAAGTGTAAACAAAGTGACCCAATGACGCTTTCAAAACATTTATGTGTTTGTTGAAGCTCTTTGAGATGTCAGTGGTTGGCGCAATGTGTTTGGGGGTGGGACTCCCTGTTTTTCTGACCAATGGCAGAAGGGGCGGTGAAGTGTTTAGGAAACTGTAAGGAAACTATCATTTTCTTTTATAATTCTGTTTGCTACTGCTTTTCAGTAACTTTAAAGGAAAAGGGTATGGTGATCTTTTGCATTCTAGGCCACCTTATTTTCTTTAAAAGAACAACTGAAAAGATACATTTAATGAATTGTATTTCAATTTGAATTCAATTATACTGCATTATATAAAATGGAGATTTTCTGGTTATTTTGCATGGGATTGCTGACATTTCTGATTATTAATGCTTTGATTTGTTTGTATGTGTGGATAGATAGCATCATGACTGTATGTTCAACTTTTCTTTCAGATTTTCATGTTGGGATCGATCTGTAAACCTCAGCCCTGGCAGGAGTGATCACTGCCACATCTGTCTGGTAAGAATGCTGTTTTTCTGTCTCCATACATTCTTTAACTCAGCATTGTTGTTGCATATACATATAAAGCCAATTCAGTAGGTACTTGTGCATGCAAATCTAAAAGCTCATTTTACACACATACAGTGACTTATTGTCACATAAAAAAATAAAAAATAAAAAATAAAAAAAAGGATTTCTGGCTCTGTTTGCTTTATGTCCCTTTAAAAACTGTCAGTTCATTACACTAGATGGCAGTAAGTACTTGGAAAAAAATACATTTTCCTCTATCATAATATACAAATGTGAAAAGCAGTTGGTGCTCTAATGCAGCTGAGCACTTGCACTCGTCTATTCTGTGATCCTAAACACCACTGTTTTGTAAAATTTTGGGCTAGAAGCTTAGTATATCTTGTTGATCTTATATATATCAGGGCCAGTATTCACAAAGATTTTTATCTTACCACTAGGAGTTCTCCAAAGAGTTCCTAGCTTGGAGTTTTTGCTTAAAACCTATTGACAAAACTGCTAAGAGCAAGTTTTACTAAGGAAAACGGCCTGGTTACTTGCGTAACCTCCGTTCCCTGATGGAGGGAACGAGACGTTGTGTCGATGTAGTGACACTAGGGGTCACTCTTGGGAGCCCGAAACACCTCTGGTCTTTGAAAAAAGGCCAATGAAAATTAGTGAGTGGTATTTGCATACCACTCCCCCAACATACGGGTATAAAAGGAGCTGGTATGCAACCACTCATTCAGGTTTTGTGCTGAGGAGCCGAGACAAGGTCCCGGCCATTTCAGTGGGTAGTCCAGCATTGTAGCAGGAGGGACACAACGTCTCGTTCCCTCCATCAGGGAACGGAGGTTATGCAAGTAACCAGAACTTTCCCTGTCTGTCACTCACTCGATGTTGTGTCGATGTAGTAACACTAGGGGTCCCTATACGTAAGGCCACAACTGGCTGAACTGTGTTACGTGAACTGGCGGTGTGTGACGGGCAGACCACTGTGTGCCTCGTAGCCAGCGCACCAGGCCGACACGTAATCTTCCCCAATGCTGTTATGAGTGTCGAACGGCACTTCGGGGACAAGTCGACTGCCCAAAAGATAGAGACAGGCTAGTCCAGTCATGGTCTCTTATCCTCTCTTTTTTTTCTCTCCCCAAAAAAAGAGTGAAATTTGTTAACCGACTGGGGCCACCAGGTCTACGTCAGGGGGGTGTCACTCCCAAGGGGAAGACACCACAGAGACCACACCCTGCCCAGAGAGAGGGCGGGGTATTTTGAGTGGAAATACGTCACATGGTCTTGCCGAGCTTTGTCGGAAGTATGTCATGTGGAGAAGTCCCATGGTAGGTCCTACCCTACGGGGGAGGAGTTTCTACAAACATGGTGACTGGGGCAGAGGGGCCTCCGCCCAAGGAAGATGTAGTTTACCAACAGGGAAACGAATTAGTGGAAGATATACATCGCATGGGGTTACCTATGGGGTACCAACACATGCGGAGCACCTACCCCAGTACAGGGCTTAGTTAGCACATGTACTGAGCCGGCAGTGTGTTTCTCTGCAAACTTGTCTGCCACAGGGCTCGGAGGAAGTTATCCAGGGAACACAGTTTGTGATCACTACTGGGAGTCAACAGCGCACGTCTTCAGCTCAGGGGAGGTGAAAAGCGCTATGCGCAAGTGATACACCCGGTCAGCTGTCCCGGACTTACCTGCTTGTGCCTGCCACTATGCGGGATGAAACCGGTTCCACCCGGAGATTGCAGAACCTTGCAAAGGTGTTGGGTGTTGCCCAGCCCGCTGCACTGCAAATGTCAGTTAGAGAGGCGCCACTGGTCAAGGCCCAGGAGGCCGCCACACTCCTGGTAGAATGGGTTCGTAGCCCTGCAGGGGGCGGCATGTCCTGAGCGTGATATGCCATTGCTATGGCGTCAATGAGCCAGTGGGCGATCCTCTGCTTGGAAACAGCGCTTCCTTTCCGCTGTCCACCAAAGCAGACAAAGAGCTGCTCAGAGAATCTAAAGCTCTGTGTGCGATCCAAATAGATGCGTAAAGCACGCACCAGGCACAGCAACATCAGGGCTGGGTCTGCCTCCTCCTGGGGCAGTGCTTGCAGGTTCACCACCTGATCCCTAAAAGGGGTCTTGGGAACCTTGGGCACATAGCCTGGTCGGGGTCTCAGGATCACGTGAGAGTAGCCCAGACCAAACTCCAGGCACATTTCACTGACAGAGAACGCTTGCAGGTCTCCTACCCTCTTGATGAAGTGAGCGCAGTCAGGAGGGCAGTCTTCAAAGAGAGTGCCGCTCAGCTGACTGCAGGGGCTCAAAGGGGGCTCCCTGTAGACCCTGAAGAACTACAGAGAGGTCCCATGAGGGAATGAGGCACGGTCTGAAGAGGATTCAACCTCCTGGTGCCTCTCAGGAACCTGATGATCACGTCTTGCTTCCCTAAGGACTTACCATCCACTGTGTCGTGGTGTGCCACTATAGCAGCTACATACACCTTCAAGGTGGAGGGGGACAGCCGCCCTTCCAACCTTTCTTGCAGGAAGGGAAACACTGATCCGACTGCGCATCTCTGGGGGTCTTCGCGTCGGGAAGAACATCACTTAGCGAACAGACGCCACTACAAGGCATACAGGTGCCTTGTAGAGGGGGCCCTAGCCTGAGTGATCATGTCTACCACTGCGGGTGGTAGGCCACTTAAGTCTTCCACGTCCCGTCCAGGGGCCAGACATGGAGATTCCAGAGGTCTGGTCGCGGGTGCCAGATGGTGCCCCGCCCCTGAGAAGGTCCTTCCTCAGGGGAATTTGCCGGGGGGGCTGTCGCGAGGAGCATGAGGTCCGAGAACCACATCTAGGTGGGCCAGTAGGGTGCTACCAGGACGACCTGCTCCTCATCCTCCCTGACCTTGCACAGGGTCTGTGCAAGTAGGCTCACTGGGGGAAATGTATATTTGTGTAGTCCAGGGGGCCAGCTGTGTGCCAGCACGTCTATACCGAGAGGTGCCCGGTCAGGGCGTACCAGAGCGGGCAGTGGGAGGATTCTTGGGAAGCGAACAGGTCTACCTGTGCCTGCCCGAATCGACTCCAAATCAGCTGGACCACCTGAGGGTGGAGTCTCCACTCTCCCCTGAGGGTAACCTGTCGTGACAGCGTGTCTGCTGCAGTGTTGAGGACGCCCGGGATGTGAGTGGCTCGCAGTGACTTGAGGTGCTGCTGACTCCGGAGGAGGAGACGGCGGGCGAGTTGTGCCATACAACGGGAGCGTAAACCGCCTTGATGGTTGATGTATGCCACCGTTGCCGTGTTGTCTGTCCGAACGAACACATGCTTGCCTTTGATCAACGGCCGAAACCTCCGCAGGGCGAGCAGAATTGCCAACAACTCGAGGTAGTTGATGTGCCAAAGCAGCCGCGGGCCCGTCCAGGAGTCGGTGGCTGCGTGCCCATTGCATACAGCGCCCCAGCCCATTTTGGAAGCATCTGTCATAACCACGACATGCCTGGAGACCTGCTCTAGGGGAACGCCTGCCTGTAGAAATGTGAGGTCTGTCCAAGGGCTGAAGAGGCGGTGACAGACCGGCGTGATGGCCACGCGATGTGTCCCACGGCGCCATGCCATCTTGGGACTCGAGTCTGGAGCCAGTGCTGAAGCGGTTTCATATGCATCAACCCGAGAAGAGTGGCCACCGCTGAGGATGCCATATGCCCCAGGAGCCTCTGAAACAGTTTCAGTGGAACCGCTGTCTTCTGTCTGAACACCTTCAAACAAGTCAGCACTGACTGTGCACGCTCCTTCGTGAGGTGCGGCGTCATCGAGACTGAGTCCAACTCCAAACCAAGAAAAGAGATGCTCTGAACCGGGAGGAGCTTGCTCTTTCCCCAGTTGACCTGAAGCCCTAGTCGGCTGAGGTGCGAGAGCACCAGGTCCCTGTGTGCACACAACACATCCCGAGAGTGAGCTAGGATTAGCCAATCATCGAGATGCGAATGCCCACTTCCCTTAATGGGGCAAGGGCTGCCTCTGCGACCTTCGTGAAGATGCAAGGGGACAAGGACAGGCCAAAAGGGAGGACCTTGTACTGATACGCCCGACCCTTGAATGTAAACCGCAGGAAGGGTCTGTGTCAAGGTAGAATGGAGACGTGGAAGTACATCCGGCACCAATCTTGATGCCGGATGCTCGCTAGAATGTGTTTTTGCATCAGTATCTTGAACGGGAGTCTGTGTAAACCCCGGTGCAGTACTCGCAGGTCCAAGATTGGCCGCAACACACCACCTTTCTTCGGTACAATGAAGTAGGGGCTGTAAAACCCCTTTTCCATCTCAGCCAGAGGGACAGGCTCTATCGCACCCTTCCATAGGATGGTAGCGATTTCCGCGTGCAAGGTAGCGGCGTTCTCGCCCTTCACAGAGGTGAAGTGAATGCCGCTGAACCTGGGCAGACGCCTGGCAAAATGAATCGGACAGTCCGGACCAGCCATCGCGACAGGTTGGAAAGCACAAGCCACGCGTCCAAGCTCCGGGCAAGGGGGACCAAGGGGACAATCTCGTCGGACGTACTGGCGGGTGGGGCCTCACGGCGGAGCGGAGTCTGAGTTGCCACATTGTGTCGTGGCCGTGCTAATTTCTGGGACATCAAAGCACTTACCTGGCTCCTTGTGACCACCCCTGGAACAGCCTGGGACGGAGGAGGAAGAGGTCTATCCTTGTGACCTGTGGAGACCGTCACATCGGGGGCGGATTTGTGCCACAGCTGGGCGCGCAGGGGCGGGGAGACCACCGCTGGAGCGCCAAACCTGCCAAAATGGAATGGTTGACGGTGGTCGTGATGACAGCCGGGCGCACTGGGTATGTGGCCCAGGGAACAAGGAAACTGCTCTTTTGCTGAACTCTTGGGTACCGCAGCCACTTGGGCATGCGGCGAAATTAAAAAAGATTCTCCTCCCGGCCCACCACCGGGGGATGGAGTGGTCTGCTTACCAGCTCCAGAGCAGCAGGTTTCCTCATCCCTGGGTCACCCGTCTTAGGGGCGCTTCGAGCCTTTCTCGGATTCTTGGCGGCCGGCCGTGAGACAGGTGGCATCTGCTTCCTGCAGTGGGCTCCACGCCGGGGCTGGGACGCAGGGGCGGGCTGCGGCAGAGCCGGAGCAGTCACCGCAGGAGGACACCCTTGGCGACGAGCAGACGGGGTGCGGGATCTTGAGCCGTGCCGGGGCAGGATGTGCCGGAAAGCTTCCGTCTGCTGCTTCACCACCGAGAACTGTTGGGCAAAGTCCTCGGCGGTGTCACTGAACAGGCCAACCTGGGAAATGGGGGTGCCAAGGAACCGTGCCTTGTCAGCCTCTCCCATCTCGACCAGGTTGAGCCAAAGGTGGCGCTCCTGGACCACCAAGGTGGACATCATCTGCCTGAGAGACCGCGCCGTGACCTTTGTCACCCGTAGAGCGAGGTTGGTCGCCGAGCGCAGCTCCTGCATCAATCCTGGGGTGGAACTACCCTCAAATCAATCAAATCAAATCAAATCACTTTATTGTCACACAGCCATATACACAAGTGCAATGGTGTGTGAAATTCTTGGGTGCAGTTCCGATCAACATAGCAGTCGTGACAGTGATGAGACATATACCAAATTACAATAACATCAAATTAACACAACACAATTTAAACATCTGTTATACATAATTACACTCAAAACATCAAATTAACACAACACAATTTAAGCATCTGTTATACACAATTACACTCAACTTAAAACATCAAATTAACACAACACAATTTAAACATCTGTTATACACATAATTACACTCAACTTAAAACATCAAAGTAACACAACACAATTTATACATCTGTTATACACATAATTACACTCAACAATATACAAATAACAACATACACTGTACAGTATACAATATGCTGTTTTTGTTTTTTGTTTTTTACTATATAGATACACATTATTCAATAAAAATTAAAAATTAAAATATATATAAAAAGTATATATATATATATATATATATATATATATATATAGAATATACAGTATTGTACTGTATTGACATTCAGGCTGTCGGTTGATAGTCAGTTGTTAAGAGAGACATAATATAATAATAGTAATATAATTTATGACAGTCCGGTGTGAGATAAGAGTAATAAAGTGCAGGGCTGATGTATTTTGATCGTGGGAGATCAAAAGTTCAAAAGTCTGATTGCTTGGGGGAAGAAGCTATCATGGAGTCGGCTGGTGCGGGTCCTGATGCTGCGATACCGCCTACCTGATGGTAGCAGTGAGAACAGCCCATGGCTCGGGTGGCTGGAGTCTCTGATGATCCTCCGAGCTTTTTTCACACACCGCCTTGTATATATTTCCTGGAGGGAGGGAAGCTCACCTCTGATGATGTGTTTGGCAGTTCGCACCACCCTTTGCAGTGCTTTGCGGTTGTGGGCAGTGCTATTGCCGTACCAGGTGGAGATACAGCCAGTCAGGATGCTCTCCACAGTGCAGGTGTAGAACCGTGTGAGGATGTGGTGGTTCATTCCAAACTTCCTCAGCCATCTCAGGAAGAAGAGGCGCTGATGAGCCTTCTTCACAACGACTTCAGTGTGGATGGACCATGTGAGTTCCTCAGTGATGTGGACACCCAGGAACTTGAAGCTGCTGACTCTCTCCACTGGTGCTCCATTGATGGTGATGGGACTGTGTTCTCTGTCTTTTCTTCTGAAGTCCTCCACAAGCTCTTTGTCTTACTGACGTTGAGGGAGAGGTTGTGCTCCTGACACCAGTGTGTCAGAGTGTGCACCTCCTCTCTGTAGGCTGTTTCATCATTGTCAGTGATCAGACCTACCACCGTCGTATCATCAGCAAACTTAATGATGGCATTGGAGCAATGTGTTGCCACACAGTCATGTGTGTACAGGGAATACAGTAGTGGGCTGAGAACACAGCCCTGCGGGGCTCCAGTGTTGAGGGTTAGTGATGAGGAGATGTTGCTGCCTATTCTAACCACCTGGCGTCTGCTTGACAGGAAGTCCAGGATCCAGCTGCACAGCGAGCTGTTTAAGCCCAGAGCCCGGAGTTTCTCATCTAGCTTGGAGGGCACTATGGTGTTGAATGCTGAGCTGTAGTCTACAAACAGCATTCTCACATAAGTGTTCTTTTTTTCCAGGTGGGAGAGAGCAGTGTGTATTGTAGATGCAATGGCATCATCAGTGGAGCGGTTGTTGCGGTAAGCAAACTGCAGCGGGTCAAGATTGAGTGGCAAGACAGAGCAGATGTAATCTCTGATTAGTCTCTCAAAGCATTTGCTGATGATGGGGGTCAGAGCAACAGGACGCCAGTCATTTAAACAAGTTATTTTTGATTGTTTTGGAACAGGCACAATGGTGGATGTTTTAAAGCATGTGGGGACTACAGACAAAGAGAGGGAAAGGTTGAAAATGTCCGTAAAAACACCAGCCAGCTGGTTCACGCACGCTCTGATGACGCGGCCCGGAATACCGTCTGGACCCGCGGCTTTGCGGATATTCACCCGTCGGAAGGATCGGGTTACATCCGCTACAGAGACGGAGAGTGAACTAACCTCTGTAGCTTCGGCCGTGAGAGCTCTCTCTGCGAGGGCGGTGTTATTTCCCTCGAAACGAGCATAAAAAGTATTTAGCTCATCCGGTAGAGAGGCAGCGGTGTTCATGGCCGAGTTTTTATTCCCTTTAAAGTCCGTGATGATGTTAATTCCCTGCCACATGCTTCTAGAGTTGGTGGTGTTAAACTGTCCTTCAATCTTGCTCCTGTACTGGCGTTTTGCTGTTTTGATAGTTTTTCGGAGGGCATAACTGGCTTGTTTATGCTCCTCTGCGTTCCCGGAATTAAAAGCGGAGGTCCGCACATTAAGTGCCGCGCGAACATCGCTATTGATCCACGGCTTCTGATTCGGATAGATTCGTACAGTTCTGGTCGGAATCACTTCCTCTACGCACGTTCTGATGAAACACATTACGCTATCAGCGTAAAGCTCGATGTCGTCATCAGAGGCGGACCGGAACATCTCCCAGTCCGTGTGATCAAAACAGTCCTGTAGCGTAGAGTCTGATTGGTCCGACCAGCACTGGATCGTTCTGAGGGTGGGTGCTTCCTGTTTCAATTTCTGCATGTAAGCGGGCAGAAGCAGAATGGAAGAGTGGTCCGATTTGCCAAATGGTGGGCGGGGGAGGGATTTGTAGCCATCCCGGAACAGAGAGTAGCAATGGTCCAAAACCCGGTCCCCTCGTGTGTTGAAACTAATGTGCTGGTGATATTTTGGTGCGACTGATTTTAAACTGGCTTTATTAAAGTCCCCGGTCACAATGAACGCGGCCTCAGGGTGCGCGGTTTCTTGCTCACTTATACTCCCATACATTTCCTTGAGTGCCCGGTCTGTGTCGGCTATTGGGGGAATGTACACAGCAGCGATAATGACCGCTGTGAATTCCCTCGGTAGCCAGAATGGTCGACACAGAAGCATAAGAAATTCCAGATCAGGAGAACAGAAAGACTTGATGGAATGTACGTTCCTCTGATCACACCAGGATTTGTTGATCATAAAACATACACCACCTCCTCTAGTTTTACCTGAGAGGTCTTTCGCTCTGTCCGCTTGGTGCATGGAGAACCCCGTGGGTTCAATGGCTGAGTCTGGAATCTCAGCAGACATCCAAGTTTCTGTTAGGCAGATAATGCAGCAGTCCCTCGTCTCTCGTTGGAAAGAGATCCGCGCTTTCAGCTCGCAGAGTTTGTTATCCAGGAACTGAACATTTGCCAGTAGAATAGTGGATAGCGGGGGTCGATTTGCGCGACGTCTTACTCTGATGAGAACGCCGGCTCTGTTTCCCCTTTTCCTCCTGCGTTTCCGCGGCCGTGCTGCCCAGACAAAGGGCTCCGCTTGCGTGTTTGTAAACAGCGGGTCGGCATTGAGGAATGTGAAGTCCGGTTTTCGGTGTGAGATCGCTGAACCAATGTCCAAAAGTGTTTGTCTGTCGAAGACAATAAGGCAGACAACATCCAGTACAAAAAACATAAGAATTGTAAACAAAACAAACAAAACATTGCTATGTTGTGTCTGAGCTCGCAACGCAGCAGCCATACTCGGCGCCATCTTGAGTCCTCATGCAGTTCCTTTAGCGCCTTGGCTTGGTGGACTTGCAGGAGAGCCATGGTGTGCAGGGCGGAGGCGGCTTGTCCAGTGGCACCATAGACCTTGGCTGTCAGGGACGACGTAAACCTGCTTTGGGCACCTGTGCCAGGTGGCGGCGCTCTGCGGGCATAGGTGCACCGCGAACGCCTTATCCACCGGGGGGATTGCCGAATAGCCCTTGGCCGCCCCACCTTCGAGGATAGTGAGGGCAGGGGAGCCGAAAGATCGGGACAGGGCAGAAAAGGTGCCTCCCACGACCTTGTCAGCTCCTCGTGCACTTCCGGGAAGAAAGGAGCTGGGGCTTGGTGTGGCTGTGAGCGGCGCCGCGAGCCCAGGAACCAATCATCGAGTCGCGAGGGTTCAGGGGAGAGCGGAGGGTTCCACTCAAGCCTGACGCTCGCAGTTGCCCGGGAAAGCATGTCCGTCATCTCCACGTCAGCCTGTGACTGGGCGACCGTACCCGAGGGGGGGAGCCCAGCTGAGGCTTCCGCGTCCGACTGGATGAGCCCACTCTCCGATGCTGCACTCGAGAGCTCATCACCTTCGAGGGCTTCAAACAAGAGGTCGAACTCACCATGAGACGAGCCAGCGGACTCATCCGGAAGCCCAATCAGGGCAGACGAGCGTGTTGGGGAATGGGAAGTCCGTGGGGGGATACCCGGCAGAGGTGGTTCTATTGGGGACCCCAAATCACCCCCAGTACTAGCCGCGCTGGGCTCATACCTGTATGTTGAAGGATCGAGGCGGGGAGCCACTGGGGTGGCTTGCTTTCTTAGGAAGGCAAGCTGCAACCGCAATGTTGCCATGGTCATGTTCTCGCAATGAGTACATGATCCATCCACGAACGCTGTCTCCACGTGGGTAGCGCCCAGACATGAAAGACAGCGATCATGACCGTCAGAAGGCGAGAGGTAACAACCGCAACCAGGAATAACACACAAACGGATGGGCATCTTTGAAAAGACGTTCCATGTGTGCCGCTCTTTTAGAGAAATATACTCTTTTAGAATATACTCTTTTATTTCTGCCGAAGCGCCCAGGGGCGTTCTCTGCAGTGCACCAGTGCAGAGGGGGGAGAAGCCACTGAAATGTGCCGTCAGATCCAGCAGATGTGAATGAACAGTCGTGGAAATTCAGCTCAGTGAGCATCGACCGTTCGGCTCCGAAGAGAAAATCTGAATGAGTGGTTGCATACCAGCTCCTTTTATACCCGTATGTTTGGGGGAGTGGTATGCAAATACCACTCGCCAATTTTCATTGGCCTTTTTTCAAAGACCAGAGGTGTTTCGGGCTCCCAAGATTGACCTCTAGTGTCACTACATTGACACAACATTGAGTGAGTGACTGATAGGGAACTTAAGATAAGAGTAAGGCAGAGTTGACCTAGTTGCTATGGTTGACGATACATTTTATTAGCGCACTCATTTAAATCATCCGCAGTGACTGATAGACAGGGAACCGCTATTTGTCAGCGAAGACAGACAATATATATATATATATATATATATATATATATATACACATTACTGTGCAAAAGTTTTAGGCACTTGTGAAACATGTTGCATAGTGAGGATGTCTTCAAAAATAATGCCATAAATAGTTTTCATTTATCACTTAATGTCATACAAAGTCCAGTAAACATAAAAAAAGCTAAATCAATATTCGGTGTGACCACCTTTGCGTTTAAAACAGCACCAATTCTCCTAGGTACACCTGGACACAGTTTTTCTTGGTTGTTGGCAGATAGGATGTTCCATGCTTCTTGGAGAATCAGTATATAGTAGACATGAGACGTTTGTATTTGTCTTCATAGTGATCATATTACGCTATGTGACTTTTGAAAATCATTCTAATCATTCGAGGTTTTCAGGTCTTATGTTATTTAACATAAATGCAAAAGTGATGGAGTTCTGTGAAAAGTTCAGATTCTAAGCTTTTAAATGGTACCACATTTGACTAGTTAAGTATCAAGGGACATTTTAAAGTGTCATGAACCAATCATTAATACCTCACACTGCATGAAAAGAGCTGTATCCGGATCAGTAGACTCCTGTATAAACCGCTGAATTTCAGACGTATTCAGAAATCTACTGGCCTGGAGTCTCAAATTCCATAGGCCCATGTACATACGATTATGTACCATTTCGGATGTATAGTAACTGACGATTCCTTCCGAGTTATGGCCATTTGTTGCCATGGTAAGTAATCCCCTGAAGTTGTCTGTCAGGAGACTTTTTCACACCTGAGTCACATTTGCATATCTCACGTTCTAGATAAAATGGTCACCCTTACTGGTCATTTATCTCAAACTGGATTGGCTGCCCTTAAGTTTAACCTACCCTTAAATCTTGACAACCGTTGGGTCACTGCATACACTGGCTTTCATTTTATTGATTACAGTTTATTTAGCACATCCCTAAATCTTGACAGCTATTTGGCCACTGCATGCATTGGTTTTAATTTTATTGATTACACTTAAAATTAACCCACCCAATCCCAAACAGCATTTAGCTTATGCCTCATATTACAGGCCTTTAATCAATGTTGACACAACATAAATGCTCAGACAATAACTGGGCTAAAATATATTTATTTAAAAGGAAAACATGAAATATACAAAATATAAAAATAATAAAACATACAAACATCTGAAACACATTGTGAAGTTTCAATTAGAGTTCAGTAAATGAACTGGCATCTGACTCTGTCACTTGTCATCACATGAAAGTGATCAGTCCCAGAATAGTGGAGTCTGCATCAAGTGTCTTTAGCTCCTGGAACAGATTTTGCATATGTTCGTGGTCTGTCCAGATGTTGCAGGATATGATGCAATCCCATGTTGACTGCATCATCCACAGATCTGTTTCAGGGATCCAAAAAGGTGATCCAGGTCCAGTGATGTCCTTTAGGTGGGCCAACACCAGTCTCTCAAATGACTTCATGACCACAGATGTCAGAGCGATGGGTCTGTAGTCATTAAGTCCTTTGACAGTGGGTTTCTTTGGGACAGGTATGATAGTGGAGTGTTTGAAGCAGCAGGAAACTTCACACTGCTCCAGTGATCTGTTGAAGATCTGTGTGAATATGTGGGCCAGCTGGTCAGCACAGGATTTTAGAAAAATCTTCTTCCATCACATGGGTGAAACACGGTCTGGGCCCTGTGCTTTCCTTGTCATTTATTTCCGGAAGACTTGGCACACATCCTCTTCACAGATCTTAAGTGCAGGAGTAGCAGGAGGGTGGTTGCAGGAGGTGTTGGTGTTTGTATGAAATGAAGGTCAGAGCTAGTGTGGGGTGTGAGAATGGGCTTTTCAAATCTACTGTAAAACATTCAGGTCGTCAGCCAGCTGTTGATTCCCTACGGTGTTGGGGGTTGGTGTCTTGAAGTTAGTAATGTCTTTCAGGCCTCTCCACACTGATGCAGGATCTTAAGTTGAAAACTTGTTTTTCAGCTTGTCAGAGTAGCTTCTTTTAGCCATTTAAATTTCCCTAGTCAGTTTGGCCTGATTATACAACATTTTATCCCCGCTCCTGTAAGCATCCTCTTTGGCATGACGGAGATGTCTTGAGTTTTGCTGTAAAGCATGGTTTGTCATTGTTGAACGTTAAATAAGTCCTAGTAGGAATGCATATATCCTCACAGAAACTGATATATGATGTTACAGTATCTGTGAGCTTGTCCAGATTGGTGTCTGCCACTTCAAAAACACTCCAGTCAGTGCAGTCAAAGCAGGCTTGTAGTTCCAGCTCTGCTTCATTGGTCCATTTTTTACAGTCTTTACTACAGATTTAGCTGATTTTAGTTACTGCCTGCAGGTTGGAAGAAGATAAACCAGACTGTGATCAGAGAGTCCCAAAGCTGCTCTAGAGACAGAGCGATATGCATCCTTTAATGTTGTGTAGCAGTGATCCAGTATATTTCTGTCTCTGGTGGGGCATGTAATGTGCTGTCTGTATTTTGGCAGTTCACGGGTAAGGTTGGCTTTGTTAAAGTCACAGAGAATAATAATAAGTGAGTCTGGGTATTGTTGCTCCATGTCTGTGATCTGATCAGCCAGCTGTTGCTGAGCTGCATTCACAAACGCACGTTTGTGGCGGGATGTACACACTCACCAGAATAAACAAGGAAAACTCCCATGGCGAGTAGAAAGGCTTACGGTTGATAAAGAGTGCTTCCAAATTAGGACAGCACATCTTCTTTAATGTTTCTTCAAATGTTCATTGATGTAAAAGCATGTTCCACCACCTCTCGTTTTCCCCGTTAACTCCGCAATGCGATCCGCTCTGAACAGCTGGAAGCCCAGCAGATATAATGTGCTGTCCGGAATGGCTTCACTCAGCCAGGTTTCTGTGAAGCACAAGGCAGCAGAGTTTGACAAGTCCTTGTTTGTACAGGTGAGGAGATGTAGTTAGTCCGTTTTGTTAAGGAGAGAGCGGAGATTCGCTAGATGAATACTCGGCCTCGCTGTTCGAAAGCTGCGATGTCAGAGCTTGACCAGCACGCCAGCTCGCTTCCCTTGCTTGCATCTCATAGTGCGCTTTAACAACACAGTTGCACCTCTGGATAAAATGTCCAGCAAAATGTCAGAATAGTCCAAAACCGGGAAAAGATTGTCTGGTATGTGTTGCCGATTGTTCAGCAGTTCATCCCTGTTAAAACTGATTGGAAAAAAATTACTAAACACAGGACAAACTAACAAAAACAACAAAAGAATTTGAGAGCTCCACACTGAGGCGGCCATCCACAGCGCCATCTAGATCAATATAAAATTTTCAAAGATCAATATCAGAATGACAATGTTAGCTTTACCAGCTAGTTTTTGATGGTCAAGTCAAGTCATTTTAATTTGTATAGCGCCTTTCACAACACACATTGTTTCAAAGCAGCTTTATAGAAAATCATACATTAACAGAAAATGATACCGTAATATCTATAAAGTCTTAGAGTCATCATTTTGTAGTTTGATTAAATACAATTATGAAGTGTGTATAAAAATAAGTGATTAAATAATAATTGTATTTAGAAACCCAGTGAGCAAGCCAAAGGCGACTGTGGCAAGGAACAAAAAACTCCATAAGATGTTGGTTAATGGAGAAAAAAAACCTTGGGAGAAACCAGGCTCACTGTGGGGGCCAGCTCCCCACTGGCTAACAGCATGAATATAATGCCAATATTACTTATTTATGTGCAGTGCAAGTCATGGTTTAAAATTATTAAACTAAGTAAGTGTTAAGGGCCAGTGTTTAAACAAAGATTTTGTATGAACTATAAGAATAATGTCTAATGTCTTTGAAGTTCATCCTGGATTAACTGCAGAAGTTCATATAGATGCATTGTCCTTTGTTAGTTGGCTGATGAAGTGTTTTGTTGGCAATTTATTGATAGTCTATGTATTCCATTTTAAGAGTGTTGTCCATCATTAGACCAAGGTGGTGCAGGCCAAGATCAGTGAGTTGCTTTGCAGTTCAACCGGCCGGTAATTTCGGTGAGGTCTATCCTAAATCCAAGGTTCAGGCAATGGCATATGAAGTATCCCATGTCTTATGGTTGGAGTTGGCATCAGATCATCCTCTGAGGTCCATCATAATAGACTGAAGTGATGTTTGGCTGGCACCGGCTGCATTTTGTCGTCATCACTCAAAGACACGTAGCAGTGGAGTCCGATACCAAGCAGGAATGGAGCTGGATCCGGCTGGTATTGGTGACCTCGGGATAGGAGTCCAGAGGTTGAGACATGGAAACAAATAGTTATAGATTATGATCAATGTTTCAGGTTCCAGCAGACCTAACTAAAGCAGCCTAATTGTAAATTAGGTGTATGGCTGGCTAAATAGATGAACTTTAGTCTAGACTTAAACTCAGTGAGTGTGTCTGCATTCCGAACAGTGTTAGGGAGACTATTCCATAGTTTAGGAGCCAAATATGAAAAGGATCTACCTCCGTTTGTGGATTTTGATATTCTAGGAACTATTAACAGGAGTTTTCCGATCGTAATGAACGTGATGGAATATAGCGTGGTAGAAGGTCACTTAAGTATTGTGGAGCTAGAGCATTCAAAGCTTTGTATGTAGTTAACAGAATTTTAAAATTAATACTAAATATAACAAGTAGCCAATGTAATGATGCTAATATGATCATATTTCTTGGTTCTAGTCAGCACTATGGCTGCTGCATTTTGAATCAATTGAAGTTTATTTATTGGACTTGCTGGACATCCTCCTAGTAATGCATTACAATAATCTTGTCTTGAGGTCATGAACGCATTAATTAGTTTTTCGGCATCAACAACAGAGAGCATGTGTCGTAATTTAGCAATATTTCTTTGGTGGAAGAATGCTGTTCCACAAACATTGGAAATTAGATTTTCTAATGACATATAGGTATCAAATATAACACCCAAGTTCTTCGCTGTAGTAGACGATGTAACAGTACATCCATCGAGATTCAAATGATATTTTAGTGCTTATTTTTAGAGGTTTTTGGTCCAATAACTAGTACCTCTGTTTTGTCAGGTGAAAAGCATTTCTATGCTGGTCCACCAGCTAGATCAGCATGGGAATTGCTTGCTGGTTAAGTTGGTCTTTTTAGCAGGGTTGTTTGCAAAAAAAGATGTTAAACACCTTCACGTAATTAAAAGATACACATTGCAGAACACATTGACCTAACAGCATGTTGTTTTTAAGGTAACATGGTTGCACCCTCATCCAGACAGACATTTTTTAGGAGCCCTGTGGAGGTATGAAGTTTACAAGGCACACAGATTGACTCTGCAGCAATGTTTTTACCTGTAGAACCTATATGTGTACTTGCAGTACTTCATCTGTGCAGATAGGCCAGAAAAAGCGAAGGTATTAGTAGTAATACCACTGTGCACAATGGTTGAGATTTAGGCCTATATGATTCCTAAAGTATTCATATTGTTGGTTTTTTATGGACATGTTTTTAACAACAAAACATTTATTATTATTTTTTATTTTAACTTTATTTTTCTGCTTTTACTACTTCATTTTTGAAAGATTTGTCTCTTTTCATGCCATGTCAAACATAAAAAAGAGTCATGAAAAGAGTCAAATCTGGAAAAATGCAGGAGGTGGGTGGGTAGTGGTGAAGAATGGGAGGGGGTCAAGCACAAAAATTCACTCACTCTCACACATGATAGAAATGGCTGAACATCAAAAATGGAGAGAAAACAAATGCAAAAATAATAATAATAATAATAATAATAAATTAGGGCGCTTTGTATATCAATCATGGGACAAAGGTATGAATGTGAGAAGAGTGAAGATGATAGAACAGTTTGCAAATCAAAGATTTGAATATTTTGTTGAAACTTTTGAGAACGAAGTGAAAGCAGACATTGCCACCAAAAGCAGGACTGTTAAGAGACCTAAAATAAATTATTAGATATTAACTCTTGCAAGGAGTGTTTTGGGTTTAATACAAGTTGAACTCTATTGAGAGTGTTTGTGGCATAATGTTGATTACCACATAAAATAATTTCCACTCATCCCTCTTGTTCTAAAGGAAAAAAAGTTTAGTAAGGCACATACAGTAATTACCAATTATATAAAGTAAATGGGTCGACTATACAAAAGATTAAATACAAACTGTTTTTCAGAATACATGTTAACATGACTCTAGTGGGATGAAATCGCTTACTAACCTTGTCTGTGTAAAGTTATACCAGCATTTCAACTTCGATGTCTTGAATAGGCCTAAATCCTACTAACTTTCACACAATGTAAAGGATACCAAAAGGAGAGTTGACATGACTTTAAGATTTGGGTTTTTATCATTGTCTTATGTTTTTGAACAAGCCATAGTGTTATTCTGTCCATGATCAGACGTACGGAGAAGACGTGATGGAATATGTGCTCTAAACAAACTGCTGTTTCATGTTTGGAGTGTGAGTAGCAGAACTTTAGCCAACAAACGTGCTTGCTCCGGTCTGTATATGGACTGCGGTCCGTTCTGATGAGTGATTCCGATCTCACTGCAATGTTTAGTGTAAAAGTCTGCACTCGTATTTGGGCAAGAAACTGCTGTCATGTCCATGAGGGGTTTTGAATTCTCTGCTGTAATGCGAGCTCATGCATGAGGCAGCCCAGTGATTGGATGGAAGCATTCCTTCTCATGAATGATGTGGAGAAGTGCTCAGAATCGAATTATGTATTAGTGTACTCTACTACTAATCAAAACTCTGAGTTTATCAGAGATGTTCACAAGTCTTTCATCAGATGTCCAAGTCAAGTCTGAAGTCTTTAATGCTGGAGTCCGAATCAAGTCTCGAGTCTTTTGTCACAAGTCAGAGTCGAGTCTCAAGTCACTAAACATTACATCTTTCACGCTTAAAAAAAATTTAATAAAAATAGTCTACTTAAAAATCATATTTACAAAATTGCATTATATAGCCAAAATGTATGATCTTTGGAAAATCTGGGATACTAATAGGATTCTACCTTAACTTTTTTAATTAAATTTTATTTATTACATTTTATTTTATGATTTCACAGACTTAATTAACTTAACCTGTACTGTTTTTTTATTTTTTTATTTATTTATTTTTTTTTTGGTAATAAAGGTGCCACAGTTTTTCTCACAGTCAGTTCAACAAGGCTCCCATGCAATATATTATGACAGAAGCAATGCAATGTAATGCAAAATCATTAGGTATACTTTTGCCAAAAACTTGCCAGCTGTTTTAAGTCCACAAAAAAACTGTTTGCGCACTGATTGCAAGATGCTAAAATATGGGACACACTATATACACTACCGGTCAAAAGTTTTGAAACACTTGACTGAAATGTTTCTCATGATCTTAAAAATCTTTTGATCTGAAGGTGTATGCTTAAATGTTTGTTTAATAGAGATATTATCTCTATTGTGCCACCATGTTAATTTATTTCATTATAAAACTAAAATGTAATTAAAAAAAAAATTAAAAAAAAGATTTTGAAATTGATGCCTTGGACCAAATAATAAAGAAAAGCAGCCAATAAGTGCCCAACATAGATGGGAACTCCTTCAATATTGTTTAAAAAGCATCCCAGGGTGATACCTCAAGAAGTTGGTTGAGAAAATGTCAAGAGTACATGTCTGCAAATTCTAGGCAAAGGGTGACTACTTTGAAGATGCTAAAATATAACACAGTTTTGATTTATTTGTGATTTTGTTTAGTCACAACATAATTCCCATAGTTCCATTTATGTTATTCCATAGTTTTGATGACTTTACTATTATTCTAAAATGTGAAAAAAAAATTATAATAAAGAATGAGTAAGTGTTTCAAAACTTTTGACCGGTAGTGTATATTAACATCTCTCTCTCTCTCTCTCTCTCTCTCTCTCTCTCTCTTTCTCTCTCACTCACACACACAGAGAGAGAGAGAGAGAGAGAGAGAGAGAGTGAGTGAGAGAGAAGCGGCATATATACTTTGTGTGTTAATTAATGTGACTTACCTTTGTGGATGTGTTCTTTAAGAAGTTTCTGCTTCTGATGATGACACTACATTAATAAAAACAAATGTGAGCACATATGGCACGGCGAGTGCTGCCATTTTTATACAATTTTGAGGTTTACGTGGAAATACATCATTGAATTCTATGATAAGCGTCCGATCAATCATGACACATGGGGAAATATGTGACACAGATGTAGGGCTTGACATTATCTTTTAGGCTCACCGGCCACTGTGGCTAGTGGTATTCCAAAGTCACTAACCAAAATCCCCAACCCACAAAAGTGATAAAGGTAACTGGAGACTGTAAGTGCATGCATTTATTTTGGACATTTCATTTGAACAAGAATGATATGAGTTCAGCACGACACAAGCCTAATGATTTAAGTCACCTTTAGAATATCTGAAGGTAAACACGGCCAGTCAATAAATTGTCAACTTGTCCATGGAAGTCCAGATTTTAACCTTTTTAACCATTCTAAATTGTACTTGCCTTCATGAAAGTTTATCATTGTTCTTTCATTTTTTTAACATGGGCATTTGTAATAAGGCCATAAGCATTAGCATAACTGTGGTTAGGCTAATGTAGATAGTCTTTCTAAAAAATAAACAGTATTTGTTATGAAAAACTAATAGCCTAAACTAATTTAGAAACCTTTATCTACAACTTTCACAGTTAATAATTCCATGGAGTACAAAAGGAGATGTTAAGTAGATTAAACTCAGTCACCGTTCACTTTCATTGCACCTTTTTCCATAAATAGAAAAATTCATGAATTTTTCCAATCATGGAAGAAAGAAAGCCCTATAGTTTTGGGTAAAGATAAAGGTGAGTGAATGATGACAGAATAATTGTTATTGTTAAAAATGAAGTCTTATAGATTTGCCCTAATCGGTTTAATATGTATCTATACCAGCTACCTGTTAGTGTTATTTTAGTAAAACATTATAGTTTGGATGATGAGGTGTATTTTAATACCTTGTAATCGATGTTGATGCATGGAAAACTGTTGTCTCTTTACCTCATTAATTTATGAGGTTCGACTTCCTCAAATAGAAGATTCTGAGAAGAATTCAAATGGGTCACATTCATTTTGTGGTCTCCGCTGGCCTCCTCAATACTGATTGAAGCTCGACTGGATCACGCAAGTTTTGCTCTGCGCTGTGACTGTTCCAGAGCTCTGGCTCTATCTCTGGAGCACGCTGGTGTGTGCTACGGCGGTTCATGCGAAAGCACGCTTCATTCACCCTGCAAAGATGCGTAAGTTTTGAGTGGCTTATAAGGCACTGAACGCAGGATGAATGCAATTTAATTTCTTTTGGCTGCGGCCACCCGCCAAAGTGGCTAGAAATGGTGACGGAGTTACCCGCCACTGCCGAAATCTACCTGCATTTGGCGGGTGGGTGGGTGTTAATGTCAAGCCCAGTACAGATGTAATAAAACCATACAAACAAAACACAAATTCTTCCTTTAAGATAGCAATAGTTAAGGTTAAAAGACTCAAGTCTGCACTGTAAAATTGAATTAGTTGACCTTACTTAGATATTTCAAGGCAATCAATTTGCATGCTTTTTCTAAGTAAACGCACCTATTTGGCTCAAGTAAACTGAACTAGTTTTTTTAAGTAATGCTATCTAGTTGCAAGTAAACTGAGCCAGAGATTATTTAGCAGAGATGGGCCACTTCCATTTAAATGAATGGGAGAAAGTGGAACACCCAACCAAGAAGCTCTAGCACATAATGGTCAACGGATGTAGAAAGCAATTGTGCCAATCACCTTTTAGATACAGACATCGCCTGTCAATCAACTCGCTATAAAAGCTGGGAAAATTGCGTGTTTTAGCGTAATATGAGGTAAAGAAGCACAATTTATTATTCCAATATTATCAAAATGTATTGCTGATTTGAAATATGTTATTTGATCGTAAACTTGACCAACCATTTTTGAGATTTTGGTGTCCCACATTCAAGTAGATAGGAGCTGCACTGGCATGACTGGGAACTTTCCAAAAATTGCCGCCAGTGGACTGACTTACTAGAAAGACTTTGACTGAACTCATCTGTGATTAAAGTACGTAAGAATCGTTATTTTTATTTAAATATTGAAATATTTAAATGGAGTTATATCACGTCTTGTACAGAATAAGATAAATTCTGACTGGACTCTAGGTTAGCCAGATGGCACATTGGATTCTACTCTGTACTTCTTAGTGCACATAAATGTGCACTTTTGTAAAGTACAATTGGGTAAAGAATAATAGCTTAAATTTAACAGGCTCTAAGTTTACCAGAGGTAACACTAATCGCCTTAATGTTGTCTAAAGACAAATCACAACTATGAATTTGAGAATGTTTTTACAAGCAATTTAGTCTATTTCATTCAAATTAAAACAGTTTAATTGAGCCAACATAATTTAGTTGGATTAGGTCAAATCAATGCAATATAGTTGCTTTAACTCAACTTAATTTTTTATGTTGGTCAAACTTAATTGTATTAATTTACTAAGGTTTATTTAATTAATTGTCTTATATTGGTCCAAATTGATTAATTTTTTTAATCGTTAGTATATGCCAGATAATCAACTGCTTAAAGAGTGCAAGTCCATCCTCAACCAAACCACAAGCAACAGTCTTCACCACATTGGTAACCCCTCAAAGTCCTGCCAAACAAACATTACTTTTAAAAAATGATAAAACAGAACAGTAAACATGAACAAAACTCATCCTGTTCTTATCTTGCTAAAAATGCATTAAATAACACTATAGTTTCCATCCAGTCCCCTGCAAAGCATGGAAATTTCATCAATGCTACAAAAAATATTCATGTAGACCTTATTCAAATGGATTGAGTAAACTTTAATTTTACAAATTAAATTGAATTTAACGTAAAGAATTTAAGTTAAGACAAACTGTTCTAGAATTGTGTTGCTTTAGTTTTACTTTTTAATTAAGTGAACAACCTGCAAAAATCCTTTTTTTTTTTTGAGTGTATCAACTAACTACAACAAAACAACAACAATAGTCATAAAAATTAAAACTATATACATTTTTAAATAAGAATTATTATTTTTCTACATAAGTTCCCTTGTTTTGACCAAACATACATCATTTATTCAAGTGCAATTTTGTGCCTGATAATTCTGAGTTAAAGTCAAAGTTTAAAGAACGAATGTATTTGAGTTATGATTCCAAAATGTAACATTTTAAGTACTGTTTAATTGGGACCACTTAAATGTTTTTATTAATGGCAACTTTAGGATTTAGAGAGTAATGGTAACTTAATTAAAACTAGTAAGAATAGTAAAAACTAATGCTTAAGTTGAGTAAGCTTTTTTTTTTTTTTTTTTTGAGATAACTATTAGTATTTACAGTGTGAAGTCTATTGAGTGTGACTCGAGTCTGAGTCTCTAACTCGAGTCCCCATCTCTGGAGTTTTTGCATATACCTCATATTTTATGAAGTTGCTTTAAGTTTCATCTTTAAACCCGACGAAATGGCTTGAAAAAAAGAAAAAATAACCACTTTACACTTAACAATAAATATAATGAGTGCTATAATGATGTGCAACCTGTACATAATTCTTTAAATCTCAAAAAATTAGTTTTAGGGTTTCATGACCCTTTAAGTATAAACTTTTCACACCCCTGGCACAATTCATTTCAATTACAGTTCCTTATCTGTCACTCACTCGATGTTGTGTCCATGTAGTGACACTAGGGGTCACTTTTGGGAGCCCCAAACACCTCTGATCTTTGAGAAAAGGCCAATGAAAATTGGCGAGTGGAATTTGCATGCCACTTCCCCGGACATACAGGTATAAAAGGAGCTGGCGTGCAGCCACTCATTCAGATTTTCTCTTCAGAGCCGAGCGGTGTTGATGTATTCCACTGCCAATCCATTCGCCTCTGTAAGAAAGCAAACTGTCTCATGCGGCTGTTGGGTTCTACGGCGCATCACAGCGGTTTCTCCCCTCTCGCACAGATAAGTGCGGAGAATGCCCCTAGGCGTTCCGGCAGCACGCGTTGAGCGCTAAAAGTGCATATATTTTCTCTAAAAGAGTATATATCCTCTATATATCGTGGGCAAAAGACCGTGTCAGTTAGCACTGGTGGCAATTTGGGGACTTTAATAGAAGTAACTCCGCCGGGTGAATCCCCACGGACCTCCCATTCCCCAGCATGCTCATGCGCCCCGGTTGAGTTCCGGGATGAGTCAGGCAGCCTGCCTCAGAGCGGGTTCGACCTCTCATTCGGCGCTCAGGGAGAGGATGAGATCTCGATAGCAGCATTGGACAGCAGGCTGCTTCAGTCCGATGCAGAAGACTCGGCTGGGCTTCCGCCTTCGGGTGTGGTCACCCAGTCTGAGGCTGATGCCGAGCTGACGGCCATGCTTGCCCGGGCTGCCACGTGCGTCGGGCTAGAGTGGAACCTTCCACCCTGCCCTGAACCCTCGCGGCTTGATGATTGGTTCCTGGGATTGGAGCGCCGCTCACAGCCACGCTCCACCCTGGTGCCTTTCTTCCTGGAAGTGCATGAAGAATTTGCGAAGTCGTGGCGGGCACCTTTCACTGCCCGGACCGGGCTTTCAAGTTCTGCTGCTCTCACCACTCTGGATGGCGGGGCAGCCAGGGGCTACATGGACGTTCCCCAGGTAGAGCAGGCGATTGTGGTGCACTTGTGCCTGCAGAGCACCGCCACCTGGTGGAACCATCCTAGGCTCCCATCCAAGGCCTGTAAGATTAGGTCATCTCTGACGGCGAAGGCTTACAGCACCACGGGGCGGGCCGCCTCCGCTCTGAATGCCGTGGGCCTCCTACAGGTCCACCAGGCCAAGGCATTGAAAGAGCTGCACAAGGGTGGTCCTGACCCGGGAGTAATGCAGGAGCTGCGCTCGGCGACCGACCTCGCCCTGTGGGCGACGAAGATCACAGCGCGGACTCTCGGGCAGGCGATGTCCAAATTGGTGGTCCAGGAGCGCCACCTTTGGCTCAACCTGGTCGAGATGAGGGAGGCCGACAAGGTTCGCTTCCTTGATGCTCCCATTTCCCAGGCTGGCCTTTTCGGCGACACCGTCGAAGACTTTGCAAAGCAGTTTTAGATGGTAAAGCAGCAGACGGAGGCCATCCAGCACATCTTGCCCCGCCGTGGTTCAAGATCGCGCACCCCGTCTGCCCGTCACTGCGGCAACCTTCCTGCAGCGGCAACATCGGCTCCACCGCAGCCTGGGCCAGCGGTTCAGCCCCGGCGTAGAGCTCCCCGCAGGAAGTTGATGCCTCGTCTCATGGCCCGCGACGAAGAACCCTAGGAAGGCTCTAAGCGCCCCTGAGATGGGCGACCCGGAGGTGAGGAGACTCGCGCCACATTTGGAGGTGGTAGACAGACCACTCCATCCCCCGGTGGAGGGCCAGAGGGAGAATAATTTTTTATTGAGTTTGCCGCATGCCCAAAGGGTACGTCAGCAGTGGTCATCCCCTTGGTGCCCCTCACCCAGAGTTTGGAGACGTAGTTAACACTCTCCAACCTGTCACGATGGCTGGCCAAGACGATCCGACTTGGCTACGTGATTCAGTTTGCCATGCACCCGCCCCGGTTCAGCGGCAGTAGTCCTCCCCTTCGGTCTGTCCCTGTTGCCTTGCGTCTTCACGAAGGTCGCAGAGGCAGCCCTTGCCCTGCTAAGGGAAGTGGGCATCCGCATTCTCAACTATCTCGACGACTGGCTGATCCTAGCTCACTCTCAAGATCTGTTGTGTGCACACAGGGACCTGGTGCTCAGCCACATCAGCCGATTGGGGCTTCAGGTCAACTGGGAAAAGAGCAAGCTCGCCCCGGCGCAGAGCATCTCTTTTCTCGGGATGGAGTTGGACTCGGTCGCTATGACTGCACGTCTCACGCTCAGTCGGTGCTGAATTGCCTGATGGCATTCAAGGGGAGAACAGCGGTCCCACTGAAACAATTTCAGAGGCTCCTGGGGCATATGGCATCCTCGGCGGTGGTCACGCCCCTCGGGTTGATGCATATGAGACCACGTTAGCACTTGCTTCAGACTCGAGTCCCAAGATGAGCAAGTGGTGGCTATCACGCCGATCTGCCGCCGCTTGTTCAGCCCTAGGACGGACCTGGCATTTCTATGGGCGGGGGTTCCCCTAGAGCAGGTCTCCAGGTGAGTCGTCGTCACGACAGATGCCTCCAAGTCGGGCTGGGGCGCCATTTGCAATGGGCACACAGCCGCAGGTTCCTGGATAGGCCCTTGTCTGCGTTGGCATATCAACTGCCTTGAGATGCTTGCGGTACTGCTAGCCCTGTGGAGGCTTCAGCCGTTAATCCAGGGCAAGCATGTGTTGGTCCGGACAGACAACAGTAGCATACATAAACCACCAAGGTGGTTTGCGCTCGCCCCGCATGTCGCAACTCGTCAGCCATCTTCTACTCTGAGCCAGCAGCGGCTCAAGTCACTGTGGGACACTCATATTCCCGGCGAACTCAATCGCACAGCGGACGCGCTGTCATGGCAGGTGACGCTCAGGTGAGAGTGGAGGCTCCACCCCCAGGTGGTCCGGCTGATTTGGAGTCGATTCGGCGAGGCACAGGTAGACCTGTTTGCCTCCCGGGAATCCTCTCAATGCCGGCTGTGGTATTCCCTGACCGAGGCCCCCCTCGGCACGGACGCACTGGTGCACAGCTGGCCCCAGGGTCTGCGCAAGTATGCATTTCCCCAGTGAGCCTACTTGCACAGACGTTGTGCAAGGTCAGGGAGGACGAGGAACAGGTTCTGTTGGTAGTGCCCTACTGGCCCACCCAGACTTGGTTCTCAGAACTCATGCTCCTCGTGACAGCCTCTCCCTGGCAAATTCCCCTGAGGAAGGACGTTCTTTCACATGGATGGGGCATGATATGGCACCCATGACCAGACCTCTGGAACCACCTGCAGTGGTAGGCACTATTACTCAGGCCAGAGCCCCTCCTACCAGGCAACTGTACGCTTTGAAGTGGTGCCTATTCCCGAATTGGTGTTCTTCCCAAAGCAAAGACCCACAGAGTTGTGCAGTTGGGTTGGTGCTTTCCTTCCTGCAGGAGAGATTGGAGGGGCGGCTGTCTCCATCTTGAAGGTGTATGTAGCCATTATAGTGGCACACCATGATGCAGTGGACGGTAAGTATTTAGGGAAGCGTGACCTGATCATCAGGTTCCTTAGAGGCGCCAGGAGGTTGAATCCTCCTAGGACGCACCTACTTCCTCATGGAACCTCTCTGTGGTCCTGCTGGGCCTACAAGGAGCCCCTTTCGAGCCCTTAGAGTCAGTTGAGCTGAAAGCCCTCTCCTTGAAGACGGCCCTCCTGAGTGCGCTCACCTCCATCAAGAGGGTTGGGGACCTGCAAGCATTCTCTGTCAGCGACACGTGCCTCGAGTTCGGTCCGGCGTACTCTCACGTGACCCTGAGACCCCGGCCAGGCTATGTGCCCAAGGTTCTCACTACCCCTTTAAAGATCAGGTGGTGAACCTACAAGCGCTGCCCTGGGAGGAGGCAGACCCAGCCTTGTCATTGCTGTGTCCGGTACTTGCTTTGTATATCTATTTGGACTGCACGGAGAACTTTAGATGCTCCGAGCAGCTCTTTGTCTGTTTCGGGGGACAGCAGAAGGGGAACGCTGTCTCCAAACAGAGGATTGCCCACTGGATTGTGGATGCCATCACGTTACACTGGCTACAAGCGCACTCTACTAGGAGTGTAGCCTCCTCCTGGGCCTTGGCCAATGGCACCTCTCTAACAGACATCTGTAGAGCTAGTGGGCTGGCAACACCCAATACTTTCGCAAGGTTCTACAATCTCCAGGTTGAGCCAGTTTCATCCCATGTGTTGTCAGGTACGAAGAGGTAAGTGGCGGGACAACTGGCCGGGTGTACAGTTGGCAAACAAGTGCCTTTCCCCTTCCCCAGGGGAAGACATGCGCTCTTTCGTCCATGTGCTGTCCAAAACACAGCTTGATGAAGCACAAATCCAAACATAGGGATCTCAAGACGTGTTTTTTAAAAAAAAATTTTTTAACTACATTTAACATGACACAGCGACCTAAAAATAGTGCGATTATGATGCAACACATCAAAAGTGAGATGCTCCATCTGATGCAGGTGTACATTGACGGGTCCTTATACAAGCCCTCATAATAAATCTCCGACTGACTGAAAAATTCAATTCCAGAATGGATTGCTGTGAACTGTAGGCCAACGATAGGCTTATGATCAGTAATATGCAAATAAACAATGTGTCGGATTCTAAAGCCACTTTTTGTATTGTCTTATTAATGCTTAAGTCCTCTGCCACAATAATGTAATGCATTTTAATTATCTGAGTATTATTTTTTATAATATATATATATATATATTGGAATAATGTACAGATTTTGCTGTTTCGGAAGGAAATTGGTACTTTAATTCACCAAAGTGGCATTCAGCTGATCACAATGTATAGTCAGGACATTACTGATGTAAAAAAACAGCACCATCACTATTTGAAAAAAGTCATGTTTGAACAAATATAGATTTGGGCCCCATTTCAAGCAGCCATCACTCCAACACCTTATCATTGAATAATCATGCTAAATTGCTAATTTGGTACTAGAAAATAACTTGCCATTATATCAACAGAAAGAGATGTGGAAGGCCCAGATGTACAACTAAACAAGAGGATAAGTACATCAGAGTCTCTAGTTTGAGAAATAGATGCCTCACATGTCCTCAGCTGACAGCTTCATTGAATTCTACCCACTCAACACCAGTTTCATGTACAACAGTAAAGAGAAGACTCAGGGGTGCAGGCCTTATGGGAAGAATTGCAAAGAAAAAGCCACTTTTGAAACAGAAAAACAAAAAGAAAAGGTTATAGTGGGCAAAGAAACGCAGACATTGGACAACAGATAATTGGAAAAGATTGTTATGGATCTTAACCCCATTGAGCTTTTGTGGGATCAGCTAGACTGTAAGGTGCATGAGAAGTGCCCGACAAGACAGCCATGTCTATAGCAAGTGCTACAGGAAGCGTGGGGTGAAATGTCACCTGAGTATCTGGACAAACTGACAGCTAGAATGCCAAGATCTGCAAAGCTGTCATTGCTGCATGTGGAGGATTTTTTTTTGCAAGTGCACATGGGGACAGAGATCTTACTTTCTGGAGAAATGTTCTCTGGTCTGATGAAACAAAAATGTAACTGTTTGGCCATAATGACCATCATTATGTTTGGAGGAAAAAGGGTGAGGCTTGCAAGCTGAAGAACACCATCCCAATCATGAAGCATGGGGGTAGCCCCATCATGTTGTGGGAGTGCTTTGCTGCAGGAGGGACTGGCACACTTCACAAAATAGATGGCATCATGAGGAAGGAAAATTATGTGGATATATTGAAGCAACATCTCAAGACTGATGTCTTGAGATGTTGCTTTAATATATCCACATAATTTTAAAGTTCAAGCTCAGTTAAAGCTCAAGGAAGTTAAAGCTCAGTTGCAAATGGGTCTTCCAAATGGACAATGACCCCAATCATACCTCCAACGCTGTGGCAAAATGGCTTAAGGACAACAAAGTCAAGGTATTGGAGTGGCCATCACAAAGCCCTGACCTCAATTCAATAGAAAATTTGTGGGCAGAGCTAAAAAGCATGTGCGAGCAAGGAGGCCTACAAACCTGACTCAGTTACACCAGTTCTGTCTGGAGGAATGGGCTAAAATTCCAGCAACTTATTGTAAGAAACATGTGGAAGGCTACCCAAAATGTTTGACCCAAGTTAAACAATTTAAAGGCAATGCTACCAAACACAGTGTGTGTAAACTTCTGACTCACTGGGAATGTGATGAAAAAAATAAAAGCTAAAATAAATAATTCTCTCTACTATTATTCTGACTTTTCACATTTTTAAAATAAAATAGTGATCCTAACTAACCTAAGACAGGGAATTTTTTCTACAAAGGCTAAGGTGTTTGTAAACTTCTGACTTCAACTGTATACTGGATATATATATATATATATATATATATATATATATATATATATATATATATATATATAGCAACTTATTGTATTTATTTACTAATTTATTATTAATAATAATCTATAGACTTCAGCCACTGGAGGTAAGCACAGATTTCAGCAGTAGTTGCTTGCATTTTCAGAACACAGACGTTCTAATCTCACTGTACCTGAAGACATCATACCTGCTCATCCTGATCACTGAGCTTGTGTTTGGGGTTAACAGGAGGTCGTATGTTGGATATGGATTTCATGGCAGCTGTCACATGGAAATGCATGCAGTGACAGCATTGTTTAATATATTCCCCGGATTGGGTTTATTTTTCATATTGAGCTTTGACTCTCTTGACTCGTGTCGGCTGCATATGTCCCCAGTGACATTAGAAAACATGTACTGTAATATGATAAGAGTGGAGAGCACAAGAGTCAGGCGATTTATTCTTTTATCAGACTGATTCTTATGATGAAAACACCATCTGCTCTCCGCTCAGAGCGCTGTTGTCATGTCAGTGTGCCAGCATTTAATAAAATAATTGTATCCTCTAAATAAATTAACTAATAGCTCAGTGCATCCCATGAGGCTTAGCTGTTCAGTTACACCTGTTAAACAAAGCTCTCATTTCTATTGAAGGTGACCCATAAGAAAGAAAACATGAGAGCAATTGGAGACCTTTGCTTAAGGAATAGTTCACCCTAAAATGATAATTCTCTCTTCATTTACTCACCCTAATTTTGTCTCAAACTCATATGACTTTCTTTCTTCCGCAGAACACAAACAAAGATATTTTTAAGGAGATTTCATGTCTGTTTGTCCTTTGAATGCAAGTGAATGGGAACTAAGCTTTCATGCTCCAAAAAGAACATAAAGGCAGCATAAAGATAATCTATACGATTCCAGTAGTTTAATCCATATCTTCTAAAGTGATCGGTTTTGAGTGAGAAATGACCAAAAATAACTCCTTTTTCACTAAACATCTTGCCATTGCAGTTTCTAGGCATGATCATGATTTCAAGCTCAGTTACACTAGCTAGTGCTTGATGTCAAGATTTATAGTGAAATAGGTAATAACATTTTGGTCTGTTCTCACCCAAAACTGATTGAATTGGATCGCGACACGATTATGCGAAATGCATTGCAGACAAATAGTCCTTTCATATTAAAAGCGAGGCGTATAATTGCCACTAGTACATCATGCCTGCCTTTACAATATGTGGCACTAATCGACAAGCAATTTTACCCTGGTACAGTAGGTGGCACTAAGCAGCTTTAAGCTGGTCTGCCCTTCACCCATCTTGGATGAGAAGAAGAACTTGTCAAATAAACAAACATGAAAGAGTCTCGTGACGCTTTGCGGGCGATTTGGGAGATTCTGGTTAAGGGTAAACAATCGTTATGTTATGTACTAAAGCAGCATTAAAAATGACAGAAACTTGAGAACAAATGATCACAGAATTATAGCGAGGCGATATTGCTCTTCTTCACATATCCGTTAATGATTATGGGTTTCAGGATGATGGCCAAATATCACAAATATAAAAGCATTTTATTTATTTTGTTGAGTCTTTATCCATCGATGGAAGAACCTGAGCAGACTAACCTAAAAAGCTATGTAGCCTATTAGCGCCTTCACAGCTGTAAAGTTGGACATGTTTTGAGAACTGTAGTTCCCCATCTGTCACTCACTCGACGTTGTGTCGATGTAGTGACACTAGGGGTCGCCCTTGGGAGCCCCAAACACCTCAGATCTTTGAGAAAAGGCCAATGAGAATTGGCGAGTGGAATTTGCATGCCACTCCCCTGGACATACGGGTATAAAAGGAGCTGGCTCGCAACCACTCATTCAGATTTTTGCTTCAGAGCCGAGCGGTTGTACTATCAGCGAGCTGAATACTACTGCTATTCCATTCAGCTCTTAAGAAGCGTGTGCTGTTGGATATACGGCGCATTTCCAGCGGCTTTCTCTTCTTCTGCACAACGAGTGCAGATTTCGCCCCTGGGTGCTTCGACAGTGCAAAAACAGTGTATATTCCTGCTAAAAAGTATATTTTCTCTATTAGAGCACACACATTGACGTTGAACGTCTTTTTAAAGACGCGTCTTTATGAAGATGCCTTTCCATCTTTGTGTGATTCCTCTCCGCTTCCGACGACCACGGGCACTGCCTCGCGGCTTTCCTTCTATCGGGGGAAAGCCACTCTAGCCGCCCCCCGCGCCTTGCCTTTTACCTCCGGGTACGAGGCCGGCCCGGCTGGCGCTGGAGGCGATTTGGGGGCTTCAGTGGTCGCGGCTCCACTGGGTAAATCCCCGCGGACCTCCCATTCCCCAGCACGCTCATTTGCCCCCGGCAAGTTCCAAGAGGAGACCAGCTTGCCCCAGGGCCAGCTTAGTGTCCCTTTCGGAGCTCCGGAGAGCGGGATGAGTGCTCGATCGCTGCATCGAAGAGCATACTGGCGATGTCAGACGCCGAGGACTCGACTGGGCTGCTACCTTTGAGTCGGCCCACCCAGTCTGAGGCTGATGGTGAGATGACCACCATGCTTGCCCGGGCCGCTGCATGTGTTGTGTTGGAGTGGAACCTTCGCGGCTAGATGATTGGTTCCTGGGTTCAGGGCGCCGCTCACAGCCACTCCTAAGCACCCCTGAGATGGATGACCCAGGGAGCGTCTGCTGCAAACCCAGAGCTGGTATCCAGACCACTCCATCCCCCAGTGGATGGCCGGGAGGTAAGTCCTTGGTTTCCTTTTCTTTTATGTTCGCCACACCCCAAACAGGCTGCGGTACCCACATGCTCAAAAGAGCAGTTTCTACACTGGTCACATAGCCAGTGTTTACGACCGCCGTTATCACGGCAACCGGGCACTGAGCACCTGCGACTTAGACGGCACGATGGCGGGTGGCCCGCACTCACACCCACGGCCAGGTGGTTGTGACGGACTACAAGGACGGTCAAAAAGTCCCTGCTCCCCCGTCGCCAACCCCCCTGACGCCGGGTACATGGAGCAAGATAAGTGTTTCAAGGGTCCCCTCAGCGCAGCCACGAGTTCGAGATGAAGCGAGGCTCCTTGACGTGGCATCCCCTGCTCCCTCCCACCGCGAGCCCCCACCCGTAGGTACGTTAAACGCTGATCGTCCCCTTAGTGCCCCTCGCCCGGAGCTTGGACGCATGGCTGGTGCTTTCCAACCCGTTGTGGTGGTTGGCCAGGACCATCCGACTCGGCTACGTGATTCAGTTTGCCAGGGGCCCGCCCCAGTTCAGCAGCGTCCGCTTCGGTGAGGGGCGAGAATGCCGCCACCTTGCGTGCGGAGATCGCGACCCTTCTGCGCAAGGGCGCGATAGAGCCTGTCCCTCCAGCCGAGATGAAGAAAGGGTTTACTTCATCATACCGAAGAAAGGCGGTGGGTTGCGGCCAATCTTGGATCTGCGAGTTCTGAACCGGGCCTTGCATAGACTCCCGTTCAAGATGTTGACGCCAAAGCACATTTTGGTGTGTGTCCGGCATCAAGATTGGTTCGTGGCGGTAGACCTGAAGGACGCTACTTTCACATCTCTGTTTTACCTCGACACAAACCCTTCCTATGGTTTGCTTTCGACGGCCGGGTGTATCAGTACAAGGTCCTCCCCTTCGGCCTGTCCCCTCGCGTCTTCACTAAAGTCGCAGAGGCAGCTCTTGCCCTGTTAAGGGAAGTGGGTGTCCACATACTCAACTACCTCGACGACTGGCTGATTCTAGCTCACTCTCGAGAGTCACTATGCACACACAGAGACCTCGTGCTCAGGCACCTCAGCCGTCTAGGGCTTCGGGTCAACTGGGAAAAGAGCAAGCTCTCCCCGGTTCAGAGCATCTCTTTTCTCGGCATGGAGTTAGACTCGTGTGCAGTCGGTGCTGAACTGCCTGAAGGCATTCAAGCAGAGAACAGCGGTTCCACTGAAACACTTTCAGAGGCTCCTGGGGCATATGGCATCCTTGCCGCCGGTCACGCCACTAGGGTTGATGCATATGAGACCGCTTCAGCACTGGCTTCAGACTCGATTCCCGAGATGGGCGTGGCGCCTCGGCACACATCACGTGGCCATCATGCCGATCTTCCGCCACTTGTTCAGCCTTTGGACAGACCTTGCATTTCTATGGGCAGGAGTTCCCCTACAGCAAGTGCCCAGGCACATTATCATTATGACAGATGCCTCCAAGTGAGGCTGGGGCACCGTGTGCAATGGGCATGCAGCCGCTGGCTCCTGGACAGGACCGTGACTGTGTTGGCACATCAACTGCCTCGAGTTGCTGGCAGTATTGCTCATTCTGCGGAGGGTTTTGCCATTGATCCGAGGCAAGCATGTGTTGGTCCGGATGGACAACACAGTGACAGTAGCTTATATAAATCGCCAAGGCGGCTTACGCTAACGTCGCATGTCGCAACTCGCCTGCCGTCTCCTCCTATGGAGTCAGCGGCGACTGAGGTCACTGTGGGCTACTCACATCCCAGGCAACCTCAACACCACAGCGGACGTGCTGTTGCGGCAGGTGATGCTCAGGGGAGAGTGGAGACTCCACCCCCAGGTGGTCCAGCTGATTTGGAGTCGGTTCGGCAAAGCACAAGTAAACCTATTTGCCTCCCTAGAAACCTCCCACTGCCCGCTCTGGTATTCTCCGACGGGGGCCCCCCTCGACCCAGATGCGCTGGCACACAGCTGGCCCCGGGGGCTGCGCAAGTATGCGTTCCCCCCAGTGAGCCTACTTGCACAGACCCTGTGCAAGGTCAGGGAGGACGAGGAGCAGGTCACTCTCGTGGCCCCGTATTGGCCCACCCAGACTTGGTTCTCAGACCTCACGCTCCTCATGACAGCCCCCCCCCCCGGCAAATTCCCCTGAGGGAGGACCTTCTTTCTCAAGGACGGGGCACCATCTGGCACCCACACTCAGACCTCTGGAACCTCCACATCTGGCCCTTGGATGGGACGCGGAAGACCTAAGTGGCCTACCACCAGCAGTGATAGACACGATCACTCAGGACAGAGCTCCTTCCACGAGGCAGCTTTATACCCTAAAGTGGCGTCAGTTCACGAATTGGTGTTCTTCCCGAACTGAAGACTCTCAGAGATACGCAGTCGGGTCAGTGATTTCCTTCCTGCAAGAGAGGCTGGAGGAACTGGTGTACCCCTCCACCTTGAAGATGTATGTAGCCGCCATAGCAGCACACCACGATACAGTGGATGGTAAGTTCTTAGGGAAGCACGACCAGATCATCTGGTTCCTCAGAGGCGCCCGGAGGCTGAATCCTCCTAGGCCACGCCTGTTCCCCTCATGAGATCTCTCCTTGGTCCTCCTGGGCCTTCGCGGAGCCCCCTTTGAGCCACTAGAGTCAGTCGAGTTGAAAGCCCTCTCCTTGAAGACAACCCTCCTGATTGCGCTCACCTCCATCAAGAGGGTCGGGGACCTGCAAGTGTTCTCTGTCAGCAATACCTGCCAGGAGTTCGATCCGGGTGACTCTCACGTAATCCTGAGACCCCGGCCGGGCTATGTGCCCAAGGTTCCCACAACCCCCTTCAGGGATCAGGTGGTGAATCATGTGTTCATGAACCCAGTGAACCCTGGATGTCCTTCCTCCCTAGCCCTGTGCCTCGCAAATTCAGCGGAGGAATTCACAGCGGAACCAGTATGTGTGCTAATATGCCCTTACTGAGGTAGGTGCTCCACAGGTTCCGGTTACTCCAGTAACCCCCTGTGATGTATTTTCCGCAGTACAGTCTCCCTGTCAGCAGACCTTCGTCTCCCTTCGACAAAGCCCTCTCTGTCCCGGTCGCCGTGTTTGTAGAGCTCCTCCCCTTTCAGGTAGGACCTACCACCGCGCCTCTTCCATGTGTGGCTCTGAGCCCACATGACGTGCTTGCCACATGTTACCTCCCCTCCAGGCAGGATGTGGTCTCCGTGGGGTCTTTTCCCCCTGAAAGAATAGGATAGGAAAAGAACACCTTCCCCGGCGCATATATTGAGGGTTAAAATGGCACCAGCCGACTGTGGAGAGAAAACATAGAGAGAAAAGGCTGCGGCTGGCCTGCTTCCATACTAGATACGTCTCTCTCCCCCCTGTTCTCTCTTCTAGGGCACCTAGAATCACCTGCTTGCATGTGAAGTGACTGATACATGCAAACAACCAGTCACCAGGGGTGGATTATGACTAGCAAGGGCCACGAGGCCCCACTGGTCCAATTATCTTTCAAAGTTGAGATCCATGCAGTCAATTTTCATTGATTTAAGTCTCTTTTAATACCCATTCTGTTTTTTTACAGTCAGATTAACTCAAACATACAGCACGGTTGTGGTAAAGAAACCGCTCAACTGAAACAGGTTTGCTGAAGAGCCCCTGTTCTTAAAAAGACTCGTACTCAAATGGCGGACAGCGGTCCGTGTCCAGACTCAGCAAAAGGTCAATACAGACTGAACAGCACCAAACTTAATGATATTGAAGACAATAAATTAATTTCAGACTGCTTTCAAACACGATCGACTGGGCGCGTTTACCAAATGCAGCGCAGCCTCTCTGGGGCGAATTCCAATCAAAAGTGATCATTCCTATGCCCTACTCACTATGAAAGACAGAGCTCTTGATGTGTGCATTCTGAAAGGAGCATGGCGTCACAGTTTAAATGTCACCTGCACTAAAAGTCTTGTGAAAAGGCCTTTTGTGAAATAATTAACTTTCTTTCTTTTGTTTGGAACAACCTTTCGAGTGGTGTCCCCTTCCCAGAGTGCCCTTCAAGGGCACATAAATGCCATTTGGAAAACGCCCAGCTGTCTCTAGCAGTGGTGAAGTAACACCAGCCCGGGGCAAATTAGTCTCGTGATGGGATCCGCGTCCTGTCAAATCGCATGCATTAGGCCGTAGCAGAAAAACTTCATTAACTTCATGTGTCTGAAATGAATTTGAATGTTCAGATAAACCAGGTTTGTGATAGGACAATGTGCTTGCAGAGCATCTTTAAACAAATCATTTTTTTTCCATCTAAAATTTCCTTTATTATGATCAGCATGTTTAAAGTCTTTCACAAACGAATTATTTTTGTGAAAATTAATCAAAGATGTCATCATCTCTGGCATAGATGGCAAGGAAAAACAACCAGAAATGTGATATTACGAGTAATGTAGTGGAGTTCTCATGAGAATGTTTCCATTATTTGATATTTATATTCCATTTATAACCCTACTTTAGCTAACAGTATTTTTAGCTTTACTATTGTGATGTACATTGTTTGTTGTTGGTAGATTTTCACTTTTTTGGAAAATATAAAAATGGTCCATTCAGGGGGTCACGTGACACCATGCGAGGATCAGACGTGTGATCGGCGAGCTCTGCGCACTTTGCTAGTTTTAACACTTTTAAATGACATAAACCGGTGAGATACGATACACTCTGTTCCATAACTGTTCTAGGACGACAATATGTCAAAGAATTCAAAATCCTCGGGCTCTAGAGACATTAAAAGACACTAATGCTGACACCCCCAAACAGGCCCCAAGCCAGGGAGTCGATTTAGCCAGAGAAGTGAGGGAATTGCGGCGAGAGATGCTGAACATGTCGGCAATGCTGACGAAGGTCTTTGCTGACTTGGAGGATCTTGCTGTGATACATCGATCGATCACTGCCATGGAGACATAATTCTCTGAGGTGGTTACAAGAGTTGGGGATGTCGAGAAATGGATAGATTTTCTGGAGTCATCAGAGAGGGAATTATCTGCTAATCCGCTAGTGACCAAGGTGGATTTGGAGCATGTCTGGGAGAAGTTGGAGGACATGGAGAACCGTAGCCAGCTGAAAATTGTCCGTATTATTGGAATTCCTGAGGCCGAAGAGGGTCAGGATATGGTGAAATTCCTGGACGGACTCTTTCCGAATCTGCTTGACATAACAGGCCATAAGCTGGAAATCGTGCGAGCTCACAGGGTTCTGGCTCAGTGATCCGCTGAGGGAGACAGGCCCCGATCAATTCTGGCCAAATTTCTGAGATCATCCGATAAAAATCTTATGTTATGCGAGGCGAGGATTAAAGGAAGGCTTTCTTGGAAATACCACAGCATATTCAGGGCAAGAGAGTCATAAATTGAGTTGGGGGACAAGGCAGAAAAACTTCTGGCTAGATATATAAAACAGAGAGTGTCTTTTTCTACCATTCCCTCAGTTAAATCTGCTGGAAATATTTACCTCAGCTATTGATATTAATAACGCTTTTAAAGAATTATATCTTGATCTCTATAGTTCCACGTCTTTGTCTACTGATGAGGATATTAGAAACTTTGTGGAACCATTAGAACTTCCTAAACTGACGGTTGAGCAAAAAAGTTCTCTTGATTCTGAGATAAACTTGGAGGAGCTTGGCAAGGTAATTAAGGCCTTGCCTACAGGCAAGGCTCCAGGGCCAGATGGCTTTGCCTCTGAGTTTTTTAGATCTTATGCTACAGAATTGGCTCCACTTTTGCTGAATTTTATACCGAATCATTTATGAATGGAAAGCTTCCGCCAACCATGATGGAAGCCCGGATCAGTCTGATTCTTAAAAAGGACAAAGATCTAAGCAAGTATAAGAGTTACCGTCCAATTTCCCTGATCCAGCTAGACATTAAAATATTGTCAAAAATTTTGGCTAACTGATTAAGTTATGACATCTCTTATACATATAGATCAGGTGGGGTTTATTCGTGGCCGTAGCTCTTCTGATAACATTAGGCGTTTCATCAATATCATGTGGTCAGTGGTGAATGATCAGACTCCAGTCACTGCCATCTTACTTGACACCGAAAATGCATTTGATATTGTAGAATGGGATTATCTTTTAAGATTTTGGAAATGTATGGGTTCGGGAATACCTTTATTGGTTGGATTAAGTTACTTTATAGACACCCTGTAGCGGCAGTACACCCGGCAGTGTTGCCCTCTTTCCCCATTATTTTTCTGTCTTGCCCTGAAACCATTTGCAGCCTCGATAAGAAAGGAGGATGATTTTCCAGGGGTGACGGGAGGTGTGGTGAATAAGCTTTTGCTTTACACAGATGATATTTTATTATTCATCTCCAACCCTACTAGATCTATGCATTGCCTCCACAGAATTATTAATTCCTTTTCTAAGTTCTAAGGATACAGAGTAAATTGGTCTAAATCCGAAGCTTTGTCTCTGACAGCATACTGCCTTTCAGCCGGGCGCCTTCCAGTGGCCCAAACAGGTCATTAAGTATTTGGGTATTTTATTCCCAGCAAATTTGTATGATTTAGTTAGAGTTAATTTTGACCCTTTAATAAAAAGGTTTTCGAGCGATGTGGGCAGGTGGGCTTTATTACATTTATCTATGATTGGGATGGTTAAATATTAATAAAATGAATTGTATTCCAAAATTCAACTATCTGCTACAATCTCTCCCTATAGATGTCCCCCTCTCTTATTTCAAGCAATACTTGGTGTTAATACGCTTGGTGATGTATATGAGAGTGGAGTGTTGAGATCCTTTGAAAATATGGTTCAACATTTTGGGATCCCCAGGTCTCAATTCTTTTGGTATTTGCAGCTGTGCCATATGCTCTGTACTATTTTTGGGGGTGGCATACACCCCCTAAAGCGGCAGATACTCTGGGAGGTGTGATTACTGCTTTTGGAAAAGGTCACGAGGCATCAGTGTATTACTCCCTGCTAATTCAGAGACTGGAGGACGGAGCTTCAACTTCTCTCAAGAGATTATGGGAGAAAGATTTAAGATTTACTTGGTATTGGAGGAGGGAGGATGGTGTGGGCTAGGATTCTAAAAAACATCAAGTCTACATCTAGAGATGCAAGGGTGCACCTTTTGCAATTTAAGATTCTACATCGATTCTGTTGGACCCCCTCTAGATTGTATAGGCTTGGTCTTAAAGACACACCCACCTGCTGGCGATGCCAATCAGAAGATGGGGACACAACCCATGTTTTTTGGTGGTGTGTTAAGATCCAAGAATTTTGGTTGAGGGATTCAGAGTTGTATGTGTGACATATTGGGCACTCAAATTTCATTTAGCCCCAGACTCTGTATTTTAGGCGATGGAGCGGTCATTAAAATAGGGATAAGTACAAAAGAAATTGGGTTCTAGCTAGTGTTTTGATCGGTAGACAGGTCATCCTTAGGGGATGGAAGTCGGATGGAGCGCCCTCATTTCAGGAGTGGTACACGGAGATGGGCAGGGTAGCGGCATTTGAGGAGATGGCATGTAGAAGCTAGGCAACTGGGATTTGTACAACAAATTGGGCAGCTATTTAGCCTTTTTGGAAGGCTCTCGGGGAGGGGCAGCGGATAGGGACTAGTGGCTTTGGATGTGCGTGTTGCAACCTTTTTGCTTTTTGTTTTTGAAAGTATGCTTTTTATGTTCTTTTTTTAATCTTTCTAAGTTTTTTCTGCTGTTTTATTGTCTATTTGTGTGTCTTTGACAGTTGGCTTTTGACCACTGAGGTGCTTGTTTGTGTCAGGTGGTGGGGGGGGTTAATGTTCGGGGGGGTCATGATTTCATGTGGTTTGATTCTGCATTTTCTGTTGTGTCTATTTGATTTGCTGCATGGAATCAATAAAAATTGTTAATAACAACAACATAAAAACGGTCCAAGTTCAGGTAGTTCTGGCTCACCTATATCTTTTCTAACTTATCTGAATGATGAGGTGTGTTCCATTCAGAAGTGATCATTCCTACAGCCTATTTCCTTTAAAGACTTTGCCCTCCATTGTGAGAGCTTCAAAGGACTGAAAGGTGTGGGGCTCAAAAATAGTGGTCATTTGGTCATTGTATTGTAAATTCTGTTTGCAGTGACCCTACAGCTTGGCTACTATTATTATTCTCCCATCAAAAAGCCCTGTGAAGACATCATGTAAGCCAAAATCCCCTAGAGTAGATTATATTAACTGATTTTTTAAATGATCTGAGAGTCTGTTTTTGAATGTTCATGATTTCAAACTTCAGTGGTCAAAACTTACACAGCAGCCCTTTAATCTGCTTTAAGATGCTTTAAGCTTGGTGGCCTGATAAACACCTGTGCAATCACATTATGTTTGACCCTTTAAGCTCTGAAGGTGTTTTTAAAGGTTTCCTGTTTCAACAGGATACCCAGAATTAAAGGCTTATAACTCGACAAAAAAATAAAATAAAAACAAAAACATTCAATTTTTTTCAATTATGATACATTCTGAGACTCTCAGCCTATGAAACTGCTGAAAAATCACACAAAAAATTAAGACAAAATGTACTTTTTTTCTTATATTTCTTATTTGATGTTATATATCTCTGGGTGTAAATAAGGTGGCTCCACAAAACTAATAAATCAAATAGGCTGGTTGTATTCTACTCTTTGAGAGCTGTCCAACAACATATGACACATGGCTATTCGATCAGTTTGATGTTTTTACTGATTGCAATAATATGTACAGTGCAATTTATATTTTATTTTGTATTAATTATCAAAACGGAACACTTCTGATTTGTCTGCATGTTTCAAAGCACTTGTTCAGTTTTGGTCATAATGCCTGCATGCATTGGAAAGTACAGCTTCTAAGCTTTCAAATGATACCTATTTCATGTTGGTCAGGACTGTAGTTATTAACAATTTGATGATTATTTTTGCCCATCCGAGCTTAAAGGGTAAATATAAAGCTAAATGACAAGTCAGCTGTCACAGTCACAGCTGGTAAGGAAAAATACCTCATATTTACATGGAATAGACAGCATTTATCACTAGTCGCTGTATACATTTTCACACAGTTTTGTATTTTAGTCATGATTTTTGTCCTTTGACGAAAATGTCCTTTAAATTTTATCAATATTTCATCATGTCATATTCATTCATTTTAGTCAGTTTTACTCTGACTAAAATGGCATGTAATTTTAGTCAACAAAAATATACATATTTTAGGTAATTATAATGTGCAAAATAAAAAAATAAAAAAATAAAAAACAAAGAGACCAAACTTTTATTTAATTATATTTGAAAAATGTATAAACTACTATGTATCAAACATATTAAAATATATTTCATTTGTAAAATATATTTCATATGTAAGATTAACCAACAAGGGAAAACTGTAATAAAAAACATGAGCTCCTGAAATAATAGCATATAATGAATATAGTGAAGTATTAGGTACTTTTTACAAGTTACTCTGTTGTGAATTCTTCACGTTAAGAAGGTTTTGGGATATTCCGTAACCTGTAGTGCATTTTTAAGGAAATGGCGTATACAGGTTACACATTCTGACTGACATGTAACTTACTTCAAGTTCATTTGTTCATTCGCTTCATTGTCTGTGCAGATTTAAGTTTTAACATCATGTTTATGTTGTAGAATTACTGTAGCTGATTAATGTTACATACTGTATATAGGATGTGTTCTAGTGAGGTAATAACCCGTTAGTAAAGTTCATTGTACAGGTGTTCAGCTCACACAGATCAAGTAGGGAAATCCACAATAAATTCTTTCTACTTTTTTCATTCTTTAAAAAAAAAAAAAATGGTGCATTGGTAATATCTGTTAGTGCAGTATTATTTTTTTCTCCTCGAATTTGCGTCAACAATACATTTTAATAAAACCGTTTAAATACCATTATGATGCGTCTTTTTATCGTCTCATCTTTGTTATAATTGACAAAATTAAAAAACCTTTGTCAACGAATATTTTCATCAGTAATTTCGTTGATTTCGTGTATGAGAGACAGATGTAAAGCAATCTTTTGTATATTAATGGTAAATTATACAGCACAATGAAATTGTATGTGTATGTTTGTGTGCGGTTATCTGTCTGGATATTTCTGTATGTCTCCCTTTGGTCTAAAGTGAGTTGTTGTCAATATTAGTCTCTCTCTCTCTCTCTCTCTCTCTCTCTCTCTCTCTTTCTCTCTCTGATTTTTATTTTAGTCACGCACTTATTTCCACCTCATGCCCCATAAACCCCTGCTCCTTCTGCTCTCTTCTGATTGGTTGTGTTAAGACAAGGGCTTTTGATTCGCTAGAGGGACTCTAAAGACAGGGTGCAGCTCTTCAGGGCTGGAGTGTGTGTGTGTGTGTGTGTGTGTGTGCGTGCGTGCATGGCTGCTCTCTCTCCTCAGATGGCCTTTCCCATGTGTCACATCTCTGTGCCTCTCTATCTCACACACACACACACACACACACACACACGTTGGTGCAGCTATCATTATGAGGACTCTCCATAGACATAATGATTTTTATACTGTACAAACTATAGATTCTATCCCCTAACCCTAACCCTACGCCTAAACCTTACCCTCACAAAAAACATTATGCATTTTTACGTTTTCAATAAAACATTTTTTATTATGTTTTTTTAAGTGATTTGAATTATGGGGACACTAGAAATGTCCTCATAAACCACATTTATATCATAATACCCTTGTAATTACCAGTTTGTAACCTAAAAAAAAGTCCTCGTAAACCACTTAAACCTGCCCACACACACACACACACACACACACACACACACACACACAGAACAGATGTCATCATTATTCACAAATACTGAGACACCATACTGCACTATGAGCAGTGATACATGTCTCCTCCTGTGTATAAACACAAGTAGAGGGGTTATCAGAAGTCATTTAACTTGAGCTAATAACTCAGCTCTGATTGACTGAAGTGCGATGGTGAATACTGCACGAGTGTGTGTGTTTGTGTGAGTTTTTTTTGGATTACGAGGACATTTAGGTTACACATGAATAATTACAAGGGTATTTCTGTGAAGCCTTGTGCTTCAAAGAAACCTGGCTGAGTGAAGCCATTCCAGACAGCGTGTTACATCTGCTGGGCTTTCAGCTGTTCAGAGCGGATTGCATCACGGAGTTAACAGGGAAAACGAGAGGTGGTGGAACATGCTTTTACATCAATGAAAGTTGGTGTACAGATGTAAGAACATTAAAGGAGATGTGCTGTCCTAATTTGGAAGCGCTCTTTATTAACTGTAAGCCTTTCTACTCGCCACGGGAGTTTTCCTCGTTTATTCTGGTGAGTGTGTATATCGCGCCAAACGCGTGTTTGAACACAGCGCTGCAACAGGTGGCTGATCAAATCACAGACACAGAACGACAATACCCGGACTCAGTTATCTCACGTGAACTGCCCAAATACAAACAGCACATTACATGCCCAACCAGAGACAGAAATATACTGGATCACTGCTACACAACAATAAAGGATGCATATCGCTCTGTTCCTAGAGCAGCTTTGGGACTCTCTGATCACTGTTTGGTTCATCTTCTTCCAACCTACAGACAGAAATTAAAATCTGCTAAGCCTGTATTAAGGACTGTAAAGAGATGGACCAACGAAGCAGAGCTGGAACTACAAGCCTGCTTTGACTGCACTGATTGGAGTGTTTTTGAGGCTGCAGCCACAGACCTGGATGAGCTCACAGATACTGTTACATCATATATCAGTTTCTGTGAGGATATGTGCATTCCTACTAGGACTTATTTAACATTTAACAATTACAAACCATGGTTTACAGCGGAACTCAGGCAGCTACGTCAGGCCAAAGAGGATGCTTACAGAGTTGGGGATAAAGTCTTGTACAATCAGGCCAGGAACACACTGAATAAGGGAATCAGAGTGGCTAAAAGAAGATACTCTGAGAAGCTGAAAAACAAGTTTTCAGCTAATGACCCTGCATCAGTGTTGAGTGGCATGAAACAACTTACGAATTAAAGGACTCCTACCCTCAACCCTGTAGGGAACCAACAACTGGCTGATGACCTTAATGTGTTCTACTGCAGATTTGAAAGGCCCAATCTCACACCCCACACCCAATCTGACCTTCACTTCACACAAACACCAACACCTCCTGCAAACCCCCTCCTCCCCCCTCCTGCTACTCAACCTGCACTTAAGATCTGTGAAGATGATGTGAGCCACGTCTTTCGAAAACAAAGGATAAGGAAAGCACAGGGCCCAGATGGCGTTTCACCTGCATGTCTTAGATCCTGTGCTAACCAGCTGGCCCCCATCTTCACACAGATCTTCAACAGATCACTGGAGCAGTGTGAAGTCCCATGCTGCTTCAAATGTTCCACTATCATCCCCATCCCAAAGAAACCAAAAATCACAGGACTTAATGACTACAGACCTGTCGCCCTGACGTCTGTGGTCATGAAGTCATTTGAGAGACTGGTGTTGGCCCACCTGAAGGACATCACTGGACCCTTTCTAGATCCCCTTCAATTTGCTTATCGAACAAACAGGTCTGTGGATGATGCAGTCAACATGGGATTGCATCATATCCTGCAACATCTGGACAGACCAGGGACATATGCAGGGATCCTTTTTGTGGACTTCAGTTCAGCTTTCAACACCATCATCCCAGCTATTCTCCTGACTAAATTACACCAACACTCTGTTCCCATGTCTATATGTCAGTGGATTACCAGCTTTCTGACAGACAGGCAGCAGTTTGTGAGACAGGGTAAATTCACTTCCAACTTCTGTACAATCAGCACTGGTGCCCCCCAGGGATGTGTGCTCTCCCCACTACTCTTCTCCCTCTACACCTACGACTGCAACGCTAAAGACACCTTTGTCAAGCTCCTGAAGTTTTCAGATAACATCACTGTCATCGGCCTCATCCGAGATGACGACGAGTCTGCATACAGAAGGGAGGTTAAACAGCTGGCTGTCTGGTGCAGTCAAAACAACCTGGAGCTGAACACGCTCAAAACAGTGGAGATGATAGTGGACTCTAGGAGGAACACCCCAACACTGACCCCCTTCACCATTCTAAAAAGCACTGTGGCAGCAGTGGAGTCATTCAGGTTCCTGGGCACTACCATCTCACGGGACCTGAAGTGGGAGACCCACATTGACTCCATTGCGAAAAAGGCCCAGCAGAGGTTGTACTTCCTTCGCCAGTTGAGGAAGTTCAAACTGCCACAGGCACTGCTGATACAGTTCTACTCAGCAGTCATTGAATCTGTCCTCTGCACTTCAGTAACTGTCTGGTTTGGTTCAGCTACGAAATCAGACATCAGAAGACTACAAAGGACAGTTCGGACTGCTGATTATTATTGGTTGCCCCCTGCCCCCCCTTCAATAACTATAAACTTCCAGAGTGAGGAAAAAGCCTGGAAAAATCACTCTGGACCCCACTCACCCTGCCTACTACCTTTTTGAACTGTTGCCTTCTGGCCGACGCTTCAGAGCTCTGAGCACCAGAACCGTCAGGCACAGGAACAATTTTTTCCTCCAGGCTATCCATCTCATGAACAGTTAAAACTGCCCCTTTGATATATATATATATATATATATATATATATATATATATATATATATATATGTGTGTGTGTGTGTGTGTGTGTGTGTGTGTGTGTGTGTGTGTGTGTATATATATATATATATATATATATATTTGTCTATTGTGTATTCTATATATACTTTTTTCTTTTCAATATTTATCTATTTTTATTCAATTGTAATTATTTTTTAAAAGTCATGTTGCTGTTTTTGTATTGTTGTGTACTGGAAGCTCCTGTCACCAAGACAAATTCCTTGTATGTGTAAGCATACTTGGCAATAAAGCTCATTCTGATTCTGATTCTGATTCTGATTATGCTATAAATGTGGTTTATGAGGACACCCCTAGTGTCCCTATAATTCATACGACTAAAAAAAACATACTTAACGATGTTTTTTTGAAAATGTAAAAATGCAGAAAGTTTTTTGTGAGGTTAGGTTTAGGGGTAGGGTTAGGGTTAGGGGATATAATCTATAGTTCATACAGTATAAAAATCATTATATCTATGGAGAGTCCTCATAATGATAGGTGTACCAACGTGTGTGTGTATGTGTGTGTGTGTGTGTGTTTACTGCACAAACTGACCTCTGTAAGGGATCAGATGCACATGATCGACTGCAATTTTATCAAGAACCTGAGATCTCAGATCAAGCTATAATGTACATAATTTTTTTGTTACATTATAATAAGTAAGACCTATTGTGCAGTCGTTTATTTTTTCAATATTTAAGGCCAATTTAATTTCAAAGGACAAAAAAACACTATAAATGTAGTCCATGGAACAGTTGTGCTATATTATACAGTTGTGCTCAAAAGTTTGCATATCCTTGGAGAATTGGTAATATATGTACCATTTTAAAGAATGAAGAGTGAGCAGGCAAAACACATTTCTTTTATTTCTGAAAATCTTCCCCTCTGCTGCAGCTTTCAAATTTTGATTTTGCTTTTGCACATTCAAACCTAGCACTGGGTAAAAACATTTTCCGCTTTTCCTCTATTGGTTCTGAGCACGGTGAGTAAAGGTTCCAGTAGCATTTCCACTTGAGCATGGTCCAGCACTGCACGAGTACAAACCGTTCTTGGCCCGGATTTCTCGGCCACGTTAGCTAACTGTGCTCAAAGGTGCTAGTGAAGTGGCACGCAAACACCAAGGTAACTCATTTGTTTCTAGGTAGCTGGCAAAGTTTCTTTGGTGAGGTTAAAAAAAAAAAGTAATTAAAGTGTATGTTTGGTGTATCTTCATGACTTTTGGTGAATCTTCATAATCTGGTTTAACTAGTGTAGTACATAATTGTTCTGCATACCTTTTTCATCAGGGAGGGAGATTATGCTATCTAGCTCATTAAAACTTGTATAACATATCATTATATTACTCGTATAATATTTGGTCAATTATTGTCCTTTTTCGCTAGTCTGGGAACTTTTACCTTTCTGTGTGTTCGTGTCCTGTGGCAAACACAACCCCTATGCAAATTATGGTAAACCTCTCACCTTTTTCTCATTGCTTTTCTTTTTGCGATAAGAGACATGTATTTCTTGTGCTTTAGCTGAGTAAAAACCAGGTAAAGGCAGTCCTAAAAACAGGAACATGCGATTATCCTCCTTAGCACACTCGCTCCAATGTTTACCTTTCATGCCGCCACCAACTGACGTATTTGTTACGTACATTCAAGCACCACAGTGGAAAAAGCAACCGTAACCAATCCAACTGGCCTGAATCAGCATGGAACGCCACAGTTTTGCAGCAAGAACCGTTCGGCCCGATGGTGGAAAAGCGGCTATTGAAAATATTGATTGAATTACAATCAATCAATATTCAATACTCAATTCATGCCCAGCTCCACAGGGGATTCAGGGTGGTGCCTGGCCCACCCAATCACAAGCTCAGCCCATCCTGGCAGACCAGACACCGGCTCCTATTACAATCAACAGAGCTATTCACGGCAAGCATTCATGGGCACCGATAGCACTGGCCGTCGTGGTTACAGTGCTGTATATATCCAAATATGTTTTTTTTTTTTTTCTAGCAATGAACTTGATTCATTTATCCTGTTCCACACATTGCGCTACATTTGCCTCTCTCTAGAGTTTCTGACTCGGTTATTTTAACGACTGTAGACCGTACCGGAGACACACTGTGAGTGAGCTGCAAGAGGGATACTGGCATCTTTCACTAAAACACATCAGATAACCAGAATGAAGCAAAGTGAAATTATCTTCACATGTTTGGTAGTACCAGTTCAACTCGGTCAGCTATTTTCTATGGATGCAAGTGAGATAAAAGTACAGCTCTTATTTATTTGAATGGGAAAATACAGAAATCTCCAAAATGGTTGGTCAAGATTATGATCAAACCACAAATTTTAAATCAGCAATGAAATCTGACAACAATAGTTGTCAATAATATCATAAATTGTGCTTCTTTAGTTCAGATCATGCTAAAAAAAAAAAAAAATTAAAACACTCGAGCGAGCCTTTAGACTAATATATTATTTTCCTTCTAAATTTATCTTAAACAGCATGTTACTAGCCTTTATAATAAACAAACAGAAAGAACTGATTAAAAGTTATTGAGCAAAAATGGAGCTGAGAAAATCTCTTGTAGCGTGTGAGTTTTTGACAGTTAGATTACCATCTAAGGAAAAAAACATGGTTAACCGGTTATACCGATAATTTGCAAATGTTCTTTTTAGGCAATAGCACTGAGGCAAAAAGGTCATATCATATCACAATTGAACATGTTTTTTGTTTTTGTTTTTTTTAGTGGAAGCATGTTTTACATCCGTCTTCTCCAGTAACCCTTAGTCAATGAAATGCTGCCAAACAACCGATTTAAGTCACTTTTTTTGGTCGATATGAGTCTGGTATATCGAATTTCTCTGTTATATTTTGAAGTTCGTGTGTAGCCCAGTTTCACATGAATTCACATGGTTCACGTTCAGGCTACGTCCACATTAATCCGGATACATTTGAAAATGGCCTTTTCGTTTTCGAAACGCTCTCCGTCCATACTGCCGTTTTCCAAAAGTTGCTCGTCCACACTAAAACGTATGAACAAAATCCTTAATGCGCATGTGAAAAATTGCTATTTCATGTATGGGCTGAAACGCAGTTGTCTTCGTGTTTCGTTACAGGACAGCAATTCCGAGTAAACTTTGCATTGCCTATGAAGAAATGCATTGTGAAGGCTCCCGACATGAAACAAGACAGACCAAAGAGTGACAGCAGGGAATACAGCTGAAATGCTCACACAAAGACAGACAACTAAACACAAGACAGACATGGGATGATGATGCCACGGTCCTGTCAGACAAAAACCCAAACTGACAGGACCGTGACAAACGCGTTAAAACATTCACGCAATTAATTCTGTATACTTTTATTTACTTTTTTCAATTCCTAAAACTTCACTTATGGTTTTCCCCCATTCCCTGTGGCTAAAACTGGCATATATAAATTTCCAGGAGGAAATGCACATCCTAGCACAGAAACTGATTGTGTGGAGCAATGCACACTTGTTCATTACGCGAGATGCATGTCCCGGGCGTAATAAACACGGGAGCGGATTTACTGAACTGAGAATGGAGACTTCTCTCGCAAGTGGTGAGCCAGGTGTGGGGGAGATATGGGCGTCGGGCAAGCAGACGTATCTCTTTGCATCACCCAAATACGCTCAATTACTGTGTAAGTGTCAAAAGCGAAACCACATGAGCGAGACTCAGCATGTGCAAGATAGATACTGAACGGCAGCCAGAGAAAAAAATTGTTTTGAGATTTTAAACTTCAGCAAATTAAACTTTAGCCTTCAGTTTGTTTTATATCTGTATATAAAGTGTCTTATAATGCATTGGCAATGTACACTTAAGTTTATCTTGCCATTAAAGTTTGATATGAATTGAATCTGCCAATTTGATCTTATTATTAAAAAAGTCCACTGGAAAACTGCAGAAGATTTTGCCCTCATTTTAATGACAGCATGTCCACTGATTTTGTGGCATGTAAACATATAGTTTTATAAAAGATTTATACCTGTAAAAATGTGTCTAATTAACTGTAACCGCAAAAAACGAAAGATTTTAACTTGTACATATTTAAATAATTAAAATAAATGACGACTAAACAATTTCTTGCAAGTTCTGTGAGACAAAGTATAAAGTAAATATATGTATGATTATATTTTAATGTTTGTTTTAATTTACCATTATTAACCATGATTAATCACAGAAAACTGTGCGATTAATTGATTTAAAAATTTTAATCGATTCAAAGCCCAAATATTTATATATATATATATATATACACTACCGGTCAAAAGTTTTGAAACACTTGACTGAAATGTTTCTCATGATCTTTAAAATCTTTTGATCTGAAGGTGTATGCTTAAATGTTTGAAATTAGTTTTGTACACAAAAATATAATTGTGCCACCATATTAATTTATTTTATTATAAAACTAAAATTTAATAAAAATAAATAAATAAATAAATTTAAAAAAAAAGTTTTTGAAATTGATGACTTGGACCAAATAATTAAGAAAAGCAGCCAATAAGTGCCCAACATAGATGGGAACTCCTTCAATACTGTTTAAAAATCATCCCAGGGTGATACCTCAAGAAGTTGGTTGAGAAAATGTCAAGAGTACATTTCTGCAAATTCTAGGCAAAGGGTGACTACTTTGAAGATGCTAAAATATAACACAGTTTTGATTTATTTTGGATTTTGTTTAGTCACAACATAATTCCCATAGTTCCATTTATGTTATTCCATAGTTTTGATTACTTTACTATTATTCTAAAATGTGAAAAAAAATAAATAAAAAAAAATATGATAATAAAGAATAAGTGTTTCAAAACTTTTGACCGGTAGTGTATATATATATATATATATATATATATATATATATATATATATATATGCCACATATAAATAAATCCATTAAATTAACAATGACATTTTTAATCATTGGTTAATAGTGAAAGTGTATAATCGCGACAGTCCTAATCTCTAGCAGCATTTGTTTGCAGATGACACTTGATCTAATGCACTGACATTGAGATATTTGTGTCCAAATATACACTATATTGCCAAAAGTATTCGCTCACCCATCCAAATAATTGAATTCAGGTGTTCCAATCACTTCCATGGCCACAGGTGTATAAAATGAAGCACCTAGGCATGCAGACTGCTTCTACAAACATTTGTGAAAGAATGGGCCGCTCTCAGGAGCTCAGTGAATTCCAGCGTGGTACTGTGATAGGATGCCACCTGTGCAACAAGTCCAGTCGTGAAATTTCCTCACTACTAAATATTCCACAGTCAACTGTCAGTGGTATTATAACAAAGTGGAAGCGATTGGGAATGACAGCATCTCAGCCACGAAGTGGTAGGCCACGTAAAATGACAGAGCGGGGTCAGCGGATGCTGAGGCGCATAGTGCGCAGAGGTCGCCAACTTTCTGCAGAGTCAATCGCTACAGACCTCCAAAGTTCATGTGGCCTTCAGATTAGCTCAAGAACAGTGTGTAGAGAGCTTCATGGAATGGGTTTCCATGGCCGAGCAGCTGCATCCAAGCCATACATCACCAAGTGCAATGCAAAGCGTCGGATGCAGTGGTGTAAAGCACGCCGCCACTGGACTCTAGAGCAGTGGAGACGCATTCTCTGGAGTGACGAATCACGCTTCTCCATCTGGCAATCTGATGGATGAGTCTGGGTTTGGTGGTTGCCAGGAGAATGGTACTTGTCTGACTGCATTGTGCCAACTGTGAAGTTTGGTGGAGGAGGGATTATGGTGTGGGGTTGTTTTTCAGGAGCTGGGCTTGGCCCCTTAGTTCCAGTGAAAGGAACTCTGAATGCTTCAGCATACCAAGAGATTTTGGACAATTCCATGCTCCCAACTTTGTGGGAACAGTTTGGGGATGGCCCCTTCCTGTTCCAACATGACTGCACACCAGTGCACAAAGCAAGGTCCATAAAGACATGGATGAGCGAGTTTGGTGTGGAAGAACTTGACTGGCCTGCACAGAGTCCTGACCTCAACCCGATAGAGCACCTTTGGGATAAATTTGAGCGAAGACTGTGAGCCAGGCCTTCTCGTCCAACATCAGTGTCTAACCTCACAAATGCGCTTCTGGAAGAATGGTCAAAAATTCCCATAAACACACTCCTAAACCTTGTGGAAAGCCTTCCCATAATAGTTGAAGCTGTTATAGCTTCAAAGGGTGGGCCAACATCATATTAAACCCTATGGATTAAGAATGGGATGTCACTTAAGTTCATATGCGTCTAAAGGCAGGTGAGCGAATACTTTTGGCAATATAGTGTATTTTAGGGCCACTGTATATTAGGGTCTGACTTATTAATAATGACTTATTAGGGATATATTAGAGAGTCTTACAGAAAATAATTTAATCTTTATTGTTACGTGACCAGGGACAGATGAAATCTTGATAACAGAGTGTTCTGGTTTGACCACCGCACTTCTCACACACGAACTACTTTATTGCCCACAAGAAAACCACATCCTATAGATTTACTCTAGGTTTTGTACAGAAGCATGCTCTGTTAATGCTGTGAAAGTATATGCGTTGCATGAAGTGACTTCCCTATATATGAATGCATTTACCTGAAATCTTTGTCTTACTGTGTGAAAAAGCAATAGAACATTTAATATCAACAATTAGATCTCATCAAACAAAAAAGCAACAGCTAGAGTAATCTACCAGACATATGAATTTCTTTTTATTTTTTAATGTGGAATGGAGCCCTGCATTGAGATCTAGAGAGTGTGATAAATGTCTAGATACCACACCTAAACTTAATTTGTATGACACTTCCTTGTTCCAGCTTGTTGTTCTCAAGTTCTCAAATGTAAAAAAAAAAAAAAAAAAAAAAAAAAAACATACTACATCCACACAACATATTGAATTTTTAAAGGCAGTGAGGGGTTAATGCGCACAAAAGTTTTTCTAGTTTCAAAATGGGACGTGACCAAAAAAAAAGTGAACCACTGAAATAAACTATATAAATAATATTTTGGCTTAACACATTCCTTGATTTTAGGCCCTCGAGATTCTGTGATTGTTGCGTACATGTGGTTTCATTTGGTATAAATTCTAAATGTTCTATATGTTGGATGTTTATGTTTTGTCATGACTTTGGAATGCATCTATGTGCAAGCTTTTTGTTGAATTAGGATTTCTGCTTGAAACCATTTGCACACATGTTTTGCAAACAAATATGTGTGTACACATGGATAATGAATCGGAGCTTTTATGTCCTCATGAAAGAGAGTAAATCAATATAGACAAACTGTTTTATTGATGATTTTGCCATTAACCAAAGGCCTGGACTGAAACACAAGCACACACACACACACACACACACACACACTACATTGGCAGCTTTAGGAAGGGCGTGATTGAGTTTGATTCATATCTGGTAATATTTTAATCTGGCAATGTTTCTGTGCTGCATGAATTAATTCTCACTGTCCTGTGAGCTGTAGACCAAAGTTTGAACTCAGTTCAGTTCAAGTTATTTATTTCTCACAGTATTTATTCCACTCAGTGGCATCTGTGTGTGGATGCTGAGGCTGATACAGTGGCAGGAGATACTCTGTGGATGTTTTGAAGCCATACTGAAGAACACAGAAGACAGTAAAAGAACCCCAGTCCTTTGCATCGCAAGTGCAACACTCAATAAGTTGAGCTACCACACAATTTGATCACATTTGAACAAGCTTGAAAATTTTGTTGGTTACTATATGTAATGCAAATGTTAAAATATATCACCTTACAAGTCATGCGCTATAGTAAAAGTGTTTAAATTATGTGAGGAACAGAGCTTAAAGTAAGTATTTATGAACTGATAATCTGCCATTTTACTCGTGATTTGTTTGAAAGTGAATAAAAGTCATTGTTGTTTTAGCACCTCTAGTGTTCATTTCACCACAAAACTCCCGCAATACAACAAGCCATGTAAAAATCCTTTTGCAAAAATGTAGGTAGTCATTGGATGGAAATCAATTGGAAGGTGTTCCTTCTCATTAATTATGTGGAGATGTTTACAGAATCTAATGACGTAGACATTTCTTCTCTACCAATCACGGCTCAGACTCACATTTAAATTAAAACATTTACCTCTTGTCCCTGTGTAGTTATATAAAAATGATTTAACATCCTTGGAACATTTGAATACCAATCAGTATCAGGAATTCAGCAATGCCATAATGCAAAAGGCTTTTATGGATATTTAACACATTCCCCTGTACTAGTTTGCCTTGCATTTGAAATGCCTATTGAAGTTTTTATTCAGTGTGTTATAGATGAGGAATATGATGGGTGTAATGAAGCTGCTGCTGGTGCTGACAATGATGAAAACGATGATGATGGAATGAAGAACCCAAGTGCAAATTTATTAATAAACGTGAAAACCAAAAACCCTAACTATAAATGTGAAACATAGACATAAACATGAACTTGACTATAATCTTGGCAGGGAGGACCAAGACGGTGCTGGAGGCTCGGAGGAGCAAAGCGGAGCTGGGGGATCGGAAGACTGAGGCGGAGCCGGTGGGACTGAGGACCAATGCGGAGCCGTAGGGAAGGAGGTCCCCGGTGGAGCTGACGGATCGGAGGGACGAGGCGCAGCCAGAGGATCAGAGAACCAAGGCGGAGCCAGGTGACTGACAGACCAAGGAGGATTCGGAGGGACGAGAGATCCCGTCAAAGCCTACAGGCTGAAGGACCGCAGTGGAGCCGAGGGAACGCAGAGCTGAGGCAGTGTTGAGGGACCGACAGGCCAAGGCGGAGTCCAGGGCTCAGAGGGTCCAGGCAGGGTTGGAGGGTTGAAAGTTCCCCTTACCTGCTCAGAAGAACTAAGGTTGGGTACAAGGGCGGGAACCATCTCCAGGTCCAACTGCTCAGATGTGGCCGTGACATGGCGTGGAACAGACTCAGGCGTGGCTGAGACATGGCATGGAGCAGGCTGAGGCATTGCTGTGACATGGCATGAAGCAGGCTGAGGATCCGGGGCAAAAGATGGCGCTAGCTCAGTGACCATGACGAGGAACTCTGGCTTGGCGGCCATGACGTGAAACTCTGGCTCGGCGGCCATGACGTGGAACTCTGGCTCGGCGGCCATGACGTGGAACTCTGGCTCGGCATCCACCTCCCCCACAGTGAACGTGGAACCAATAATCTGCAGGGCGAGGTCGATATATTGAGCCAGGCTGTGGGTACTCTGACCGCCTGGCATCAGCAAAGAGATAGGCTCATTCAGTCCAAATCGGAAACAGTCCTTGAGGGCCACCTCATTAAAATCCACCTGGCATACCAGAGTGCAGAAGTCCTCCACACAGTCCTCCAGGGGACGATTCCCCTGATGTAGGCAGAGGAGCTGGATTGCTGGGTTCATTGTAGGTCAAGTATTTCTGTAATGAAGCTGCTGCTGGTGCTGACAATGATGAAGACGATGACGATGACGATGGAATGAAGAACCCAAGTGCAAATTTATTAATAAACGTGAAAACCAAAATATATAATCTTGACTTGACATAAACTTGACATGACATGACATGACATGACACAGCGTTACCAAACATCTACAATACTTGACAAAGGACAATGGAAAACATGAGGGCTTAAATACATGGACATGGGAGAACATAACCAATGAACAAACAGAACTGTAAACAAGATAATCAAGCAATGAACCAATGAAAACAAGACACATGAACATGGAGGGAAAACAGGACATCACATGACTAGGGAACACATGACATGAAACAGGAACTAAACTTTTCAATATAAAAGACACATGAACACACACATTAAACATTACAATGGGAGTGTCATTGCCTTTAGGTTAGCTGATGTTTACACGTGCTGGAGGGGAAACTGTCATCCCAACAAAGAGATGTTTGAACTAGTTCTGTCAGTCGATTACAATATTTAATTGTGATTAACTGCATGATTTTTCAGTTATCATGATTATTCGCAGATTTTGAAAGTGCTTAAATTTGACTCTATAATGAATATCCTTTTTTCCTGTCAAATGTGCATTTCTTTCCTTTTTAGCAAAGAAAACAAAACAATATGTAACAATATACACTGATGTGCCAAAACATTATGACCACTCACAGGTGAAGCGAATAACATTGATCATCTCCTAACAAGGCCACATATCACGGTTTGGGTAGACTAGATGGTAAGTGAACAATCAGTTCTCGTAGTCAATGTGTTGAATGCAGGAGAAATGGGCAGGAATAAAGACCTGAGCGACGTTGACAAGGGCCAAATTGTTATAGCCAGATGATTGGGTCAGAGCATCTCTGAAACGACAAGGCTTGTGGGGTGCTCCCGGTCAGCAGTGGTGAGTACCTACAGACGTGGTCCGAGGAGGGACAAATCATATTCCGGTGACTGGGTGTTGGGTGCCCACGGCTCATCGATGCGTGAGGGCAACGAAGGCTATCCTGTCTGGTCAGAACCGACAGAAGGTCTACTGTGGCACAAGCTACAGAAAAGTTTAATGACAGTTACGGTAGGAATGTGTCACATCAGTGCATTGCACTCTGTTGCGTATGGGGCGGCGAAGCCGCAGACCAGTCAGAGTGCCCATGATGACACCTGTCCACCATCGAAAGTGCCTACAAGGGCACACGAGCATTGAAACTGGACCTTGGAGCTTTGGAAGAAGGTCGCCTTGTCTGATGAGTATGGTTTTCTGTTACATCACGTGGACGGCTATGTACGTGTGCGCCATTTACCTAGGGAAGTGATGGCACCAGGATGCACTGTGGGAAGACGACAAGCCGGTGGAGGGAGTGTGATGCTCTGGGCAATGTTCTGCTGGGAAACCCAGGGTCCAGCCATTCATGTGGACGTCAATTTGACACGTGCCACCAAACTAAACATCATTGCAGACCAGGTACACTCCTTCATGGCAATGGTATTCCCTGATGGCAGTCCTCTTTCAGCAGGATAATGCACCCTGCCACACTGCACACATTGTTCGGGAATGGTTTGAGGAACATGATGAAGAGTTCAAGGTGCTGCCCTGGCCTCCAAATTCCCAGGATCTCAATCCGATTGAGCATCTGTGGGATGCGCTGGACCAACAAGTCCGATCCACAGCGGCTCCACCTCGCAACTTACAGGACTTGAAGGATCTGCTGCTAATGTCTTGGTGCCAGATACCACAGGACACCTTCAGGGGTCTCGTAGAGTCCATGCCTCGGCAGGTCGGCACTGTTTTGGCGGCACGTGGAGGACCAACAGCATATTAGGCAGGTGGTCATAATGTTTTGGCTAATCTGTGTAATTCTTTATTAACATTTTCCAAACAAAGCATTCCACAGTATAAAGACAGAAATGCACTAAAATATCACTAATTCAAGCAACATTAAACATTTCCCAATGTGTAAGTCAGAGGTTGAGTAAAAGAAAGAACAAGTCCCCATAGGTTGCGTATTCATTGCCATGGGCAATGACTGTTAAAGCCCTAGGTACACTTTGACATGAACGCTCAGCGTCTGCCTACTGCTGAACACGAGCCTGTCAACACACAGGCGGTTGGCACATGTGCGCTACGAATGCTATGAGACACTGGACTATTTCTCTTCAGGAGTTTGGACCCATAAAGATGTCTTTATATTCCTTCAGTCTCGAGTTCAAATGCAGGAATCTCCAGACCTCCTCACAGTCTCACACACACGTTCTTGACATGCACATCCACTGTTGTTGTTTTTACCTTCATCTCATTGTTTAGAGGTGATTAAATCTTCTAGCATTTCTTCGTGACATCAGTGGTTTAAATGTGAGTGTTGCCACCTTGTGGACGCACTAATTAGTGCAAATAACTTCAGGTGCATGGGCATTCTGCGCGTTCAAAGTTAAAAAACTCGTGCTGCACGCGTTCAGTGCATGAGCACTATGCTGATGATGAGATTTGTGCCACGCGTCGCATCTGACTGAAGTATACTTTGGGCTTAAACCTTCATCTCTTAAACCCTCATCCTCCACAATATTAATTGTGGCTATCTACTTTGCTACAGCAGTCGTGAAGCTGCATTTATATGATTCACGGCAATTTGAACTCTATATGAAAAGCACTTGCAGAGAACGTCTTGTTTTACTTTTAGCACTGGCACTATGATGCTTCATCCGAATTGTTCGGTAAGATGGAAGTGCAATGTGACGGCAAGGAAATGCTGATGCTTTACTCAAGCGAGTTATCTGAATGCGCTTTTCACAAGTTCCATCTGGGTTTGTTTTGGACAAAAAATTATGGTTAAGAGGTTCTTTCTTCATCACTTGACCATTGACATGGATTCGCTGTTGTGTGTCTGTTTGTGATGTGTGCGTCTGTGTAATTACCCTTAATATGTTGCAAAGCTTCCGCCCTATTCCAAACAGTGTTCAGAATTCACACAGTGCTGAATAAAATGTCAAAATCTAATGTCAAATTGGTAAGTGCGTTAATCACATTAAAGAAACATTAAAGTGTTTAACATTTTAAATAAATCACATGCATTAATGCGTTAATTTCAACAGCTCTAGTTTGAACATTTGTGTTGTTTCTCATTAATGCTTTGGACTAAGTATAAACTTTTTTTCCCTTTTGACTCTATGATAGCTGCCATACTGAATACCTATGTGTTAAAAGTTTAGATACACTTGACCAAATTAGTTTCTCATGATTTTAAAGAGCCCATATTATGCTCATTTACAGGTTCATAATTTTATTTTGAGGGTCTACTAGAATAGGTTTACATGCTTTAATGTTAAAAAAACACATTATTTTTCTCATACTGTACATTGCTACAGCAACTCTTCACCCTGTCTGAAGCTCTGATTTACCTCCTATCTCTTTAAAGCCCCCCTTTCTGAAAAGCCCAATCTGCTTTGACCTCATGGCTTGGTTTTTGCTCTGATATGCATTTTCAGCTGTAAGACCTTATATAGACAAGTGTATGCCTTTCCAAATCATGTTCAGTCAATTGAATTTGCCACAGGTGGACTTAAATCAAAGTGTAGAAACATCTCAAAGATCCAGAGAAATGGGATGCACCTGAGCTAAATTTTAAATGTCATAGCAAAGGGTCTGACTACTTATGTCATATTGATATTTCAGTTTTTTCTTTTTTAATAAATTTGCAAAAAACGTTTTTTTTTTTTTTTTTTGCTTTGTCGTTATGGGGTATGGAATGTAGAATGATGTGAAAAACAAATAATTTAAAGCATTTTAGCATTAGGCTGCAGTATAACAAAATGTAAAAAAATGGGGGGGTCTGAATATTTTCTGAATGCACTGTAGTATTCTATTTGTGTTATTTCATAGTTTTGATGTCTTTACTATTATTCTAAAGTGTGGAATATATCTATAAATTTAGCCACAAGCAGCAGTTATCGGGGTCCAAGCAGTTTGGAAAAGAGGAAAAAATTTCCATAATTACCAGATTTGAAAGGACAGACCTGTCAAGGACAAACTAATTTCATTGCTAAGTACTCTAGTTACTTTGTAGGTATTCCTTCCACCATTTTTAGCTTTCTGAAAACCTACTTTTTCAAACTCCTCCTAGACTGTTGGTCCGTTTCACACAAAATTTTGCATGAATCATCTAGATACCATTGTGAGCAAAGTTATCAAAAGAATTTTGATTTGTTAAATTGATTAGAAGATATAAGCCCATTCATTTTATTGGCCATAACCAAGTTCACTTATCAACCTATTACTTCTGAACGGTTTGAAATTGTTTAGTTTTCTTTCAATTTGTTTCATTTGATTATTTGAGTGCCACCTAGGGTTGAATGGGTGTGTGTGCGCACCTGAGTAGTGGGTGGTATTTGGGACCATCCTACCAAATGTGTTGTCTCTAGAACTTAGGATTTTTGCTGCCGAGATACTTTTAGGGCAGAAAAAAAATAATAAGAAGAAAATCAGTACAAATTCAGTAGGATTCCAGCACCTTCTGTGCTTGGACCCCTAACCAATAATGAAAACTGTATGTGTGTCTAACATTTGACCAGCAGTGCAAATAGACATGCAGTCATGCACTTCGAAAGCAGATTGCTGCAAGACCTTTGAAACAAATCACAGTTTTCAAATTACAGACGCACTGAATTGTAGTATTAACTGTGTATATGGTAGATGGAATGTTCTCTAGTCTTTAATTAAAGTCTTTTCACATTGTGTTCAATGAGAGGGTAGATAAAAGACTGACCTGAATACACATGCAATCTAACCTTTAGCATGGCATGCAGTGTAGGCGGTGTGCACACAGGATGCATTTTTAATGCATTTGGAGGAAGCCGCTGTCTCGCTGAATGCAAAGCAGAGGCATTTATCCTAAATGTTGATAATAGACAGTCTACAAACCTCCCTGAAGCATCCTGAGGCCCAGTGTCTTGATCAAGGGCTTTGAACCTATCAGCCTATTTTTCAGTTACCAGTCCTGACCTTTAAACACTAGGCCACACCAACCACATCATGTGCTAAGGAGGGAGAGCTGAACCACAATGTCCAAGGCAGTGAGACATCTTGATTTGTCATTCTGTGTGAGACTCTTGTCTTATTGGTGGTTGGGGGGGGGGGGGGGGGGGGGGGTTGTTGTAGAGGGTTCGGCACAAGGAAGACCAACATGAGGGAAGCATGGAAAGATGGTGCTTCAAAGAATGCCATCTGATATAGAGTCATTTCCTGCTCATTACCTCCGCTGTGATAGACAAACATTTAACTGATATCTGCTCGAGGCTGACGCCAACTCTTCTTAAATAACCTCTCTCTGTTACTGTAGAAAAACTAATCATGTTCTTTGGCAGAATTAGGATTTTTATTACCAGTTTTGGTTTTACTGTGTTATTACTATGGTTTTACTATGAATATCATGGATAAAATGTGGTTACTTTAGAAAACCATGGTACATTTTGTGGTTATTCTGGTTTTACTACTAATATCATAGTTAAACTGTGGTTACTGTAGTGAAACCAGGGTTAATTTTTGTAAGGGATGGATAAAGGTATTGTATAAAGGGAACGCAAACTATTGTTAGGTAACAAAAAAGGTATTGCAAGGGAAAGTGAAATGTATTGCGAGAGAATGCAAACTATTGCGAGGGAACGGAAAACATGTTGCAAGGGAACGGAAAACTTATTGCGAGGGAATGCAAACTATTGTGAGAGAATGGTAAACATATTGCAAGGGAAAGCGAAACTTATTGTGAGGGAATGCAAACACTTGTGAGGGAATGAAAAACATATTGCAAGGGAACGCAAAATATATTAACCATATACTATATATAAAATATATACGAACTATTGTGCGGGAAAGTTAAACGTGTTTCAAGGGAAAGCAAAACTTTTTGTGAGGGAATGCAAACTATTTTGAGGGAATGGAAAACATATTGCAAGGGAACGTGAAACTTATTGCGAGGGAATGCAAACTATTGCGAGGTAAGTGAAAATGTAGTGCAAGGAAACGTGAAACTTATTGCGAGGGAATGCAAACTATTGCGAGGGAACACAAAATGAATTGCAAGGGAACGTGAAAGTTGTTGCGAGTAAATCCAAATGATTGTGAGGGAACGGAAAATGTATTGCAAGGGAACTTGAAACTAATTGCAAGGGAATGAAAACTATTGTGAGGGAACGCAAAACGAATTGCAAGGGAACGTGAAACTTATTGCGACGAAATGCAAACGATTGTGAGGGACTGGAAAACGTATTGCAAGAAAACTCTAAACTAATTGCAAGGGAATGCAAACTATTGCGAGGGAACGCAAAATGTCTCGTCACGTACGTAAACTTGCTTCCCTTACAACTCAGTACACTTGATATTGCATGCCAACACATATGGGGAACAGAATCCAATCACGCCGCACTACACAACATAAACTTCCAGAGAGAAAACATGATGCCGCAATCCCGTGGGACGGTGACCAACATGAGTATGCTGCAAGTGAGTGACCCTCATGTTGGCCCAGGAGGGGAACACTCAGAATGAATATATGATCTATGGTCATATAGTATGAATTAATCCCTTCACGAACCCTGTCGGGAAGGGAGTTTATTTATAATGAAAGTGCTTGTGACTTTATGGTAAATTACAACGGCCTGAATGCAGGCGGATGTGTAAAATGATGGGGAGCCCATACTTAAAGGGAAGGGCATAAGTATATGTTTGGCAAACGAAATAGCAAGCACTCTAAATAGAGAGGACTTGTGAAGAGAGAGACACTACATTTAGGTTGTAAAACCTTGCGAATGTGTTTGAGGAGACCATCCTGCTTGCAAAACATATGTCTTGTAAAGACACACCGTTCATCCATGCCCATGAGGAGGCCATGCCTCTAGTTGATTGTGCTTAACACCAATTGGGCAAATCTTACCCTGAAACTAATAAGTCAGGGCAATCGCATCAACAATCCAGTGAGAAAGTCTTTGCTTGGAGAAGGACATTCCTTTCGTGTGTCCTCCATAACATACAAAGAGCTGATCAGACAGTCTGAACTGGCGGGTGCGCGCAACGTATGCATGTAGCGCCCGCACAGGTCATACAGTTGCAATCGAAATTATTCAACCCCCCCAAGACAGTAAAGATTTACAAAGGTAAGCTTTTCTGATGACCCAGATTTTTTAAACTTTACATCTATATCAGTTGAGTGACACATTCAAAGTCATAGTGTGAATATATAACCTAATATTTCTAAATAGCAGGATTTTTTAAAAATAAGGCCATGTCATAATTATTCAACCCCTATTGCATGTAGTTGTTTCTTAAATATGTAAGTGTTGGGCCTCATGTATTCAGATAGAAGACAAAGGCAGGCCTAACACAGTCGTAAAACCTAACTCAGGCCCACATACCAAGTCATAAATTTTACTGATAAAAATCGCGCCAAAATCAAACAAAGGGAGTCCAAAACAGACTACAAATCCCATGAAGCCTTGCTCACTAAAGGATCGAACTCTCAACTCCTATTGGATGAGGCACACAACAGAACGCACCTCAACCATGACATCATCAAGAGTAGAAATACCTCTGAAATGCTTACGGGATTTGCTTCCAGGAACTTTGCTGACCGTGTGTAGACGCAGCTCATCACTGCTCTCAGGTGCAGCCTCGTGGCACAAGGAAGTAACATCTGACTTGAAACTGTGGCCATACAATCTCCATCTCGCTGGACAAGTTGAGATTACTCTGTGTTCCACCGAACACTCTAACGGATCCGAAGGAGACCGCCGAGCAATCCGCATCTTCATCCGTTTGCCTGCAGAAGTGAAGAGAAAAAGAGTTCTCTTCCCTCTTCAATCAAGTCGACGTTTCTGATTTCTCCACCAGCCCGCCGAGAATCAGCAGCCGTACCGCCCGCCGATAGAGCAAGGAAACGGCCTCCCGTCATCACCTGAGCCTCGAGGAACTGAGTCTGAGTTAAAGGACGGATGAACACATATTCGTCTGCATCCTCATACGATTCAGGTTTACGTCTGGGCAGAGATAGAATATTATAATGTGTTATTCTTGTGTATCAAGGTTATTGCTTGAACAGTTTACGGACCGCCGTGTCCGCTCATTATGAATACTCAGGGTATTAATTATCACGAATGAGATTTGCTGTATTGTAGTCCAACCACATTGGACTGTTGTGCATTTCCGCCATCACGGGTGAGACCGGCAAACTGAGTTTATCCATTGAAGAATCAAAGACCGCAGGACGGTTTACAAGCCATCCACCGCGTCTCTGAGTGATAAACCAACAGCTGCTTTCTCTCCCACGATCGCGAAACCGGCTTTGGGGCCGTCTCTTAATTCTCTCTCTCTCGTACTAACCACACACACACACGCGACCCCTCACAAACATTCTTGCACACATTTTTGGCTAGTAGATATCTTCGTGATAAAGCTTAGCTTTGTCCCTAAGCTACCATTGACTGGTTTTCTCTCCGCCCACATTCGCAGCTATATTCTCTGGCCGGAAGTCTCTTGTGACATATTCTCCACAAGAGTCACGTCCGCCATTTTGTGCGCGTCCCTCCTCACACACACACACACACACACACACACACTCGCTCTCACACACACACACCCTCATGTGTTATAGGATTATTTTGATTTCCATATCTAATCATATCACTGTTTAGTTTGTAGTTGTAAGTCGGATGTTTATTGACTGCATTGTATTAATTATTAATTGATATTACTGCATAAATAAACTTTGTTTATATTACAAAGAGAAGTGTTTTGGTTTATTTTGCATACACCTGTGTCATGCTGATGGGATGTCAGTGCTCGGATTCAAGCCTTCATTCATTGTTTTTTCCCCGAAAATCGATATTCTTCGGATGTCGATTTTCCTAAGAAAACAATCTAATATTGAGACTGTTATACTATCTGGTTATTAGTCCCTGATTCCAGGGTGGTGCCCCATCAATATTAATCCTTATTAATATTCTATTGATTTTTGATAATTGATAATTATCTTTGATGATTGTTGAATTTGAATGATCAATAAGCTAGTATTAATTTTAATTAATGTTTCATCGATGTTAATGATTGGTGATTATCTTTGATAATTGTTGATTTAAAGGATTAAAAAAGCTAACATTGATTCTCATCAATGTTCTATTGATTTTAATAATTAATAATTATCTTTGATAATTATTAATTATTGCTAATAACCAAACCCTCTCCTGAACGTAGCACACTACATTTACTGGAGCCCTGTATGAGGTTTTAATGAGTTAGATTCAATATTAATTATTTAAATATTAATTTTATAACTAAAGAAATAATTAATTATTTCTGATAGTTACACTGATCTAAACAACCAGTAAAGCCCTACATAAGGCTACACAAGTAATTGTTTTAAAACAAAATTAAGTCATCAATCTGCAATGGCACTTATTTAAGTTTTCAAATGTAAGTTTAGCATTGTAAGCAAAATGTATTTCTATGTAAAAAATGCAATTAAAAATAAGCTGTCTCAAAAGCTAATAGAGGAGATTATTTCATTACACAAGAAAGGTCATGGCTAAATGTACATTTCCAAGGCACTTCAATGTCCAATTGACAAAGTTGGCAGCACCATTCATACATTTTTTAAATATGGTACAACAGCAACCTTCTTGGGGAGTGGAAGAAAGCAAAACTTCACCAAGGAAAATGTTGACTTGAATGTTCAAGAAGTAATTAGGAAAGACCTGTGGAGTCCTGGAAGAAGGTTTTATAGATGTATGACACTAAACTGAAAATGAGTTTTAGACCCATGGGTCAGCAGTACGTCTGGAGTAAGGTGACAAGGTGATGACAGGAACGACACTATCCCCACAGTCAAACATGGAGGTGGGTCAGTCCTGTTATGGGGGTGTTTTGTGGCTGCAGGAAACGGCTATCCTGACTATGTGACTGACACCATGGATTCTTTCAGGTATCAGGCCATTTTGGCATGAAAAATGTGATGCCTTCAGTGTGTAAATTGAAGCTCGGTGATCACTGGACTTTCCAGCAAGAGAGTAACACCAAGGATACATCCAAGTTGTCCAAAATCTGGTTCAGGGATAGGTTGTGGAATGTCCTTAAATGGCCATTTCAGTGCATCATTAAAATCCCTTTGCAAACCTTTGTTGGGATTTCAAGGAAGCAGTGGCAGCACAGAAACTAAAGAATGTCAATGAGCTGGAAGCTTTTGCTCATAAGAAATGTGTAAAAATTCTAATAGAGAGGTGTCCGAAGCCTGAGAACACTTACCTGAAACATTTATTTGCTGTTATTAAGGATAAAGGATGCTCCACAAATGATTGACTTTGGGGGTTGAATATTTTTGACATGACATTTGTGGAGAGAATTAGTTATTTTTTATTTTAAAATTTGAGTAAACTGAACTCTTTGTTCTCAAAATCACGCAAACGTGTATTAAAAACTTACTTTGACTGTTTACTGAGGTTTTAGTTGATGTGTTTTAATTCACATCACCAGAATGTATTGCTGGTCAGGGGGGTTTAATAATTTTGATTGCAACTGTAACAAATGCAAGGATTGTTCCACATCCAAATTAAATGGAGGGAAGAATACTTTAATGTGAACCACCTGCGCTCTGAAGGGCATGGTTAAAACCTTAGGCACATAGCCTTTTCTGGGTTTGGTAGTGGCTTTTGAAAGACCGGGTCCAAACTGCAGACATGAATTGTCAGTTGATAGTGCATGTAAGTCACCGACCTGTTTTACTGAGGCCAGAGCCAGCAGTCTTAATGAAGAGCATGCTCAAATCAACAGAGTCCAAAGGCTCAAAGGGGGGCCCTGCAAGCGTTTTTAGGACCAAAGTTAGGTCCCAAGTCGGGTGGATTTAATTGTCTTGCTCCTCTAAGAAACTTTATGATTAAATCATGTTTTCCTATAGTGCCGACAGCTTCAGGTGCGTGATACGCAGATATAGTCCCCACATAAACTTTGAGCATTGATGGAGTGAGTCCTGCGTCTAATCACTCTTGAAGAAATATGAGAATTTCATGTATGGGGCAGTTTACTGGGTCTTTGCCATGTGAAAGACACCAATCAGTGAACACATTCCATTTTAGTGCATAGAGGCGTCTCGTGGACGGTGCTCTGGCCTGTAAAATGGTGTTCATGACTCGCAGACTTGAGTGAAATTTAAGATGACATTTATTTGATGAATATAAAACAGAAAATGTAATGTCTCTCTGTGGCGTAAGCCCCGTCTGGCGGTCCTAAGAAGTTGTACTCGGAACTGTCATATCCTGCCAGAGATAGGAGGCAAGGGCGAGGAGCCTACCCCTGTGTAGGACAGGACTCAACTGTTGGTGGTGGAGGTTGCCGTGTTAGCACACTAAAACAGCAATGTGATAGATTGTGAGCATAAAGCGATGGCTTCCATAATGGTGTGATGATGTACAGCTGCTAGTCTTCCCGCTAGAACTACGCTGCGCTCACATTTCTGGCACATTTAGCGCACTCCATTCAGGGGCCACACATGCAGGTTCCACAGCTTGGGCTGGGGATGCCAGATTGTGCCTTGCGTCTGAGAGAAGAGATCCCTCCTCAGCGGTATTTCCCATGGCGAGCTGTATAACATCTCTATCATTTCCGGAAACCATGGCTGATTTGGCCATTTCGGCGCAATAAACAGAACTGTTTCCATGTCCACTTGGACTTTGCTGATGACAGAATGGAGGCACACCGGCGGAAGTGCATACTTGCGTTTTGCCGGCCATACGTGGTCCAGCATGTCATGGCGACATATATATGCCACTACTGTTGTGTTGTCTGAACGAATCAGAATGTGGTGATTCACAATATCGGAATGAAAAGCTCTCAAAGCTAGAAAGACAGCCAGTAGCTTTAGGCGGTTGACATGTCACGGACGTTTCACACCTGTTTCCAGGTGTCGAAAGTCGGGCATTCATTACACACCGTGTCCCAACCTGTGTTGGATGCATTTGTGGTCAGCACTTTCTTTTTGAAAACTTGACCCAGCATAACACCTTGTTGGTAGAAGGCTGGCGCTGTCCATGGTAATAGAGCAGCCAGACAGTGGCGAGTTACCATGATGAAATTGAAATTACTAAAGTGTTAATGTTTTTTTGTTTGTTTGTTTGTTTGTTTTTTCAGTTTGAACTGAAACAGACATTGTACACGCACATGTACATGCTCATTCATGAGGTGCGCACGCATGAACTCCTAAAGTTTTACTGGCTGGGGAAAAGTGTGCTTTTCGCCCAATTGACATTAGACTTTCCATATGGCAAAGCAGCAAGTCTCTGTGTTCGCTCAGTAGTGCCTCTGATTGGCTAGTAATAACCAGTCACTGAGGTAATTCAAAACACATACACACTGTTTCAATGAACATGTGGGGAGCCAGAGACAGACTGAAATGAAGGACTTTAAATTGATACACATTTCCCTCGAATGCGAATCTAAAAAGCCGCCTTTAACGTGGTACAATTGGTACATGAAGTTCGCGTCCTTCAGATCTATTGACGCAAATCAGTCCTGAGGACGGATGTACAATAACATCTTGTAACAGGGTTAAAATGGGCAAGGAGGAGGCGGGAACCGACTGAACAAACAAAGTAATATTTAATTGAAACAAAAAGACACAAACACAAATACACACACGGCAGCTGCGTGTGGCTCTCTCTCTCTCTCGAACTGCTGCATCCGGCTGCATTTATCCCTCTCCTCGACTGATTAGCCCAATTGGGGGCCGGGCATGCATAGTCAAGGGCAAGGTGGAGCGACAGTGAGAGAGAGACAGGAAAGAGAGAAAAAAAATTGCTCGCCGGTTCCCAGACACGCCGTCGCCTGGTCCTCGACCACTCCTCCACCCTCTGGCGGATGACAGCTGCTCCTCCCCTGGCGGACCAGAGCGAGTCCTCCGACCTCTGGCGGATGGAACGCCCCTCCGTGTTCTGGTGGCTGTCAGCGAGCCCCTCCTCCCCTCATAGACGGCAGCCATTCCTCCACGTCCAGGCAGCCGGCAGCGACTCCTCCATCCCCCGGTGGACGGCCGCGGCTACTCCTTTGGGTGGACGGCAGTGGCGAGGACTCCACAACAGCTCATCCCTCTTCCTTCCTGGGTTTCGGCACCAATGTAACAGGGTTAAAATGGGCAAGAAGGAGGCGGAACTGGCTGAACAGACAAAGTAATATTTAATTTAAACAAAAAGACACAAGCACAAAAACACACACGGCAGCTGCGTGTGGCTCTCTCTCTGCATTACATGGAGATTGAGGGGCTTGCGGGGCATGTGCCGGCACAAGGACCACCTCAAATTCATCCTGCTCGACCTCGCGGCCCCACCGTGCCTCCTCGTGTGATCCCTCGGGTGTCACAGAAGAGGCAGTTGGAAGGATGCAGAAGGCTGAAGCAGGCCATTCACCAGCGAAGCTTCAAGCGACGAGGCGGAGTGATGTTCGCCAGAACACAGCAGGGGAGCGGAGAGTCTTCTCCTTTCCGTCAAGATCCCACGCTGACTCATGTAGTCGATGGCGAAGCAGTAGAGGGCTTTTAGACGAGAGATGAATCGCTGTCTTGAAGGAAGAAAATTCTGAGGAATGGTGTTTGTGCACCTTTTATAGCGGACAGCTTCGTGCCTAAAAAGGCAGGGCTCAAACACCATAGCCAATATTAGAATATTGGTGCTATATTAGAGAGGTTTCAACTAGGTTATGTGGAAGGACACTCCCATATGCGTTAGCACACGATGTCAAGTGTACTAAGTCGTAAGGGAACTAATTGCAAGGGAACATGAAACTTGAAACACGCAAACCATTGTGAGGGAATGCAAACCATTTTGAGAAGGAAAACGCAAAATTATTGCGATGGAAATGATTTCAGCAAATACATTTTCTGTCGCACCGTACACTTTAATCTCAACAATTCAAAAAAGGAGAAAAACGTTTTTTTTTTTTTTTTTTTTTTTTTGTTTTGTTTTTAAGTCAGAAAGTTTATTTCTGGAATGAGTCATTTTTGCTGTTGTTTTGAGTTCTGAAAGTTACAGTATGTTTTCCTTATTATTTAAACTCTTTTATTTCAAAAGTTTAAAGAAAATCTGTGTTCCTATGACATGAGTGAATGAGAGTAGACATCATATGTTGTCTTTACAAGTTTCTGTATAAATATATTTTAAATTTAGGGACTTAATTTAAATAAAATAATTTTATAGGTTGTTGGTAAGATGCACAAGAGTATCAAAAAAGAACACATGCCAATAATTAGCATTGCAATCATGAAGTGTACAGAGTTTAGTGGTAGTCATTTGAAGGGCATTCTCCACCCACATCTGCTCATAACAATGAGTATTGCCTTTATTCCTGCACATGCACATACTGTCTGATTAAAGGCAAAACAATATTACAATACTGAATATTTACAGACATCCATTTCCAAAAATAGCATTGCTGATATAAAAAACAGGCTTGAATGTTGGTAATAAACTAATGTTGAATCAGACAGCAAAAGCTAAATGTTTCCCTTTAATAATTATAATAATTTCCCTTCTGTTGGCTACGTTAAAGTGTGTTCATTAAAAATACAGGCAAATTGGCTCTTTTGATAAATCTGGCCAGGGTTCAATAACTTGAATAGTTTTCCATGAGATGCTTTTCATAAAGCAAAAACTTGATTAAAATGGTGATAAACTTGGTGACCATTGAAATGGTGAGCAGTAGCAGGACCCGACATATGCACTTTCCCTTCATGTAAATTTTAAACTAAAATCTTGACATTGGTAAAAAAAAAAAAAGGTCCATGGACAAATTATATTTCAACTACACAATTATTTTCCCTGCTTTAATGAAGACAAGCAAGTTATATTTTGCTCCTGCAGTATGTAAGTGTGACTCTGTGTTTGTGTGTTTTTCAGCCTCGACTGCTGTGATCAGCTCGGAGACGACTCAGATATTACACGGAGCAAGGTAAGCCAAAGTCACTTTCAATATGAGCTGTAGACAGTTAGACCTTAATTACCAGATCATATTTTACTGCATGAGTTCTGCTGAGTTTGTGAACAAGGGTCTGCCCTGTTTCACTGACTCATTTCAAATGTCTGTCTTTCTCTGTTGTCGTTTTGTCAGATATCAGGGAGGCCGTGGATGCCATAAGAATGATGTTAAAGGCCTAATACACAGCAGTATGTCAGGTAAAGTATCCTTCAATCTGTCCTATAAAAACTCACAAAACACACTATCTCTGTTCCAAATCCTAGTGAAAGCCTTGCTGTCTACTGTCTACATGAGCAGCTGCCTTCTAAATTCGAGGGTATGCTTCTGTTAAAAAGCAGAAAACCGATGCATACTTTTGGTTTTTAGGCAGCATCCTACTTGAAATAGAAACCTATAAATGACTGATTTGGAAATCTCTACACAGCAGCAACTCAACACAAATGGCACTCTTTGTGCAAGTCTCTGACCCTGCTTACACCTGGTATTAAGATGTGTCTTGGTTGTTCCAATCACATGTGGTTAGGCGAGACACATCCTGTGACCACTTGTGTTAGGATTTCTGGGAAAAAGTTTCTGATTTCATGAGGACATACATCAATCACTGTGTTACTGCATGATAGTAAAATGCAAAAAAAGTCATAAAAGACAAAGAAAGCGGAAATAAAACCAGCATACTGTTTCTCTCAGATATAGTTGAAATTCAATCTAAACACAAACGCAACATTTCGAGCAGAAATTGTCCTGGTTACTTTCGTTACCTCCGTTCCCCGATGGAGGGAACGAAACATTGTGTCGATGTAGTGACATTAGAGGTCACTCTTGGGAGCCCTAAACACCTCTGATTTTGAAAAAAGGCCAATGGGAATTGGCGAGTGGAATTTGCATGCCACTCCCCCGGACATACGGGTATAAAAGGAGCTGGCTTGCAACCACTCATTCAGGTTTTGTGCTGAGTAGCCGAGAGAAGGTCCCAGCCATTTCAGCGGGTAGTTCAGTATTGTGGCAAGAGTATCTGTCACTCACTCGACGTTGTGTCGATGTAGTGACACTAGGGGTCCCTATACGAAATGCCATAATAAGCTGTGTGTTACGTGGACTGGGGGTGCGAGATGGGCAGACCGCTGTGTGCCTCGTAGCCAGCGCACCAGGCCATCACATAACCTCCCCCAACACTCTTATGAGCATCGAACGGTCCCTTCGGGGACAAGTCAACTGCCCAAAAAATAGGGACAGGCTAGCCCAGTCATGGCCTCTTTTCCTCTTTTTTCTCCCCAAAAAGAGTGGAATCAGTTTACCGACTGGGGGCCATAAGTGTCTACGTCGGGGGGGTATTTTGAGTGGAAATACGTCACATGGTCTTACCGAGTCTTGTTGGAAGTATGTCATGTGGAGAAGTCCCATGGTAGGTCCTACCCAAGGGGGGAGGAGCTCTACAAACACGGTGACCGGGGACAGAGGAACCTCTGCCCAAGGAAGACGCAGTTTACCGACAGGGAAACGATTTAGCGGAAGATATATCACATGGGGTCACCTATGGGGAACCAGCGCTTGTGGAGCACCTACCCCAGTACAGGGCTTAGTTAGCCATGTACTGGGCTGGCAGCGAGTTTCTCCACAAACTCGTCTGCCACAGGGCTAAGGAGGAAAGTCATCCAGGGATCACAACTTTGTGAACTTGACTGGGAGTCAAAAGCACACGTCTTCACCTCAGGGGAGGGGAAAGGCGCTATGTGCAAGCGGTACAGAGACTGGCTCAACCCTGAGATTGTAGAACCTCGCAAATGTGTTGGGTGTTGCCCAGCCCGCTGCTCTGCAGATGTCTGCTAAAGAGGCGCCATTGGTCAGGGCCCAGGAGGCCGCCACACTCCTAGTAGAGTGGGCTCATAGCCCCATGGGGGGTGGCACGTCCTGAGCATGATATGCCATCATGATGGCGTCAATGACCCAGTGGGCGATCCTCTGTTTGGAGACAGCGCTCCCTTGCCGCTGACCGCCAAAGCAGACAAAGAGCTGCTCAGAGCTTCTAAAGCTCTGCGTGCGATCCAAATAGATGCGTAAAGCATGCACCAGACACAGCAACGTCAAGGCTGGGTCTGCCTTCTCCTGGGGCAGTGCTTGCAGGTTCGCCACCTGATCCCTAAATGGGGTCATGGGAACCTTGGGCACATAGCTTGGTCGGGGTCTCAGGATCATGTGAGAGTAGCCCAGACCGAACTCCAGGCACGTTTCTCTGACAGAAAACGCCTGCAGTTCCCCTACCCTCTTGAAGGAAGTGAGCGCAGTCAGGAGGGCAGTCTTCAAAGAGAGTGCCTTTAGCTCAACTGACTCCAGGGCTCGAAAGGAGCTCCCCGTAGACCTCGAAGGGTCCCACGAGGGGATGAGGCACGGCCTGGGGGATTCAACCTCCTAGCGCCTCTCAGGAACCTGATGATCAAGTCGTGCTTCCCCAAATACTTACCATCTACTGCATCGTGATGTGCCGAAATGGCGGCTACATACACATTCAAGGTGGAGGGGGACAGCCACCCCACCAGCCTCTCCTGCAGAAAGGAAAGCACCGATCCGACTGCGCATCTCTGGGGGTCTTCGCGTCAGGAAGAACACCACTTAGCGAACAGACACCACTTCAAGGCATACAGGCACCTCGTAGAGTAGGGAGCCCTAGCCTGAGTGATCGTGTCTAAGTGGTAGGCCACTTAGGTCTTCCACGTCCCATCCAAGGGCCAGATGTGGAGATTGCACAAGTGCACCGCGAGCGCCTTATCCACCTGGGGAATCACCGAATACCCCCTGGCCACCCCACCTTCGAGGGTAGTGAGAGTGGGGGAGCTGAAAGACCGGGATCAGGTAGTAAAAGGTGCCCTTTACGATCTCGTCAGCTCCTCATGCATCTCCGGGAAGAAAGGGACCGGGGCGGGGCGCGGCCGTGAGCGGTGCTCTGGGCTAAGGAACCAATCATCGAGCCGCGAGGGTTCAGGGGAGAGTGGAGGGTTCCAATCTAGCCCGACGCTCGCGGCCACCCGGGCAAGCATGTCCATCAGCTCCACATCGGCCTGAGACTGGGCGACCATACCCGAAGGAGGAAGCCCTGCCAAAGCCTCCGCATCAGACTGGACAAGCCCTCTCTGCGATGCTGCGATCGAGAGCTCATTGTCTTCCTGAGCTCCGAATAAGAGGTCAGTTACCCGGCAGAGGTGCTCCCATTGAAGTCCCGAAATTGCCCCCAGTGCTAACCGACGCAGCCTCATACCCGTAGGTAGAAGGACCGAGGCGGGGAGCCGCTGGGGTGGCTTTCCCTCTTACGAAGGAAAGCCGTGACTGCAATGTTGCCATAGTCATGTTCTCGCAATGAGGACATGACCCATCCACGAACGATGTCTCTGCGTGGGCAGCACTCAGACACGTAAGACAGCAATCTTGGCCGTCAGAAGTGGAGAGGTAACGACCGCAACCAGGAATAATACACAAACGGAAAGGCATCTTTTAAAAGACATTCCCGTAAGTGCCACTCTTTTAGGAGAAGAAAATATATTCTTTTAGGAGAATATATTATTTTAGTTTGCCGAAGCGCCCAGGGGCGTTCTCTGCACACCACGGGTGCAGAGGGGGAGAAGCCGCTGAAATGCACTGTAAATCCAGCAGATTGAGGTGAGTACAGGCAGCGGAGGAATTCAGCTCACTGAGCACAACTGCTTGGCTCCAAAGATAAAATCTGAATGAGTGGTTGCGAGCCAGCTCCTTTTATACCCGTATGTCCGGGGGAGTGGCATGCAAATTCCACGCGCCAATTCCCATTGGCCTTTTTTCAAAATCAGAGGTGTTTGAGGCTTCCAAGAGTGACCCCTAGTGTCACTACATCGACACAACATCAAGTGAGTGACAGATAGGGAACCTCAGTTGTTTCAGTGAAGAACCTGTGTTAACCTGAGCTTCAGAAGTGTGTGCTTGTCATCTGTGTCCCTGCATGTTGATATCAGACACACTGAAGAAGATCCATGAAATTCTTGTGCTTGTGTATGTACAGTATTTGCTTTTTATAAATTTTACGATTATTTCCTTTTAAAGCCGCTTATAACCAGGAAAGATTCAAATGGTTGTTTTAGAGCAGCAGTTGACTGACGGGTGAGGGGTGGTGCTTCACTGCTGTCTGGGACGCATTCAGAAGGGATAAGCATTTACACATCAAATGTGATGTGGTCACAAGCATTTTTGACTACCTCCGTATGTATTTAGCACTGACCACTTGTGATCAGATCACCCAAAACGCATATTAATACTAGGTGTAAATGGGGTCTCTGTGGCTGGGGAGTTTTCCATTATCATGTTGCTAAGCACATCAACAATGTGATACTCTAATAAGCAAATATAAGCAAAAATCCACAGAACATACAAATATTGGATAAAATAGTCAATTTGTAATTAGATTAACTAATTTTTATTATTTCTTTATTTATGTATTTTTTGGTATTGAACGAATTAGCTCTGATCCAAAACCTAGTGAGCTGCTTTGCTGTCTACTTTCTACATCAGTAGCTTCCTTTTAAGGCAGCATCCTGTCTTACATGGAACCTCATAAGTGAATGATTTGGAATGACCTGCATAGGCACCAACTTTGCACACCATACAAATAGCACTCTGCATGAGAAATGTTCAAGAGACTTAACTCACAATTTTGACGTTAACGTGCTGCTAAACAATGCAGTTGTAATAAGCATAAAAAGGCACAGCACACACATATTTGGTGATACAAACTATTTGTAATATAACTTTTACAAACTAATTTGTTTTCTATTGCTACTTTTCGTTATTGAATGAAATTTACTATGTACAGGGTCTATGAATTTTTGTAAACAACAAAATTACGTCACTGTGACGTCATCGTGAGCAACAACTTGCTACAAATAAATAAGTAAATCGTTTAGCTAAGCTTTCAATGGCAGCAAACATAGGTGCTTCTCTTTGACCTCTGTTTTAGTTAGTTGAAATATGAAAAAAATCATTTTTGACTTTGAAATTGTAGCTATGTAGTCTAAAGTGATGTGATCATTGAACAACTCGCAGCTGAGTTTTTAATGTGTGCTAACCGACAACTACTGATAAAAATCTGTTCAATGTAAATGTACGTTTTTGTCCTAACAAAACATGACACAACATGCAGGTTCTTACCCCGATTATGCTTAACCCTTTAAGATCGGATGGGCCCGCTGGAAAAAAAGATAATTGTCAAAATATTTAGTCTTGACTAACACAAAATAGGTATCGTTTGAAAGCTTAGAAGCTCTGCTTATAAATGCATGTATGCATTATGGCCAAAACTGAACAAGTGCTTTGAAATTTGAAGACAAGTCATGTACAATGTATGTATATGTACAATTTTGCACTGTACATATTATTGTAATCAGGAAAACATCCAACTGATCAAATAGCCATGTGTCATATGCGGGCTGTGCTCATGACATGTGGTGCTGATGCATCGCGGGTGACCAGAGTTCGAGTCCCAGCTTGTGAGGCTGTTTCCCGATAGAATTCCCACTCTTCTCCCCTGTCATTTCCCGTCTCCTCTCCACTAACTCTGTCATTAAAAAGCCTACAAAAACAAAAAAAAGTTAGATTTCCTGGATCAGATGAAGTCATCTGAAATGGTGTAAGCGCTAAACCAATCAGACTGGGTTCAGAACGGTGCAAATATCATCCATGTTTGGGCAGAGAAACGTGTGATTGGTGACTGTTACATATGGCCAACAGGAGATGGCGCCACATACATGACACAGACTCAATGATGACTTTTCAAACTCTCTCTCTAAATTTCATGTTAATTAAGTTTCATGTGCCTCTCCCATTTATTTTAGAGCAAGCAGACAAATGCACCCTCCGCTGGAAAGATGAGCCCATGCAGAATGGTACAGTAACATTAAACATACATTTATTCTCCTAAATCTCTCTTTCTCTTGTGGAGTGTTCTTATAGTTTGTATAGAGGGAATGAAGATCACAGTGTCACAGGTGGAAAGTGTCTGACACCCATCCTCACACAATGCAATGGCTGTGGTCATAATTATTATGTTTTTTTTTTGTTGTGGGTTGATCATTTGTATTATTCACACATATGAAGTGGACAGTTTTGGCTATCCATCAGAAGTCTTAATTAAGTTTGAATGACAGTATTATTCAGACATTTTAAAGGGATAGTTCACCCCAAAATGAAAATTCTCTCATCATTTACTCACCCTCATGCCATCCCAGATGTGTATGACTTTCTTTTTTCTGCTGAACACAAATGAAGATTTTTAGAAGAATATCTCAGCTCTGTTGTTCCATACAGTGCAAGGGAATAGTGTCCAAAAATTTGAAGGTCCAAAAAGCACATAAAGGCAGCATAAAAGTAATCCACACAACTCGAGTGTTAAATCCATATTTTCAGAAGCGATATGATAGGTGTGGGTGAGATGCAGATCAATATTTAAGACTTTTTACTATAAATTCTCCTCCCTGCCCAGTAGGTGGCGATATGCACAAATAATACGTATCGTCAAAAACAAAAGAGTAAGTGAAAGTGGAGATTGATAGTAAAAAAGACTTACATATTGATCTGTTTCTCACCCACACCTATCATATTGCTTCTGAAGACATGGATTTAACCACTGGAGTCATATGGATTACTTTTATGCTGCCTTTATATGCTTTTTGGAGCTTCAAACATCTGGTCACCATTCACTTGCATTGTATGGACCTACAGAGCTGAAATATTCTTCTAAAAATCTTAGTTTGTGTTCTGCAGAAGAAAGAAAGTCATACACATCTGGGATGGCATGAGGGTGAGTAAATGATGAGAGAATTTTCATTTTTGGGTGAACTATCCCTTTAAAATGTCTGAATGACATTGCAGTTGATAACAAAATATTAGGGCTTACACGTTCTTGAGTTCAAAACAGCTAGACCGCAGCACGCAGAGATATCAAGACAAATTTTTCATGACACATCCTTTTAAAATTGCACTGTTCATGGTGTGAGACGCCAATAGAGGAGACGTGGGTTGGTTGGAAGTCCTTCACATAGCACCTACATGGACAAGTCATATATCAAATGAAAGCACTCTCACTCTCCGGAATGTGACTGTACAGTTAATGTTATTGTCCTAACATCACTGTTCGAAAGATTTTCAAAAGAACACAAAGTGAAATATGATTTCTGTAAGTCAAATACAAACGTCTCTTTTATGCGCCGATCACTGCTGCTGTAAGCCCCACTTAGCTAAAAACTTTATATCTGATATTACCTTAGGCAGTTTTCTAAAAAAAATAGCCATTTTTTACTTGTCTCTGAGCTTGCCTGGCATTTATTATTTTATTTTTTTTACTTCTGTTTATCATAAGATTATAAACACAAGCATAATTTGAGTCTTTTTTTATTTGAGGGGATTTCTGAAAAAAACAAACAAAAAAAACAAAAAACAATTTGACCTATTTTTGGCATTTAGTATGTGTGAATGGTGCGCTTTTAAATTTGAGTGTGAAAAATTGCGGGCAGCAGCCAAAAAATGTACCAGAGTTTAAGGGGTTAACTACATTTGTATATTTTAAATATCTTTCTCCAAATAACTTTTTACAAAATTTTTAGCTGTAGGGTTGAACCTTTGTTTTTTTTCTTTTTTTTTTTTTTTTTTTTTTTTTTAACAAAAGTTGAAAGGTTGTCCTCACCTTGACAGGTTTTAATCTTTTAACGTATTTTTTATTTGATTTTTTTAAATACGGCACCCAATTATGACCCAGAAATTAACACTGATCCAACCATCTCCCTATAGTATCCATTTGCAATGCCGAGATGCTGAAAAACCACAAGACGCGACACAGCAGCCAAAAACATCAGATGAATATGTAGTATATAGATAAGCAAAATGTTGTAATAATAAATGTTTTAAAATATTGTGGATGGCCCCCTAAGTCTACCTCAGAAGGATGGACAGCTGGATTGCAAAATGGATTGCTGATATGCTAAATACCTTTTGTCTTCATTTTACACATGATACAGTATTAATTGTTTAAAATTTCAAACCTATCAAACATCTTTTGTAAATTGTTCTGTTTGGAAAGTGTGTTTGTGGGATCTTTTTTTAACCCACGTTTTTATATATTTATATTTTTATCCGAGGCAATTACATTCATACATTTTAAGTGTGTCTTAAGTGTCAAAATACTTTTTGGGCCAGCTGTATGTACTATTTACATTCACCTCTGTAGGAATTGATGTGTTTGTCGTAAACAACAGGATATGGCAGATTGTATCTGTTGGGTTAAAAGGTTGGTACAGAAATGTGCTCTTTTCTCTCAACTGAGTGGGAGGGTGTTTCAAGGTTGTTGTCTGAGTGTGTGTGTGTGTGTGTGTGTGTGTGTGTGTGATCATCTTTTCTCTATCCTTTTAACAGAACCCACAGCAATTAAATATGTCACAGCTTGTTTGTTGTGCTGTTGTACTCTGAAACACAGATATGACACATCAAATCTTTGAGCAAGAACCTCTATCCAGAATGAAGCTATAGCCCTACGTTTGTCTGTAAAACATTTTATTATTAAAAACCTATTTGACCTTTTATCAAATCCAAATGAACTGTTGCAATGTACCTCTAGGGGTCAGTGAAAGCACACTGCAGCCCCTATGTCATTCTAAAGGAGAAGGAACAGGGCTGTGTTTGCAAGCTGCTGTACTGTTTGTTCTATTCCTGAAGTTTGTATACTGTGCACAGTATGCAAAATATATGTATGCATAGAATTCCTGGTTGACCTGCTACATTTAGCAAAATGTGCAATATACACTTGTGGCCAAAAGTTTGGAATAATGTACAGATTTTGCTCTTATGGAAAGAAATTGGTACTTTTATTCACCAATGTGGCATTTAACTGATCTCAATGTATAGTCAGGACATTAATAATGTGAAAAATTACAATTACAATTTGAAAAAAAAAAATCAGAACCTCTTAAACTACTTCAATGAGATCTCATCAAAAAAATCCTCCACATGCAGCAATGACAGCTTTGCAGATCCTTGGCATTCTAGCTGCCAGTTTGTCCAAATACTCAGGTGACATTTCACCCCACACTTCCTGTAGCACTTGCCATAGATGTGACTGTCTTGACGAGCACTTCTCATGCACCTTACAGTCTAGCTGATCCCACAAAAACTCAATGGGGTTAAGATCCATAACACTCTTTTCCAATTATCTGTTGTCCAATGTCTGTGTTTCTTTGTCCACTCTAACCTTTTCTTTTTGTTTTTCTGTTTCATAAGTGGCTTTTTCTTTGCAATTCTTCCCATAAGGCCTGCACCCCTGAGTCTTCTCTTTACTGTTGTACATGAAACTGGTGTTGAGCGGGTAGAATTCAATGAAACTGTCAGCTGAGGACATGTGAGGAGTCTATTTCTCAAACTAGAGACTCTGATGTACTTATCCTCTTGTTTAGTTGTACATCTGGCCTTCCACATCTCTTTCTGTCCTTGTTAGAGCCAGTTGTCCTTTGTCTTTGAAGACTGTAGTGTACACCTTTGTATGAAATCTTCAGTTTTTTGGCAATTTCAAGCATTGTATAGCCTTCATTCCTCAAAACAATGATTGACTGACGAGTTTCTAGAGAAAGCGGTTTCCTTTTTGCCATTTTTGACCTAATATTGACCTTAAGACATGCCAGTCTATTGCATACTGTGGCAACTCAAAAACAAACACAAAGACAATGTTAAGCTTCATTTAACAAACCAAATAGCTTTCAACTGTGATATAATGACAAGTGATTTTCTAGTACCAAATTATCAATTTAGCATGATTACTCAAGGATAAGGTGTTGGAGTGATGGCTGCTGTCTAGATTTGATCAAAAATGACTTTTTTCAAATAGTGATGGTGCTGTTTTTTTACATCAGTAATGTCCTGACCTTACTTTGTGATCAGTTGAATGCCACTTTCGTGAATTAAAATACCAATTTCCTTCCGAAACAGCAAAATCTGTACATTATTACAAACTTTTGGCCGCCAGTGTATATTTAGAGAAGACTACACACTATTACGCAGAATACTGTATCTCAAAATGCAATGCACTCGACTTGACCTTCCATTTCCTGTGTGATGCATTAAAACCAAAAGTAATATCAACTGCAATCTGTTTTTTTAAATTATTTTTTTTATTGGACTGCCGAAAGACATTTTTACACAAAATTGGATTGTAAAATAGCAATATTTATTTGAAAGATCACTGCATGACCACTCACTGAATTAAAAATGCAACGTGATGAGACCATGTGACAACAATAGAGCGTACTATGTTATAAATCTTTAATGCTTTTTCACAAACATGTTTCATTTTGATGTGTAAATTAAAATCATGTGTTTTAAAAGTGTAACTCAATTATTGGATGATTGTTGTGAAACTGTGCTGATCTGAGAACTCAGTCATTCATCAGAAGCCGGGCTTCCAGGCAGGGCGATACTACATGGATTGAAGGCACAACGTTTAATGTGTACTGATTGTTTGTACAATTAGTGCCCCTGTAATCACACACATACTGCAGGTGTGAAACCTCACATATCACTCTGTCTCCAGGACTCTGTGACACATGCCAGGCCATGTTGATTAAGCCCTTTTTTGGTATATTTCGGATCAGACAACTTTTTGTGGTCCTGATAAGTTCAGATGCTCAGTAAATTTCTCCCAAAGCAGTTTAGTCTGCTTCAAGTCTGGTACAGTTACTTCAGTTGCTGTCAGTATGCTGTAATTCAGTCATAATATCTCAGTGGTGTCTTTTGAGCTGCTGAGTAATGCTGTGGCCAATGTTCCAATTATCATTACAAACATATAATCCAATAGTTAAATGTTTTTGTTTTCTGTGAAGTTTGAAGTAAGCTTTCATATCAGAAGGATTCAGAGCATCAGGAGCTTCAGGAGCTTCCATATGCATTATCAAAACCTCCTTATTCCGTTCTCACCTCAGTTTAGAGAATTTCGTCACAGTCCCACTAATCTTTGGATTCATTCCTTATGTTTAACCGCAATATTGTTTATTATATTTATAAATGTTAAAATGTAGTTATGTAGTTACATTATACTGTCATTTGTCATATCGATATTTTAGATAACCTAACCTAACCCCATCCCTAAACCTAACCAATTATGAGCAATGTAAAACATGTTAGAGGCAGGTAAACGTAGTCACAATAATATTAATTGTGTTTCACTGTAATGTAGATATTTTTGAACACCTAACCCCACCCCTATGCCTAAACCTAACCAGTAATATAACAGCAATATAACCAACCAACAATATAAAAGATGTAACAAGCAGATAAAAAGGACTGTTACAAGAATGTATTAAAAAATAAAATAACAAATGCTGACAAATGACACATGCTGCATTTAAAGTCTTCTGAAACCAAATGATAGCTCAGTGTGAGGAACAGAGTGAAATTACAAAAATAAAGCAATGAGTAAATGATGACAGAATTTTTTCTACAAATGAAAAAAGAAAGTTCTAAAAATGTATATCCACATATGTGGACAGTGGGAATAAGTTTTGAAGAAATTAGCATAATTACTTCTTATATAAAGTAAAGGCCAGCATCATCCAATCATTGCCAACCATGTTAAAATAAAATTATACATTATACATTCTGAATCTATGTACTGATTACCATTGTCCCATGTCTGCCAAACATGTTGAGTGGTCCAGACATCATCTGCAGCCTGAAACTGATCTTTTGTTTGGATTTTAGGAGTAAATGCCCTTAGCTTCATAGAAAATATATAGGATGCTCCCTTGCTCCCTATTTAGTGAATGACTTAACCTCCAGTGTGCTGTCTGTCTGCACTGGTCTCTAAACAGTTCGAAATGCTCCTTATTTTAATCCTAACTCCATATAAAGCCTCTGAAGGCCACATTATTTTTCTCAAATATGATAATGCACAGTGAATATAGGATTTCTAATGAAAAACTAGCGCTATTGTCCACTATAGTGGTCATTGTGTTTAACAGCATGCTGTTTCGTGATACATCGCTCAAATTTAAAAAATGGCATATTGGATGAAACTAAACACTCTATTCTTTTAACTCAAATAAGTTTCAGTGTAAAAACTTAATTAGGTTTCTTACCAGATGTAGTTTTGTTGGCATTTCTACAAAAGACAAAGTCAGCTGTGATCGGCGCCATGTTGTTTTGTCACATGACTCCGTACATCGAAAGTTTAACTCTTTACTGACAGCCCAGAGTCTTCTGATCTGAGATCAGTCAGAAACACAATTTCCGCGCAAAGGACACGGGGTCGCACAAGGTTAAAATACAGTCAAATGGTGACATTTTGGTGATGCAGGCAATGGACAAAGGAGGACGTTTTTTGATTCTGTTGGTTAGGCCCACCCACTGTGGACTCTCATTGGTCCAAATCCTGCTGTACATAACTGTACATTAAACATCAAATATTTTTTTAATTATCTGTTAGTGTCACACAGCAGTTTTGCATTCAGTGGGGACAGGTAAATTGCTTGTCACAAGAATCTTATTGCATCGTAACTCAATACTTCCTCAGTTATTAAATCTATGTCAAGTTTGTAGATAACTGTACTGTATAAGTCCATGTATTGATGTGGTGGTCTAATGAGCCTAAGGTGAGTTTATACTGTAGATTCAGGCCCGGCTCCACTGGGGTACGTAACATTTACACATAAATTTGGATAGTTTGGATAGACACTGAAATGTACAGTATGGACGTATTGACAGGAATCAGAAATTCTGAGTAAACTGTAGAGACTGTTGTGCTTGAAAATCCCAGGAGATCAGCAGTTAGAAACACTCAAACCAGCTCATCTGGCACCAACAATCATGCCACGGTCCAAATCACTGAGATCAAATTTTTTCCCCATTACACTGCTGCCACACGATTGGCTGATTAGATAATCGTAAGAATAAGTAGTTGTACAGGTGTTCCTAATAAAGTGGTTGGTGAGTGTATGTTTCTTTTTTTTAAATTTATTTTTATTTTTTATTTTTTATCTTAGACCACTTGGTTTGGTTTAAGTGCAATTAACATTAAGTTTATTTTTATATACTGTATAGTGATACCCATTAATGATGCCTACTTAAGAAGCCATAACATGCACTTGCATATTTCTTCCCAACATTGTTATTATTAATGTTTGGCTAGTTTGGGTTTATACACATTTGTGATGTATTTAATTGTGTGTGATGTATTTAATTGTCTTAATTGGAACGCTTTGTGTGTGTGTGTGTGTGTGTGTGTGTGTGTGTGTGTGTGTGTGTGTGTGTGTGTGTGTGTGTGTGTGTGTGTGTGTGTATAAATTTTAATGCATTACTCTCTAATAATGTTTATCAGGCATGGGGTGGGGGGTTGATTGGAGGGTCTTGCCTAGGTTGCCAAATGGGGTAGGACTGGCACAGAGTATACTAATGCTCTGTTTGATTATCTGTGCCAACCAAAGTGCAAATTTATTCCGTTACAGAGACAGTTTTAGACCTGCCTAAGGCCTCAACAGATGTCAACCGATATAAAACCCACCTGTCATCACACACATTAAAAACACAGTCTGGCAAAATTGTACCAAACTTCAGGCAGGAATGCGTATACAACATTTAACATTCATCTTTACCCAGCAGCAATGCTTGTGTTTACTATCTAATCTTTCAAAATGTGATGCGCAAATGCCCTCTATTTTTGTTATTTTTCGCCCTGTATCCTGTAGTTTTAGGCAAGGCATTTACATTTATAAATGTTGTTAAACATAAATTAAACATATAAAAAACAACAAAAAAACATGATGTGTATATTGTTATTGTGAGCTACATAAAATATATAACAGTGTTTGTGCAGAATTTAGATATCTTTTAAATGCCAGTTCAATTCCTGAATTTGAATTGAGATAGCAAACATGATGCATAATTTTAAGTCAAACTTTAATTTAAAGAAGTAGAATTAAAATCGAAATAAATTCATATAACTGCTATAAGTGTTGTTTTTACGAATTAGTATGAAATATCCATAAACATGTTAGCATATGTACAACAGGCTTTTTATAGAAACATTTGACGATATTAATAATTATTTTAATGTTTGAAATACCTCCTAGAAAATTGTGCATATACAGTATAATACATTCATATCCATTATATTTAATAAATTGTGGTTTTATGGAATATGGTGGAACAACACTTGCTCTAATGTATGCAAAATATAAATAGATTAAATTTTTCGTCATTTTATTTTTATACATTTATTCTAAAACAATGTGTTGGGCGATTTGGGGTGCTGTTAATAGTTTTGGCAGTATTAAATTGAGTTTAAAAAAATTAGTCAATATCAGTTGAGCTTAAATTTATTCATGCATATGTGTTTGTGTGTGCTTTTGGCATTGTGTGTGTGTGTCAAGTCGTTTTTATTTGTATAGCGTTTTTCACAACACACATCATTTCAAAGCAACTTTAAAGAAAAGGAGGCTGTTACAGAAAATGTACTGTAATGTTTGTAATGTCTTCATTGTGTGGTTTTAATGAATAATGCGATTAATTAATAATGCGATTGAAAATCATTAAAAATGAAAAATTATTGTCTTTAGGCCCCCAGTGAGCAAGCCAAAGGCGACTGTGGCAAGGAACACAAAATTCCATAAGATGTTATTTATGGAGAAAAAAAAAAAAATTCTTGGGAAAAACCAGGCTCAGCTGGGGGAGCCTGTTCCCCTCTGGCTATACAGCATGAATATAATGCCAATATTGTTTACCTATGTGTAGTAAAAATCTTGTGTTATGTGAGTAAACTAAGTAAATGTGTTTAAAACTAAAGAATGTTGTAAGAAATTTAAGAAATTTGCAAGCAGCAATTATCGGGGTTCAAGCATATGAATAATTACGCAAATACAAAAATTAACAACTGATTAACAATAGACAAGTTCTGTTGTACAAAGTTCCTTGTATGTCATGATAATGGACTGGTATTGTCACAGAATGTGATGTTTTGGAGGTGAATGCAATAATTTTTTTTTATTTTATTTTTTTTATTGCTATGATGTAACTTTTATCAGAACGGAGGTTTGGTCATTATGTTGTGTTACATGAAACTTTGATGTGGGATAATTCTACTTGATAACTTTGATGTTTGATCATAATGGCATTTCATTGCATGATGGTCATAATATTATAAGAAAACAAAATTGGAATGATCCTGTTAGCCTAGCAGGTGTTAGACTGTTATAAGAGACATGTCAGACAAATGATGCTGCAGTGCTCACATTTACGTTACAGGTACTTATAGAAAGAGTACAATATAGCAAGATTAGAAAACGTGTCTTTGCAAATGTTTGTTAAACAAGTGTTATCATCATGTAATGCAGAACCTTTGCTTCACAGAGTTATGTATTTTTAATAAAAGTCAAGGTATAGTACCAAGTCTCCAAGTAGAATGTTTGTGTGATGACAGGCCTCTGCATCAAGTTGGAAGTCTAACATCATGTGTTGTACCATTGCACTTTTGCTAATAGGTATAATAATAATTATTTGTTTATTTTTTATTTTTTATTTATTTTATTATGATATTTATGACAGTTTGGTCTGCATGAATAAAAATAACAAGCAGCAATAAATTAAAGTTAATTATTACAGGGCAGTTTATAGTAAGTAGATAAAACACTCAGATTTTTTTTTTTCGAGCGCGGGAATGCACACTCTGTTAAAAGTCTGTAAACACATTCAAATATGTCTTAAGTGAAAACAGGCAAGACAAAAAAAATTGGATATGATCAGATAGGATCTATTTATTAAGCTTTGCAGTGCGAGCGAGTACTGGTGTCAGGTTACATCTGCATCAAATGCTTCTTTGTCAAACACTAATTAACCTTTTCATATGCAGGTCTAAAACAAATAATAAACTTGAGAAGACAAGAAACACCTCTGATGATAATTAATGGGAAATCCTCTGAGTGTGTAATGTTGCTTTTGTATACCCATTATTTCTTCATAAAACAATTTAACTATGAACAGAACTTAGCCAATGGCATACGCAAAAATATAAAACATTTTAACTCTTGCAGTGTGTTCCGCAAACAGTCCTGCATGACAGTGCAATATGCAAAATAGTTCTCGTGAACGAGCATGACTAGCAGAGGTGCCTCAGAATACTACATCCCATGTATAACCGCCTATACACGCTAATAAAAGATTGTTTGTCATTCTATGACCCTGCTCTATTTAAACATGGATCTTTTAGCATGCACACAATATTTCATCTATTGCTGCAATAAATATTAACTTTATTTGATATAAACCAGGGGTATTCAATTAAAGTTCCAAGAGGTCCGGTCTCTACATTTCCTTCCCAGAAAAGGTCCGGACAATAACTTACATGGTGTCAGTATACTGTAGCTATGAAATGACATAAGGAATGCTTAATCAATTTTATGGAATAGTTATTATAAATGTACAAGTTGGCAGCAATAGTACTTTGTAAAAGAAAAAAAAATCAAAGTCAAAACAGTCTCTTCAAAATTAGGCAAGGATTATGACATTTTTTATTTTTATTTTTTGTTGCTCAAAGTCTTTTTTATTGATATTTCAAAGTTTTACAAAATGTAACAAATGACAAATACAATTAGATGAGCATATTATGTCCCCACCCTTTCTCCCTGCTCCAGCAGAGCCCTATCCCCATTAAACTATTACTGTACCGTTATTAATCAAACACAATTACTTCAGGAATTACTTATATATACATATACACACATACATACATATGCACATACACACACCATATACAAATATAAACACAAGCATAGACAATGTGACCGAGATTACAAATAGGATTCAGAATAAATAAATAAATAAATAAATGTACCTACATGTAACATGGGGTCAGCAGTACTAGACTGTACTCTCAGCAACATCCATTTTTTCTAAATACATCAGAAATGGTTGCCATGTAGTATAACATTTTTGAACACATCCTCCTGTTGAATAGCGAATTTTCTCCATTGTCAAATGATGTGCAAGATCTCCAATCCATAACTTGAAGGTTGGGGGGAGTTTTTCTTTCCATTTAAGGAGTATAAGTCGCCTAGCTAGAAGAGACGCAAAAGCTATCATATTTTTTGCTTGGCGATTAAAGTACGTATCTTGTGGGACAACTCCAAATATTGCAGTAGTAACAGAAGGCTCTATAGGTGTCTCTAAAACATCTGAAAAACTTGAAATATTGATTGCCAGAGATTATTTAATTTTGGACAAGACCAAAACATATGCGAAAGTGTGGCTGGTGCTTGCCTGCATCGGTCACACATAGGATCGACACTAGGCGTTAACTTGACAAGTTTAATTTTAGACCAGTGAAGACGATGTAAAACCTTGAATTGGATAACTGTATGTCGTAAACAAATTGAAGAGGAATGTACCCTATCTAAAGCTTCCCTCCAAGTTCCATCCGAAAACTGCATCCCCAGCTCCTCCTCCCACTGATTCCTTAACTGGGTCAAGGGTTCCAAATTATGGGAATTTAATAGGGAGTAAACTGCCCCAATAGACCCCTTGGAACAAGGATTAAGCATCAAAACGGAGTCTAGAAGAGAGCTGGGTGGTTGAAATGGGAAATGAGTGCAGTGTGCTGATATAAAGCTTCGGAGTTGTATGAATCTGAAAAAGTGAGAGCGGGGGATATTAAACTTTAACATTAGCTGGTCAAAAGATAAGAAAGTATTATCCATAAATAGATCTCCTATTGTGCTGATCCCTCCTCTAACCCATGCATCAAAAGCTCCACCTGTAACTGATGGTGTAAATAAGTGATTTCTCACTATAGGAGCACAGACAGAAAGGACCTTGAGCGAAAAAAAAAACATCTGAATTGTGTCCAGATCTTAAAGGAATGCTTAACAACCGGGTTTGAGGTATACATAGATATAGGTTCAGGCAGAGGGAGTTTTGAACAGAGTAAGGCATTTAAGGAAATGGGGCCATAGGATAAGTTTTGTAATTGTAACCATTTGGGAGTGAGGTCATTGTATGGAGACTCCTTCCAGTATAACAAGGTCCTTAAATTAGCAGCCCAGTAATAAAATTGGGAATTAGGCAGAGATAATCCTCCATGTTGACGGTGCGGTTGTAACATCCCTTTACGTATACAAGGGTTTTTCTTATTCCAGATAAATCCAGCTATTAATTTGTCTATGGACATAGGAGGAGAGATTGCCTTCGTTCGAACAGTCACCAGTGGTGAGGAATAGAGCACCCTTATCCAGGAGACAAATTTTGAACCAAAAACCAAATTGTCTGAGAGTAAAAAGAAGATAATCCCACTCCACACGATCAAATACTTTTTCGGCATCGAGCGATATTAGTATTTCTGGGGTTTCAGGTGGAGTGGTATCATAAAGGATATTAAACAGGCATCGCACATTGAAGAAGGAGTGGCGATTTTTAATAAAGCCTGTCTGATCATCCGATACAATTGAGGGTAAAACAGCTTGCAAATGGCAGGTTAACATTTTAGAGAGAATTTTACTATCCACATTTAGGAGTGAGATAGGGCGATAGGAGCTACACTCTAGAGGATTTGTATCTGTTTTAGGGATAAGTGATATGACCGTCTGTCGCATGGTCGGAGGAAGAGAGCCATTAATAAATGATTCTTCATAGACAGACAGCAAAATAGGGGCAAGTTGCTTAGTAAATTTCTTAAAGAATTCACTTGGGAACCCATCAAGTCCCGGAGATTTTCCATTTTGCATCAAGTTGACTGCGTCTATAAGCTCCTCCGTAGAAAAGGGTTCCTCTAGACTAATTGCAGTTTCTTTGTTAATTGTGGGAATATCTAATTACCCAAAAAAGGAGTCAAACAAAGAATCATTCTAAAGGGATTCTGTAGTATACAACTTTGAGTAGAATTTGTAGAAACAATAATTAATTTCTGAATGTTCTATGTGCTTAGTGCCTATATCATCATTTATCTCAGCTATAATTCGATCAGCATTCTTTTGAGTTGGTGAGTGAGAATTTTCCCAGCTTTTTCACCAAATTCATATGTAAAACTCTGTGTTTTATTAATAAGGTTTTCAGTGTGTTTGGTTGATAGGAGGTTGAACTCGGTTTGAAGAACTAGTCGTTGTTTAAATAAATCATTAGATGGGGCAGTGGCAATTGATGTATCTAGCCGTAAAATATTGTTTATTAATTGTTCGAGCCTTGCATTGTGACACTTCCTGAGTCTTGCACTATACGATATAATTTGTCCCCTAAGATATGCCTTCATTGATTCCCACACTATTGAGGGGGGCATATCTGGGGTCTGGTTATGTTCGAGAAAGGAAGTAATTTCAGTTGAAATAAAATTAACGAAACTTTCATCAGGGAGTAATAGCGAATTAAGACACCAAGGACGATAATTGGTATGAGAGGTTGGTATATGTAGAGTCATCAATAATGGGGCATGATCTGAAATAACTATTGCCTGATACTCGCACTTGCTCATCAGTGGAAGAAGCTTCTTATCTAAAAAAAAGTAATCTAGGCGTGAGTATGTCCTGTGAACAGGAGAGAAAAAAGAATAACTTCTAGATGTAGGATTCCGTAAACGCCATGCATCTGATATCCCATTTGTATTAAGAAATGCCTGGATTGCAAGAGCTGATTTGGATGAGATAACAGTTTTAGGTGAGCTGCGGTCTAGGATCGGTGATAGTACACAGTTCATATCCCCACCAAGAATAAGACAATGTGTGTTCATATCTGGGAGCTGGGCAAAAAGGTTTGTGAAAATGAACTTTCATCCCAGTGTGGTGCATAAACATTAGCCAGGATAATTGGTGTGTTGTATAGCCTACCTATTACAATTATGTAACGCCCTGATGAGTCCGTTTCTAACATTGACATAACAAATGGGATATTCTTATTGATAAGGATTGCTGCCCCTCTGGACTTAGAGTGAAAATTGGAATGGTATACTTGGCCTACCCGTCCTCCCCTGATTCAGAAATGATCAAAAGTTTGCAGATGTGTTTCCTGAAGAAATGCTATCCCTACGTTAAGTGTTTTTAGATGCGAAAGAACCTTCTTACATTTAACAGGGTGATTTAGTGACTTAATATTCCAGCTCACAAAGGTTACATCGCAGCTGATTGAACCACTTAAAGAGCTTAAGTTAGCCATGGTCTTGTTTTAAGGGGAAAAAAATAACTAAAGTCGTGTTGAGATTTAACAGTTTTGAGTTTGCTATAGCACTGACAAAACCCCTTAGTGAAAAAATGTAAAAAAAAAAATAAAGAAATACAAAAATCACGTAAACCCGGTACAGTAAGTTCCCAACCCTCATCACCTATCAGAACAAGGTTACTCCCGAACCCCTCGCAACAGTGTCCACACATTTAAGTACTTGTAGGAGCATACACTAGCCCTCATAGACAGTGCCCCACTGTATATGGAATGTAACATTGTGAAAGGCACATTGATCAGATAGTTGGTATATCTGAAAAAAGTTCAATCCAAAGGCATATAGGCTTGCATACAAAAACTAAACCTCCCATCAAGAAAAAAAATAAATAAATCAAACGAAAACACCCCCAGATTAGTAGTAATTTACTGAGTACTTACTGAGAAGATATATGTCAAGAATAAACCATCAGTCTACTGTTCCCTTAATGTTAAATAATATTAAAATTAGTACATTTTTAAATGAAAAGAAAGGGAGAATATCTTCCTTCCTCTAACATGGTTAACTGCCTTATAAGCAGCGTACTTAATGTTAATACTATCCTGATGTGAAGGTCAAATAAAAAAATTAAAATAAAAAAAAATGGCAGAGGGGTGAAATATTCAGTTACATCATTATTATCATTTTTAGCATAAAGATGTCCTAAACCTAATAAAAAAAATAACAATAAAAAAATAGCCAAATAGCCTAATATATGCTCTCTATAATTATCTTGCTTCCTCTGATGTCAATAGGCAATGTTCATAGCAGAGGATAGCATTAACATAGCTATAGAGTAGTATAAGGTCATGGTCAGTCTTTTGCCGTTTCCTGAAGGATTTTGGTTTTTACATAAACCATGGCGTCTTCTGGGCTTTGAAACCGTCTCTCAGTACCATTGTGTGTGATATGGAATCGTGCTGGGTAGGAGAGGCCATAACGGATGTCATCTTGGCCTCGGAGTAGTCGCTTAACCTCACTGACCTGGCTTGTGCCACACTCGGGGGGTAATCCAGGAATATGGAAATGGTGGTTCCTTTAAACTGAAGAGGGCAAAACTCCCTGACACGACGTAGAACCTCCACACAGTCTTGATAGTAATGTACTTTCGCCATAATGACACATGGTCTACCATCTGGTTTCCTTGCTTGGAGACCCCTGTGTGATCTATCAATCATAACATCTTTGTCCATCTTCAAAACTTCTTTCAGTGTTTTGGAAACCGCTATTGGGTTACTTGAACCAGGGGTCTCTGGTACGTTTTATATCCGGATGTTGGAGCGCCTCATCCTTCCCTCCATGTCAAGGTTTTTCTCCCGTAGGCTAATTATCTCAGTCTCCAGTTTTTCCACCTTAGTTTGAAGCAAAGTCTTGTCATCTGAGCATGATGATAATCCGTGTTCCATATTGGATATGGTTGTTTTCATCATGTCCACCTCGGAGCGGATTGCTGCAGTGTTATTCACCAGTTCTGCTTTAACTGCATGCAATTCAGATTTAACCCCTTCGAATTCCTCAGTTAACACATTCTTAAGCTCCGACCGAAGCAGAGCCACGATATCCTTTTTCAGCGAAGCAAGAATTTCGACTTTCAAGTCCGCTGCCTCCATTTGTTTGTATAGCTTGGGGAAGGAGGGGTCACCATTACTCCTGGTAGGTGAAGCACTCTAGCTTGCGGCTTTAGGCCCAGTAGTAGCAGTTCATCCCGCAAATATGTACTTTCGCAAATTATTGGCCATTGGCGCTTAAATATCGAAACTAAATTTGAAAGAAACAAACTTAAAACAATAATTCGTAGCCTTTTGTGGGTATAAGGTGCCTAAATATTACTTTTAAACTGAATTTCAGCAGAGCACGTCGAAACCACAACCTACTCTATCGCCTGCTTGCTAGCGCCTCCCTCGGATTATGACATTTGATATGAATATTAAAAGATAAAATCAACTATTTGTTTTGAAGCTGAATGACAGCAGTCCAGTGTTTGTGTTTGAATATTTTTAGATACCAAAGGGGCATAGCAGGCCTTGTGACTAAAGAAAGATACATTATGGGGGTTCAGGTGTACCCCCCGAGAGAAAATGTGGAAAAATGTAAAAGTCTGAATGGACCATTTTATATTTTCCATAAAGTGAAAATCTACCAACAACAAACAATGTACATCACTTAAAGCTTAAAATACTGTTAGCTAAAGTTAAGAAGGCCTATAAATAGAATATAAATATCAAATAATGGAAACATTCTCATGAGAACTCCAATATACTACTAGTAATATAAAATTTCTGGTTGTTTTTCCTTGCCATCTATGCCAGTGATGATGACATCTTTGATTAATTTTCGCAAAAATAATCTTTAAAAATAGTTTGTGAAAGACTTTAAATATACTGATCATAATAAAAGCAATTTTAGACTTTAAACAATGTAATTGTTTAAAGGCGTTCTGGAAGCACATTGTCCTATCACAAACCTAGTTTAGCTGAATGGTCGGATTAATTTCAAAGTTCACTTTGCTTCATTCTTGTTTTCTGTAGTGTGTTTTAGTGAAAGATGCCAGTACCTATATTGCTGCTCACTGTATTTATCTGCTACTACCTACAGTCATTAAAATAACCACGTCTAGCAACGCGCGCGGAGCACGAAAGGGTGTAAATGAAGCGTGTTCTGTAAAAGAGAAAAATATTCGAGGATACAGCGCTGAAAGATCAGTGCTATCTATGCCTAACCCCTACACAGCTCCGTTGCTTTGTCGCACTGATCACTTGAAGTGCAGAAACGCAGAGATGGGTCAGCCAATGTTATGATGTCTCGCGGTCCGAATGGAACACAGCCGAGGTCCGGACCCTGACCGTGGTCCGCTAATTGGTGACTGCTGATATAAACCATAACCCTTTTTTAATTATTATTATTTGACATCCATGACTATTTATCAAAACAGACATATTTGTATTGTGCGACTGTTGAGCACAGAATCGATGTGCTACTTTTTTCACGCTTTTATTTTTTTATAATACTTTTTGCTTGTGCTTTAAGCAACACAATAATTGTGCAGTAACACTTATGTAATGAGTGATATATAAAGTTTAAAAAAAAATCAGGGACCCTCAGCTTGAAATCCAAACACAATTGGTCAAAAGAAACACATTACCTCATGTTTATGGTATTGGTGCCTTTTAAAAGAATAGTTCATCCAAAAATGAAAATTCTCTCATCATTTACTCACCTGCTCCGTTGGTGTGATCCGCAACTGCTGAATGTAGTAATCTTCAGTTCATTTAATGATTGTTCAGGAAGACTCACAAACAGTTGTCATTTTGAGTCATTCTAGCAAATTCTTCACTGAATCCACAGAGAGGTTAAACATGATCTGACTCTGACTTTAAAAAAAATTGCAAGTTATCATTACTTTCCTAAATGTCCAACTTGAAATGAACAGAGATAAGTATATGCACTTGAGGTACGTGAGACTTAGTTAAGTAACACAGAAACATAGTTAAGAGCTTAAACAAATGTTGTTGCAATTACAAGCAACGATCACCTGTTGCGTGTAACTGCTCTCATTAAATGCTGAATTAACACTGTTTTCTCATTTTTCCTTGAGAGAACCATCTTTGTCCTGTGTCCCCGCATACAGGGAAGTGGTAATCACGCCGACACCAAGATGAGCCATCGCACTCGCGATGGATTTGAAAGCATACATTGCGGCTGATGGCCAAAGATTTCGGGCCATAATGAATATAAATAATATGATAAATGTTTCTCAGAGGGCTGACGGCATATTCATATTCAAGTTATTCATGTTTAATTGTAGGTCAATTTAATATTTATACGACCTCAGCTGCAAGTTTAAAGTTAATCTATAACTGAGATTTAAATGTTAAATCGATGTTAAATCACTAAGCATGTTAAAATGAGCTGAATTAAGATGCACGGAATGTTTAACCATTATGTAATCCCTGCAACAATTTAATGACAGTCAGACAGCTGTTCATAATGGACTTCAAAAGATTATCTGATTTACAGGGGCTGTGGCAAAATAAAGTATGCTAGAATTTCTGTGGAATCAGACATTTAAATTTTTTTGTCTCGTGGGTCCCTCTCATGGACAAGCAGTAAAACAGCCTGTCCATCTCCATATTTCTAACTGCTTAAAAATGCAGTTGTAAAAATAACTATATTTTCTGTTATAGCACTTCTGTTATATGCCAAATTGATTACATTTTGCATGTTACCTCAAAATGTTCTTTTGTGCATGAATATTGAGTTTTGTTAAGTTTAAAAATTGTGCTCACAAGATATGGGTCAATTAGTCATAACAGGCCACTTGCAAAAACCTATCGGCTAATATCTTCTGAACGATATGACATATCAAAATTCTTTTGATAACTTTTTGTGAATCGGGCAAATCAAATCAAAACGGGTTTTTCAATCAAAATGGTAGGCAAGTTTTTTGTGGAAATTGAAATTCATGTAACCAAATTATTTGGAGGCACTGATGGATTCACAGAAATACCCCCAATGAACGAAACTGCATGTAACCCTTGTCTATGTGTACAAAGTTTTAAAAATGCGCTCACAAGATAAAAGCTAATTAGTCATTGTAAGCCACGCCTCAAAATATATTTGCTTATATCTTCGGAACGCTTCGACATATAAAAATTCATTTGATAACTTTTTGTCAGGAGGGTCTGTAGATCATGTATGCCAGTTCCGTGCGAATTGGGAAAACGGCCTAGGACGAGTTCGAAAAAGTGCAGAAATGGAAATTCAAGTGACCATATCATTGTGGGGCACTAGTGGATTCAGAGAAGCTACAAATTTGTATTGTAGCCTATACGGAGTTATGAGCAAAAATGCAAATTAGCTAATTAATACCACCACATTGTGGCCGATTGTCACTAAATTTGATATGTGGCTTAGAGTTGACACCCTGCTTGTGTATAGTAATTTCCGTAACCCTCTGCCATTCCCAGTACGAGTTATAAGGTGCTGAAATTTGCCGTTAGCAGCCATTTTTGTTAATTTGTCGACTCGATTATTTAAGAATATGTTAGCATTTGAACCGAAGTCGCTCAAATGGCTGTAAAGTTTTGACAGTTTTTTAGTTGAAGCACCCCCTAGGGGTGAAATTGTATGAAACTTTGCTGACATCTTCTAAACGTCATGTTGACTATGTGCACAGAGTTTGGTTACTTTTGGAGTAGATAATGATCAATTACTCAAATTGTGTTAAACTGAAGGAATCAAATTGTTAATATATTCTGAACGATTTCACATATCGAAATTATTTTGATAACTTTGGTCAGGGGGGGTCTGTAGATGATGTATACCAAATTATGTGCTGATTGGACAAACAGTCTAGGAGGAGTTAAAAAAAAGTAGGTTTTTCAAAGAATTCAAAATGGTGGAAAAAATTATTTTTATACTGAGATATAGAAGGGCAATAAATCAGAGGAAAAGGAATTTTGATTCTAGCCCTTACAGTTGCAGAGATATGAGCCAAAATGTAAAAGTGTTTATTATAGTGCCACCTAGGGTCAGATGGGTGTGTGTTTTTGCACCAGAGTAGTGGGGGGGATTTGGGAGCATCCTGCCAAGTTTGGTGTCTCCACGACTTAAGGTCTCTGACACCCAGACACAGGCTTAGTCTAAACCAGGGGTAAACATGGTGGCATGCGGAGGGGTAATCACTGGCATGCAGGCAATGGCGAGAGAGGAGTAGATTCTTTTATTTATATAAATTCCACACCTGTATTCCAATCTACATCTTGATGTAATCCTTCCTCATGATCACGCAGCATATTTTCATGAGCTGAACGGGAGGCTAAGCAAAAAGTTAAAATGTGACGAGACAGCAGTATGCCCAACAGACACGTGCAGCGCGTGCAAGCCATTTGTGCATCATCAGCCGGCAGTGCTTCACTTTCTGTTAATTGCGCAAGTAAACGCACCCACTTTGCTTCGGTCAGGCTGCGCGGATGACAACTTACATTCCGTGTTATTACACTTGATGTAATATGGAAAACACCACTATGAATCCTTGAGATTTCAACCCAGCATACAGGTACACCATCCTTAAACCATGGTCACGCTCAAAATTACATTAAAAGATTAAAACAGAAAACAGAAACCCACATCGTGGGGTTCCAAAATCTTTTCAATTCTATTCAAAATATAAATTAAACCTGGAAATAAAGTTTTAGGATTTTGCAGGTGCAATTCACCAAAAAGGGCTAAATAGCTGATCGGCTTGTGATGCGCGAATGGCTTGCACATGCAGCATGAATCTCATCACAGTTTAGGGGATCGGCACAGCCATTGACCAGCAAAATAAATTATGGTACTCCATGTGAAAAAGGTTGGAGACCCCTGGTCTAGACATAAACTGAGGGATTGTGTCTGAGTCCCGAACAATGCTGGGAAGTATATTCCATAGTTTAGGAGCCAAACAGGAAAAGGATCTACCTCCTTTTGTGAATTTTGATGTTCTAGGTACTATCAACAGGCTGTAATTTTGTAATCGTACTGAACATGATGGATTTTAGCACGATAGAAGGTTGCTTAAGTACTGTGGAGCTAGACTATTCAAAGCTTTGTAACTAATTACCAAACTTTTACATTGATATGAAACTTAACATGTAGCCAGTGTTGTGACGATAAAATTGGGCTGATATGATCATATTTCTTGGTTCTAGAAAACACTCTTGCTGCTGCATTTTTAACCAACTGGAGTTTATTTATTGAACCTGTGGGACATCCTCCCAGTAAAGCATTACAATTATCTAGTCTTGAGGTCATGAACACATGAGTTACCTTTTTGGCATCAGAAACAGAGAACATTTACATTACATTAATGCATTTGGCAGATGCTTTTATCCAAAGCGACTTAATGCATTTGTCAGACTCTTTTATCCAAAGCGACTTAAAGTGCATTCAAGGTATACATTTTATCAGTTTGAGTGTTCCCTGGGAATTGTACCCATAATATTGGCATTGCTAGTGCCATGCTCTACCAGTTGAGCATGGCACCCAAGTCTTTGGGCCTGGGTATTGATGTTGATTACCACCCCTGGAGTCGCAAGTTCGAATCCAGGGCATGTTGAGTGACTCCAGCCAGGTCTCCTGATCAACCAAATTGGCCTGGTTGCTAGGGAGGCTAGAGTTACATGGGGTAACCTCCTCATGGTCGCAATTAGGGGTTCTTGCTCTCAATGGGGTGTGTGGTAAGTTGTGTGTGGGTTGGTGAGAGTAGCATGAGCCTCCACATGCGGTGAGTCTCCGCGGTGTCATGCACAGCGAGCCACGTGATAAGATGCGCGGATTGACGGTCTCAGAAGCGGAGGCAACTGAGGCTTGTCCTCCGCCACCCGGATTGAGGTGAGTAACCGTGCCTCCATGAGGACCTACTAAGTAGTGGGAATTGGGCATTCCAAATTGGGAGAAAAGGGGATAATTTTTTTTTTAAAACACCCAAGTTCTTAACTGTAGAAGACGATGTAACAGTACATCCATCGAGAGACAAATTATATTCTAGCATCTTATGTTTAGAGGTTTTTGGTCCAATAATTAGTACCTCTGTATTGTCAGAATTGAGTAGAAGGAAATTTCTAGCCATCCAGTCTTTGATATCATTGATACACTCTGCTAACTTGGAAAATTGGAAAAGTTAAAAGCAAAGTATTGTCAGCATAACATTGAAATCTAATTCCATGGTTTCTGATAATGTCTCCCAGAGAAAGCATATTTAATAAGGGTGGGGTACCCTGCTCCTGGAGGACCACTGACCTGCAGAGATAGCTCCAACCCTAATCAAACAAACCTGAGCAAACTAATCAAGGTTTCCAGGATTACTTGAAAAAATTAAGGGCAGGTGTGTCTGATTAGGTTTGGAGCTAAACTCTGCAGGACAGTGCCCCTCCAGGAGCAGGGTTCCCCAACCCTGTGGCACTCCATACTTGATACTTGATCTGAAAACTCCTCGTTTATACAAATAAAGTGGTTGCAGTCAGAAAAATAGGACCTAAACCACGCTAATGCCTGTCTGCTAATGCCTGTCAACAAATGCCAACATAATTATCAAGCCTATCCAAGGCAATGTTGTGATCTGTGGTGTCGAAGGAGGCACTAAGATCTAAAAGCACTAGAAGAGAGATGCAGCCATGGTCAGATAATAAGTAGGGGTTCCAACAATATTTTGGCTGCCGATATAGTATATTATTGGCTGATAACCGGGAAAATCAAAATATTATTATTGCGCCGATAATGGAATTACCGGTGATATTTTTGCCTCAGAGACAGTGTGTGTGCACACAACTTTTCTGTGTGTGTGATAGACAAGCTCATGTTGCTCTGTGAGGATTATTTCAACAACTCTGCTCCTTGTTACATTGTTTTGGGGCTGGTTGTAGTCATGGTACATTTATATTGAAATATTTCTGACAGAGTGACTCGAGATAAAAACACTAGTTTGTGAGTGAAACGAATGTGGTTTTTGTAATTTACGAGTTGAGACTTTTGTAACGTTATGACTCTTGATCTATTCATGGCTATTTGATCTGTATGATGTTACCTATTCCCATTAGGATTGTTGTGTTCACATTTAGTAAGTTATACAGTGGAACTGTCACAAGTGGAACTGCGCTGTAACAAGCTGTCTGTGAATGAGACGCGCATAAGCACACATACATAACACATACAAACCACCACTGTACTTGCAGTCTGGCTGCAAGCATAAATAATACGCTATGTATATAGATATTAGGGTTTGTATTGTGTGTTTTGTTGTTTAATGTTCGTTACATGCAGTTTATAGCCTCATTTGGTTTAATGCATTAAACCATCTCTCTGTTAGTGAGTCATCAGGATTACCGTAAACACTCATATAAATGGGCACCATACAATTTAAGCAAATTGTCATTTATTTGTCATTCAAATCAGCAAACATCTGTAATATAGGCACATTTCTGGTTCATGTTACATCTGCCAATCCTTAAATAGCAGCAAATCCAAATTCCAAGCTTTTAAATGACACATATTTCTCAAATGAGAAGCTTGACATTTTCAGTATTTGTCACAGATCTGGAAGATTATTAGTGAAGCGATCTTTAGTGGTCAAAATAATAGTTCTACCTGATCGAAAATGTGTTGTTGATTGAGTGACCTTAGCTAAGCATAACATACACAATACGAGATAATGATCTGAGATGTCATTGCTCTTAGCAGAATTGCTATATTATCAACATCAACTCCAAAAAAAACCCAGAATTAAATCTAGCGTATGTTAATGGCAATCAGTTGGTCCTGTTACATTTTGTCTGACACACACAGAGTTGAGAATATCAATAAATGGTAATCCCAATGTATTATTTTCATTATCAATGTGAATGTTAAAATCACCAACAATTAAAGCTCAATCCACAGTAACTACTAGATCTGACTGAAAATCTGCAAAGTCTCTAAGAAAGTCTGTATAAGGCCCGGGGGGGTCTGTGTGTGTTTGTATATACGTGCACGTGTGCGTTAAAGTGGCAGTGAGTGTGGTTTGTGTGATATGATGACGGTTTGGTGGCCATCTGTTGTGTGACGGCCCCTCAGGACACACAGCCACAAAGGAGTGCTCCCATCCCACCAACACTGATTGAACGTGACAAATCCTCCTGTGATAGCGTGATAACAGCGCGTAGTTTTTTTGCCTTTATTATGATGAGCATCAGACCATGGTAAGGTCATCAAAAGTGTGCTTAGCATGTGTGTAACTGAACATTGTAGTCCTATATAGTTGATTCCATCATGTCTAAGAAAAGATGATTTATAAACCAGATCGTCTACTCATTAGTGGCGTTTACTTAGTCAAGCATCACTATTAATGTTGCCCCTAACCCTAAGTATTAACATTTGAAATGTAACTTATCCTGCACCGTTTGTGTTAGAGACATTAATGATATCTCAAATCATGCAGCTTGTTGTGGAGAAGTGTGATATTGAGATCAGACTTAGAATTTCCAGCCGACTGACAATAAAAATAATGCTGAAAAATCACCCAACACACCATAGAAACCATCTAGAACACCCTACCAATTACATGTCAAAAATACAATCTTTAGAAACTATATAGCAAGGCCCTGGCTACCAGCCACAACAAACTATTATCATGGCATTGAGTTTTGCATTTGCATAATAAATCTTTGCGTTTAAGTAAATAAAGGTGTGAATAGCTTGATTCTAGATTAAGTACAGCAATGGTTGCTATGTAGTATTGTCGCCATTAGTTTGGATTCTGAATCCTGATTCTGAAAATACTTCTTGCCGTTGATATTTTTCCAAAATAAATTTTCTATATTGATGATAGTACAACTTTGCGTTTTGGCAAAACATTTTGTGCTGTTACTTCTCAAAATCAAATCCCTTTATTGTCACTCAACCATATACACAAGTGCAACAGTGGGTGAAAGTCTTTGGTGCAGTTCTAAGCAACACAGCAGTATGACAATTACAATAAACATCTGATTTACACATAACACAATTTACACATCTTGTCACACAACACAATATACGATATACACCTAATAATATACAATATATACAGTATAAACAAAATAAGAAGACTGTATACCCCCTCCCCCATGTCATCAGTGGAAATAAATATGAAATGTTGTGTTGACCTTCAGCTGTCGGTTGATAGTCAGTTGCCAGTGTGTTATTAAGAGAAGTGTAAAATGTGAGTCCAGTCTGAGGCTAATAAAGTGCAGTGCTGATATATGTATCTGTCTTTCACTTGCTGTGGATAATTTCTTTATTTTCTTTGACTTGTTTTCAAGATGCTAATCTAATTAGGTTTAAGATGTCTGAAATTGATGTGCTTGAACAAACAAGGGCTTCAGATTTTTTTATTTTTTTATTTTTTCTGAAAACTGCTCAGTGCTCATTTGTCTGTCTTCAAATCTATAATTGTGTCACAGATGTGTAACTCTGAGCATGTGGTGCTGATCCTGGTTTAACTGTGACTCATCAGTATGAAACCCTTCTGCCCAGTCTTAGCTGTCTACAACCGCTTTAACCACCCAAATGTTCTGCATGTAACATGTTTGTAATGTTGCCTTTATCAGGATTAAGATTGCATGTAGCACCTCAACTTAGAAGAGCCAAATATGCACCATGAGAAATTTGCAGAAGAGGTTTTTCATACACTCTGGCTTTGGTTTAGTTTAGCCACAGACAAGATGTTGTTTGTATTTGGTGACAAGATTTTCTGGAATCAGTTGTTCCTGCCAGCCAGTGATGACACTAATCTGGTTCAAAATAATTTGTTTTTGTGTACAAATATAATCTTGTGTTTTGTGTTGAATCCTTTAATTCACTACTAAGAATGTGTTTCTGAACAATAGCAATACAGAATGTGATATTGTTTCATGATGTATATTTCACATGCCTGGCAATATAATATTGTTATTAAAATCATTGACATTAAAGTCATTCAGATCAATTAGGAAAGTTAAACTGGTGATACTGTAGGTCTCTTTTCTATTAGTAAAAGGCTTACCAATTAATAAGTCAAAAGAAATGTGTCTTCTGTGTCGGTCTTTCCCCAAATATTCACCGGTTTTGTTCTTCTCTCTGTAAATGAATATGATAGACTATCAAATTGTCCTTTGGTGACTGGAAAGCACACTTGCACCCAAAGACAGACTTCTGGATCTGGAACTGGTATTGGTCTGGGTCTGTGTCTGGATATTGTGGGGTCTGATATTGGTGTGGATATGGGACTAAGGGGATCTGATATTGGTCTGGGTCTGGGACTTGGGGAGTCTGGTACTGGTCTGGGTCTTAATCTTAATCAGAGTTAGTTAGATATTGGTCTGGTAGTATAGGGTCTGGTATTGGAATGAGTCTAGGTCTTTAGGGTCTGGTATTGGTCTGGACCTTAGACACTTCTCTTAGGTAAGGGAAACCATTAAGGGTTTCACTACAGTGAGCTATGTTTTACCGTAATAAAGTCCTACTGTTAGCATGGACACATTCGTCATGTCCCTACCACTGATCTATAATATAGACATTTGAGCAATTTTAACATAAAGAATACTGTAACTTTTGACTGTTTTTTATTTTCATTTTAGTGACTAAAAAAGTTTCTCAGTATCATTATTGATGTGTAAATTATTGTCCGACCTCTTCCGAAATAGTGCATAAATGGCATTGTCACATGGCACCTGTTACTTTACTCAGCGCTCTTCTGGATGCAACAATTACAGTCATTTGTGATTACTGCAGATTACTGCATAAACATTTTTAAAACTCATTTTCTGGAGGATACACAGGCAGATTTTCATTTGTTTCTCGGGTACAATCAAAATTAGTAGATTTGAACACTTTTTTGTGTGAATTAAAAAACGAGTTTATCATATGGAGCAATTAATAGAGGATTCTGCTTTTATGGCCGGTGAGTGTCCACTTCAGGAAGACACCTTTGATAGTGAGTAGTGAAGTGAATTTGAGGTGTTAGATGTGATATTAGATTGCCTTTCATCAAGTGATTCCCCACAGTAATCCTGCACTTGTTTACTATCGCTAAGATGGTCTAAAAAGCTCTACCTATCGCAAAAAATTTGCATTGGTATGCTGTACTCTTCAGCTGGTTCAATAAACTTCACCATTTCTCCTTTTTTAGAAACCTTGTAACTCTTAGCCAACACTTAAGTTGAAGTTTTACTACCCTTAAGGTTTACTTAGGAAAATGGCAGTTTTACATTTAAAGGGGCTTTATACAACACTTAAGGGAAGACTTAAGTAAAAAATATTTTTTTAAGGGAAATTGTGGGGAGATTATGATGTTTTACCTATAAAGACCCTTCAGTAAAACTTAAGGGTTGTTTTCTGCAACACCATTACATTTAAGGGAAACTTTAGGGCGATCTTAAGGGAAAATTTCACTTAAGGTGCTTTATGCGACCGGGCACTGGGTCTTAGTGAGGTTATGGTATTGGTCTGGGTCTTAGTGACACTATGGTCTGAGTCTTAGAGGGGCTGGTATTGTTCTGGGACTTGGAGGGTCTGGTATTGGTGTGGGTCTTAGGAGGTCTGGTATTGATCTGGATCTGGGTCTAAGGTGTCTGCTTTTGTTCTGGATCTGTGTCTTAAGGAGTCTTGTATTGGCCTGGGTCTGGGTCTTAGGGTTCTGGTATTGGCCTGGGTCTGGGTTTAGGGGGCCTTGTATTCGTCTGGGTTGGGTTTTAGGAGGTCAGGTATTGGTCTGGATCTTAGTGGGTCTGCAGTCTCTGTGTTAGAGTATCTGGTATTAGTCTGTTCCTATAGGGTCTGGTATTGGTCTGGGTCTGGGATTTAGGGGGTCTGGTTTGGAGCTGGGACTAAGGGGTCTGTTTGTTTCCATCCTCATTTTGTAGGTTGCTTTGGATAAAAGCAACTGCTAAATGAATAAAAGTAAATGTAAATGAATTACTAGTCCCAGATGTAAAATGTCTCAAACTATCTAGTTCACTCAGGTTCTTGTCCACAAATCGGCATCTGGTTAGAACTCTATTGAACCAGTGAGAGAGAGAGAGATTACTTTTGACATGCTCATTAACCTCTTAATCCCTCTCCTGCTGCGCTTACTGCTACGTTTGTCTTTAGGGTTAGGAGTTAAACAGCACTTGGCAACCTTCATAAAAAGAAGTGCTATGCTCGGTTTTTCTCATTAATCCAAACACATGCACAAATTACATTCACAATTCCCATTTCAAAATGCTGGGCCTCATTCATAAAACCTTCGTAAATATGTGAAAAAATTGGGAGTAATTTATGCATAAAATGGAGCTTCACGAAAACTTTCGTATAGATTCACAAACGCTTCGTACCCATCCCCCCCCACCCTCCCCTCCAGATTTGTTAGTAAAATGTGTTTATGTTAGTGAATTCCAAACATTCGTAAATAGAGTGCATGTACACGTTCATTCACATTTATCATAATGCATGCCTATGAAAATGCCATATTAGGAAGGCTTCAGACTCAATAGTAAATGATAATAGGAATAAAAAAAATATTATTATTTTTGATAGAGTGCATTTACATCATAAAATATTGATATAGCAAACACTCGCAAGTGAGGATCTTACAGTCAATGCATGCTTTTGCTGTCCTCAGAGGTTCTGGGAATTAAACAGTCCAAGAGGTCAATAAAAATGGTTTGACATGAAGCTTTAGTGTAAAAAATGTTCAGTTCATACAGACAGGAGGATGTCCACCACTATTAACCTTCTCTGGTTCAGCTGAACGCATGGCTAGCATCATTTGTGAAACGTCTCGAGTAAGTCAAGTCTGTAACTGTAGTGATATACTTTCCTTGTAACTGGAAGAATCTTCAAAGAAACTGATGAAATGCCTAAAGAAGGTCTTTGACCAAAACATTGTAAGCTATGATAGTGCATGGCTTTTTCTATTTTTTTTTCTTTTATATTGTGTACGCACCTGCTCGCGATGTGTTTATTTATAGTTTTAACAGCATTAACATTGACCACACATTATCAACTGAACACGATATATCAATGCCTATACAAAATTAGTGAAACCTAAATTATAGAGTTCATATCAAATGAAGAAACACAAAAATCAAACATAAGTCTTTCCACAAACTTTTCGCCCCATGCCAAGCATGCTGGAAAAACTATTATTATAGTTTACTATTATATATAATTTATGAAGCAGAGTTGGGAATAAACTATACTTTGAAGAAATAAATGCAAGCGCCAGAGAAAAGCTTTAAAATAAGTATATGGTTTAAAAAAAATTCCCCTAATTAATGTTTTTTTTAAGGTTAATTTCACTCATTGAATTATTAGTTGTTGTTTTTTTCGTTACTTATTTAATTTCACTTCTATCAAAATGTAGTCATGATAGTTTGTCTAAAAGAAAACAAAACATTTGGATGTCTTACACATGATTTACATGTGGTTGTGAGCAGGTGTAAATTTTGTTCATACCAACTAACGTTTTGAACATACAAAAACTTTTATGAGTGATTTACACAAAAAAAAAACGTTCTGCTCGTGTTTCATGATAGGGTCCAAAATTAACACCCACCAAGTGCCAAATGCACTTGGTGGGTGTGCACAAAATTCACCAGCCAAACATTTTCTATTTGGCTGGTGAATTTTGCGGTGTCATATGTCACTTTGGCAGGCGCTTTTTTTGTCAGTTTGTGTCAGCTTGTAAAATAATGTAACATGTTCCAGTTTTGTCATCAAGGGGGTTCTGTAAGTCTTCATTCAGTAAGGTTGCTGGTCTTTACAAGGAATGGCTCTCATTAGCTAATCCCACTGCTCATCAAAAGTCTCAGTTAGCAGTAGGGATACCACGCTCATGTACTTGTATGTGTGGAGCCAATGTTGTGTTGAAGCCAGCTGCTCTTACAAGCTACTTGGCTCACACTCACGCTTTCTGTTTGTACCAGATTACCACAAGCAGAGCGCTAATTCACTTCATACAGACTACATATTTAATTAATTAAATAAGCAATATCTCACACCTGTGATGCTCTGTTATGCAGCACTTTATTTGACAAAAATAACTCAAATGGTGTATTTTGGATTGTGCTGTGAGGTTCTGAATAACACCACCTCATTTGTTAAAAATAACACAGTATTTTGTTGAAAATTAATTGTTCTATTTTCATGTGATTAAAGTTTTAATTAAATTAACTTATTTAGACACAATTTTGATGATAACATTGAAATAAACTGTTGGATTTCAGAAAAAATAATACAAAAAAACAGGTATTAGTATCGGTGAGTACTGAAAAGGAAGTATTGGAACTCGTTCTAAAAACAATGGTATGAGGACATCCTTGTTAGCAGTAAATCTATGAGCCGGCTCTTTTTAGTGAATCAAAAAGACTTATGAATCTGTTGGAGCTGACTGAATTAATTTACTCACTCCAAATAAACGTTATGTGTTATGTGTGTACTTAAGGCTCATGAGTTACTTACTGGTCATTCATATGTCAACATGTAGTTTAAAATACAAATTTAGTTTTGTTGTAATAAGTGAAAAGTCTGAAAAAGAATTCTAAATGGACTATCTGGCAATTAAATATTTCATAAATAATAAAACAATACAATTCTTTAAAAAAGCAGTTCACTTTTAAACATGCTTACAGTATTGCTTATTTGTCTCTCATGTCTGTAAAATCCACTTGTAAATTTCAATAAAAAAAATAAATAAATAAAATTATAAAAAAGGCCGGTAAGAAATCTAACTGGCTGGTAAATGTTTTCATTCAGACCTTGTTCATGAATGAGGCCCACTATGTGTAAAAACAAAACAAAATATTGGTTGACGTGCAGAAAGCAACAAAAAAGTATGTGTGTGACACACATAGGATAAAGGCACAGAATATCCTGTACATATCTCAATAGGGGATTAACTGTGTGGATGAAACTGCCCCTCATCAGTTAGTTGCTTAAGTAAATGGATCTGCGCAGTTCAGTTTGGTTGCACAATTTGATCACACTCAATAAGAGCACAAAACAGAGAACAGAACTTACTAAACATATCTGAAGAGTTTGTAGTCTATGAATTGATGCATTTCTATGCCCAGCCTTTGAACAGAGTACTAGGAAATCAAACAGAAACATAGAGGAGGCTACAGGCAGCCACCGTGTGATAACCTGACTGCAAACGACACGCGATAAAAGGGATAGAGTTTTTGTCCTAACCAGCAGTGATAAGCGACGGTACATTCTATCGATTGCTTGTTTTCTATTTTCGGCATCGTGTGGGTAACTCCGTCCACTGTGAACTGGCATCGGTCCAAAAACTCTCAAAAAAATAAGGCTGGGCATAGAAATGAATCAGTTCTTTGACTTCAAACTCTTCAGACATATTTAGTAAGTTCTGTTCTCTGTTTTGTGTACAGCTGTGTTGTGTTCTGTTGTCACTATCGCTGTAGCGGACCTGTTTTTAGATAAACAAAACAAGTTTTCGCTTGAACACCCCAGTGTTGTGAGGGGGTTGCGTGAACTGTTGCTCTCGTACCCTATCATGAATGCGCACAGAAGATCAACGGTCAATTTTCACTAAATAATAATAATTATGTTTTGGTTTATTTCTCAACCAACTGACTTCTGAATTATACTTTTGTGTTCTTTTGAAGCTTAAAGAGGTAGTCACCATAAACTGCCATTGTATGACTTCACTGAGCACAATATTTTTTCACAATTTCTCCCTTTGTGTTAAGAAAAAGAAAGTCATCTAGGCTTATAACAACACAGGGGTGAGTAAACAATGACTGAATTTTCATTTTTGGTTGAAATATCCCTTTAAGTTTGGATGTATTTTGGTATGCATTTCTTCATTGTGTTGGTGATGTCTCAGTCTCTTTTGGGAAATTCTGTCTTTTAACAGTTAAACATCTGGTGGTTGTGTACAACATGATCACACTGAATTCGGCATGTTGTTTCCGAGAGTTCCAGTGCCCTAGGATTGGCCCCATTGGCCTCACTGACAAGTGGCATCTCCTATTAGACATTTTTGCATGTTTATCTTCCCTTGACCGGAATTGTGTTGCGTCAGCAGCGTGGGATCAGGTTGGGATCCCACGTTGAAACTAGGAAGTATTCAAATTTTTCCATCTAACAGTAAACACCTAACTGATAGAATAATGAATGAATAATTTTGACCAAATTGGACAGCAGTTAACAATATGTTTGACCTGTTTGTGTATAGTCTTGCCTTAGTGGTCACATATACACTCACTAAGCACTTTATTAGGAACACTATGATCCTAATAATGTGCCCGACGTGGTCTTCTGCTGTTGTAGCGCATCCGCCTCAAGGTTCGACATGTTGTGCATTCTGAGAAGCTATTCTGCTCACTACAATTGTACATAGTGGTTATCTGAGTTACTGTAGCCTTTCTGTAAGCTCGAACCAGTCTGGCCATTCTCCATTGACCTCTCTCATCAACAAGGCCTTTCCGTCTGCAGAACTGCCGCTCACTGGATGTTTTTGTTTTGTTTTGAAACTCCTGACCCGTATCTGCATGATTTTATGCAATCCACTGCTGCTGTACAGGTGTTCCTAATAAAGTGCTCAGTGAGTGTATATACAGTGTGTATATATATATATATATATATATATATATATATATATATATATATATATATATATATATATACAGTTGAAGTCAGAAGTTTACATACACCTTAGCCAAATACTTTTAAACTCAGTTTTTCAAAATTCCTGCCATTTAATCGTAGAAACAATTCCCTGTCCCTGTCAGTTAGGATCACTACTTTATTTTAAGAATGTGAAATATCTGAATAATAGTAGAGAGAATGATTTCTTTCAGCTTTTATTTCTTTCATCACATTCCCAGTGGGTCAGAAGTTTACATACACTTTGTTAGTATTTTGTAGCATTGCCTTTAAATTGTTTAACTTGGGTCAAACGTTTTGGGTAGCCTTCCACAAGCTTCTCACAATAAGTTACTGGAATTTTGGCCCATTTGTCCAGACAGAACTGGTGTAACTGAGTCAGGTTTGTAGGCCTCCTTCCTCACACATGCTTTTTCAGTTCTGCCCACAAATTTTGTATCGGATTGAGGTCAGGGCTTAGTGATGGCCACTCCAATACCTTGACTTTTCTGTCCTTAAGCCATTTTGCCACAACTTTGGAGGTATGCTTGGGGTCATTGTCCATTTGGAAGACCCATTTGCGACCAAGCTTTAACTTCCTGGCTGATGTCTTGAGATGTTGCTTCAATATATCCACATAATTTTCCTTCCTCATGATGCCATCTGTTTTGTGAAATGCACCAGTCACTCCTGCAGCAAAGCACCCCCACAACATGCTGCTGCCACCCCCATGCTTCACGGTTGGGATGGGGTTCTTCGGCTTGCAAGCCTCACCGTTTTTCCTCCAAACATAATGATGGTCATTATGGCCAAACAATTATATTTTTGTTTCATTAGACTAGTGGACATTTCTCCAAAAGGTAAGATCTTTGTCCCCATGTGCACTTGCAAACTTTGTCTGACTTTTTTATGGCCGTTTTTGAGCAGTGACTTCTTCCTTGCTGAGCAGCCTTTCAGGTTATGTTGATATATGACTCGTTTTACTGTGGATATAGATACTTGTTACTACCTAGTACTATAGATACTACCTGTTTCCTCCAGCATCTTCACAAGGTCCTTTGCTGTTGTTATGGGATTGATTTGCACTTTTCACACCAAACTACGCTCATCTCTAGGAGACAGAATGTGTCTCCTTCCTGAGCAGTATGATGGCTGCATGGTCTTATGGTGTTTATACTTGCGTACAATGTTTGTACATATAAACTTGGTATCTTCAGGCATTTGGAAATTGCTCCCCTGGATGAACCAGACATGTGGAGGTCCACAATTGACTGACTTCTTTTGATTTTCCCGTGATGTCAAGCAAAGAGGCACTGAGTTTAAAGGTAGGCCTTAAAATACATCCACAGGTACACCTCCAATTCAGTACACCTCCTATAGGAAGCTAATTGACTAATTGTCTAAAGGCTTGACATAATTTTCTGGAATTTTCCAAGCTGCTTAAAGGCACAGTTAAATTTCTGACCCACTGGAATTGTGATATAGTCAATTAAAAGTGAAACAATCTGTCTATAAACAATTGTTGGAAAAATTACTTGTGTCATACACATAGTATATGTCCTAAACGACTTGCCAAAACTATAGTTTGCTAATATTAAATCTGTGGAGTGGTTAAAACTTTTTTTTTTTTTTTCTCCCCAAAATGGAATGCCCAATTCCCAATGCACTCTAAGTCCTCATGGTGGCGTAGTGACTTGCCTCAATCCGGGTGGTGGAGGACAAATCTCAGTTGCCTTCACGTCTGAGACGTCAATCTGCACATCTTATCACGTGGCTTGTTGAGCGCGTTACCACGGAGACATAGGCCGTGGAGGCTTCACGCTATTCTCTGCGGCATCCATGCACAACTCACCACGTGCCCCACCGAGAGCGAGAACCACATTATAGCAACCACGAGGAGGTTACTCCATGTGACTCTACCCTCCCTAGCAACCGGGCCGATTTGGTTGCTTAGGAGACCTGGCTGGAGTCATTCAGTACGCCCTGGATTCGAATTCGTGACTCCAGGGGTGATAGTCAGTGTCTTTACTCGCTGAGCTACCCAGGCCCCTAAAAAATGTGTTTCATAACGATCATATTTTTTTTTTCATGACAAACAATGACTTCAACTGTGTATATATATATATATATATATATATATATATATATAATTATTATTATTATTTAGTTTTTTACTTACAAAAGAGTTGCCTTGGTTTTGGACAATCAGTCTGGTTCTAAAAATATGAATATGGTACTATTTTCATTTTACTTCAATACTGAATAAAAATATTCTGCCAAAATCATAAAATAACACATGTCCTCATTTAGCATGGATTATGATATTAAGATGATTAGTTAATTGATCAGTTCGCTTGTGTTTCTTTGAAGAGTGGCTAAATTCTGTCTAGATCAGTAACTGTATTGATCAGTTATGTCTAGATCACTAATTGTATTGATCAAAGCCTGTTGCCACAACTGGTCAGTGACAGCTTGTTAAGCGGGCTCCATTCTCTTGTAAATTACATTTAGAGAGTCAATATTACGAGTTTCTCACCGCAGGGTGTGCAACAAGGCTATGTTGTTGTGAGTCATTGGTGAGGTTGGGGCGTCTTCTAGGGATGACACAGTATTTTGTTACCGTTTCCCTCAGGTCACCCTGGGCGGTGTGGTTAAGGTGGCCTCAGCGAATCTCTCTGTTCAGGTAATGCTGGGGACATCTGGCTCAGCAAGCCATGTCAACCCAGGCCCTATCCCCTACACTGTGAGGGCCACCATCCGAAAGCTGAACATGACCAGCTTTGAACCCCGGGACCTGAAGTGATCGATCCGGGAGGGAATAAATTGATGCAAAAGCTCACTTGTAGATGCATAATCACTCCGAGCTTCCAAACTGAGCACATAGCGCCTACATAACACAAAGATTTATGTATGAAGTTAGATACTGTGGCAGTGGAGATATGGAGGTGTTTTTGAAAACATAATGGTTAGTTATTGATCGCGTGGTACCTTTTGGACCTCCAGCGGTCTAAGATGGATCAGTCAAGGATGGATGTATGGAGTGGAAGGCTATGAAGAGGAATTCATTGACTCTCAAGAAGACAGATACCCAAAATCATGGTGGCTTCTCTTGGGATTGTTGGATTGTTTGCCTCTTGAAAAGTTTTTTAGTGAGTCAGGTAAGTTCCAGAATAATTATACTTTTTTCTCTACAATAATCTTAAAATTGCAACATTTAGCGTGCTGTATGCAGAATAACTGTGTGTTCGTTTGAACCTGTTCCGAAGTATACATTTCCATTTGTTCGGTTAGGATATTGTGGCGATGTCTGGAACTCATTAATATGAATTAGTTAATTAATGAACATTTAATTACCAGGAAATAGAAATCCTCTACAATGGGATAATGATCGTATGTAATTAGGTGGAAATGCCCAAAGTGGCAAAGCACTTTCAAAGGGCTCTGGCTCTAATCCAGAACACCAGATCTTTAGTAGAATTTACCTGTCAGGATCTAGGGCACTAAATATTCATACCTGCCAAATTAGTCTGAATAAATTGATTAAACAATTAATTAAATCATTAAGCATTTCAAGACACTGAAAAGTCAAATTAGATACATTTTATTTGATATCACGTATCAGATATGGAAAATTTGTCTTCTAAATGTGGATATCCTAAACCCCCTTGTTTGACTCTAATTAATTTTTGGAGTTCTTCTTTGTGTTATTGTTGTTTTAAGCACCCAGTAGAGCCAGATTGTTCCGATGTTATGTGTCTGAATGTTGTTTTGTCAGTTAAAGTTCTTTATGAAATCTCCTCTAAAGATTAAGCTTATTTTGAGGCTGTCACCTCATGAAAAAGTTAAACTGGTATCAGGCTGTTTTGTGGAGGAGCTTTGCCTCAAGAGCCCTGGCTCAAAACAGCTGTTACCTGCTCATCGCTTCAGCTGTCTTATCTCACAGCGTCACAACCCAGTTTCAGACATTTCCTGCTTAACTCAGAGTTCATTTGTAGAGGCTGACCGATAGTGATAGTTTTTCAAAATGATTCATAGAATGTAAAAAAAAATTAAAATGTATATATATATATATATATATATATTATTCTGTCTTTATTATGGAGGGCAAAGAGAAAGAGTCCAAAATGAATAAAATCCCAGGTGCAGTTTTTTGTTCAACCAAAATCCTAATAATAACCAGAAAAAAGATTTGGTTCATAACACTGGACTTTTGAGTATAAACAAGCCCAAAACTTCACTGGGGACTCTTATCTTGAAATGACCAAATGATGAAAAGCTATCAGCAAATATCGACCGATTTTTGCAGATAACCGATAGTTCCAAAAAGTAACTTTCGTCACCGATTAATCAGTAAAACCGATATATCAGTCTACCTCTATACATTTGATTTAGTATCTTGTTTATTTCTCACACTTTGGTAGTTAAATCAATATTATGTGTACTAACACTAGTGTCTATAAGTGACTGAAGCCAGGTGAGTAAGAAAAAGCACTTTTTACCTTTATATTAATTTTATTCATAAAAGGCATCAATATCAGTTTATTTAAGGATGTTTTTTTAATAATACGCAATAAAGAATGCCAAAGTTAATCAAAAGTTGACATGCTGTGTGACATGCTATTCTCTGAAACTATTTTTGTGGTTCCCACGGTCATGGAAAACCAGGAAATGTCAGGAAATTTTAAAATGGTGTTTTCCAGGCTTGGAAAGTCATGGAATTTAATAAAATCTTAAGGGTCATGGAATTTCTTTAGTGAATATACATTTTTGTCAAGTTACATTGTGCTTTAAAATATTTCATCCCCTAAATATTGCTCTTGATTAGAGCTTCGGTGAAGTAGAACTTGCCATAGCGTTGTCCGATTTGTCAGTACTTTGCAGTTATTTGGACAAAATGGTTCACAAAACTGCCTGATTCATTAGTGAATCAGTTTTAATCAAAATAATTTTTGAAAATTGGTTTAAAAAAAGTCATGGAATTTCATTGGTTGAAAAAAGTGGGAACCCAGTATTTTAAACAGCGTTTTGCTGTTGATAACTATAAAATGCTGTTAGTCATTTTACATGCTGCTTTTATGAGCTCATATTAATGGAGAGACTACATAGAATATTTGTACTTTAAAAAAAATTCATGTGTCACACCGAGGGACCAGATAAAATGAACTAGTGAAAGCCAAACGGCGATTAAAAACTTAAGTGAAATGGTGACCAGCACCTAAAATATACACTTTCTCTCATACAGTATACAATTTAACCTGAAATCCTGACTCTAAAAAAAGGCAAGTAAATGCTAAGTGCGTACATACATAGATCGTACTATTTCCAGTAATAAAACGCTTCAAATGCTTGTTTTTAAGTTAAAATGTAAACTACCATTGCACTGAAAATTTAAAAGACATGCCAGTCACCAAAACTACATTTATGTTTACCTCATCTGATGCTAGTTGTTTTGGACTCAACATAGCACAACGTTTGCACTTAAATGCTGCATCTCTCATCAAAAGAAATGATTTATTTTGTGGCAATTAATTATTACAGAACAGGCCTATTTATTTTGCACCAACTTTCTTCATTATATGATCTTTGGACTATGAAGACCATGAAGTTGGACTATGAAGCTATGCCTCAGTAGGTGCTGCCAATGCCTGAAGCAGCTACAAGTGTCACCAGCTGCACTATACTATCAGGATTAAACCAAATAACACAATCAATATGACTGATCACAGCTTAACATCACATGAAGTGCCTCGTATGTGAAATCAATACTCTTGGGCTTTTGGGATTGTGATTTTAATATAATCGTCTTAGCCAAGATTTGGTCTAATGGTGATATTATACTGAAAATGTCACAGTATCATGGCATATTACAAATAAAGTGTATTAATATGTAGATCTGTCGGTTTGGTTGCATTCGGATTTGTTGAGGTGCATCGTGTCAGTCTTGCGTCCAAGGATGTGTTGCCCTAGTCTGTTCAACCTCTTGGATTTGTCCGGTGTCAGATTAGAGAGCGTGCTCAGAGATCTTCCACCCAATTTGGCAGGGCGAGGGGCAGGTGGGGTGGGTGTCTTCTCCATATATAAGACCCGGTGTCCTCTGGACGCTTTTCACGCAGTTTGCTTCATGACATGTGTCTTCTAATGATATGTCACTCAGATGTCTCATTTTGTACCTCGGCATATTTTTTAACTTCAGCTTGAGCTGATTTTTACACGTTTGATTTGCGTGCTTGTGCCTTTGAAGCTTTTCGTAATGAATTACTGCATGCCAGACATGTACGACACGGCCCACGGTGTAAACGGGGGATACACGGTCCCGCCTGGAGGCGAGTACTGCATGTACGGTGGCGAGGGACCTTGTTTTGCTCAGTGTGAGCCGCAACCGTTACACCACCACCCTCCCAGCATGGAGCAGGCCTGGCCACCCAACCAGCCGTATGGGTGCCCGTTCACAGGTGGTAACCCCATGTTCAAGAACGAGTTATGCAGTATGGAGGTCCCTCTCAGTCACTACCACCAACCCGAATACTACTGTGACGACCGGCCAGACTTTTCTCAGATGCAGTGGATGCAGGGCCTGCACAAGAAAGGTATCGAGAGCTGTGTAAGAAAGCGCAGGGGTGCTGTTGAGTAGCAAAGTCAATGGGGTTTGTTAGATTTGGACTGGGGCGAAGACTTAGATTTGTCCATCAATGAGTGATGTAAAAGTGGGACTTTTTTGTTTTGTTTTGATATTTGAAGGATATTATTGAACAGTTTTCTTGAGCTGTTTACTTTTTTGCTGTTGGTGTGGTTTTTTATCTGGCTGATCAGTTGCCAGTGTTACATTATCTAGTATATCTCAGTCTAATGTAATCATGTCCTTTAAGGTGTTTAAACTCAGATGCGGTCAGTTGAGATGTAATTAAGTAGTGTTTAGTCACTGTCAGGGCCTTGGATATTTTATGACTATGACAGGGTTCCCACTGTCATGGAAAACCTGGGAATATCAGGGAATTTTTAACATGTATTTTCAAGGCCTGGAAAAGTCATAGAAATGAATGACATCTCAAAAGTAATGGAAATTTCTATACTGCATATATTGTTTCTAGTTTTTCACTGGCCTAATATATTAGTTAGATATTGCTCTTTTGTAGAGTAAAACGTTGCTCGCAAGCCATATTGATTTGTCAATATGTATTTGACAATATATTAGTTGTAACAGTCCACAAATCATTCGAAATGATTATCTTACATATCGTTCTGAATCAAAATGATTTTCAAAAATTGCCTGAAAGGTCATGGAAAAATCATGGAAGTGTATTGGTCAAAAATGGTAGGTACCCTGCTATAAGAGTAGTGTTTCATTGTCTAAAGTAAAAGGATTGATGAGATGTACATTTGGACACTTTTAGAAACTGAATTTTTTTTTTAAATTTATTTATTTTTATTTGGTGTTAAATTCTACCAATACATTATCTTGACTGGTTATATGATGGATGATATTATATTTGTGGTATTGATTTGTAAGGACACAGACAGAGGAACAGAAGGTTGGAGCTCATGGGGTGAATGTCCTGCCTCTGACCTCCTCAACACTTATTGATCACATATTGATTCCTGGGCATCTGCAAGCTGCCTTACAAGCACTTTATTTGTTTAGTTTGCTTTTTATCCAGTACATTGTCATTTCAATTTGTATTATGTTAATATAATGGCATCTAGATACAATTGTTAAGTTTTATTTTCTCTCATACCTCTTAGTTTCTCATTTTCTTGAAATTAACTCAGCACAAAGACATTCCTCATCAGAAGCTATTAGTAATTTTTTATTATAAAAAAGTAAATATTACTATAAAAAATCATATACAATATTAAATAATAATAGTATTGGATAAGAAAAAGATTTTTAATATTTATAAATAAATATATAATAAAAATTGATTGTTTTTAAGTTTATTATATATATTTATATATATATTATGAATTAAGAATATACAATTTGATGATAACAATGTACATGACAGTGAGACCTGAGACATGACAGGATGTCCCACCTCATAAAGACAACGTCTATTTATTGTGCACATTTATTTATTGTGTATTTGTCACTTGTTTAATTTATTAAGCTACCAGTTTTTTTTCATGTTTACAATTATTGGAAAATGTTCTGTATTTGGAGTTTACAGTGTGATCTTTTACACGTAAAACAGTTTTATCTTTGTTTTTATACTGAAGTTTGTTTGTTTTAATTTAATGGGTGTATTAACTGTTTTTAGGGTACATACCAAGTTACCTGGACAAGGATGAGCTGTGTGTTGTGTGTGGGGACAAAGCAACTGGTTATCATTACCGCTGCATTACCTGCGAGGGCTGCAAAGTGAGTTTTTAAAAAAAAACTTGCATAGAGTTTAAACTGTTTAATGACTTATTTTAGTTCAGCCTCTGTGTGAATTACTTTAAGAAAAAAGCATGAATAACTAATTCTGCGTACTGCATGTATTGCAGTCTATTTAAACTTCTTTATTATGTTTATTTCTCAGAATGCTCTTGCACTGATAGTGTTGGTGAGTAACTAAACATTTGTTTCTGAAGGGTTTTTTCCGGCGCACAATCCAGAAGAACTTAAACCCGACATACGCGTGTAAGTACGAGGGGAAGTGTGTCATTGACAAAGTCACCCGAAACCAGTGCCAGGAATGTCGCTTTAAGAAATGCATCGCTGTCGGCATGGCAACAGACTGTGAGTGTCCTAAAGTTAAACTCACTTGAATGGTTTTCTCAGTGACATCCTGATGTCTTGTTAAGGAGTGATTCTATAACTGTTCTATAAATGTTCTGTCAGAATGTTAATATGTCTGTTTACGTTTCGATGTCAGGAGCAGTGTTGGGTGTAGTCTGATTACAAAGTAATTAGTTACTATAATCTAATCACTTTAGGGTCAAAAAGTAGTGTAAACATTACATTTTAAATTCTTGTAATCAGATTGCAGTTACTGACTTTCAATTAAGGTAACTACTTTTAAGTTGGATTACACATTTCTAAAACAACATTATGTATATGTTTTAATTACAAGAGAGATCTTGTCTACACTTACAATTTTTTTTCTTGTTTTCCATTGGAAATATCTAAACATCCTAAAAACAAAATACATTTAGTTGGGTAGCAAAATGACATAAAATATTAAAGGGATAGTTCACCCAAAAATGAAAATTATTTTAGCATTTACTCACCCTCGTGCTATCCCAGATGCTATGACTTTCTTTCTTCTGCTGAACACAAACAAAGATGTTTAGAAGAATATCTCAGCTCTGTTGGTCCATTTAATGCAAGTGAACGGTGGCCAGAACTTTAAAAAGGACATAAAGGCAGCATAAAAAAAATCCATATGACTCCAATGGTTTAATCTATATTTTCAGAAGCAATATGATAAGTGTGGGTGAGAAACAGATCAATATTTAAGTCTCTTTTTTTTTTTTTACCATAAATTCTCCTCTCTGCCCAGTAGGTGGTGATATACACGAAGAATGCGAATAGCCAAAAACAAAAGAAGAAAGTGAAAGTGGAGATTTATACAAGAAAAGACTTAAATATTGATCTGTTTATCACCCACACCTATCACATTGCTTCAGAAGACATGGATTAAACCACTGGAGTCATATGATTACTTTTGATGCTGCCTTTATGTCCTTTTTAGAGCTTCAAAGTTCTGGACACCGTTCACTTGCATTTAATGGACCAACACAGATGAGATATTCTTCTAAAAATCTTTGATTGTGTTCAGCAGAAGAAAGAAAGTCATACATATCTGGGATGGCATGAGGGTGAGTAAATGAAAAATTTTTGGTTGAAAATGGGTCTTTAAGTCTTTTTTTCAGAGAAATCTAATTTGAGGTTAATGCTTAAAACACGAAAAAACAGTACCACTTTACAATAAGGTTGTATTTGTTAGCATGAGTTAATTACATTTTTTAACATGAACTAGCAATGAGCAATACTTTTACTGCACTTATTAATCTTGGTTAATGTTCATTTTAACATTTACTAATACATTTTTAGAAATAAAAGTTGTATATGTTAACATTAGTTTATGCATTATGAACTAACATGAACAAACATTGAACAAGATTAATAAGTGAGTTAAAATATATTGTTCATAGTTAGTTCATGATGCCTAACCCTTACCCTTACTAAATTCTGTTATATTTCTCTGAAAGCAAGACTCATTGTTATGTCAAACAACAACAACAACAACAACAACAACAAAAACAAGATAAAAATACTAAGACAATCATTTTTTTTGCAGTGTGCATTTCTGTCTAGCTCAGTTGTCTGTCTGTATTTGTGAAATGCTGCTATTTCTGCAGTGGTGTTGGATGACAGCAAGCGTCTGGCCAAGCGGAAGCTGATCGAGGAGAACCGTGAGCGACGGAAGCGCGAGGAACTGCAGAAGACAGTGTGGGATCGGCCGGAGCCCACACAGGAGGAGTGGGAGCTGATCCGCGTTGTCACAGAGGCACACATGGCCACGAATGCCCAGGGCAACCACTGGAAACAGAAGCGCAAATTCTTGGTGAGGGATCTCTTCCCTGATGACGTCATGGCAGCGATGGTTCTCGTGTTTTAGGATGTGTCTTTATTTTGGGAGGGATTCTGTTCGTTTGTTTCTCTTTTTACCCTACCACAATCCCAGATTCCCTTTCCCCTGTTCCACACAATTCCCAAGCCCTTTCCCAACGTTGTTCCCAATGTTAATATGTCCATGTTTTTGTATCTCCTTGTAGAGTGGGGAGTGTTAGATGGACGCTGGAGAATCTCTACCACAAAGGCAGCAGCACTAACTTTAACGGAACACCTTTGTCCTTCTTTTCTCAAGCTCTTTTTCCTAAACCCAAAAACATGTGTTTTTCTTTTTCTTCTTCTGATCTTCTTTCTCTAACCAAGTTTTTAATTGTTGCAAAATTGTTGTTTCTCTTGAATCTAACTGTCCTCTACAGATTCAAGTCCATCTGAGGACTCTTTAACACTGCTGTGGGTTTCCATGTAAAGTTTGGTAGTGTTTTTAAAAAGTTTTCCCTTCATTACGTCGTCATTATAACTGCACAATATAGGGAATATTCACAAAATGAAGGTTACGGAGCCCCTTGGAGGACGGGGGGGGGGGGGGGGGGATTTATTTTTCAAAACAGTTTTGTGTTCTCTCACAAAAGCATTCCCTCGCAGTAGTTTGCGTTAATAGTTTTTGTGATTTTTATTACCATTTTGGTTTTCCTGTATTATGACTATGATTTTATCACGAACGTCATGGTTAAAATATGGTTACTGTAGTAAAACCATGTTTTCGTAAGGGGTGACGCAAAGCTAATTGTGTGGGAATGCAAAACTATTTCCGGTCCCACTTTATATTAGGTGTCTTTAACTACTATTTACTAAAATTAAAATACATACAATACAATGTATTTATTGTTTAACTACATATTGTTTTGCAAAATTCTCACAAAATGCACATTTGCCGCTACTGATGTTGAGCTACGAGTAGGGTTAGGGTTAGGTTTAAGGCCCAGATATACTTCATACGAAATCGAAGAATGAACAGGTATGACGTCATTTAGAACAATATCTGGCCAAAAAGAAGGTGTTTTTGCATTCGTTTCGGTGGTTTGGAACAGCTCGTCTGGGCGAACGTTTAGGAAAACTTCTAACCGGCTGCTGAACACCTTCCTGTTGCCATTGGTCCACATCATCGGTAGGTATGACTACTTTGTTTACGTTTTTCAGTCAGTATTCAACGTGAACACACCGCGTGCAAGAATATGTCACGCAATTTTTTTGTTTGTTTAATTAGTCTACAAAAGGAATCAAATCCACTCAAATACTCTTAAGTCCCCATTCACTCATCAACCTTCTGCAGCGAAAGCCATTCACGCATCTACCCAAAGTAAGATATGCCTCACTTATATCATTATTTTGCCTGTATTTTTCCCATCATTACTCTTTGCAGTAGTGTCAGTGTCATCATAAATTACAATAACTGAGTGTAATCGTTGCATATGATGGCTGTGTATAACGTGTTAGCGCATTAGCATCATGAATTCAGAATCTAAACAAGACAAATTAAACATTTTCTACTGCGTATAGATATTACTTTAAATAATCATTGAGTGGTTAAAAAAAAACATCTTTTACTGACTTTATGTGAATTCTACTCATAGAATGAGGCATTAAGTCACTGATAACACATTTTAATGTCACATTAGTTTAGGTTTTACATGTAGAGTCCTCATATTTAAATGTTCCTCTAAATGCCTCCCACAGCGGCATGGCAGGTATCTGAATGTTCTGTAACAGTATACCATTGCTTGGCTGTTTAGAACTTCTTTTTACCCCTGAATGAAGAATGCAGAAGAACTTCTCCCGAAGTATATAAGGTTAGGGATAAGGTTAACAGTGTAACTACAGATATAATTAAATGCAGGTACTTTAAATGTAAGTGCAATGCAACAACTTGATGTACAAAATAAGTACATGATATTAAGTACATAGTAGTTAAAGAAACCTAATATAAAGTGGGTCCTTATTTCCAAAATTAGTCATTTACCATATTACTATGATACAAGATGTTTTTAAGCCTTGAATTCCATGGAAACTCAGCAGCAACTCGATATCTCACTTTGTTTCTGTCTGCACTCTCACCTGTCCAGTTTCAACTTGTTCTTTTTAGTTGACTTGACTCGGGTTCTTCATTGAAACTTCACGATCCCTGTTGATTGCCCAACAGGTCGAGGAAGCAATGCTACTTAATGAAATAACATGTAATTTATTCTGTACTTCTGACCAGAGTGCAGTGGGGGTGAAGGAAGCCAAGGTAAGAACCAGCAGAGCAAACACACCTATTCATGTATTTATCCAAAAGAACGCTCTCTCAAATTCTCAGCTGCTTCCATTTCTGTCACGTTTTTTTGTTTTTTGCGGATAAATGGACGTGCTGAATGCTTGAGGCATCTGTTTGGCGTGTTTGTGTAGCTCTCTGCTCGCTGTATCAGAATGAAGGTGTACACAGAAGAGGAAAGCTTAACGCACACTGAGGCCCTGTTTACACCTGCTATGAACATCTGTCTCAGGTGATCCCATCATAAGTAGTCACATCGCTGTTTGCACCTGCTAGTAACTTGTCCGGGAAATCGTATTTCTTGGGGAGGGTCTCTGTTTTCATGACTGCATACATCACTTACTAGATCAGTGCCATAATGCAAGAAGATAAAAATGTTATCTCACTGCAAATGCAAGGTTTTAAAGGTGCACTCAGTAACTTTTGTCTTTGTGTCATCTTAGAGTTACACTGACACCTAGCGGCTTGGATGCAGCATAATTTAAAATCATTAGTTTTCAGTTTCAGATGTCATTGTAGAAATTTAGTATTCACAGTCAGCCATGATTACTTTAATCAGTGAGTGAAAGTGTCAAATAACAGGACGATTACTGAGATTAAGCGAGTAGTATTCGGCTGGTCATGTGATTCTAACATGGCAGCCCCCATGTGCAGACCCTCTCCATGTAGAATAAAACAGCTTTTATAAGGTTACTGATAAATCTTCATTTTAATGTAATTGCTCATGATTTTATACATATATTGCAAAATTACAATTCATGTCCTTAGGAGTTCAACTTTTTTAATGAGGAAAAAAATTATTTGCATGTTAATGTAATATTAAACAATAACATTGTTTAAGAGCAGTAGTTGATAGACAGGTGAATAGACAGTCCTTCGCTGTCATCAGGGAAGCAAATTTGATGTGATTACGTCACATCACAAAACATTTTCCGACCCCATTCCGACCTGTATTTAGCACTGACAACTTTTCTGTTTATAAGTGGCTCTAAAAGAAAATATATTTTTTTTTTTTTTACTTTTTCTGTGTTGGAATACTTTCTCCTATGCCAGCTTAATATGCAGAGACAACTGAAAGTAAGCCATTCATAGATTCATTTTCTCATAAACTGTAAAACTGAGATTATTAAGTGGTGTGGTGGAGTGGTGGCATAATGGGCTAAAGCACATAACTGGTAATCAGAATGTTGTTGGTTCAATCCCCACAGCCACCACCATTGTGTCCTTGGGCAAGGCACTTAACTCCAGGTTGCTCCGGGGGTATTGTCCCTGTAATAAGTACACTGTAAGTTGCTTTGGATAAAAGTGTCTGCTAAATGTAAATGTAAAACTGTGTTTCTGTGGCGCTATAAAAATTGCTCTGTTTGTTTTGAGTGACCCGCTTAGACCTGTCCCAACAACGTTATTTCTGCAGTTCTGTTTGGTGGCTCTAGTGGCACACAAATTTCATACTTCAGCTTTAATGTTCCCTTTGTTAAGGCTTTATAAACGGGTTCATTAATTACTAAAAAGTCATTTACAAATGTATTATAAATCATATATATGCAGTTATAACAACATGAATAAAAAGTGCAACTATAATTCAATACCTGCCAAATAGTGAGCACTTTAACTTACATGTAATAAATGCTTAATAAATACACTTATTCTTACTTATATTAATCAAAAACATGAAATGGCATAATTCATGTCACACTGCAGCAAAAATTAAAGCTTATTATACTAAAAGGAGGGATTGTGTCATTTTGTTCGCTTTATGTTTATATTAATTATAACATCATCATAATAATTACAATAAAGTGTCGTCCTTTCTTTGTCACATTGATGTCAAAAGAATGGTGCTACTCTGTGTGATTTTCCGACTTACATAGTCGTAGTTACCTAATGTCCTCAGTAGAAACACTTTTCAGCTCTTCATGCTCATTCACAGCATTCAGTATATCATATAATAAAGCCTGATGTCCATTAAACCATACTGAACTTTATGTAAATTAATAAATTCTTCACAGCTGTCCACTCTATGTTTAAAGTACATTTTCATTACTAATTTTGAATAAGGTTTATTAAGCATTTATAACATGTGAGGTATAACATGGCTCTTTATTTGGCAGATATTGCATGAAAGTCACTCATTTTTATGGATGTAGTTATAACTGCATATTAATAAGTGTGTTTTAAAAAGCATTTACAAATTAATTGTTAGTCATTAATAAACCCCTTAATAAACCCTTAGCAAAGGTAACAGTAATTTAAAGTGTTTACCAAAAACATTTGGAAAAACCCATATATACACACAAGACAGTAATATGAAACTGCATTAGTTTTTCATTTTTGAGCTTTATCAACATGCGGCATTACATTTTTGTAACGAGTGGTGTATGCAGTCGTGAAGTCAGAGACCCTCTAAATCTGATCACAAGTGTTCACAGAAGACACATTTGGCCAGTGTTAATATCATGTGTAAATATCGATCTCTCTCAAATGACAAATTTTGATCGGATCGCCCGAAACAAATGTTAATACCATGTGTAAATGGGGTCTTAGATGATAGACAGTAATTGATTAACATCAATAGTAAACATGTGGCTGGATTTGTGCTGTAATCAGCGTCCAGTCTTCTTTTGATCCTCAATCTGGCTTTTTTTTTTTTTTTTTTTTTTTGCTCTGTCTTTCACGTCACATTTTTCTGGTCAGAAGGGCACAAATCTTTTTTTTGAAACATTCCAACATCAGTGGAAAACCCTAGTCAAAGAGCTGCCCAGCAGGATATATCAAAGAGCGATCTCTGCTCCACTCACATCTTCCTCTCGTTAAAGTTTCCCTTCTTTCCTCTTCTCCCTCTCAATAACTGGGCTCCACTCTTGTTTCATTGACGTGTCTTGCTGTAACTCTGGCCTTCTTTGTGCTTTAGAGGGGAATGAGGATTTGCTGTGTCACACCTTCGTCTCTGTGATTGTGCATTTCCTTTGAGTGTCTGTTACTGAGCAAGCTGCCCCTCCCCTTCCTGTCGTTGCAGCCAGAGGACATCGGTTCAGCACCCATCGTCAACGCCCCAGAGGGAAGCAAAGTGGACATAGAAGCCTTCAGTCAGTTTACAAAAATTATCACCCCCGCCATCACACGTGTCGTGGATTTTGCCAAAAAACTGCCCATGTTCTGTGAGGTAAGAATGATGGCCTACTGTAAAATAAATGCATCAAACAAAGGAAATTAAATTCGATTGAAACTAGTTTACAGACTATACATCAGTGTTGGGAAGTAGTAAACTAAGGCCATGTCCACACGAATACGTTTTTGTTGGAAAACACATCTTTTTCTCTACGTTTTGGCCTTCCGTCCACATTGAGACAGCGAAAACAGAGCTTTTCATAAACGCTCTCTCAAGTGGATACATTTGAAAACGCTGTCTATACATTGTAGAGTGGACAGGGAAAACTGAGATATCTGAAAACGATGATGTATTTGCTGCCATGTGACGCAGTCATGTGATCCATTCAACCCAAAACAGTCAAGTTGGCAGCCCATGTTGTTGTGGCGTTGTTGTGCCTGCTTTTCACTTTAATAGCATTGTTAAAGATAAATGTTACTTTGCACAACCTTCACATTGGATTCCTTCAAAGGCAGCTGGAAGTTTACTCGAAATTGCTATCCGACGATGGAACACGAGGACATTTGTGTTTCAGACCGTACATGGAACGGCGATTTTTCGTATGCACAGTAAGGGGATTTAAGAGTGTTTTTACGTGTCCGTGCGGGTGAGCAACACTTGTATGGACGGAGAGCTTTTCGAAAACGAAAATGGCCCTTTCAAATGTATCCAGATTAATATGAATGTAGCAACACAACTACCCTGTTTAGTTCACCCAAAAATAAAAATTCTCTCATCATTTACTAACCCTCATGCCATCCCAGGTGTGTATATTTTTTTCTTCAGCAGAACACATTTGAAGAAAAATAGAAAAATATCTTAGCTCAGAAGGCCCTTATGCAAGTGGATGGTGATCAGACCTTTGAAGCTCAAAAAAGAACAGACAGTCAGCATAAATGTCATCCATACGACTCCACTGGTTAAATTAATGCCTTCTAAAGCGAAATGATCACTTTTGGTGTGAAAAATATCAACATTTAAGTACTTTTTAAATAGAAATCATTGCTTCCGGTCAGCAGCAGTACGCGCATGTGACGTAATCATGTTGGCATGTTCACGCGAGAACAGATGCAAGTGCGACACACCCGGAAGAGCGGGGCTGTTTACAACTGAGAAGGAGGAACTCTGTTCAGAAGCTTTGTTAGTTTTGATTTAGATCTGTATTTGTATCTGTTTGTTTACTCACAATGGTGCTGTAACACAGTTCAATGGAAAGGAGGAGACAAGAACCGGCTTAATACACACACACACAGGTGTCGGACAGCTGTCCGTAACTCTCTCTCTGTCGCACTGCCGTCTCCGGTTGGCCTTATCCCTCTCAGGCTTAATCAGCCTAATTAGGGGCTGGGTGTGTGGAATCACGACCCGGTCCCACCCTCTGCCCTGCCACAGGTGCATTTGTGTGCTCATCCTGGATGTCTCAACTGAGAGAAACATTTTATTACGTCCATAGCATGGTGAAGCGAAAACGTCACATGAGAGACTGCGTGAACTCCGCCCTCTCGTGAATGCGTAAACTGCTGCTGACTGGATGCAATGATTTATAGTTAAAAGTACTTAAATATTGATCTTTTTCACACCAAAATTGCTCATTTCCCTTTAGAAGACATTTAGAAGATTATGCTGATTGTCTGTGATTTTTGTGCTTCAAAGGTCTGATCACCATCCACTTGCATTTTAAGGACCTACTGAGCTAAGATATTTTTTCTGCTTTTCTTCAAATGTGTTCTGCTGAAGAAAGAAAGTCATACACATCTGGGATGGCATGAGGGTGAGTAAATGATGAGAGACTTTTCATTTTTGGGTGAACTATCCTTTTAACTAAATTTTTCAACTATTTTGACAATAGTGTAGCTTTTCCAGTAATGAGCTACATTTTTCAATAAGTAGCGCTGTAGCATCACAAAACGCTACATTAGTCACATTGTATTGCAAACCAAATCAAGTGAATCGGATCTTTCAGACAGCTCATGTAAATGAACAATTAAAATAAAATAATTTAAATAAACAATTCCCTTATATTTATCGTTGGAAACTCAGATTAATTTTAGTGAGTTGGTTCTTTCAGGTGATTCATGTAAATGAACTAGTTCACATAAATTATTTACTAAATTCACTTGAGACTTTGTCTTTTTTTTTTAAGCAAAATATTTAGTTACTTGCTGCTGATTAACACTATATTTTGATTTAGTTATTTACAATAGGGTTTTTTCTAGTTTTATTAGTGTATATTAAGTAAAATGTATGTTAAATTTAATGTTGTCACGCTTTTTTTTTTAACCCTTATGAAAATTAATCATGATTTTACTATAGTAATATTGAACTAACCATGACTGTTGTAAGCATGGTTAATTTTGTGGTTACTATGGTTTTAATATAAATACCATGGTTAAATTTCGGTTATGAAAATTCATCATGGTTTTACTACAGTAAGGGAATGTCACCCTAATAAAATATATAACTATCAGGTGATATTATTGATAATTATTATTAAATTATATCATCCTATTGTTAACTATCAAAAAAATATTTTCTTATTTAAATAGTTTCAATGTAGTTCGCTCTTTTTGTTAGTAACTTGTAGTGTAGCTAAGTACTTTTTTAAAGATGTAGCTTGACTGTAGTTGAACTACTTTAAGTTTTTAGCAGCAGTTTCAAAGTGCACGACCATATGCTTTTTTTTAATGGCTTCTTGTAAAACAAATGCACCAAAATCCAAGAATACATCAAGATGCAGTAAATACAAGGAATAAAAGTAGTTTTAAACTATCTGACAGACTGTACAAGAGGTTGGCCAAAATATGTTTTAATGGATTCCTGTAAAACAAATGCACCAAATGCAGGGAATGAAGCTCATTTGAAACTAGTTTTCAGACTGTACATGTAACTGTGCATGACTGATAAGGGAAAGCATCAAAATGCACTGAATGCAGAGGAGATAATTTATTAACTGTACACATAACTAGTTGTCGACCGATATAATTTTGAATGGCGGATAGCAATATCTATAGAGCAGGGTGGCTAGTGACCAAAATATACTTACAGTACAATTTAATGATTACAAATGAGAGGTAAACAACATTTTTAAGAGAGAACACTTATCTTTCTCAGTATTTAATTCTTATTTTAATCATCTTTTTAATTGGCCTGGCCAATATATTGGTCTGTCACTACATGTAACTTCAGTTAACATAAAGGTCTTAGGGAAATTAGCTTAGCAGCTGGCAAATTTCAGTAGGCCACAGTGAGACTTTGACGATAACTCATGGTTGGATAAACAGAAATATGTTTTATGATTGTGTTATTTATAATCCTTACTGTGTAATGTGTTTGTTCAGCTGCCCTGTGAAGACCAGATCATCTTGCTGAAGGGTTGCTGTATGGAGATCATGTCTTTACGAGCGGCCGTACGTTATGATCCCGAAAGCGAGACCCTGACTCTAAATGGAGAGATGGCAGTCACGCGGGGGCAGCTCAAGAACGGGGGTCTGGGTGTGGTCTCAGATGCCATATTTGATCTGGGAGTCTCATTATCCTCCTTTAACCTGGATGATTCGGAAGTGGCATTACTGCAAGCCGTCATTCTCCTCTCATCCGGTTAGTGTCATCTTCACTCCCAACACACTCACCACTTAGACATCATTTTCTGATTTAAGCCAATATTCTGGTTAAGCCGTCCAAAGAGAAGTTAACATGCTCTGTATAGTGTACAGCTATTGGTATCTTCCTGTATATATGGTAATCCGCTTATTCTAAATAAGACATAAGACATTCATTTCCTTTTTTTTCTCTTCTTAAAATACTTAAGATGCTCACTCTTGCCATTTACTATACTTAATTTTTGTACAGTGTGCATACAAAATTATAATATGACTAAATTCCAAAAGATATTGTATAGTAATAGTCACAGGCCACCCAATTATGTTGTGGACCTCGAACAAGATGTGTGGTGATTTTTTAATAAATCACACTTAAGGTTTAGGTATGTGTGTATGAATGTCAGATGGCCCCTCCCTCTGTTTACCTCTGGGCACCAGCCAAGGAATTTCACCTTAACAGTATAAGAATGATCTAAATGGATCATTCAATAAATAGAAATATGTAAATTGGAGTGAGTTGGTCATCTGAATAATCTAAAGGATTTACGAGATTCTGCCTAACCTTTAGAGCCTCCTACTCTTTTATCAACACAAGGAAGATGTAATGAAATTAATTTTGTTTACGAAAAGATAAACAAGAAAAACTAACAACAACTACAAACTGGTACTGATATGCTGAAAGAGACTGCGAATGGAGAAGAGAATAAAGTGAATAGGATGGAAAGATGCTAGTGGTTGAGTTGGATGGAGCTATGGTATAGTAGGTCTTTTATCTTATAGAAAGTAAACTGCTGTATCTCTGGAAGGGAATACCTTATTTCTAATTAAAAAAATAACTCAAAATTATTTGCTAGAAATTGGATAAACAGTTGATGCAATCTAAAGAGCTTTAGATGATCATAAACTGGTAATTTACACTAATGCCAAGGTTTCTGGAAATAAGTTTGGATAGTGATATTTATGTTCCACTTGATCGAGCGATTAGCTCAGTGGCAGCAACATCTTCAAGGAGCTGGATTTCGTTTCAACAGCCTTGAACGTGAAGTGATGAAGAGTGCTGATCTCCTGGAGCGCCAAGAGGGTCCTTACAATCTGGAACACGCAGATGATGGCATAGAATTTTCTGCCTCCTACCTTGCCGGCCAGAGACTCAAAACAGTGTTGTTACTGTTGTCTCCTGTCTCCTTCCTCTCTGGACTGGAGAATCAGAAAATGGTGTATATGTTGCTCTCTCTCTTGGATGGAGACTCTTGGATGGAGAACTTAGACTGCTATTTAGTTAAGTGTCTCTCTGGACGGGAGACTCAGAACGTTGTTGTATCAGTTTCTGTCTCTTACCTTGTGGCCGAAGACTCAGAACAGGGTGTTTCTGTTGGAAGGGTACTTTTATCCCTTTCTAATGAAGAGGAAATTCCAATTTGGTGCTTTCCTGTTCCAGTGCTCTGATTGGCTGTTGAAATCAGACACCCTTCTGTCTCTGTGTGGAACTCATTTGCATAGTCTAAAGTTCACAGTTAGAAAAGTGTCTTTACGGCTATGGATTGTTCACTTTCTAAACCACTTCCAAAACAATCTTGGCTATGTGTTGAACGTTAAGAGTCAAAATATGATGCTGAAAGGTTGAACTGTCACCCATGCATTTATTAATATCTTAATAGTTACATTTTTGTGAACTGTTTTGTCGCAAGTTGTTGTCATTATGCATATACCATTCTCCGAATGGATATGGAGTGGTTGTAATGTAGTTTTGTGTCCATTTTAGGAGTAAAAATATATAACTGAAGAATTGTCATTTTTCCTTTTTTTCTCCTGAAGTCCTAGGGAATTTACGATCGCACCCAAATTTGGCCTAAGGGGTGAGGGTCAAAAGTGAACAAAGGGTGATGCGGTGATGGGGGTAGGCTTCTCTGCCGGGACCTTTGACTCCCAAAAGGTGCCTAAAATTGGCTTTTCTGTCTTATCTGATGGCAAAAGGCATTTATTCATGTAGGGCCTGATAGCATCAGAAACCTGATCACATCAACGTGAAGTAAGTTTAAAAGGCGGATGAAAAGGCTTTGGATTGCCTTTGCGTGCTTGCGGTCTGCTACAAATGAAATTTTGCTTAACCTCCTCTTCTACTCTTGCACATATTCCTCCTCTTTTACTCAACAACTGCCTGTCATCTCATAGATTTGGAAATATTTTTGAATAGACATACAAATAAATTAATATTCCATTGCATAGTTTTTCTGAATAAGGCGTTTACATGTTCCAGAGTTCTGATTGATGATGCAGGAATATGCCAGCTGTCTTATTCAGATTTCTAGAAACAGGAACATTGGCTTATGACAACTGGTTCTATGTGTTTACATTGTGTATACAAAATACTGTATATGGTGAATATTTGTGTGCATATTCCTCCTCTTTTACTCAGCAACTACCTTACATCTCATCGACTCCAGAATTGTTTTCTATGGACATGCAAATAAATGAAGATTCCATTACATGGATATTCCGAATAAGGTGTTTACATGATTTACATGACTCCACTGCTGTCCTCCATGAGTGATGAACTCCGGCTGTCAATACAGCTCTTGACTTTCAGCAGCAGTGTGTTTAAAGCCATCAGGCCATCTTTCAGGTCATCTTCTTCAGTGGTGATTATACAGGATTACTCGGGCCACTGAGGGGAAACCACTTAATAACGTTATTAAAACAGGATTACCCTTCATCTGTGATCATTTCAATCAATAGTTAAAGACTTCAGTGGCCACGACCTCTTTTCATCGAACTCGTGTCTAACCTGTTATCGATTTCTGCCCATCTGAACAGATTGTCCAGTGTTGCAGCTGGCAGGAGCCAATCAATGACTGTAAAGCAATTTCTTGGTCATAAATTACATATTAAAGTGTCTCCTGAAGCTATACTGGGTCTTAAAGAGAAAGAGGAAAGTTGAGAATTTTTCTACAGTATCTACTTTTTATTAAAAGTACTTGAGGATTCAGCACATCAGCCATTACTGGTAGTAGACTTGTATAGACTTGAACAATTAGACACTTAGAATCCCACACAAAATCAGCAAAATTTGCTATCTTTTTTTATACTTTCTGTGATAATTATGGTAGAAAGTAGGGCTGGGCGATATGTCTTAAAAAATTATATCTCTATATTTTTCAGCCTATTGACGATATTTGATATATATCTCGATAATTATGTATATTGTTCTAAAATGGCTCAAAAGTGTTTTTGGTTTTTGTTTTGTTTTTTGTTTTTTTATCAGAGGAACCATCATTTAATCCAAACAGCCATTGTAGCCAAGTAGATTAAATATTTTCAAGACATTAAATAAAAATCTAATCATTTGTTTTTCATTAAATAAACACAAGGGAGAGTGAAATTCTGTCATTTTCATTGATATGCACTATATTTATATTTCATACACAATGATACGTAGTAGCTTAATAAAAAGCATTATTTACCTTCAAATGTTTTTACTGTGACTTATTTTTGAAAAAACAGTTGAACATTGCATAATACTAAATTATTACTGTGTGTCAGGATGATTATTATAAAATAATGCTGAATCATCATTACTATTCTGTTTATTAGATTTGTGTTATATAAAAGTAATATATTTCTGTCCTATTTACTTAATCTTCACCTGGGGGCTTTTATTTTGACACCGAAAGTGCTGCAGTTTTTACTTCAACTTCACAAGGATCCTTTATTTCAACACAGAAAAGGCAATAGACCTTTTTTCCCACTCTTTTGAATGTGGAAGTAAATGTTTGCAGAAGAAAAAAAAAATAGAGAGCGGTGGATTAAGACAGATGGGAGAAGATGACAAATTTACTGTCACTCTCTCAGCAGCTGTAATCGAAACCCCCTCGCAGCTGTGGTAATTCATTTTTTTAAACTAGTTCCAGGGTAAAATAACACAAATCATAATGTTATAAACTTTCACTAAAAAATTATCCTATAAAAAAGTTTGCTAGATTTACGCTGCTAAATGAGGCAGAACCGCGTAATCAAGGTCTATGTGTATTTGACAGGTTTCAATGTTCTGCATTTCATGAAATGCTGTAATCTCCTCTTCTGTTATTCTGTGCCGCGTTTGTAGATTTGTATAATAACTTGTAACTGTTACTAATGTTTGGAATTGCGCGAATGCTTGAACCTGCATTACTTTGATTTCACAATGCACATGAACTGATCTGTGAGCAGCCCTGAAGGATCATGAAATTAGTCTACTGATGCGCTCTTTATGAAACATAATGGCCAAATTAAAGCACATTAAAATCATCGCGATATTGACAATATTGGTCAATTTTACATCCTCAGCAAAAATATCTAGATTCTATCATTAATATTCGATATATCGCCCAGCCCTAGTAGAAAGTCCATGGACTGGATGTAAATATGGTAAATTGCATTCAACAGATCTACAGAGTGCACTCTTATTGGTAGCATAATTATTGAACATTTATTCAAAACTCTTTTAAACTCATCTGGTGCTTACTTGGGCAAAAATTACCTAACAACTTGCTAGTATTTGCTAATCCAGGTGTTGTGAGTGGTTTCTAGGGTGTTCTAGGTGGTGTTAGGTGGTTGCTAAGGTCTTTTGCTAGGTGGTTACTTACTGCCCCAAAGTCAAAAGAGCCCACCCTCAAGTATCTATGATATTCTGGTCTCTAGATAAGGCTCGGGTCTCTCCTTAAATGAAAGTTTTTCCGTTGTATCGTCCGGCAGGTGCAAATTATAGGACTGATCACACCTCTCCTCAACAAGCCACATGATTTGAGGTATCATCCATGTCTGTGGTACAAATAGTGTGGGACGAATTACACGCTGAAATTTTATTCTTAGCATCTGGGGTTTGACTTTATCAGTTTCAGTGTTTGAATTTGTTTGGAAAAGAAACGTATATCTCTTCCTTTCTCTGTATGTTTGATCCAGATCGTCCAGGTTTAACGAGTGTGGAACGGATCGAGCGCTGTCAGGAGGAGTTCCTCTTGGCCTTTGAACATTACATCAACTACCGTAAGCACAAGGTGGTGCACTTCTGGCCCAAGCTGCTGATGAAGGTGACGGACCTGCGCATGATTGGTGCCTGCCATGCCAGCCGGTTCCTACATATGAAGGTGGAGTGTCCCACAGAGCTGTTTCCACCCCTTTTCCTGGAAGTGTTCGAAGACTGACGGCCACCCAATGAGGCCAAGCTGCTCCATCAACACCAACCTCCACAGATCCGACCTCCCCTCGAACTCCGTCGCCCTGTTCCTGGTCACATGACTCTGTTCTATTACTACTGAGCGTCTTTTCATTCCGTAGTTTTAGGAGTAGCTCTCTGGCCTCGTTTGAACGCAACCATTCCTTTTACAAAGCGGGTACATGTGAATAGCGTTACAAATTCTTTTTTGTTTTGCCTTCTTTTTTGTAAAAATTCACCTTTCGATTTCTCTAGAATAATTTTTTTATGTAAAACTGTTTCATTTGTGATCATAGTCTTTGATGCGGCTTCTCTGAGATGTATGAACTATGCATTCAAAGGGTTTAATTTTGAGTAGAAATCGGTATCACTTCAGGCCTTGGAAAAAAACATCAAATAGAAGCACACTACAAAGGAGGAAAACAATACTCCTTTTTACTTCAACGTTCACTTCCCTTATCTGTGGGTCTAAAGGTCTTTTCATTTGCCAAGGTTATGAAAATCAGGGGTGTATGAACGATTTGAAAAGTGGGGGGCACACATTACAGGGTTCCCACATTCATGGAAAACCTGAAAATATTAGGAAATATCAATAAAAAAATTGTCCCGGACACATCATGGAAATTATAAAAATTTGAAGTTATGCTCAGCTCTAAAATATTTTATTGGCGAGAAATTGTTCTTTATGAGTGCAATATCTATAAAATTATTTTTAAAATCCTGAAATCGTGTAGTTAATTTTCCAGTAATCATGAAAGACTGGAAAAGTCTTCACTGGTCAAAAGGGGTGGGAACCCTGATATTAAGGCCTAAGTGCTGATTGTTCCAAAACCTAGACAGCTGCCTACATATGCATTTCTGAATGGCAAATCATCAGTTATAATGATGGTTATGCCTCTGAATAAAATCATAGTTCTTTTTCAGATCTTCACAATACTCCAGTTTGAGTTCCTGAGCACACACAAACAGGCACTCCCAGGAATAAACAAAAAGGGTTTCATGACCTTGAAGGATGGTCTTTACAGACTTTAGCCCATGAGGAACCTGTTAAGAAAGTGAAAGTTGGCAGAAACACACACCAGGTGTCAAAAAACGTCCTTACAAAAATCATACCGTCTAAACATGTGTTGGGCTGCTCGGAGGAATATGAGGTCATGAATTTGAACCCTGCCACTGCTAAAACAGCTGACCTGCCTGGCTGATTTAGAAGGAACTCTGTCTGTAGCTGTCACGCAATAGATCCAAGGCGACGCTTCTGCTTGAACTTGTTGGTGCTATGAGTTTGCCGATTTATACCTCCGTCAGTGCTCTCAGTTAACCTCAGAATTGAACACAACACACAAACTCTCATTCACACACACACACACAAATACACAACACTTAGCTCAGTGGTCACCCCTGCATTCTGTGATGTATGTGTCCGTGATGCCGTTTCAGCTGTTCTCATTTCTGTTCTGTTTTTCTTGTAGAGTTTTTAATCTTTCATCCTCGTGTGCTGCAAAAGAGTTTGAATCTCACATACCTCTACTGATTATCAGGAAGCAACAGAACTGGTTATTTTCTTTTTGTTGAAAGATAACATGAATTCAAACTCGCACCTGGCAGCACAATGAATCAGTGTTTTGTTATAGTGATGCCTTTTGTAAGCAATAGAATATTACATGTGGTTTTTCATGATTTGGATTACACATACAAGCACATACATGCCAACATAGATACTACATATACAGACTCGAAGTTAATGCACAGACAATCAATGTGTGAGCAGAGAGAGGAAGAGAGACATGTAGAGGGAGGGAATGGTCATAGCCAGGGTCCAAAATTAACCTTTGCCAAGCGCCAAATGCATTTAGCTGGTGAATAAAACTTGGCAGTTGACCGGTAACTTTATTAGCAAATGGACCATTGCATGGTTTAAGTCGAACTGAAGATGCAAATAAGATCACCAAAATATGCTAACTTGAGGCAGAACATTTTTCTATTCAGTAAGAAGACATGCACATAAACTATGATGGAAACACATTTACCCAATATATAGAACTGATATTGGAATATAGATGCACATCAAAAAAGTCATGTGACTGCTTCAACAAGCCATTTGAATACATAATTTGCTCAGAGAATTCATCAATATCATCACATAGCATCTGAAATGTTGTTGTGGTTATTCAGAAATGCCAAAGCCTGTCATCAAAATGATTGGCTACTATTATCTCCCATAACAGTGTGACACGCTTTCACATCCAGACAAAACGCATATGCCGCTGAATGCTAGCTAAAATGAATTTCGTCAAAGCGTTTAGTCTGCGCACTCAAAACCCTAAGTCAAGTCATTTTTATTTGTATAGCTCTTTTCACAACACACATAGTTTCAAAGCAGCTTTACAGAAAAAAAGCATTAACAGAAAATGAAACTGTAATATCTATAATGTCTTAGAGTCATCATTGTGTAGTTTGATTAAATATGGTTGTAAATTGTGTATAAAAATAAATAATTAAATAATAATTGTATTTATAAGCCCAGCGAGCAAGCCGAAGGCGACTGTGGAACACAAAACTCTATAAGATGTTGGTTAATGGAGAAAAATAACCTTGGGAGAAACCAGACTCACTGTGGGGGCCAGTTCCCCTCTGGCTAACCAGCATGAATATAATGCCAATATTAGTTATTTATGTGCAGTGCAAGTCCTGGTTTAAAATTAGTAAACTAAGTAAGTGTTAACTGTAAGATTAATGACTAATGTCTTTGAAGTTCATCCTGGATTAACTGCAGAAGTTCACATAGATGCATTGTCCTTTGTTAGTTGCCTGATGAAGGCTTTTGTTGGCAGTTAATTGATATTCTATATATTCCATATTAAGAGTGTAGTCCATCATTAGACCAAGGTGATGCAGGCAGAGATCAGTGAGGTGCATCGCAGTTCAACCAACAGGTCATTTTGGTGAGGTCGATCCTTAGCCCAGGGTTTAGGCAGTGGGATATGAAGCATGTTTTATGGTTGGAGTTGGCGTCAGTTCTTCCTCTGAAGTTCATCGTAATAGACTGAAGTGATGTCTGGCTGGCACCAGCTGCATTTAGTCGTCATCACTCAGATACTCGTAGCAGTGGAGTCTGACACCAAGCAGGAACGGAGCTGGATCTAGCCTGCTCTGGTAACAGGGAAACATATAGAATAATATTAGCATAGATGACATTCAATTTTTTGCAGGGTTATAGATCATGATAAATGTTTCTGGTTCTGGCAGACCTACTGTAACTAAAGCAGCCTAATTGTGAGTTGATGGATAAATTAGGTGTATGCCTGGCTAAATAGATGAGTCTTTATTCTAGACTTAAACTGAGTGAGTGTGTCTGCGTCCCGAACAGTGTTAGGGAGACTATTCCATAGTTTAGGAGCCAAATAGGAAAATGATCTACCTTCTTTTGTGGATTTTGATATTCTAGGAACTATTAACCAGAACCAGGCCAGAATTTTGCGATCATAATGAACGTGATGGAATATGGCATGGTAGAATGTCACTTAACCATTCAAAGCATTGTACTAAACAAAATATTTGAATTAATACGAACTTTAAAAGGTAGCCAATGTAACAATGATAAAATGGGGCCAATATGATCATTTTTCTTGGTTCTAGTCAGAACTCTGGCTGCTACATTTTGAACCAATTGAAGCTTATTTATTGAACTTGCTGGACATCCTCCCAGTAATGCATTACAATAATCTAGTGTTGAGGTTATGAACGCTTGAACAGAGAGCATGTGTCGTAATTTAGCAATATTTCTGAGGTTGAAGGATGCTGTTCTACAAACATTGGAAATTTTATTTTCAAAGGACAGATTGCTATCAAATGTAACACCTAATTTCTTTGCTGTAGAAGACGAAGTAACAGTACATCCATCGAGAGTCAAATTATATTTTAGCAGCTTATTTTTAGCAGGTTGTTGTTCCAATAATTAGTACCTCTGTTTTGTCAGAATTGAGTAATTCAGTACATTTCATAAAAGAGCCACAGTGGCTTTAACTTCTATTTTCATTTCTATTTTGCACAAGTTTCTCCAGAAGTGATGATTTTGAACATAAATTAAATTCGTAACTTGACCACTATGACTACTAATGCATGTTACTTGAGCGAATCAAATTAAAGACCTAAACAGATTCTATGCAAATGCAAATGTGAATTCTTGGCCAACACATTACTTGCGTGCAGCTCTGTTGTACAGACTGTGGCAGTAACAACCCCCAGTACTCAAGGGGTCGATAGAGTGACCTTTAAATGTCTGTGTCATGAAACTAAATGTTATTATTAAACAGTTTGAATAGCTTCAGCTAATTTGCTTAGCAAGATTCTCTTAAAGGAATGTTCTGGGTTCAATACAAGTTAAGCTCAATCGACAGTATTTGTGGCATAATGTTGATTACCACAAAAAAAAAAATATTTGACTCGTCCCTCCTTTTCTTTAAAAAACTGTAAAAGTAAAAAACTGGGTTACAGTGAGGCACTTACAATTCCAATTTTCGAACATTAAAATACTGTTTCAAAATTATAGTCACAAGACAAAAAGTATATACGTGTAAACATGATTTTAGTGTGATAAAAGTGCTTATAAACCGAGTAAAGTTATAGCCAATTTTACAACTTCGTTACCATGACGATGTAATGTCAACAAACCCTAAAATGACTAAAAACGGTGATTTAAACAACATTTTCAGCTTAAATAATACACAAGTTTTAACAGGAGAATTAATGTAAGTGCTTTTATAAAACAAAAAAAGCTTCACATTTCTGCCTTTAAACCCTCCAAAAATTGGCCACGTTCATTTTCATTGTCCCCATTCACTTCACTTGTAAGTGCCTCACCTTAACCTCAATTTTTGCTTTTTTTAAAGAAAAGGAGGGAGAAAATAAATTTTTGTGGTAATCAACATTATGCCACAAATGATGTCAATTAAGCTTTACTTGTATTGAACCTGGAATATTTCTTTAAACATTTGCTCCACCATGATAGTAGCTGACCTGAAAGAGACAACTGACCGTAGACAAAGATTAGCTCGCTATAAAAAACCCTTGTGGTAATGCTTAAAATGCAACTTGCATGGTGTTATGAATTACGAAATGAGACATTTCCACGTAAACACTTGAAATCAATCTTGCATAGCTAGAAGAATCTGCATTCACGTACTTGCATAGAATATGTTTCAGGCCAGATACACAAACGGTCTTTTAACGATCTATCATCGTAATTTGTAATAATTTAATACAAAATAATATGCAAGACAAAAACAGCATAATAATTTAAAGGTGAACTCAGTAATTTTTTGTGAATGTCACTTTGGACTTACACTGACACCTAGCGGCGTGGATGAAGCATCATTCAAAATCAGTTGTTTTCAGTTACAGTCGCCATTATAGAAATGCACTACTCTCCCTTAGCCATAATTTTTTTAATCCATTTGTTAAAGTGTCCAATAACAGAGCATTTACTTGCTGAAGCTAGTAGTATTCTTCTGGTCATGTGATCCAAACATGGCAGCCCCCATTAGGGGACCCTCTCCATGTAAAATAAAACAGCTTTTATAAGGTTACTGATATGACTGGAGACTTAAATTTAATGTGAGTGCTCATGATTTATACAAATGTTTCAAAGTTACTATTTATTTCTTTAGCAGTAAAACGTTTTTAAAGAGGAAAAAATTACTGAGTGCACCTTTAATTGTTATGCAAAATACAGTTTCATTGTTTGTAAGAAATATTACTGGTCCGTAAGTTTTCTTTAAAGGTAAAAAGTTAGTTGTGGACCCTGGCCACAGTTTTCCACTCTAGTCAGAAAAACACAAGCTTGCACAATACGCAGGAGTCAATACTGTGTCCTCTCTGACAGCACAGGTTAAGAAAAAACACAAACACGCACTACAGAATAAAGGTATTTATGGTGTAAAGGAAATAGGCTGTATTTTTTCAGACTGCAGATATTTTTTACAGATGTTATATGCACAATATGAACATTTTACAGTTTGACAAACACCACAAGGAAACGAAAGACTGTCTCAAAAAAAAAAACTTAAGAAAAACAAAAATACAGCTGTTTTTAACAATCCTGGTTTAGTGGTAATCTCTCTCCAGTGTACGTTTCATTATTCCAAATTCATTGTTCATGTTAACGAAAACAAATATATACTATGTTATCTACTAATACTAATCATTTAAAAGACAAAATCCAGCACTCAAAACAAATGTTAGGTAAAATGGAAAGAGATCCTCAGTGGTCGTCAGCATAAATATAAAGCCCATATTTCAGAGCTGGCCAGATCTTATCAGGTTAAACTCAAAGAAATAGATTTCTAGAAACAATCACATCAAGAATTCTGTTTCTACGTGTCTTACTGTTTTTTTTTTTGTTTTTTTTTTTTGTTTTTTTACCAAAATGAACGTGTTGCACAAGCCTGCTGTGTGACAGTGAAGTCTTGAATTGAACTCTTTAGATGATGATTTAATTTGAGTGCCCTGGAAGAGATGTTGCACTAAAATTAAAAAAAACCCAGTTTTGGCAAAAGATGATGATGGTGAAGATAATGATGAATATTGCACCTGAAGTGAACTGAGTGAAAGGAGAATAAAGATGGTTTTGAGAAACCCCTGAAATGTCTGTTGTTATGTGTATAATATGACTATTATGCCATTGTTGTACATCTTGTGGTTTGCCTTAAATAAATTGTCAGTCCCCCAGGATTCACTTCTGATATAGGCTATATATATATATATATATATATATATATCTTTTTTTTAAACCAATTTCTGTATAGAAAGTCCACCAGTGCAATTTAATTTGTAGGTTCTTCTTGCATTTGGGCTGTCTGTGTCCTTGTAACATGTCTTGTCATATTGTAATGTTCATGTTTTGTTTGCTGTCTTGTTTTATGGTTTCTTGTGCTGAATTTTGGTCATGTCTTTTATTTTGTCATCTAGCTTCTTATAATTTCCTTATGCACCATTTCCTGTCTTCCTGTTTCCTCCCTGATTGGTCCAGACCTGCATCTGAATCTGCACCCTATCCGTCCCAAATAGTATCAGAGATTAAAACTAGGATGTCCCCAATAATAGTATGTTGAAATGATTGTCTCAAAGTTGCCCATATAGTATATTACAGGGGTCGGCAACCTACAGTAAATTAAGTCACTCGCACTTTCATGACAATCTATCTTCCTCATAATCACGCATTGTGTTTTGTTTAGTTGTGAGCTGAATGGTACGTTTCCACTGGCCCGTTGTGAGCTAAGCTGAGCGAGCGTTTTAATAGAGTGCAACAGTCTGGTTCCGGAAGTAAAAATCCCATTAATTTCTTCCATAGACAAATTGATTCTCAACACTTACTTATAAACCTTTAAAGACAGACCTAACGTGAGCTCAGACGTTGTTCAATGATGATATATGCTTCCGTTATTTCAACAGAGAACCGCGGACAACAAAGCCCAGGAAACAAGCCCTTAAGTGACCGCCCACTCACACCATGACACACTGTGAATGACGCAAACGAGTCGGACTCCCTGCACTCTCAAACTACTTATACACTACCGGTCAAAAGTTCTGAAACACTTGACTGAAATGTTTCTCATGATCTTTAAAATCTTTTGATCTGAAGGTGTATGCTTAAATGTTTGAAATTAGTTTTGTACACAAAAATATAATTGTGCCACCATATTATTTTATTTCATTATAAAACTAAAATTTAATAAAAAAATAAAAAAAGTTTTTGAAATTGATGACTTGGACCAAATAATAAAGAAAAGCAGCCAATAAGTGCCCAGCATATAGATGGAAACTCCAACAATACTGTTTAAAAAGCTCAAGAAGTTGGTTGAGAAAATGTCAAGAGTACATGTCTGCAAATTCTAGGCAAAGGGTGACTACTTTGAAGATGCTAAAATATAACACAGTTTTGATTTATTTTGGATTTTGTTTAGTCACAACATAATTCCCATAGTTCCATTTATGTTATTCCATAGTTTTGATGACTTTACTATTATTCTAAAATGTGAAGGAAAAAAAATTATAATAAAGAATAAGTGTTTCAGAACTTTTGACCGGTAGTGTATATTTGTGTATTTCGGAGTATTTCGCAATAAACGTAAACTATATTGTTTCTATATTTATTATCAACAACCTAAAGTCAATAGTTTTATATATTTCCATAGTTTTATATTCGATAACGTCATTCACAGTGCTCCGTGGGATTGTAGTCTGTTCCCTCATGAAAGATAAGTACACAGACTTGAACATTTGTCTTGTAGTCAGATTTGCCTTAAAACAAAGTCTGTAATGTTGTGATTCACCTCGGAGTTGGTGGATTTGGTTCCTGCTTTTTAATGGAGGATTTTATGAAAAGTTTATGGAAGAAATGAATGGGAAAAATAGTTCCGGAACCCAGAAGGCTGAAAAAGTGGGCGGGTAATATTGCACTCTTTTTAATCCTATGGAAGTCGAGTGCCATGCTTGCGAGGTGGATTGTGGGATTGACAGTAAAGCGGAGCAAGCATGGAAAGCAGCCGATGGCATCAAAAACGTTGAGAAATGCACAGGTTTATTCAAATGAGAAGTAGAAAATGCCAGGCAGCAGCCAATCACTATGAGCTGAAGCAGCGACGTCTGTCATAAGCACTTCAACATATGAAGATATTAGGTGTGTTCGACTTCATGCAGCACTGTGCAGACCGATCAGTGCCGTACTTGAAGAAGTGCACTTCAGTTAGAAATTTTGTCCGATTTGAGACGTGATGTATGCCATCAAAGTACCGCAAGTGTGATTCGAGAGCAGCTGCCTGGCTCAGCCGCTGCAGTTTCTCCTAAGCGTCTGCACATGCTCTGAATGACGGACACAGCTTATTCACGATTGGCCAGACTTACAATGTGACTACGGTGGCGTGTTTTTCATGGGCTGTGTTCGCAATGGCATACTTCACAAACTACACTTACTACTTCTGCTACGTCAGAAATAACAGTAGTATAGTAGTATGCCATTACCAAGATGTTTATTCTGACACAGCGAAAACTCTCACAAATCCATGTTTTTATAACAGTACATCATGTTTATATCATGTTATATTATGTTTTTCACAGTAATATTATGCTTATTCATAAAAACATTAAAAATGATTAAAAATACAGAGTCCTTTAGTGGTATTATAATAATATAGCCTTTTATTGGGCTTTCTTCTTGTTCACACATCAAGCACTTTATGAAGCAGCATGTAACCTTTTCAAATGAATAATGTTTCTGGTTATTTTATGTCAAATCGAATCTATTTGGCATACTAAATACTGCTCTTACTATTTCTACCATAGACTAATGTAGCAGAAGCAGCAAAAGTACTTTGGGAAGTATGCCATTGCGAACACATCCATTTTCGCTGCATCATGCCCCAAAGCAGCAGCTCTCTAGTGTTGAGCGAATTATTCCACCACAGTGAGAAGGACATAGCTGCAGGCAGAGCTCCAAAAAGGGGCTGGAGCTCCAAACAGCCAGCAAAGATATAGAGGAGCCCCTAACCTAACCCTTTTCCTAACCTTAACCGTGTGTGGAATTGAAGCCCCCTTTTGAAGTTCACTCAACCCCCTTTTGGAGCAACCCTGCTCCCTTCTAACGTAACCCCACCCTCTTTGGAGATTCCGACCCATTTGGAGGTGTCTGGGCTGCTGCTATACCTACTTGGTGCCAGTGGTAACTCACAGTTACACTATTAAAGTGTGACAAAGTGTACACTCTATTTGCGTTTCACGAGCAGCTGATATCACAGCACACTGCATGCAGATCAATTCAGGAAGCGCTTACCTTTCAGTGAGTTTTGGCAGTAAACGTGTCCGCTTTGAGTTGGTCGCAATGAGCAGATGACAGCTTAATCATCTTGTTTTATTTGTTCCTTTTCCTTATAGAAACACCTTATGTCAATATAAGAAACCGCTATCATGTATGAGATTGTCAATCCAGTATACACGCTCCATAAACCACATGACGGTTACTCTCAAAACTACATTATTAAGGGAAAAGGGGAAACATACAAAACCGCATATAGTGGGGTTAAAAAGTCTGATTTAAAATCTAAATTAAAATTTAAAAAATCAGGATTTTGAAAATTTTAAAAGAAACCTTATGACATAAAATGAATAAGAAACATTTAAGATTCCACACAACTTCTACAGTAGGTCACTAAAGCCGGCATCACACTAGCAGACTCAAAACAACTCGTTTTGGCTGAGGGTGTCACACATGCAGACTGTTTTGCTGAGATCTCGTTCTCTTAAGTCGGAGGTATGACACATTTGCCGATACAAAATGGTGGATGGGTGATACACATACCTATTCACCGCAACTATCTGATTCCCTGTCACATGGAGCTCACCGAAATAACAACAGGAATACCGCGTGAGCATAAACAATTGTAAAAGAGTGATTTAGGATAACATACCTTATGAAAATGTGTGATTGCGTATTTACTTACCATAGAATGCGTATGTCCATATGTAGCTCTCAGTGAGTAAAGAAATTATGTTCAATAAAAACAGACTGTTTTGTCTCTGCTTTTTTATTTCATTAGTCTTTTTTGTAGGGAAATATGCAGGGAAAAACCCCCTTGGTGACAGAATCACTATGGATTACAATAAGCGTTTGTGATGATTTGCAGTTGAGTATGATTGCAGATAAAAATGTTGAGATCAGCTTGATGTCAATTCTTCTGTTATGCTGATAATATGATTTATGATGAAAAATGAACTTTTACAGTAAATTAGAAAAATGCTAAATAAAATTTTTTAAGTGGATTAAATCTAAGTGGACTTAGACTTGTACAGTGATTAACAAGGAAAATTAACATTTACATTGAGTAATTTAGCAGATGCTTTTATCCAAAGTGATTTACAAATAAGGAACATAAGTTTGTCATACAAAAGTCAATAGTAACCGCAGTATCGCACTGCCAAGTTCACAAAGTGAAAGAGAGCCGAAGAAAGAGCTTTCCCAAGCTTTTTTTTGTTTTTACAATTAACGCATACATTTCATTGATACAGTTTGGTACAATACAAGCACACACACATACACACACAAAACAACATCAGATCACATCAGAGACAGCAAATCATAAAGCAACTTTTACATCTGAGATAGTCAAATTAATAGAAAAAAGATAAGTGTTTAGCTGAGACTTGAAAGCAGTTAAAGAGGAAATATTGCAAAGATTAAGAGGTAGTGAGTTCCACAGCTTAGGAGCAACAACACAGAACAACCTTCCGCCCACTGTGGCTTGTTGAACTCTAGGACCGAACAAAAGACCAAGTTCTGAGGAGCTGGGAGACCAAGATGGGAGATATGAGTGGAGTAAATGAGACAAATAAGTTGGGGCAAGACCATTTAAAGCCTTAAGCATTGGATGAGTATTTTGTATTTAATGCGAGATGAAACAGGCAGCCAGTGGGGGTCATGCAGTAGAGGAGTATTGTGATCAGAACATTTAGTGAAATTGCGGACTCTTGCTGCAGCATTTTGAACATACAGTATTGTATCCTAGTACTGCTTTTTTTGGTTAAGCCAACAAGCAGGGCATTGCAATTATCAAGGCGTGATGTGAACAAAGCATGTACCAGGGTTTCAGTAACAGCCAAGGTGAGAAAAGATCGGAGGCGTGCAATATTCCGTAGGTGGAAGAAAGCAATTTTAACGACAATGGAAATGTGAGAATCAAAAGAAAGAGATGAGTCAAATAGGACACCAAGATTACGGACAGTGTGGGAAGGCTTGACATGAACGCCATCAATATCGATGAAGAGGTCCAACTGTAACTCTGCGCAACTCTCTCAATCAGAAGAGACCATCCTTTAATGGGCCTAAGCCACAAGCCATTCATAAAAAGACAAACAACGTTATAAGAAAATACACAATTATTAAATAAAGCAACAAAATGCAAAAAGTCAAGCTGTATGAAAGAATGAATACATTTATTATTAGGCAAACTTTTGTGGCATGAGAGCAATACATTTATATTAAAAAACACACAATTCTGCTCCCTTAAGAATATTAAAAGTTAGCCGATAACTCCAACATCTCAACGTCTCAGATTCCCTTCACAGACCACCTTGGAAAGGGGGAGAATTAAACAAGTGAAATTACACACATCAAAAGAAAAAATGAAAATACAACACAGCAAAGCAAAACAAGTTAGGCACAAAAAACAACTCCAAAACCCCAAATAAAAAACAAGCAAAAATATAGATGCAAGCAGCGATGACGGGCTCAAGCACCAGTGGTCCACTCGGTGGCTTTCGGAAAAAGGTGGACACATGCATTTGAAATTTGACATTATTCTAAACAATTTTGAAGCAATTTGGGTAAATATAAGAGGACAATTTTAAAGTCTGTTGTGAGAGCCACACTTCCTGCTGCCATGTGGTGGCGCTATGACCGTGACCCAAAATAGTCACATCGATGTGATTAGCCCCCAAGACTAAACATACATCTCAATTTTGATCTAAGTCACACATTGCACACAGAAGATATGAGACATGTCCTGTTTCCCATTTTTCGGCATTAATTTAATGCCTCGCAATGGCAACACCATTCAATATATCAAAAATCTGTTCACAATTTAGCATCTTCAATGTCTTGGCATAATATTGTCTAAATGTGGTGACAGTCTCATGAAACCCCTAGGAGTAGTATTTAAAAGTTCAGAAACTGCAATATTCAAAACATTTTAGATGTCTGACTTCCTGTTGGGTGGAACTAATAGCTATAATTATGAAAGTTGTCCGGCTTGATGAGAACTATATATGTACCAATTTTGGTGACTGTAGATGAAAATGGGGGTGCTACAGAGGCCGTCTTACCCATTTTAAAGGGGGCACTACAGAGTCCCCCTACACGCCCATGCATGAACTTTTGCCCAGCCCTAATGGCCAACGACTGATGTGTGTGCAAAATTTCATGAAATTTTAAGCATGCCAAGTGCATCAAAACACCCAAATATAGGAAGAAAGGAATAATAACAATTACTGCATTGCCATGGCAACAGTATTTAAGATATCAAACATTCCTTTACAATTTACATCAGTAGTGTCTTGACATTATTCTAAAGAATTTTGAAGCAGTTCATGTAAACACAAGAGGGCTATTTGAAAGTCATTTAAAAGTGACATATGTCCTGCTGCCAGTTGGTGGTGCTATGACCGTGACCCATAATAGCCACATTAACCCTTTCCAGCCGGAACATTCAAATTTGGGAACAATTATTCCCATGGTTCCTGTCTCAATATCTTCGCTGTCCAATCACCGATTTTATTTCTGAAAACTGCCAGATACTCATGACAATATAAGCTAAAAGTACATATGATTGGTTAAGGGGTAACTGGGTGTGAATAATAAATGTATCGTCATCCGAGTCATCCTCCATTTGCCTGGGTGGAGCCAGAGAGGATATCCTGGGAGATTACCTCCAGTGTTGGACTTACTGCTTCAAATTGAAAACTGAGGCGATCTTTCGAGGTAAGACGAGATATTTAACATGTGTTGTCAGTATTGTCTATTGAAAGTCAAAACGTTTTAATTACGAACCATTTATTTGTAGGAGTAACGCTAGTTATTTCTGGAAAAAATTACATGACTGTCGTCGTTCATCGGACAGGCAGCTAGCCTCTATTTTTAAGCAAATTTCTGTGAAACTTGCTAAATAAACATTAACTAGCAATACTATGTACATTTTTAACTAAATATCAATAACTTTTTTTGCCAATTTTGTCGCTTGTGAAAAATCTGCCTGAAATAATGTGAGGCAGAGAGCAGATGCCCGTTCAGACTTTATTTTCTTTTTTTTAACGCTGTTCAGATCTGCCTGGAAACTGGCCTGCTAGTTAGATAAGTTATCTAGCTTGTTGATTTTCCCGTGTAATAAAAAAAAAATGGTAGATATATTTCTATAATTTAGCAGATAGCCTTACCCATCATCACATAGACATGATTTTAGGTTGTGTGTTGCTTCCTGTTCACAAGGAAAGTGTGAGAGGGCTATCTGCAGTTGGACATTCTGGTTAGTCTGCAAGCCTTTGGTGACTATTCAGTGTATGGATTTGTGAAGAACACACTGCTGGCTACCAACTGTGTACTTTTTTTCTGTTGTAGAGATGGATAGAGACTATGGCTCCCTGCTTTTGAGGGCATGAGCACACAGGAGGAAGATCTGCTGGACCAGGAACTACTGCAGGAAGACCCGGACCACGAGGAGATGGAGGATGAGATGGAACCTGATCCCCAACCAAGACCATTAACTGGGTATGTATGAATGTGTATGTATTGTTTGTTTCTATTTCTCATATGACTGATACTCACAGTAACACTAACACTGTTACTCTTATTATTTTGGGTATGGCTAGCCATTCTCGCACAGGTCCCAAGTCAGCTAGAAAACATAAACGCTTCCCTGACTCTGTTTCTTATCCCTCATACTCTGACATCGATTCACAGGTACCAAAACCTCTCCCATTTAAGCCTAGCCGTCCATTCAGTATTGACTTAGGTAAAGTGCATCAGGTTGTGCAGTCAACCTCCAATATGATGTTGCGAGAAATTGACTTTTTCATGCTGTTTTTTACTCAGGGGTGGGAGCTCGTCCTAAACTGTCCATCATATTCTAGCTACCAAGGAGCTTGGATGGCGGTGACCCCCGATGAATTTTACAAATTTATTGGGTTGCTCATTTACATGGGGTTTTCAGTTCTCCCTGATTCCCATCATCATTGGGGAACCAAGTCACTTCAGGGCTCGTGGGCAAGGGGATTTATGTCGCATGACCACTACAAGGCTCTTTTAGCAGCTCTACATGTTGTAGACCCTACCACAGAGGATAATCAGGATCGCATTAGGAAGTTGCGCTATCTTATGGACCACCTCAAACAAAAATGCCAGCAGCTCTTTCAGCCTAACCAAAATCTCACAATAGATGAACGTATGGTCAAGTCTAAAGCTCGGTCAGGATGTAAACAATACATGAAGGGCAAGCCTACTCGGTGGGGTTTTAAATTATGGGTAATTGCAACATCAGAATCGGGGTGTACTCTCTTTAATGTTTACACAGGTAGTCATGATGGGCGTGTCACTGACTTGGCCACCAAAGAAGGTGAATCATTACTGCAGCCATTCAAAGACCAGGGCCACAATGTTTGGTTTGACAACTTTTATACGTCCCCAGCTCTTATGGTTAAGTTGTTAGAAATGGGAACTAATGCCTGTGGGACATGCAGGGTGAATCGTAAACTGTTTCCTGCAGAATTTAAAGACATCAAAAGACAGGAATGGAAGACAGCTCGTGGGGATATGAGGTGGTGTAGGATTGAGCAGAATATACTTGTAATTCAGTGGAAGGACACGCGTGCAGTTACATGCCTCTCCAATTTCCACAATGCGAATGGCTCAACCGAAATTACTAGGTTTGTAAAAAATTATGGCGACTGGACAAAAGAAGAAGCCCTCCATCCCACTGTCATCAGCGATTATAACAAAAACATGGACGGTGTTGATAGGTCAGACCAAATGATAAAATCTTATGACGTCCTACAAAAAACTCAGAAGTGGTGGAAGACTCTTTTTTTCCACTTCATAGACATTGCTGTCATCAATAGTTTCATATTGTTTAAGGAATGGCAACACATTCATGCAGCACCAGGGGATGAGTGTAGACCGGTGAACTTAACCCAGATAGATTTCAGAGAAAAACTGGCTCGTCAGCTGGGAGGTATCGATATTCACACAAGTTTCCCTTTGCATACACTAAAGCCTGTAGTTCCTCCTTCATCATCACTCCACACAGCCCATGTCCCTAAATTTGAAGAGTCATCTAAGAGATATCAGAAAAGTAGGACTGAAAATAAAACTAAAGTAGCTTGTTGCGCGCCGGAATGTAATGGCAAAAGACTTTGCTTGGTTCGCGATAGGAACTGTTTTCAGTTTTGGCACTCAGCTGAGTGTGACCAGTTTCGTGAAGAGGCCTAGGTTGGGCTGTGTTTACTAGTGTTGTCCTCCCCCTCCCCTCTTTTCTCCCTCTCTTCTCTCCACAGGTATTGCAGTTGTTGAGAATTTATGAATTTATATATATTCTGTTCCTGCACTCTTTTATTAAAAATGTATTTACTGTAGATAGTTCGAAATTTTGATTTTGTATGTTCTGCTGTATAATTCGTGTGTAATTCTAATGTTCAAATTAAATAAAGTGTGTGTTTTATTGAACATAAAATTTTGTGTCCTTCAATTTCAGGTGCAATCTCAATTTATTATTACAGGTGCTCAAAAGGAGTATTTGAGGAATGGTCATCTGAAATGTATCTTAACATTCTAAATGTTTGTTTTATTCAGTTTTCCCAGTAATCACTAGAATGGTCATGACTTTTAAACAATAGATTATATTTCTAATCTGTCTGCTATTCTATATTGCCCACAAAATTATGTATATTTCATACACTCTAAGTTTCCCTCTAGCTTGTAATTAAAATGGTTGAAAATGCAGTTGTCTTATGAAGTATGGTGGCCGGAGAAGATTTTTGTAAAAATTGCTGTGTGAAATCTTATTGATAAAGGATGATTAGCCTTAAATAATCATACATATATTTATATCATTTGAAAGCCCTAGTTCTTCTCTTCAATATGGTATATACAGTTCAGGTGTGTGATGTTATATGAATATGAATATAATATGAATTTGGATATGAAAATCATATTCTGGCACAGAATGGAATTTTCGGAATTTGGGGCTCAGGCTTTAAAGGGTTAATGTGATCAGGCCCTATTACCAAACATATGTAAAAAGGGATAATTTTCTATCCGTTACAGAGTGGAACTTCAATAATTTGCCCTTGAAGGTCTCTGCGTTGTTCTGTCTTTTCTGAGCGCTGAAGTAAAGCAATTATTGTTAATTCACACATTTGATTCCGTTATTCACTTTATCTGACTCCAATTTTATATTAATCTGACTCCAATTTTAAGTTGACCTCTAATTTATATTTAAGCTCTAAATAATTTCTGATCATTCTTTTAATTTAACATTTTTAGGTTATTGATTACTCTAAATCCTCTTCTATTCATTGTCCTTTCGATCTTTGTAGACTTATGCCGGCCATTATTAAATTATGTAAACCTCCCGAAAATGGATAGCCAGTTCCGTTCTTAGTCAGCGGTTGTAGGGTTAACTAATATCATCTGGTTTGGCTTGTCTCATAACCAGAGGATATTGCCGCTTAGTCACGTACATACAACTTGCTAAGACGGGCGGTGAGCAGTGACTGAGAGTCTTTAAATGGCTTTCTCCTACCCAGTTGTCCTAGGTGGTTATCCTACCTGGTTGTCCTGAGTGGTTTCTCCTATATTAAAGCTCCAGTATGGTCTACCCTGGTCTAATGAAATTCAAATCCTACCCAGTTTGTCCTAGGTGGTTGTCCTACCTGGTTGTCCTGAGTGGTTTAAATTCAAACTGAGAGTCTTTAAATGGCTTCCTCTTATATTAAAGCTCCAGTAATGATTTCGGAGGAATTCAGAATAAATCAAATAATACCAATTTATGTCAGGTAGGATATAAAACATTGTTGCAGAAATTCAAATCAAAGCCAATTTCACATGATCAGAATAAACGTCATGGTTACTTGTGTAACCTCCGTTCCCTGATGGAGGGAACGAGAAGTTATGTCGATGTAGTGACACTAGGGGTCACTCTTGGGAGCCCGAGACACCTCTGGTCTATGATAAAAGGCCAATGAAAATTGGCGAGTGGTATTTGCATGCCACTCCCCCGAACATACGGGTATAAAAGGAGCTGGTATGCAACCACTCATTCAGGTTTTATGCTAAGGAGCCGATATAAATTCCGGCCATTTCAGCGGGTAGTTCAGCGTTGTGGCAGGAGGGACACAACGTCTCGTTCCCTCCATCAGGGAATGGAGGTTACACAAGTAACCATGACGTTCCCTATCTGTCACTCACTCGACGTTGTGTCGATCTAGTGACATTAGGGGTCCCTATACGAAATGTCACAATTGGCTGAACTGTGTTACGTGAACTGGCAGTGTGTGGTGGGCAGACTACTGTGTGCCTCATAGCCAGCACACCAGGTCGACACGTAACCTCCCCCAACATAGTCATGAGTGTCGAACGGCCCTTTAGGGACAAGTCGACTACCCAAAAGATAGAGACAGGCTTAACCCAGTCGTGGCCTCTTTTCCTCTTCTTTTTTCCACTCCCTAAAAAAGAAGGGGGATTATCCGACTGGGCCGCCAGGTCTAGTCGGGGGGTGTCCCTCCCAAGGGGAAGACACCGCAGAGACCACACCTCGCCCAAAGAGAGGGGGGATATTTAAGTGGAAGAATACGTCACATGGTCTTTCCGACCATGTGGAGAGTCTTCAAGGTAGATCCTACCCAGCGGGGGAGTAGTTACTACAAACATGAAGACGCAGTTTGCCAACAGGGAAACGAACTAGCAGAAGATATATATCGCATGGGGTTAGCCTTACAGGGAACCGCCACATGCGGAGCACCTACCCCAGAACAGGACTCTTAGTTAGCACGTGTACTGGGCCGGCAACGAGTCTCTCCGAAAACTCGACTGCCACAGTGCTCGGAGGAAGTCAACCAGGGAACAAAGTTTGTGAACACTACTGGGAATTAATGGCGCACGTCTTCAGCTCCAAGGGAGGTGGAAGGTGCTATGTGCAAGCGATACACCCGGCCAGCTATCCCAGGCTTATCCGCTTGTGTTGCGTGCCACTACCTGGGATGAAACCGGTTCCACCTGGAGGTTGTAGAACCTTGCAAAGGTATTGGGTGTTGCCCAGCCCACTGCTCTGCAAATGTTTATTAGAGAGGCACCTCTGGCCAGGGCCCAGGAAGCCGCTACGCCTCTGGTAGAATGGGCTCGTAGCCCTACCTGGGGCGGCATGTCCTGGGCGAGATATGCCATAGTTATGGCGTCAATGAGCCAGTGGGCGATCCTCTGCTTGGAGACAGCGTTTCCTTTCCGCTGTGCACCAAAGCAGACAAAGAGCTGCTTAGAGATTCTGAAGCTCTGCATGCGATCCAAATAGATGCGTAAAGCACGCACCGGACACAGCAACGACAGGGCTGGGTCTGCCTCCTCCTGGGGCAGCGCTTGCAGGTTCGCCACCTGATCCCTAAAAGGGGTGGTGGGAACCTTGGGCACATAGCCCGGTCGGGGTCTCAGGATCACGTGAGAGTATCCCGGACCGAACTCCAGGCACGTTTCGCTGACAGAGAATGCTTGCAGGTCACCTACCCTCTTGATGGAAGTGAGCGCAGTCAGGAGGGCAGTCTTCAAGGAGAGTGCCTTCAGCTCGGCTGACTGCAAAGGCTCAAAGAGGGCTCTCTGTAGACCCTGAAGAACTACAGAGAGGTCCCATGAGGGAACGAGGCGCAGTCTGGAGGGATTCAGCCTCCTGGCGCCTCTTAGGAACCTGATGATCAGGTCGTGCTTCCCTAAGGACTTACCGTCGACTGCGTCGTGGTGTGCTGCTATGATGGCAATGTACACCTTCAAGGTCGAAGGAGACAGCCTCCCTTCCAGCCTCTCCTGCAGGAAGGAAAGCACTGATCTGACTGCGCATCTCTGGGGTCTTCGCGTCGGGAAGAACACCACTTAGCGAACAGACGCCACTTAAAGGCATACAGGCGCCTCGTAGAGGGGGCCCTAGCCTGAGTGATCGTGTCTACCACTGCGGGTGGTAGACCGCTTAGGTCTTCCGCGTCCCGTCCAGGGGCCAGACATGGAGATTCCAGAGGTCTGGGCGCGGGTGCCAGAGGGCGCCCCATCCCTGAGAGAGAAGGTCTTTCCTCAGGGGAATTTGCTAGGGGGGAGCTGTCGCGAGGAGCGTGAGGTCCGAGAACCATGTCTGGGTGGCCCAGTAGGGTGCTACCAGGACGACTTGCTCCTCGTCCTCCCTGACCTTGCACAGGGTCTGTGCAAGCAGGCTCACTGGGGGAAAGGCATATTTGCGTAGGCCAGGGGGCCAGCTGTGTGCCAGCATGTCTATACCAAGGGGAGCCTCGGTCAGGGCATACCAGAGCGGGCAATGGGAGGATTCTTGGGAGGCGAACAGGTCCACCTGTGCCCATCCGAATCGACTCCAAATCAGCTGGACCACCTGAGGGGTCTCCACTCTCCCCTGAGGGTAACCTGCCGTGACAGCGCGTCCGCTGTAGTGTTGAGGTTGCCCGGGATGTGAGTGGCTCACAGCGACTTGAAGTGCTGCTGACTCCAGAGGAGGAGACGGCGGGCGAGTTGTGACATACAACAAGAGCGCAGACCGCCTTGGCGGTTGACATATGCTACCGTTGCCATGCTGTCTGTCCTAACTAACACGTGCTTGCCCTGGATCAACGGCCAGAACCTCTGTAGGGCGAGCAGAATTGTCAACAATTCGAGGCAGTTGATGTGCCAATGCAGTCGCGGGCCCATCCAGAGGCTGGCGGCTGCGTGCCCGTTGCAAACAGCGCCCCAACCCGTTTTGGAGGCATCTGTCATGACCACGACGTGCCTGGAGACCAGTTCTAAAGGAACACCTGCTCGTAGAAATGAGAGGTCGGTCCAAGGGCTGAAAAGATGGTGACAGACCGGCGTGATGGCCACGCGATGTGTCCCGTGGTGCCATGCCCATCTCGGGACTCGAGTCTGGAGCCAGTGCTGAAGCGGCCTCATATGCATCAACCCGAGCAGGGTGGCCACCGCCGAGGATGCCATATGCCCCAGGAGCCTCTGACAAAGTTTCAGTGGAACCGCTGTTTTCTGTTTGAATGCCTTCAAACAGGCCAGCACCGACTGGGCGCACTCATTCGTAAGGCGTGCCATCAAGGAGACTGAGTCCAACTCCAATCCAAGAAAAAAGATGCTCTGAACCGGGAGGAGCTTGCTCTTTTCCCAGTTGACCCGAACCCCTAGTCGGCTGAGGTGTGAGAGCACCAGGTCCCTGTGTGCGCACAACACATCTTGAGAGTGAGCTAGGATTAGCCAGTCATCGAGATAGTTGAGAATGCGAATGCCCACCTCCCTTAACGGGGCAAGGGCAGCCTCTGCGATCTTCATAAAGATGCGAGGAGACAGGGACAGGCCGAAAGGGAGGACTTTGTACTGATACGCCTGACCCTCGAACGCGAACCGCAGGAAGGGTCTGTGTCGAGGAAGGATCGAGATGTGGAAGTACGCATCCTTCAGGTCTACTGCCGCGAACCAATCTTGATGCCGGACGCTCGCCAGAATGCGTTTTTGCGTCAGCATCTTGAACGGGAGTCTGTGTAAAGCACGGTTCAGTACTCACAGGTCCAAGATTGGCCGCAACCCACCGTCTTTTTTCGTTACGATGAAGTAGGGGCTGTAAAACCCTTTCTTCATCTTGGCTGGAAGGACAGGTTCTATCGCGTCCTTCTGTAGGAGGGTAGCGATCTCCGCGCGCAGGGTGGCAGTGTTTTCGCCCTTGACCAAGGTGAAGTGAATACCGCTGAACCTGGCGGGCGCCTGTTGAACTGAATCGCGTAGCCGAGTCGGACGGTTCGGATCAGCCATCGCGATGGATTGGAAAGCGCAAGCCACGCGTCCAAGTTCCGCGCGAGGGGGACCAAGGGGACAACATCGTCGGACATACCGGCAGGTGGGGCCTCGCTGCAGGGCAGAGCGCGAGGTGCCACACCATGTCGTGGCCATGCTGAGTCTAGGGACATTGAAGCACTTACCTGGTTCCTTGTGACCACCCCAGGAACAGCCTGGGACGGGGGAGGAAGAGGCCTATCCTCATAACCCATGGAGACTTCCACATCGGGGGCGGCTGTGTGCCACAGCTGGGCGCTCAGGGGCGGAAAGGCCACCGCTGGAGTGCCAATCCTGCAAGAAAAAGCCCATGGACGGTAGTCGTGGTGACGACCGTACACACCGGGTATGTGACCCAGGGAGGAAGGAAGCCGCTCTTTTGCTGAACTGTTGGGTACCGCAGCCACTTGGGCATGCTGTGAAATCAAACAAAAAGGCAACAAAAGATTTTCCACCCGGCCTTCCACCGGGGGATGGAGTGGTCTTCTTACCAGCTCCACGTGAGTGGGTTCCCTCGTCCCTGGGTCGCCCGTCTCAGGGGCGCTTTGAGGACCTCCGTTGGTTCTTCGGTGCCGGCTGTGAGACGGGTGGCGTCGGCTTTCTGCGATGGGGTCCACGCCGGGGCCGGACCGGAGGGGCGGGCTGCGGCAAAGCCGGTGCAGTCACTGCAGGGGGATGCCCTTGGCGATGAGCAGACGGGGTGTGGGATCTTGAGCTGCGCCGGGGCAGGATGTGCCAGATTACCTCCGTCTGCTGCTTCACCGCCGAGAACTGCTGGGCAAAGTCCTTGACGTTGTCGCCGAATAGGCCCGTCTGGGAAATGGGGGCAGCAAGGAACCGTGTCTTGTCGGCCTCGCCCATCTCGACCAGGTTGAGCCAAAGGTGGTGCTCCTGGACCACTAGTGTGGACATCGTTCACCCGAGAGACCGCACCGTGACCTCCGTCGCTCGGAGAGCGAGGTCGGTCGCCGAGCGCAGTTCCTGCATCAAATCTGGGGTGGAACTACCCTCGTGCAGTTCTTTCAGCACCTTGGCTTGGTGGACCTGCAGGAGAGCCATGGCGTGCAGGGTAGAGGTGGCTTGTCCAGCAGCACTGTAGGCTTTAGCCGTCAGGGACGATGTGGGCCTACAGGGCTTGGACGGGAGCTTAGGGCGTCCGCGCCAGGTGGCGGTGCTCTGCGGGCATAGGTGCACCGCGAGCGCCTTATCCACCAGGGGAATCGCCGTATAGCCCCTGGCCGCCCCGCCATCGAGGGTAGTGAGAGCGGGGGAACTGCGGAATCGGGGCCAGGCAGTAAAAGGTGCCTCCCACGACTTCGTCAGCTCCTCATGCACTTCCGGGAAGAATGGCACTAGAGCGGGGTGTGGCTGCTTTGAGCGGCGCCACGAGCCCAGAAACCAATCATCAAGCCGTGAGGGTTCAGGGGAGAGCGGAGGGTTCCACTCTAACCCGACGCTCGCGGCCGCCTGGGAAAGCATGTCCGTCATTTCGGCATCGGCCTGTGACTGGGCAATCGTCCCCGAAGGGGGAAGCCTAGCTGAGGCTTCTGCTTCCGACTGGACAAGCCCGCTCTCCGATGCTGCACTCGAGAGCTCATCATCTTCGTGGGCTCAGAACAAGAAGCCAGACTCGCCAGAATAAGCCAGAATAAAAGACAAGTCAAAGAAACATACCTGACAAAACTACATGCAGCGGTACAGCATGGGAGATCTGCTTACAGATTCCCCAAGCTTCCTGCCAACTATCCTTAAATATCTAGAAAGAATAAACATTGTGTACCAAATGGTATTATCCTTTGAACAATGGGGTTTAACCTTGTTAACATACAGGAGATAATTTCAATTGTAGGTCAAGGAGGGTGATAGACCTCCAGAATTATGCAGTATTTGGCAAAGACCTTATAACTTTGTTACCATTAGTTTTATCAACATGGGAAAGAGACCACTATACCAGAGCACAGAGACCTCTTAAATGATATCAAACACATACAGTTGCATTCTTTGTTTTCATGGTATTTGTTATATTTTTACATATAAATCTTATGTCTTTGTTATGGTCCAGAGCTGTTGAAGGGGAGAAGGGGGAGAGAGAAGGGGGTCAGCAAGGTGATTTGCAATTTATCACACTGTGGTGATATTCAGGTGAAGATTTCAGCTTTGTAAAACAATTCAAAGGTGATTTGCAATTTATCACACGTGGTGATATTCAGGTGTAGAGTTCAGCTTTTGTGAGAGAGTTTTATGACGTTGGTTCTCACAGAGCCTTTTTGGTGTAGACATTCTGGTGCCAGCCTTACACATACAGCTGCATTTTCATCAAAATCACACTATTCACAGAAGATATAAGGCAATTCCTGTCTCCATTTTTCACCATAAATGTATTTCTTTGCCATTGCGACACCATTCAAAATTTTGAACATCCGTTTGCAATTTAGCATCTACAATGTCTTGGCATGATGTTGCACAAATTTGGTGCCAGTCACATGAATCTCCTAGGAGGAGTATTTAAAAGTCCAGAGCCTGCGATTTTCAGAAAATCCAAAAATCCTTCCTGTTGGGTGGAGCTAAAGACTGTATGAAAGTTGTTCAGCTTGATGAGAACTATATATATACCAATTGTTGTGACTGTAGGTAAAAATGGGGGTGCTACAGAGTCCCCATTACATACCCATTTTCAAGGGGGTGCTACATCAATCTTTAACCCACATTATTCCCTTTCCCCCTCCCAATCCCCAACCCCACCCTGACCCTCAACAAATATCCCTGTGGTCACACTTGAATATACACACAAAAAAGTAAGAAAAAATATTTAAAATAAATAAATAAACAACAATAATCACACACATTTAAAACTACACTTCTCTCTCCACTGCCCCTCCCTGAGAGCCCTCCAAGAAGGCCAAGTAGCTGCCCCATTTTTTATATAAATCTAATTTGCCTAGCCTTCTACATGACATTTATTCGAATGCCGCCACCCTCCCCATCTCTGTGCACCACTCTTGAAATGAGGGCATTCCAGCCGACTTCCATCCCCTAAGAACAATCTGTCTGCCAATCATAATACTGGCTAGGACCCAATGTTTTATATATTTATCCCCTATATTAAAGACCGCCTTATCGCCTAAAATAGAGAATCTGGGGCAAAATGAAATTTGAGTGCTCAAAACGTCACACATAAAACTCTGAACCCTCAACCAAAATTCTTGGATCTTAACACACCACCAAAACGCATGGGTTATGTCTCCATCTTCTGATTGGCATCGCCAGCAGGTGGGTGTATCTTTCAGACCAAGCCTATACAATCTAGAGGGGGTCCAATAGAATCAATGTAAAATCTTAAATTGCATAAGTCGCACCCTTGCATCTCTAGATGTAGACTTGATGATTTTTAGAATCCTAGCCCACACTCCCTCCTCCAAGTTTAGATCTTTCTCCCATAATGTTTTGAGAGAAGCCGAAGCTCCATCCCCCAGACTCTGAATTAGCTGGGAGTAATACACTGATGCCTTGTGACATTTTCCAAAATCAGTAATCACCACTCCCAGAGTATCTGCCGCTTTAGGGGGGAGTATGCTACTCCCAAAAATAGTACAGATCAGGTGGCGCAGCTGTAAATACATAAAGAACTGAGACCTGGGAATCCCAAAATGTTGAACCATATTTTCAAATGATCTCAACACTCCACTCTCATATAGGTCACCGAGCGTATTAACCTCCCTCTCAGTCCACTCTGTCCAGCAGAAAGGGGACTTATTAATACATAATTTTGGGTTCAGCCATATGCTAGATGCTACATTTAAATAAATGTCCAAATTAAATACTCTGGACACTTTTGTCCATACCGAGTTCAAATGCGAGATAACAGGGTGTAACTTCTCCGGTTAGTTTGATAGAAAGGCTTTGCAATGGCGAAATAGGGGCAAGAAATTCCTGTTCAATACAAAACCAGGGAGGGGCTCTCTCAGGTGGAAGCAACCAATGAGCCAAATGTCTGAGACCAAATGCATAATAATTAAACAAAATCTTGTGTAGGCCTAGCCCACCTTTGTCAGTCGGGCTATGCAATTTACTGAAATGTAATCTGGGACATTTACCATTCCAAATGAGGGACTTCGCTATGTTATCAAATTGCTTGAAATAAGAGAGGGGGACATCTATAAGGAGAGATTTTAGCAGGTAGTCGAATTTTGGAATACAATTAATTTTAATAACATTAACCTTCCCAATCATAGATAAATGAAATGAAGCCCACCTGCCCACATCGTATGAAAACATTTTTATTAAATGGTCAAAACTAACTCTTACTAAAATCACACAAACTTGCTGGGAATAAAATACCCAAATACCTGTTTGGGCCACTGGAAGGCACCCAGCTGAAAAGCCGTTACCGGGCAGTACGCTGTCAGAGCCAAAGCTTCGGATTTAGACCAATTAACTCTGTATCCTGAGAACTTAGAAAAGGAATTAATAATTCTGTGGAGGCAAGGCATAGATCTAGTGGGGTCAGAGATGAATAATAAAATATCATCTGCGTAAAGCAAAAGCTTATGCGCCACACCTCCCGCCATCACCCCTGGAAAATCATCCTCCTTTCTTATTGCGGCTGCTAATGGTTCCAGGGCAAGAAAGAACAATAATGGGGAAAGTGGGCAACCCTGCCGGGTGCCCCTATCCAGAGTAAAATAATCTGAAATTAATCTATTTGTTTATTCCGCCGCTACTGGGTGTCTATAAAGTAACTTAATCCATTCAATAAAAGTATTCCCAAACCCATACATTTCTAAAATCTTAAAAGATAATCCCATTCTACCATATCAAACACCTTTTCGGCGTCAAGTGAGATGGCAGCAACCGGAGTCTGATCAGTCGCCACTGACCACATGATATTGATGAAATGCCTAATGTTATCAGAAGAGCTATGGCCCCGAATAAACCCTACCTGATCTATATGTAATAGGTTAGCCAAAATTTTTGACAATATTTTAACATCTAGCTGGATCAGGGAAATTGGACGGTAACTCTTACACTCGCTTGGAACTTTGTCCTTTTTAAGAATCAGACTGATCCGGGCTTGTGTCATGGTTGGCGGAAGCTTTCCATTCTTTAATGATTCCGTATAAACTTCTAGCAAGAGTGTAGCCAGTTCTGTATCTGCAGACTATTTTCCAATAAGAACAGTGAAAACATATTTTAAAATGTTAAAAGAGAGCATTTTTAAAACATGCGACATGTGTGCGACAGTACTTATGTTTCATGTTCTCTGCTTATGATCTGATCCAATGATTGAAGAAAAAAACAGCATGCATTTCATTGTGAGGGTCCACTAATGAAAATGTAACAATCACATCAGATTGGTTAAGTAACATTATTACCTTCTAGTTGAAGTTCTTTTAATATTTTTGCATCTGTGATTATTTGGCAGCTTTAATCACCTGAAATGTCCGCTAACGTTATGCTAAATGTTTTTAATGGAAGTGTATTATACAGAATAAGCTTTTATGTATGTAAATATGTTTGTTGCCATTTGTTCAAATAAATTTATACATAATATACTGTAAATGTGAATCAATCTATCTACCTATCTATTTAGTGGCAAGCAGGGTGTGGCCGAGTGGCGTCGGGGCACAGTGAGGCTGGAGAGATAAATGGTAAACGAGTTCCACCTGTGCGCCACACTGGTCTCATGTTCCAGGGAGGAGTGGCGGGAGTATTTAAGGAGAGAATACAGCGGCAGATGGGGAGAGAGAGACGCACAGAGCTGTGTGTGTGACTGTGTCACAGGGACTGCTGAAAAGAAAGGCTGTTGAGTGTTGTTGAATGAGCTTGTTTATTGTGCTTAAAAGCACGTTTATATATAGATGTACACTGAGAAGTGTGGCATTAAAGTCTTATGTGGATTGTTTTCCCGGCTCTCGCTTCATCCTTCATAGGAAAGGCAGAGGTTTGCCATATTTGGTGCCGAAACCCATGATTTGGAGTAGGAAGGTGCTGTCATGGAGTCCTCGCCGCTGGCTGAAGATCATGATTTTTTTATATTATATGTTCACTTATTAAGAAGTGGAAAATTCGGGGATCTCTTGATACCAAGCCAAGCCAAGGTCAGGTAGACCAAGAAAGATTTCAGCCACAACTGCTAGAAGAATTGTTCGGGATACAAAGAAAAACCCACAGGTAACCTCAGGAGAAATACAGGCTGCTCTGGAAAAAGATGGTGTGGTTGTTTCAAGGAGCACAATACGACGATACTTGAACAAAAATGAGCTGCATGGTCGAGTTGCCAGGAAGAAGCCTTTACTGTGCCAATGCCCCAAAAAAGCCCGGTTACAATATGCCCGACAACACCTTGACATGCCTCACAGCTTCTGGCACATTGTAATTTGGAGTGACGAGACCAAAATAGAGCTTTATGGTCACAACCATAAGCGCTATGTTTGAAGAGGGGTCAACAAGGCCTATAGTGAAAAGAATACCATCCCCACTGTGAAGCATGGTGGTGGCTCACTGATGTTTTTGGGGGTGGGGGGGTTTGAGTTCTAAAGGCACGGGGAATCTTGTGAAAATTTATGGCAAGATGAGTGCAGCATGTTATCAGGAATTACTGGAAGACAATTTGCATTCATCTGCACGAAAGCTGCGCATGGGATGCTCTTGGACTTTCCAGCACAACAATGACCCTAAGCACAAGGCCAAGTTGACCCTCCAGTGGTTACTGCAGAAAAAGGTGAAGGTTCTGGAGTGGCCATCACAGTCTCCTGACCTTAATATCATCAAACCACTCTGGGGAGATCTCAAACATGTGGTTCATGCAAGACGACCAAAGACTTTGCATGACCTGGAGGCATTTTGCCAAGACGAATGGGCAGCTATACCACCTGCAAGAATTTGGGACCTCATAGACAACTATTACAAAAGACTGCACGCTGTCCTTGATGCTAAAGGGGGCAATACACAGTATTAAGAACTAAGGGTATGCAGACTTTTGAACAGGGGTCATTTAATTTTTTTCTTTGTTGCCATGTTTTGTTTTATGATTGTGCCATTCTGTTATAACCTACAGTTGAATATGAATCCCATAAGATATAAAAGAAATGTGTTTTGCCCGCTCACTCATGTTTTCTTTAAAAATAGTACATATATTACCAATTCTCCAAAGGTATGCAAACTTTTGAGCACAACTGTATATACACACACACACACACACACACACACACACACACATATATATATATATATATATATATATATATATATATATATATATATATATATACATATATACACACACACACACATATATACACACACACACACATTCTGATAGTGAACGCACAGTGTGGAGGATATGCTTACACTGTTACTATGGATGCAGATGATACAATAGCTGCTATGCATTTGGATATGTTGCGACTGCTTCAGGCTTTTCAAGCATTTGTTTTGCCGCTGTCAAACATGAATGAAAGCGATGGGATTCCATTAAATTTGCATTTTTTGCTACAATGAGCACTAGTAAAATATGATTTTAAATAGCCTGCTTTGATAAAAGTCATTCTTGATGATCAACTCAAGCTCTAAAATAAATATTTAACATAATAAATTTGATAACTTCATCTCTATGTGTGCTATTGTTGGTCATGAGAAATTGGATTCAGCTCGCCACCATTATTTCACAGTTCCTCTGACTTAATTTTACTGGTGGAAACCTGGCTGTTAGTTCCTTTTTAAAAAATAACCTTTTAAAGTCATTTATCATGAAAGTATACGTTTTAATGAATAATACGTCATAATCAAATCAAATCAAAATCAAATCACTTTTATTGTCACACAACCATATACACAAGTGCAATAGTGTGTGAAATTCTTGGGTGCAGTTCCGAGCAACATAGCAGTCGTGACAGTGATGAGACATATATCAACTTACAATAAACATCAGATTTACACAACACAATTTAAAATCTAATATAAAAATAATTACAACACAATATACAAATAATAACATACAATGTACAGTATACAATACACACAATATAGAATACACATTATACAATAAAAAAATGTTTTATATATAGTATATATAAAATATACAGTAGGTTTTATTGGACTGTATTGACATTCAGGCTATCGGTTGGTAGTAAATTGCCAGTGTGTTGTTAAGAGAGAATATAATTTATGACAGTCCAGTGTGAGATAATAAGATTAATAAAGTGCAGTGCTGATGTATTTTGATCGTGAGAGATCAAGAGTTCAAAAGTCTGATTGCTTGGGGGAAGAAGCTGTCATGTAGTCGGCTGGTGCAGGTCCTGATGCTGCGATACCTGATGTTTCATCATTGTCAGTGATCAGACCTACCACCGTTGTATCATCAGCAAACTTCATGATGGCATTGGAGCTGTGTGTTGCCACACAGTCATGTGTGTACAGGGAATACAGGAGTGGGCTAAGAACACAGCCCTGCGGGGCTCCAGTGTTGAGTGTCAGTGATGAGGAGATGTTGCTGCCCATTCTAACCACCTGGCGTCTGCTGGACAGGAAGTCCAGGATCCAGCTGCACAGCGAGCTGTTTAAGCCAAGAGCCCGGAGTTTCACATAAAGCTTGGAGGGCACTATGGTGTTGAATGCTGAGCTGTAGTCTACAAACAGCATTCTCACATAAGTGTTCTTTTTTTCCAGGTGGGAGAGAGCAGTGTGTATTGTAGATGCAATGGCATCATCAGTGGAGCGGTTGTTCCGGTAAGCAAACTGCAATGTGTCCAGTGATGGAGGCAGCACAGAGCAGATGTAATCTCTGATTAGTCTCTCAAAGCATTTGCTGATGATGGGGGTCAGAACAACAGGACGCCAGTCATTATGGATATTCAGCCGTCGGAAGGATCGGGTTACATCCGCTACAGAGACGGAGAGTGAACTAACCTCTGGGTTATTTCCCTCGAAATGAGCATAAAAACTATTTAGCTCATCCGGGAGAGAGGCAGCGGTGTTCACGGCGGAGTTTTTATTCCCTTTAAAGTCTGTGATGATGTTAATTCCCTGCCACATGCTTCTAGATTTGGTGGTGTTGAACTGTCCTTCAATCTTGTTCCTGTACTGACATGTTGCTGTTCTGGTATAACTGGCTTGTTTATGCTCCTCCGCATTCCTGGAATTAAAAGCAGAGGTGCCGCACAAACATCGCTATTAATCCAAGTTTTCTGGTTCGGGTAGATCCGTATTGTTTTGGTCGGAACAACATCCGCTACGTACTTTCTGATGAAACACGTTATGTTATCAGAGTAAAGCTCGATGTCGTCATCCGGAACATCTCCCAGTCTGCGTGATCAAAACAGTCTTGTAGCATAGAGTCTGACTGGTCCGACCAGCACTGGATCATTCTGAGGGTGGGTGCTTCCTGTTTCAGTTTCTGCCTGTAAGCGGGCAGAAGCAGAACGGAAGAGTGGTCTGATTTGCCAGATGGTGGGTGGGGGAGGGATTTGTAGCCATCTCAGAAGGGAGAGTAGCAATGGTCCAAAACCCGGTCCCTTCATGTGTTAAAACTGATGTGTTGGTGGTATTTTGGTGCGACTGATTTGAGATTGGCTTTGTTAAAGTCCCCGGTCACAATGAACGTGGCCTCAGGGTGCGTGGTTTCCTGCTTGCTTATAATCCCATACAGTTCCTTGAGTGCCCGGTCTGTGTCGGCTTGTGGCGGGATGTACACAGAAGTGATAATGACCGCTGTGAATTCACTCGGTAGCCAGAATGGTCGACACAGAAGCATGAGAAATTCCAGATCAAGAGAGCAGAAAGACTTGATAGAATGTACGTTCCTCTGATCACACCAGGATTTGTTGATCATAAAACATACACCACCACTTCTGCTTTTACCTGAGAGGTCTTTCGATCTGTCCGCTCGATGCACGGAGAACCTTGTGGGTTCAATGTCTGAGTCTGGAATCTCCGCAGACATCCAAGTTTCTGTAAGGCAGATAATGCAGCAGTCCCTCATCTCTCGTTGGAAAGAGATCCGTGCTCTCAGCTTGCAGAGCTTGTTTTGTTGTCCAGAGACTGAACATTTGCCAGTAGAATACTGGGTAGCGGGGGTCGATTTGCACGACGTCTTACTCTGATGAGAACGCCGGCTCTGTTTCCCCTTTTCCTTTTGTGTTTCCACGGCCGGGCTGCCCAGACAAAGGGCTCCGCTGGCCTGTTTGTAAACAGCGGGTCGGCATTGAGGAATTTGAAGTCCGGTTTAAAGTGTGTAATTGCAGAACCAACATCCAAAAGTGTTTGTCTGTCATAGACAATAAGGCAGACAACATCCAAGACAAAAAACATAAGAATTGTAAACAAAACAAACAAAAAACTACAATGTTGTGTCGGAGCTCGCAATGCAGCAGCCATACTCGGCGCCATCTTGAGTCAAGAAATCTGAGAATCTGAGCATATATAGTTACTTTGATTATTGGTTGCGTCAATCTTTTTACTTTGCAGACTTTCATGACTCAGTTCCATTGTTCTGTGCTTACAGCTGAGTGCACAGAGCATTCTTGCAACATCAGCACTTTCAGTGTCCTCAAATGCCCTTTCCTAGGTCACACACAGTCCAGGCTTTCAATGTTAGTTCTTTTCTATAATTTAGTGCATTTTAATATAAAATCAACTTTATATTCCCTCCTTTGAGACTTACAAAAAAGTTTTTTTTTTTTTAAACTGCCCTTTTCCCAGAGTGCAATCTCACAAGCCAGGCTCCTTTATTCCTTCCAAGTGACCAATAGAATTCACACATTCTTCTAGCAATACCTATACTTATGAAACTGCACTCCGGAGGAACAACAAGATCAAACATCTCTCTCCACAATTGACTAGAAGAGAGTGAAAGATCCCATTGCTCCCTAGCTAAGTTCTATGTTGGAGTGTAAAGTAATCACATTCTTAGATAAAGCATGTGCATGCGAAGGTGGCCTTGCATTATGTAGAGTACATCAGTGATTAGACTTATTTCAGTAGGTTAACATACTACAGTGATTAGACAATGTCAAATGAATCATTCAGCATATGATATGTCCCACGGTGCCAGAGGAACTCACAGACATTCCCGGTAGCCTGGAACGCTATCTGGTGGTGTTGGAGCAGACAACAGGTTTTTAAACCACCAGTAGAGTGTTGCTCTTGATGCTAAGCACTGAGGTGCTCGTCGATCCTGTCTTTGTGATGTTCAAGTCTCTGGATCTCCAGTGGCACTTACAGTGATTTTAGAATTCATAAAAGTACATTCTATAGTAATTTACTTGATTATTAGTACCTTCAGAGATGATTTAAACAAAACAGTATAAATACATATAGTGCAGATAATCACAGTAAACCTTCTTCATTTTAAATTCTGATTACATTACCTAGTTACATTACCTCATAACATGAATAATGATCTGCTTCAAACCTTCATCATTCCTTTCATGGATTGATTAAACAACATCAATTAAAGAAAATAATCATTCAGGAAGGGGTATATGCCAAAATAATAAACATAATACCCTCTAACTTCCTGCCTACTCTATCCATTCTAAAGTACTACCTGATTTTAGTACAAAAGAAAATGCAATGAGTATACTGGCTCCCTTGCTATCCAAAAACAAGAGAAAATTGAAAATAAAGAGTCAAAAATAAAAAGGCACCCCTTCCCTACCATTTTGTGTCATTCCAGGGGTTTCACTAGAATTCATCCAGCTCATCCAGTCCAGGGCCTATGGCAAGCCCTATATCAACTCCAGATGGCTTCACCGCCACATTCAGCATCTGCTTGGCTGCAACATTGGCCATCTTTGATCTGAGGAGAGGCACAACACAACACAACAACACCACAAAAATAGCAATAGCTACAGACATTATTATTCCCACTTTCGTAAGCCAAACTCCCTAGGATCCAAATAGGTTGTCAAACCATTTGCCAACATGTTGATCTCTCCCAGCATTGGCAGTCACTTCCTCTCGTAACTTTTTCAGCTTTTTCATGGCTATGGTAAAGGATCCATCAGGAGCTGTATTATTTGGGATATAAGTACAACAGTCAGCTCCAAACATTACACAAACCCCTCCTTTTTCTGCCAATAGCCAGTCTAGGGCCTGTCTATTTTGCCATGTCATTTTGCTGGTTGCAGCTAATTGGTCACCTAAGGCCTACATGGTTACAATAAATGTAGTTGATCCATTCTGCATTCTTGTTGGGTGTTATCCACACAAATATGGACTCAAAGCCTGATTTTATTTCATCTCTGGCCTTAAATTCTTGTGGTATTCATCTTGGTTGACCAATTGCATCTATTATTACATTAGGGTCAGGCTGATATGCTCTTTTCACTCTATGTTTGCTTTGCACAGTGTTCCTAGGTGCAGTCAGGATTTCAGAGTCTTTCGGGTCCCATGTCAACATAGTGACTTCTTGTGCTAGTCGTACTCTAGTGCATTTTCCTTTCCAATTTTTTGGCAATGTAGCCCTCAATTTCTTCCCACCACAAACCCAGAAATCATCCGCTACAGCTACTGTTTGGTCCTCATGAAATTTTATTATAGGAGAGATCAAGGTTTGGTTTACAGTCCCTACACCCTCCCACCAGGTTGTCTTTGGGCATTTTAATTGTCCTGTTGGTTTTGCTCCTTGTAGTGTAGCTTTTGCATACATTGTATAATAGGTGCTAGTTGAGGGGTCATGCAGTTTTTTGTCCAAAAGCCAGATTACAGTACAGTTGCCTCTAAATCTTCCCACATTGACCTGTCCTTTTGATTTATTAAAACACTCATATTGACATCCTGGGTCTAATACATATGCTACTGGTTTGTCCCCTTTATTTGCAGGCACTCGAACATCTAGGCTTATACATTCATCTCCCCACCCATTCACCTCATAAAATATGTAAAATGCTGGATTGCTTAATATAGCTAAACACTCAGCTGGGCAAAAAGGTATTCTACCTGTTGCATTGCAATATTGCTTATAATGCTGTGCACGTTGTGTATAATCATGGGGATTGGGCACTACCATAAGTTCTTTCAAAGGTGATGGTGAACATAACAGACAGTTAGACATTCCTGATTGTTTTGCTGTGTAGTCTGCCCATTTGAACCAATCGTTATGATGTGGACTTTCTAATAATTCTTCTTTTGACAATGTCAGGTCAGCCTCATAATCTGTGTCATTATTGGGCATTGCTACTAATACTTCTGCAGTCTTATTTTGTGTTTCTTTAGTAGGTCGTAGTGGCAGTGGCAATTTGATAGATTGATAATCTATTCCTCCATATAGATCCTCATAGTCTTCTGCAGTTAAAGAACTTCTTTTATTAGATTTGTTTACTGGCATACCTTGAGTTGACTTAATGGAAGTGGATATCACCAAGCTCTGAGAAGTCGATTGTTTGAAACTCTTCTGGCCCTGGGGAGAACTAAGGTTGAGAAGGCCCTGCCTGCTCTGAGTCTGGGGAGTGGTCACCAGAGAGTCGTGGGGAGTGGAGGCTGTGAGACCCTGGGTCTGGGGAAGTCATTGCAGTAGATGTACCAACACCAAGATCCATAGCAGAACTTTCCTCACCCTCCAGTTCTGACCCCACTGGCTGCCATACATCCTCCTGCAGCTGTACTTCATCTCTAGCTCCAGCATGCTCAGCTGCCCTAGAATGAGGTGTAACAATGTCACTACTTTCTCCCTCCTGCTCTGAGCTTTCCTCTTGTCCAGCCCTTTCTTGTTCATGGGTTTCATGTTCTCCCTCAGGTTCAGGAGACTCTACATCTGAATCTTCTTGATCTTCTGCTCTATCTCTTTGCTCTGCTGGTCTTGGTAACCTCAGCAGAGGTACTCTAGTGCAGTGATTTAAATGATACCACGTGGTGCTACCTTCAACCTGTACTGCTGTTGGGGTTGCCCTCACTACTTTATATGGGCCTTGCCTTCTGGGTTCATTCCATCTTCTCCTAAAAACTCTCAAATACACTTGGTCACCAGGAACTACGGGACACGGAGCTTCTTCATCCTGTCTGGGTTCCCTGTTCTGTTCCTGTGAATGAATAGCTTCGTGTATAGCAGTTAATTGTCTCATGTAAGCCCTTAGCTCTATTTGTAGTTGTTCTAAATGTGGGCCTTCATAAGAACCTCTCAGGTAGGGTACTGGCATGGGCCTGCCTGTTAAAATTTCATGCAGTGACAGATTAGTGATTCTATTGATCTGCATACGATATTTCATCAATGCAAGGGGAAGAGCATCTACCTAATTGAGTTTGGTATCACGGCAAATTTTATTGATCTTAGCTTTGAGAGTTCCATTCACTCTTTCAATCATTCCCTGAGATTGTGGATGGTAGACACACCCTAATCTTTGTTTGATTCTCAACTGTTCTATCACTGTTTTCACTGTTCTTTGAATGAATGCTGAGCCATTGTCAGAGCTAATTTGAGATGGAATGCCAAATCTTGGAATGACCTCTCTGGTCAAAAATTTTATCACAGTTTGGGCTCCCTGGTCTGCTGATGGTACTGCCTCTACCCATCTGCTGAATCTGTCTATTATCACTAACATGTATCTTTTTCCTCTTATTGATCTTGCCATGTCCACATAATCCATTACCAGATGTTTGAATGGGCCCTCTGGTATGGGTATGTGACCTATTGGTGCTGATGTACCCTTTCTGACATTGTTTTGGGCACAAATTTCACATTCAGCCAAATATTCATCTACCATGGCCTGTAGGTATGGGGACCAAAATCCCTGTCTTTTTATCTTCCTTATTACCTCCCCCCTTGCGCAATGGTCACAACCATGCGCATCAGAGATTAAAATAGTAAGGAGTGCTGTTGGAGCAATCATATGTCCTTCATGAGACCGCCATATGCCATTCACATTCCTGCTCGCACCTCTGTGTTGCCATATGGTATGTTCATAAGGGCCAGCTTGCTGTTGCATTCATGCAATATCATCTAATTGTGGCTGAGGCTGAAGCAAAACATCTACAGGTTCCATTACTGCTACTTGGCATCCTGAGGCCTTTTTGGCATGTAAGTCTGCAGCATTATTACCTTGAATTACAAAATCATTACCTTTTTTATGTGCTTGACATTTGATAATAGCCAATTTCTTTGGATGCATCATGGCTGAAATATTTGGTACTATAATAAGCTATTGATTGCTTTTTTCTTCCACTGCCGGTCTCTTGCATTAAGACTGCTGAGGCATATCCATGTCTTCTATATGCTACATACAGATTCAATGGTTTAATATAGTCTGGTGTTGCTAATGCTTTGAAGCTCTTTTTTCAATGATTCAAAAGCTATCAATGCATCCTTATCCCATGTTAGTCTAGCTCAGAGATTTTGATGCCCAGATTTTCATTAGTGTTCTTAAGGGAGCTGTTTTAATGGCATAGTTTTCTATCCAATCTGCACTAAAACCTGTCATGCCCAAAAAGGTCATCATTTGTCCCACTGTTTGTGGTTGGGGCGCTTTACTTATGCCTTCCAATTGGCTTGGTGATATAGCTTTAATTTTATGCGCAATGATTCGTCCTAAGTATTCAACCTGTGGTAGGCAGTATTGTAGTTTCTCCTTTGAGACCTTGTGACCTCCTTCAGCTAATTTAGTAAGCACTTTGATTGAATCTTGGTGGCATTGCTCTAGTGTTGTTGAACAAATCAACAAATCATCTACATACTGTATCAGTGTGCTATCCAATCTAAGATATTCTAAATCAGTTTTCAAAACTTGATTGAACACATGTAGTGAATGTTTAACTCCCTGGGGCATTCTGGTATATGTATATTGTTTACCTTGATAGGTATATGCAAAAAGGTGTCTGCTTTCCTCTGCTAAAGGGATACTGTAAAAAGCAGAGCACAGGTCAATAACAGTAAAATAATTGGCAGCAGGTGGAACATTAGTCAACAGCGTATGTGGATTTGGAACTTCAGCAGGCCAATCTTCTGTTACCTCATTGACTGCTCTTAAATCATGCACTAAGCACCATTTTGACTTATCTGCCTTGATAACTGGTAATATGGGCATGTAACAATGACTTACTGTTTCAATTAACACCCCTGCGTTATTCAATCCCTCAATTGTCTTTTTAATTCCCTCTACTGCTTCCTGTTTTAAGGGATATTGTTGTTTTCTTGGTAGTTTTACTCCTGGTTTAAGCTTGATTCTAATTGGATTAGCAGATTTTACCAGACCTACATCTGTATCATGTTGAGACCACAATTCAGCAGACACATGTTTTTTTCCATTTCTGACATTAGTTCAACTGTTCGTGACTCTAATTTTTCTTTTTCATTAGTAGTCACTACAACCACTGGAATGCCTTCCATAGTTTCGTAGATATTAAAGGATTTTCTGTGGCTTCCCACTTTTTCTTTTCTGCTCTTTTCATCATTGATCCTAAATATTTTGCCTGACTTCCCTTGCTTACATATAAGGTAACATGTGGAACTGAATTTGGTACTTGAAACCATTGTTCAGTAAAGTTGCATTTCTCAATTTGTAGTGCTGCACCTTCTGGCCCTACAATTATATATTGTGAACTCAAAGGCACTTCTTGTCCTTTGGTGTCATTTAACCATTTCTTTTCAAGCTCTGGGTCCCTTTCTGAATCATATATTATGGTACAATAAAACTCAGTTTTTGGCATGCTTGGTTCACAGAGCTGTTCTTTAATGTATTTTCCCCATTTGTTTATTGTTTTTTCTACATCCTTTCCTACATCTCCTAACCAATATATGTTTGCTTGTGGCTCCTGAGGTTCTTGGAACTGTGTGACAGTCATTTGTTTGATGCCCCTGTTTTCTATATAAATGCCTTCTGGAGTGCACCAAATCTGTAAATTCATTTTACATATAGCATCTCTCCCTAACACGTTGACAAGTGTTTGTTCTGATATTAGAATGGGAATTTTGATCTCTGCGTCGTTTACTTTTATGCTGACTGGAGCTGTCATTGGAATTAGCTGCGTGAGTCTTTACATATTTTCCAGACTTGGGGAGGTGAGAGGCATAATTTGGATTTATACATGTAAACATAACTCCAGTATCTAGCATGACTGGTATTGTTTTGCCCTCTATTTTAACCTGCAGCATAGGTTTTTGATCAGCATCAGATGATATCATTGGAAGCTGACCCCTCCCCGTAGGATCCTCTGGGCAGCCTCAGTAGCCCTGCTGTGGTCCATGCCATGGATTGAGTGGACCTGGTGCTGAAGCTTGGTATTCTTGCTGCGATGGGGCATTGCTTGGACTAGGGGGTTGACTGCTTTGCCATGGATTAATAGGGCAATTTCTTCTGTTGTGTCCAGGCTGATTGCAGCCCCAACATATTATTGGTGGGCCATTAGTTCTAGGGCCACTGTTCTGTCTACCTCTTCCTCTTCCTCCCTGTTGTAGTCTGTTCCAGTTTCCTTGTTGTTCTGGTTGCACATAGATTACAAGCGGTGCTGGTGGCTGTGACGCTTGTCCTGCTGGTGACATTGTGTTCTGGACAACAGGTACTGGTGACATTGTTTTCTGCATAACAGGTACAGGTGATACCAGGGAAGACTGGGCAGCAGAGACAGGCATATTCACAGGAGCCATTACCACTGATTGTTCTTCTTTCTCTTTGACTGTGGCTTGGATCTTCTTCTTTTTCCCAGTTAATTCTTCAAGCTGCAGTTGTGTTAGTTTTCTCTGTAGTTCTCTTTCTTGATGCTTCAATCTTAACTAATTTCTCCTGTATTGTTCTACAGCATGAGTCACATGTTCACAGAACTCTCTGTGTGATTTGGAGTTTAGTCCAACTACATCTTCCAATTTTTCCTTCACTGGGGTTGGCATAGCATCCACTATAGCTGTTCTGAATAATGTAGTCATGACTAGGTCTGTTTCTGGGTTTTTCTCCAGCTCTTGTTTCCATTTTCTTAGCTGTCTTTGAATATATGCTGTAGGATTTTCAGTTTCACCTATTGGTTCACCTTTCAGAGATCTTGGATCCATTCACGTTGGGAATTCCTTCCTCAATTCTCCCCACATATCAGCACGATATCTGTCAAATGCAAATCCATCCATCTTCGTATCGTCAGTTGCTCCTCTTAGATGCACCTTTTTAAGGATCTCATTCATCTTGGAGCCCCTTAAACATTTGGCCAATAATGCTTTGATGTCACCAATTGCTAGGAGCTTCCCTGTGGTTTCTTCTTCTAACACTCTAATCCATTTTCCAGCCCCCTCATGGATGTCTGGAAGGCGAGCTATCAGTCCATCAAGGTCCTGATTGGCCAATGACACATACTGCCCTTGTGTGCCTTTAATTAAAATTGGCAACTGTGTTTGTATGGTGTATTTACTGGGGGTGTCTGGATCCATAAGATATTGTTGCTGTTCTTCACTGTGTGGTTGCATGTCACTTGGGTATCTTCTGGATTGATGTTCATAGCCTTGTGCTCCATCAAGCATGTCCCTGCCGCTTGGTTGGTCTCCAGGTAGTCCCAGGCTGTCTAAGAATTCAGGGGTTAAAAACACATTGCTTGGGTAGCTTGGAAGATGCATGCTCGTTGATTTTACCAATTGTCTTTGTTGGTCTCTTGTCCAACTTGGCTTTTCTTTTGGAACATCTTCAAGGACCAGGTTGCCTGTGACATTTATATTCTCTCTTAGGGCTGGTTGAGCGTGCTCTATGGCTTTCTTCTCTTTTGCTGCTCCTTAGCTAGTTGCTCCTTCACCACTTCTTGCTCCAGTGCTTTTAGCCGTTGTTCTAAGTCTGTTCTAGGTGCTGCTCTTGCCCTTGGCTTCTCTTCCTCTTCTATTTCTTGTTCAGAACTCAGGTCTGCTTGGCTCTGTGACATTCGCTGTTCTTCTTTTTGTCTTTCTTGCATTTCAGCTAAGGCTGATGTCACATGTTGATAGGTGTTGAGGGTCTCCATACCTTCTGAAGCTATGTGGCCCATGTCTTCTCTCAGGCCCCTTCACTGTCCCTATCAGAACTGTCATCTTTGATGTCTATGTTCCCTTTTATTTCTACAGTTCCTGATATAGCAGGCATTTGTTTCACAGATTGGTCAAGAGGTGGTGCATAGGGAGGTGGTCTCTCTATTTTTTCACTTTTATCATCTGCTGGTCTCTTTGTCTGTCTTTGAGCTTTTATTAATTGTATCCCATGATTTTTAAACGATTGCAACACATCCTGTTCTTTTTCTCTCTTATCTTCTCATTTTTTATTCTTATTTTTTGCTTTGTGATTTTTAATCAATGCTTCCATTTCACTACACATTGCCACATCAAATGTTCCCTCTGCTGGTCATTTTGTGTTTAAGCCCTTTGTTCTTTTCCCCCATTTGTTAGACAACTCCATTATGATGTCTTTACATATTGGATACATTGAGCACATCTGTTCTACTGGTGTTGCTGTCATTGTTGCTTACTTTTATTATGACAGTGTATCTTGTATTTTTAATGTACCTCTCTAACCCCAGCTCGTGTTTACCGTTAACTAGTCTTCACCAGGCTGGTCATACGAGGATCACTAAAAGTATCTGACCCCTGACTTCCCCTGGGCTTTTGCTGGGTGGACTTGTTTTAATTGCTAACATATTTTATTGGTCTTTTTTAAGTATTTCAGAATAGCATTTATTTGTTGTCTATTCAGTGGTTTTACAGGTGTTTCCTCCTCTTCATCTAACATTGGCTAATGTGAATTATTCTGCATCCAGATAATGTCTCCTCCTAGGCTAATTATGTAAAAACTCCAAAGTTCATCTGCAGCAAACCAGCGACCTGTAGCAGATACACCTCCTACCCAATGCATAAAAGTGAGAGATGGGGTTAATTCTACTTGACACCATCTCAATACAGTAACAGAAACATTTAATTCACTGCTATCACAATATTCTAAATGAAAAGGTTCAAGGAAATCAATCAGGGCTTCCCTTTCCACTTTGTTTAAAAGTCCCTTTCCTCTTCTTCCTCTCTTTCTCCCTTTCCCTCATCTGTGTCTATATAAATCACTCATTATTTACAATGATTACTTGCTGTTATTTATTTTGTTTTAACACCCATATACTTCCACTCACATCTGTTGGCTATGCTCTGGATCTCTGCCTACAACAATTGTTACGTTCACTTTTCCCACAGTTCCATTTGTTGTGTAAAGTGGTGTTAATTCTCCATTGCTGTTACTATGAAACAACATCTTGCTCTTCCACTGCACTGGATGTATGTCAGTGCTCGTCCAAAGGAAGCCACCACTTAAGATGGTGACTCTTTGTATCCCTTTTGGCCATGGGCTATTTGAGTCCTTTTTGATGCAACGCACAGATACTGGGTCAATTGGTATTTTTACTTCTGCACGTAATTGCCCCAATTGAGAAGGACTTAACATATAAAGTCCAGTTAGGTGGTGAACCAATGGTTCAAAGGTCAAATGTTTATCCACTATGGCTCTCCAATCTACTGACGGCCAATCCCTTTCTATTTCCTGCAAATTAGTGATTGTAGTAAATTTTCGCATAAATGCTTTTTTCTTTTGTTCTGTAAGCTCCCATTTATCTATTCCTGCACAACCTATGTATTCAGATTCTCTCCAAAAATGAGTACTAATTCCTCGTGTTTCTATTAATAATCTTCCTAATTCTAGTTCTTTTCTTTTTTCTTTGAGCTGTTTTTGTTTGTCAAAGTCAGAAAGGGTCTGCTTCCACATTAGGTCGCTTCTTAATGCAAAATTACTAATGGTCTGTTTCATTAAGCTTTGTAATTCAGAATCAGTAATAGTTTGCTGCCACATTTGGTTGCTGTGTAGGGGAAACACAGAGAAAAAACCTTGTCTGTGTCTCTGTGTGTTTCTGTCTGCTCGCTCACTGCCCCCCCTTCTTACTCGCTCTATCTACCCCCGCCTTTTCGCTCTTGAGCTCCACTGAATACAATGCAGCCTTTACAATGCTCCCACTGTATAAGAGAGAAAGAGAGAAAAACAGATGCTTTTTCTTACTATAATTCATTCCTTTTTGCAACAAATGTGTTTCTTATCTGAATCATCTTACCTATAATGATTGGTGTCAGATAATTAACACCAGTATCTCAAAATATTTTACTGCTTCAATGCTTTTCTAATTATTAGACCTCATATCTTTGTGTCTTTTGTAAAACGCTTCTCAGGAGAAAAACAATTACACAGACACATATCAGCTCATTCATCCACATACAACATAGCACAGTGCAGCCAGCATAAGCACAATACAGTCAACATAAACGCATCAACAATCGCAGCCAACATGCATCATCAATATAATTGATTTGTACACAACACAAGCAATACATGTACAGCAACTTATTCAACACAAACATGTTTATAATCTTCAGCACATAATTTGAAATCCAAATATCTTAACTATCACTATGTCCCTCTTGGGTGACCACGCCTCTTGCGTGCCTGCCAATTCAGCCCAAAATGCAGCGCTATTTTGAGAACAAGGCCAACCATCCAATGTGGGCTCCCTGTGTCTCAGCAAGGTCAAAGGCCAACCATCTATGTGGGCTCCTTATCATCTACTGGTGTCGCTGCACCTTGTGGTATCTGCAGGTTTTCTAACACTGCCAATTCAGCCCACCTCCAGACTCCTGGGGTGCAGTATCCGCAGGACCTACCAATTCAGCACACCTCCAGACTCCTGGGGTGCGGTATCCATAGGTTTTTCAAACTTGCTAAGGGCGCTAAGTTTTTGTGCACTTCAGCTTATTTACAAGACATATTTACATTTGCATGCATAGTTTTTGAAACCTGGAACTCAGTTCTCTATTTCATCCAATTAGTCTTTTAATTCAGTTTGAGACTGGAAAGGCCTTGGTTAGAGTTACCATCTGGGCCAAATCTTGCAACAGACTGCACAAAAACACCATTTAAGCAAAATGCTTACCTCAGGTTATTTTTTTTTTTTGGCACCAGTGAGTCTGTTCAGTTAGTGCAAGGAAGCCCACACCAGTTCCCCTTGGCCCGGTGCCAGTCCCTTCGTGGTCGCCAATTTTATGTTGTGGAGCATGGAAAACGTTTCTTCCCCTCTCTGTAAGAAAACTCTCAAAGTCAGGAGTTCCAGGTGTCAAAGGTTAGAGTTTATTGAGCAAAACAACAAACCCAAGACGTCAGCTGAGATCTGACTTGCTTGGTCAAAACCCTCCTGTCTTATACAGTTTGTTATCTAGCATTACTTCATGCCTACGCCTTCTTAATATTTTTTGAATCAAATGGATTCAGGTCATCACTATTATTTCACAGAGCCTCTGACTTTATTTTAATGGTGGGAACCTGGCTGTTAGTTCCTTTTTAAAAAAATAACCTTTTAAAGTCATTTATTATGAAAGTATACATTTTAACGAATAATACGTCATAATCTGAGCATATATAGTTACTTTGATTATTGGTTGCGTCAATCTTTTAACTTTGCGTACTTTCATGACTCGATTCCATTGTTTTGTGCTTACAGCTGAGTGCACAGAGCATTCTTGCAACATCAGCACTTTCAGTGTCCTCAAATGCCCTTTCCTAGGTCACACACAGTCCAGGCTTTCTATGTCAGTTCTTTTCTATAATTTAGTGCATTTTAACATAAAAATCAACTATAGTACTTCCCAATCACTGAGGGACACTGAAGGCCCATTGATAAAGCATTCAAAGCCCCCAGGTCTTAGCATCAAATTTAACCCCATCTACGAAACCGGTATAGAATCACATTGGTTTACTGGGCAAGGGGGATGTCTAGAAAAGGGGGTTCTGAAGGCTGCACATGGGCCTTCAAGTCAGCCTGTCGCATTGATGCCTATGACAGGCAGAGAGATCTGTTGAATATAATGAATAATGATTTTTTGTTAGTCCTCTTACCAGTGTTGTAGTCAAGACCACCTAAACCGAGACCAAGTCAAGACCAGAGTGTATGGAGACCAAGACAAGACAAAGACTTTGAGGGATTGAGACCAAGTCAAGACCAAGACCAAGGCAGGGCGAGACCGAGTCAAGACCAAGACCAGACCAGACCAGTGCGAGTCCCACACTGCTTGACACACTTACGATAAAATGTGGAACATGCAAACCATAGGCACTCCTGAAATTGATCTGAAAGATCCACATTCCCATAAAAACACCCATATTCCTCTTCATTCACCTCTTTTACTGCCATATATATATATATATATATATATATATATATATATATATATGAGTGTGTGTGTGTGTGTGTGTGTGTGTGTGTGTGTGTGTGTGTGTGTGTGTGTATCAGTGTACCATGAGAAATGTCTTGATAAATCAAAAGGCATTGTAGAGGTGAATTTTATGTGTGTGAATTTTCCTTCGTTGAAGCTGAAATCAACATAACCATCCACCTAAAACTATAACATTTTTGAGCAAGTGTAGGGCTTTACTGGTTGTTTAGATCAGTATTACTATCAGAAATAATTGGTAATTATTTCTTTAGTTATTAATTAATATTTAAATTAAATAATAGAATCTAACTAATTAAAACCTCATATGGGGCTCCAGTAAATGTAGTGCGCTACGTTTAGGAGTGGGTTTGGTTATTAGCAATAATTAATAATTATCAAAGACAATTATTAATTATTAAAATCAATAGAACATTGATTTGAATCAATGTTAGCTTTTTTTAATCCTTTAAATCAACAATTATCAAAGATAGTCATTAATTGTTAACATCAATGAAACATTAATTAAAATTAACACTAGCTTATTGATCCTTCAAATTCAACAATCATCAAAGATAATTATCAATTATCAAAATAATCAATAGAATATTAATTAGGATTAATTTCGCTGGGGCACCACCCTGGAATCAGGGACTAATAACCAGATAGTATAACAGTCTAAATATTAGTTTGTTCTCTTAGGAAAATCGACATCCGAATATCGATTTTCGAAAAGAAACAATGAATGAAGGCTTGATTCCGAGCACTGACATCCCGTCAGCATTGGACACAGGTGTATGTAAAACAAACCAAAACACTTCTCTTTGAAATATAACAAAGTTTATTTATGCAGTAATATCAATTAATAATTAATACAATGCAGTCAATAAACTTCCGACTTACAACTACAAACTAAACAGTGATATGATTAGATATGGTAACCAAAATAATCCCATAACACATGAGGCGGGCAGTACGGCTGCTGATTCTCGGCGGGCTGGTGGAGAAATCAGCAACATCAACTTGATTGAAGATGGAAGAGAAATCTTTTATCTCTTCACTTCCGCAGGCAAACGGATGAAGATGCGGATTGCTCAGCGGTCTCTTTCGGATCCGTTAGAGTGTTCGATGGAACACAGAGTAAACTCAACTCGTCCAGCGAGATGGAGATTGTATGGCCACAATTTCAAGTCGGACGTTACTGCCTTGTGCCACATGGCTACACCTAAGAGCAGCGATGAGCTGCGTCTACACACGGCGAGCAAAGTTGCTGGAAGCAAATCCCGGAAGCATCTCAGAGGTATTTCTACTCCTGATGATGTCATGGTTGAGGGGCGTTCTGTCGTGTGCCTCATCCAATAGGAGTTGAGAGTTCGATCCTTTAGTGAGCAAGGCTTCATGGGATTTGTAGTCTGTTTTGGACTCCCTTTGTTTGATTTTGGCGCAGTTTTTATCAGTAAGATATATGACTTTGTATATGGTTTTACGACTGTTAGGCCTGCCTTTGTCTTCTATCTGAATACATGAGGCCCAACACAAGCATCACATCAGGTTTTCTGGATGTCTCTTCCGCTAGAAACCATCATTAAATACAAAATATATCAAACAATTATTCAATACTTCTTCACTTTTCTTTGTCTTTTCTTAAACAATATAGTAAGTTTTTTTTTTGTTATTGAACCAACAACAAGCCTTGTATAAATGTGTGCAATTTGCTAACCACATAGCTAAATCTAGAAAATAGAACAAAGAATGCCAAACATAAGCAAAGCAGCCTATTTAAAATGTAAATGTTTAATATAAGTGGAGGCACATTACTCGGTCTCCACTCTCTGCTGTCACATCTCTAGCTTTCTCACCCAAGTGAGGGAGCATTACCGTGGCGTGTTACATTTATGTTGGAGCTGACATTAGCTAACGTTGATGTAATGTAACCTTATATAACATTAGCTACATAGCTTTATGTGGCCTGTCTCATCATTGTTTATCACAAGCAAAAAAATGCAACTTGGGAACAACAATTTGTCTCTACATGCCCTGTTCCCTCAATCTCTCACAAAGTTAACACTGCATTAGCTACACCCCTCAATATATGTTAACTAAATTAGGTAGCTTGTGCACCTAGCTAGGTGGCAAATAGCTGGCAAGCAACTGAAACTACCACCCTAAAAAAACAGTAAATACATAGGTAGCTAATATGTATAGCTAATACTCGCTAATTCTCTTTGGGTGAGGGGTAAAGATGAGTTTAGGGACAGATACTGTGTTCTATTCAAATCGAATGTGGGATATTCCACTCGATATCTCCGATCTCCGACTAAAATCATTCGAATGCCAGATGCTCGGAAGATGACATTAAAGAAAACAAAACTGCAATGCTCCTGTTAGCTTAGCAGGTGTTTGACTGTCACCAGAGATGTCTCATTTGTGCTACAGGTGTACGTTTATCAAAAGAGAGTATAATTTACCATGTTTTGAACACCTGCTACTCTGCTAACGTTTGTTAAACAAGCTGTAATATCATGCAATGTAGGAACTTTGACTAATTTATCAATATTATTTAATAAAAGTGAATGTTTAGCACTTATTTTGTACATCTTCCTGAGTTTAAAATTTCCGCACGGCTTTCCAAGTTGAAATTATGACTTCAAGTGGCGTTCCATTGCACTTTTCCCAGTAGGAAGTTGGAAAATCGGACTTTCCGAGTTGAATGGAATGCAGCAAGAGGCAGATTGCTAACGTTAACTAACTAGCTTTGCTAGCATCACTTACACTTAGCTTACCTTTCTTTATGTGTCCTCTCTAAGTGCCGATAAAAGTTTGACGTGGTCCCTGCCATCTCGGCAAGCATTGCATTGCAGCTGTGTGTTTTCTTTTGGACACTTTTTTGCAGATGAACTCTTTGTGGTTTAGGTCACTGTTTCCCAACCTTTCTTCTGCCACAGCACACTTTTTACGATTAAAAAAATCCCATGGCACACCACTATCCCACATAAACATCATCAATAGTTCCCTATCTGTCACTCATTCGACGTTGGTGTCGATGTAGTGACACTAGGGGTCACTCTTGGGAGCCCAAGACACCTCTGGTCATTGATAAAAGGCCAATGAAAATTGGCGAGTGGTATTTGCATGCCACTCCCCCGGACATACGGGTATAAAAGGAGCTGGTATGCAACCACTCATTCAGATTTTCTCTTCGGAGCCGAACGGTCATGCTCATTGAGCTGAATACTACTGTTCATTCACCTCTGCTGGATCTGACGGCGCATTTCAGCGGCTTCTCCCCCCTCTGCACTGGTGCACTGCAGAGAACGCCCCTGGGCGCTTCGGCAGAAAAACTAGAGAGTATATTTTCTGAAAGAGCATTTTTCCCCTCTAAAAGAGTATATATTTCTCTAAAAGAGCGCACACACGGAACGTATTTTTAAAGACGCGTCTTTTTAAAGATGCTTTTCCGATTGTGTGTTATTCCTGGTTGTGCTTGTTATCTCTCGCCCTCTAACGGTCACGATCACTGTCTTTCGTGTCTGGGCACTGCTCACTTGGAGACAGCGTTCGTGGATGGTCATGTTCTCATTGCGAGAATATGTCCATGGCAACGTTGCGGTCGCGGCTCGCCTTCTTAAGAAAGCGAGCCACCCCAGAGGTTCCCGCCTCGGTCCTTTTACCCATGGGTATGAGGCCAGCGCGGCTAGCACTGGGGGTGATTTGGGGACCCCAATGGGACCGCCTCCACTGGGTATCCCCCCCGTGGACCTCCCATTCCCCAGCACGCTCGTATGCCCCAATCGGGTGAGTCCGCCAGCTCGTCTCACGGCGAGTTCGACCTCTTATTCGGAGACGGCGAAAGTGATGAGCTCTCGAGCGCAGCAACGGAGAGCGGGCTCGTCCAGTCGGAAGCCTCAGCTGGGCTCCTCCCTTTGGGGTCGATTGCCCAGTCACAGGCTGACGCGGAGATGACGACATGCTTCCCCGGGCAGCCGCGAGCATCGGTTAGAGTGGATTTCACCGCTCTTCCCTGAACCCTTGCGGCTCAGTGATTGGTTCCTGGGCTTGCGGCGTCACTCAAAGCCACGCCCCGCCCCCGTTCCTTTCTTCCCGGAAGTGCATGAAGAGCTGACAAGGTCGCGGGAGGCACCTTTTACTGCCCGGTCCCGATCTTTTCAGCTTCCCTGCCCTCACTACCCTCGATGGTGGGGCTGCCAAGGGCTATTCGGCAATCCCCCGGTGGATAAAGGCGCTCACGGTGCACCTATGCCCGCAGAGCGCCGCCACCTGGCGTGGGTGCCCAAACCCCCGTCCAAGGCCTGTAGGTTTACGTTGTCTCTGACGGCCAAGGCCTACGGTGCCGCTGGACAAGCCGCCTCCGCCCTGCATGCCATGGCTCTCCTGCAAGTCCGCCAAGGTGCTAAAGGAACTGCACGAGGGTAGTTCTGCCCCGGGATTGATGCAGGAACTGCGCTCGGTGACCGACCTCGCTCTCTGAGCAACGGAGGTCACGGTGCGGTCTCTTGGGCGGATGATGGCCACACTAGTGATCCAGGAGCGCCACCTTTGGCTCAACCAGGTCGAGATGGGCGAGGCCGACAAGACACGATTCCTTGCTGCCCCCATTTCCCAGGCGGGCCTATTCGGCGACACTGTCGAGGACTTTGCCCAGCAGTTCTTGATGGTAGAGCAGTAGATGGATGCTAGCCGGCATATCCTGCCCCAGCACGGCTCAAGATCACGCACCCCGTCTACTCATCGCCAAGGGCGTCCCCCTGCGGTGACTGCACCGGCTCTGCCGCAGCCCGCCCCTTCGGCCCAGCCCCGGCATGGAGTCCACTGCAGGAAGTAGACGCCACCCGTCTCGCGGCCGCCCAGAACCCGTGAAAGGCTTCAAAGCGCCCTTGAGACGGGCGACCCAGGGGCAACGAAACGCGCTGCTCTGGAGCTGGTAAGCAGATCTCATTCTTTTTGTTACCTTTTGCATTTAATTGCGCTGCATGCCCAAGTGGCTGCAGTACTCAAGAGCTCAGCAAGAGCGGTTTCCTTGTTCCCTGGGTCACATTTCCGGTGTGCACGGCCATCATCAGGACCACTGTCCACCACTCTATTTGGCAGGTTTGGCGCTCCAACAGCAGTCTCCCTCCCCTGAGCACCCAGCTGTGGCACAAATCTGCCCCCGATATGACAGTCTCCACGGGTCACGAGGACAGGCCTCTTCCTCCTCCGTCCCAGGCTGTTCTGGGGGTGGTCACAAGGAGCCAGGTAAGTGCTTCGATGTCCTTAGACTCAGCACGGCCATGACGTGGTGTGGCACCTCGAGCTCCACCCCGCCGCGAGGCCCCATCTGCCGGTATGTCCGATGACGTTGTCCCTTTGGTCCCCCTTGCGCGGAACTTGGACTCATGGCTTGCACTTTCCAATCTGTCGCGAGTGCTGTCCGGACCGTCCGACTCGGCTGCGCGATTCACTTTGCCGGGCGTCCGCCCAGGTTCAGCGGTGTCCACTTCACCTAGGTGAAGGACGAAAATGCTGCTACCTTGCACGGAGATCGCTACCCTCCTACGGAAGGGCGCGATAGAACATGTCCCTCCAGCCAAGATGAAGAAGGGGTTTTTCAACCCCTAATTCATTGTACCGAAAAAAGGCGGCCAATCTTGGACCTGTGAGTTCTGAACTAGGCTTTGCACAGACTCCCGTTCAAGATGCTGACGCAAAAACGCATTCTGGCGAGCGTCCGGCATCAAGATTGGTTCTTGGTGGTAGACCTGAAGGATGCGTACTTCCACATCTCGATCCTTCCTCGACACAGACCCTCCGTGCGGTTTGCATTCAAGAGTCAGGTGTATCAGTATAAAGTCCTCCCTTTTGGCCTGTCCCTGTCTCCTCGCATCTTTACGAAGGTCACAGAGGCTGCCCTTGCCCCGTTAAGGGAGGTGGGCATTCACGTTCTCAACTATCTTGACAACTGGCTAATCCTAGCTCATTCTCGAGACATGTTGTGCACACACAGGGATCTGGTGCTCTCACACCTCAGCCGACTAGGGCTTCGGGTCAACTAGGAAAAGAGCAAGCTCCTCCCAGTACAGAGCATCTCTTTTCTCGGTTTGGAGTTGGACTCAGTCTCCTTGATAGCACGCCTTACGAACGAGCGCGCCCAGTTGGTGCTGGCCTGTTTGAAGGCGTTCAAACAGAAAACAGCAGTTCCACTGAAACTTTTTCAGAGGCTCCTGGGGCTATTGACATCCTAGGCGGTGGCCATCCCGCTCGGGTTGATGCATATGAGGCCGCTTCAGCACTGGCTCCAGGCTCGAGTCCTGGGATGGGCATGGCGCCACGGGACACGTCGTGTGGTCATCACGCCGGTCTTTCACCATCTTTTCAGCCCGTGGATTGACCTCTCGTTTCTACGGGCAGGTGTTCCTCTAGAACTGGTCTCCAGGCGTGTCGTGGTCACGATAGATGCCTCCAAAACGGGCTGGGGCGCTGTTTGCAATGGCATGCAGGCACTGGCCTCTGGACGGGTCCGCGACTGCATTGGCACATCAACTGCCTCGAGTTGTTGGCAATTCTGCTCGCCCTGCGGAGGTTTCAGCTGTTGATCCAGGGCAAGCACGTGTTAGTTCAGACAGACAACATGACAACGGTAGCATATGTCAACCGCCAAGGCGGTTTGCGCTCTCGTTGTATGTCACAACTCGCCCGCCGTCTCCTCCTCTGGAGTCAGCAGCACTTCAAGTGGCTGCAAGCCACTCACATCCCGGGCAACCTCAACACTACAGCGGACACGCTGTCACGACAGGTTACCCTCAGGGGAGAGTGGAGACTCCACCTTCAGGTGGTCCAGCTGATTTGGAGTTGATTCGACAGGCACAGGTGCACCTGTTCACCTCCCAAGAATCCTCCCCACTGCCCGCTCTGGTACGCCCTGACCAAGGCCCCCCTCGGCATAGAAGTCGCTGGCACACAGCTGGCCCCCTGGCATGTGCAAATATGCATTTCCCCCAGTGAGCCTGCTTGCACAGACCCTGTGCAAGGTCAGGGAGGACGAGGAGCAGGTCGTCCTGGTGGCATCCTATTGGCCCGCCCAGATGTGGTGCTCGGACCTCACGCTCCTTGCGACAGCTCCCCCCTGGCGAATTCCCCTGAGGAAGGACCTTCTTTCTCCCAGACCTCTAGAATCTCCATATCTGTCCCCTGGATGGGACGCGGAAGACCTAATTGGTCTACCACCTGTGGTCTACCACATTGCCGCCATAGCAGCACACCATGACGCAGTCAACGGTAAGTCCTTAGGGAAGCACGACCTGATCATCAGGTTCCTAAGAGGCGCCAGGAGGCTGAATCCCTCCAGACCGCGCCTCGTTCCCTCATCGGACCTCTCTGTAGTTCTTCAGGGTCTACAGAGAGCCCCCTTTGAGCCTTTGCAGTCAGCCGAGCTTAAGGCACTCTCCTTGAAGACTGCCATACTGACTGCGCTCACTTCCATCAAGAGGGTAGGTGACCTACAAGCGTTCTCTGTCAGTGAAACGTGCCTGGAGTTCGGTCCAGGTTACTCTCACGTGATCCTGAGACCCTGACCGGGCTATGTGCCCAAGGTTCCCACCACCCCTTTAGGGACCAGGTGGTGAACCTGCAAGCGCTGCCCCAGGAGGAGGCAGACCCAGCCCTGTTGGCACTGTGTCCAGTGCGTGCTTTATGCATCTATTTGGATCGCACGCAGAGCTTTAGAATCTCTGAGCAGCTCTTTGTCTGCTTTGGTGCACAGTGGAAAGGAAGTGCTCTCTCCAAGCAGAGGATCGCCCACTGGCTCATTGACCCCATAACTATGGCATATGTCACCTAGGACATGCCGCCCCCGGTAGGGCTACAAGCCCATTCTACAAGGGGTGTAGCGGCTCCCTGGGCCCTGGCCAGGGATGCCTCTCTAACAGACATTTGCAGAGCAGCAGGCTGGGCAACACCCAACACCTCAACTGCAGGGATACCACTAAATTGCCTGTGCATTGTCTGATTTATTTGTTAACATCATTACTGTTATTGGATGTAAAACTTCCTGCTTCAAATGCAAGGTTAAACATAAAATTTTATGTAAATTATACTTAGTCACTAAAATGAATTGTCCACAAACCTAGTATTGAGTCACCATAGAATAAATTGCTTTTGGACACTTTCATTTTTTAAGCTGCACTGGAGGTTCCATTAATAATATTACATATAAATACTAGAAAATAAAAAGTGTTAACTTTTTTCACTCAAAATCTCTAAGTCATACATGAAATGCCCATGTACAATGTTTGTAATAGGCACCAAATACATGATTGGTGGATAGTCAGTTTTTATGCAAATTATACATTGTTATGAGTTGCTTTCATGGACAGTCGAATTTGGAGGTTTTCAAGGGCTTATGCTGATCAGGGGGAGTCAGAGAGTCACATAAAAATATTTAATGATTTTCTGTATCCTTCACATTATAAAGTTGGTAGGTCTATTCAATAAATTGGGAATTGACATTTAGTATCTTGGTGGAAACATGGTTAATAGACCAATACAATAAATTGGAAATGGACATTTAGTATATTGGTGGACACGGGGTGAAGAGACCTATACAATAAATTGGAAATGGACATTTATTGTGTTGGTGGACAGGGCTCATAGACCAACATAATACATTAGCAGGTCTATTCAATAAATTGGAAATGGACATTTAATATGTTGGTGGGCACAGGTTTAATAGACCAATATAATACATTGGAAATGGACATTTAGCATGTTGGTGGACAGGGCTAATAGACCAAAACAATACATTAGCAGGTCTATACAATAAATTGGAAATGGATATTTAGTATGTTGGTGGACATGGGGAAAATAGAAAAAAACAATACATTAGCAGGTATATTCAATAAATTGTAATTGGACGTATAGTATGTTGGTGGACACAGGGTTTACATACCTATACAAATTGGAAATGGACATTTAGTATGTTGGTGGACAAGGCTAATAGACCAACACAATACATTAGCAGGTCTATTCAATAAATTGGAAATGGACATTTATTATGTTGGTGGACAGGGCTAATAGACCAACACAATACATTAGCAGGTATATACAATAAATTTGAAATGGACATTTAGTATATTGGAGGACACGGGGTAAAGAGACCTATACAATACATTGGAAATGGACATTTAGAATGTTGGTAGACAGGGCTAATAGACCAACACAATAGCAGGTCTATACAATAAATTGGAAATGGACATTTAGTATGTTGGTGGACAAAGGGTTAATAGACTAATGCAATACATTGGAAATGGACATTTAATATGTTGGTGGACACAGGGTAATTAGACCAATACAATACATTGGAAGTGGACATTTAGTATGTTGGTGGACACAGTGTTAATTGACCTAGGTCTTTGGGGTCAAATTGGGCTAAATAGTTGGTTTGGGGGCAGTTAGTGTGGTCCGGGGGCCTTGGGTGTCAACGTGTGCAAAATAGTTGTTTAAGAGGCAGATAGTGGGTCTGTCGATGGCCCTGCCCCCTCCGGGTGGTCCTGGGGCCTTAGGGGTCAAAGTGGGCAAAATAACTGGTTAGGGGGCAGATAGTGGGTCTGTGGACGGCCCGCCCCCTCCGGGTGGTCCGTTGGTCTCATTGGTCAAAGTGAGCAAAACAGTTGGTTGGAGGGCAGATAGTGGGTCTGTGGACAGCCCCACCCCCACCCGGGTGGTCTGGGGGTCTTTGGGGGTCCGTGGGGAAAAAGTCCCATTCGCCCATTACCACGAGAGGGGCCCGTCTGCCATCTATATGAATGGCTAAGGCACCCATTAATTTAAGCCAGAGGTGGGATGTGAGGCCGCCACCCCGTGGGTGAAGGCTGAACTGCAGGGGAAATGCTCAATTGGGGGGGATTTCTTTAAATGCCCCTGACAGGGGTCTGTGGGGTCTGAGACGTGAAGCACCATTTTAGATTGTCTCCGTGGGCCCCCCATCCATGAAAAATTTGTGGGGGGCTGCAAACCCACCGCCGTTTCCCCATTTCCTAAAGGCTACAATGACACCTGTCGAAAACCTTGGCCTTAGGGAGGTAAAGGGGCAGAGGGGGGGGAATCACACTTTAAGTGTTATACTTAAGGGAAAAACTTAAGGTGTTTTATGCAACTGGGCATTGGGCCTTACTTGTTATTCTTATTAATACAATAAATCTTCATTCTGTTTAAGCAATAGTGTGAGGTTTCCATGATTACATGGGCTGGCCTTTCTCAGTTTAGAAAGCAGCATCAACCACGTGATTATTTTGAACGATCCAGAGGAAAATGAAAATATGTTTGTTGAAAATGAAAATAGTTGCTGGCTCCAACTGCTAACAGCACTTGCATTGTAACCAGTTATTTTAGAAGCTATTATAATATTTCTAATCTTGTAAACATATAATGTTGTGCAATAAAATGTTTCACTTCACATGTGGTTTGAGAGGTGTTTCTAACATTAATTTTGTTTAGATCCTAAACTTTATACCTTACTCTCCCACCTTTATGGCATTTTATGAAAAAAGTCTTGTCCTGTCCTTTCATAGAAATTATCTTTTTGTATTATTGTTCTCAAATTCATATTGTGTTTTTTATGCTAGTTCCTGCCTAGTTTACTCAGATAATTGTGCAGATTTTGGAATCATTCACCAATGGAGCTTGGTTGTCCTGTATTGGACATTTGTGCATCTCAACACACTGCCAATCGACCTAAAATTTGGAACAGAAAGGGCTTTGATTTTCTAGTATTTTTACATTTCGGTTGATATTTTTATAATTTTTTATTTATGTACAAAATAAAGTTTGTGCAGTAGAAGTTTAAGTTTATTGTAAAGAAAATGTATAGCTTTTTTATTTCACTTTAAAAACAACTTTTACTTACACAATAAACTGCCATGGCAACAGTATTTAAGATATCAATTATCCCTTTACAATTTTACATCAGCAGTGTCTTGACATTATTCAAAAGAATTTTGAAGCAATTCACGTAAACACAAGAGGGCTATTTCAAAGTCAGATAAAATTGCCTTCCTGTTGCCAGTTGGTGGTGCTATGGCCGTGGCCCATAATAGCCACATAAATGTGATCAGTCTCCATTACCAAACATACAGCTGAATTTTCATCAAAATCATAAAATGCACACTTGGAACTTCTTGTTTCACATTTTTGCCCTTAATTTTTTGCATCGCCATAGCGACATCATTAGATATATCAAAAATCCGTTCGCAGTTTAGCATCTTCAGTGTCTTGGCATAATGATGCCTAAATTTGGTGACAGTCACATGATTCCCCTAGGACTATTATTCAAAAGTTCAAGACCTGCAATTTAAAAAAAAATCCACATTCAATCCAAAATGGCCAACTTCCTGTTGGGTGGGTTAATGACTTTAATTTTGAAAGCTGTCTGGCTTGATGAGAACAATATATGTAGCAAGTTTGGTGACCTTAGAAGAAACTGACCCCACCACTTTTGTCAAAAGGTGGCACTACAGAGCTCCCCAGCCACGCCCATGTGTTAACTTTTGCCCAGGCCTAATGGCCGACAACTCTGATGTGTGTGCAAAATATAATGAAAATTCAAACATGCCAAGTACCTCAAAAACATGTGAATATACATAAAAATGAATAATGACATTTAATAAGTTGCCATGGCAACAGTATTTAAGATATCAAGAATCCCTTCAGAATTTTAAATCTGCACTGTCTTGACATTATTCAAAAAAATTTGAAGCAATTCAGGTAAACATAAGAGGGATATTTCAAAGTCTGCTAAAAGTGCCACACTTTCTTCCTCCAGTTGGTGGTGCTACAAACGTGACCCACAATAGCCACATCAATGTGATCAGCCCACAAGGTGAAAATTTTGGCTCAATTTTGATGTAAATCACACGATGCATGCAGAAGATATGAGAGACTTCCTTTTTCCCATTTTTTTACGTTACTTTATCGTGTCGCCATGGCAACACCGTTCGATATATCAAAAATCTGTTCGTAATTTAGCATCGTCATTGTCTCGGTATGATGTCGTCCACATTTGGTACCTGTAACATGAAATCCCTGGAGGGAGTATTTCAAATTCCAGAGCATGCATTTTTCAAACAATCCAAAATGGCTGACTTCCCCCCACAATATTGACCAGCCCTAATGAATGATGACTCTGATGTGTGTGCAAACTTTCAAGAGATTTCACGCATAGTAAGTACCCTAAAAGTACCGAAAACCTTGAAAAGAAGTATCCTTAGAAGAACAATAGGCCCTCTGCACTTTCAGTGCTTGGGCCCTAATAATCTTTAGAACAACAATAGGGCCTCCGCACTTTCAGTGCTTGGGTCCTAATAATCTTAAGAACAATAGGGCCTCCGCACTTTCAGTGCTTGGGCCCTAATAAAGAAAAATCCTTAGAATAGTGCCCTGTCCCTCTGTAAAAGAACAAAAAATAGGCATAGAATCAGAATCAGAATCAGCTTTATTGCCAAGTATACTTACACATACAAGGAATTTGTCTTGGTGACAGGAGCTTCCAGTGTACAACAATACAAAAACAATACAAAAACAGCAGCAAGACAGATAATAATAAAAAAGAATTATACACATACATACATACACAGAGAGACACACACATACATACATACATACACACATACACATACGTAGTGCAAATCTAATACAAATCTGTTATCTGTTATGTACAGTGCAAAATACAAATCTGTTATGTACAGTGCAAATGTTTTTTTTTGTTTGTTTGTTTTTTTTTCATAGAATGAAATGGCAGAAGAGGTTGGATGTGTTGGATAAATATAAAAAAGAATAAACTGTGTATTACACATAGTTATTGCTCAAATGGACAATTTAACTGTTCATGAGATGGATAGCCTGAGGGAAAAAACTGCAACCAGTGATCCTCTCAGCAGTCCGAACTATCCTTTGCAGTCTTCTGATGTCTGATTTCGTAGCTGAACCAAACCAGACAGTTATTAAAGTACAGAGGACAGACATCTTGGATGAGGCCGATGACCGTGGTGTCATCTGCAAACTTCAGGAGCTTGACAGAGGGGTCCTTGGCGATGCAGTCATTGGTGTAAAGGGAGAAGAGTAGTGAGGAGAGCACACATCCCTGGGGGGCACCAGTGCTGATTGTACAGATGCTGGAAGTGAGTTTCCCCTGTCTCACATGCTGCCGCCTGTCCGTCAGAAAGCTGGTAATCCACTGACAGACAGACATGGGAACAGAGAGTTGGTGTAATTTATTCTGGAGTATAGCTGGGATGATGGTGTTGAAAGCTGAACTGAAGTCCACAAAAAGGATCCTTGCATATGTCCCTGGTCTGTCCAGATGTTGCAGGATATGATGCAATCCCATGTTGACTGCATCATCCACAGACCTGTTTGCTCGATAAGCAAATTGAAGGGAATCTAGAAAGGGCCCAGTGATGTTCTTCAGGTGGGCCAACACCAGTCTCTCAAATGATTTCAGGACCACAGACGTCAGGTCGACATGTCTGTAGTCATTAAGTCCTGTGATTTTGGGTTTCTTTGGGACAGGAATAATGATTGTGCGTTTGAAACAGCATGGGAATTCACACTGCTCCAGTGATCTATTGAAGATCTGTATGAATATGGGGGCCAGCTGGTTAGCACAGGATCGAAGACACACTGGTGAGACGCCATCTGGGCCTGAAGCTTTCCTCGTCTTTTGTTTCCGAAAGACCTGGCTCACATCATCTTCACAGATCTTAAGTGCAGGTTGAGTAGCAGGAGGGGGGAGGAGGGGGGTTGCAGGAGGTGTTGGTGTTTGTGTGAAGTGAAGGTCAGAGTGGGTGTGGGGTGTGAGATTGGGACTTTCAAATCTGCAGTAGAACACATTCAGGTCGTCAACCAGTTGTTGGTCCACCACAGGGTTGGGGGTAGGAGTCCTGTAATTTGTGAGTTGTTTCATGCCACTCCACACTGATGCAGGGTCGTTAGCTGAAACTTGTTTTTCAGCTTCTCAGAGTATCTTCTTTTAGCCACTCTGATTTCCTTGTTCAGTGTGTTCCTGGCCTGATTTTACAAGACTTTATCCCCACCCCTGTAAGCATTCTCTTTGGCCTGACGAAGCTGCCTGAGCTCTTCTGTAAACCACGGTTTGTCGTTGTTGAACTTTAAATAAGTCCTAGTAGGAATGCACATATCCTCACAGAAACTGATATATGATGTAACAGTATCTGTGAGCTCGTCCAGGTCTGTGGCTGCAGCCTCAAAAACACTCCAATCTGTGCAATCGAAGCAGGCTTGTAGTTCCCGCTCTGCTTCATTGGTCCATCTCTTTACAGTCCTTACTACTGGCTTGGTTGATTTTAAATTCTGCCTGTAGGTTGGAAGAAGATGAACCAGACAGTGATCAGAGAGTCCAAAAGTTGCTCTAGGGACAGAGCGATATGCATCCTTTATTGTTGTGTAACCATGATCCAGAATGTTCCTGTCTCTGGTGGGGCATGTAATGTGCTGTTTGTATTTGGGCAGTTCACATGTGAGATTTGCTTTGTTAAAATCCCCAAGAATAATAATAACTGAGTCCGGGTATTTTTGTTCTGTGTCTGTGATTTGATCAGCCAGCTGTTGCAGCGTGGCATTCAAACACGTGTTTGGCACGATAAACACACTCACCAGAATAAATGAGGAAAACTCCTGCGGCGAGTAGAATGGCTTACAGTTAATAAAGAGCGCTTCCAAATTAGGACAGCACATCCTCTTTAATGTTGTTACATCTGTACACCAACTTTCATTGATGTAAAAGCATGTTCCACCACCTCTCGTTTTCCCCGTTAACTCCGTGATGCGATCCACTCTGAACAGCTGAAAGCCCGGCAGATGTAACGTGCTGTCCGGAATGGCTTCACTCAGCCAGGTTTCTGTGAAGCACAAGGCAGCAGAGTTTGAAAAGTCCTTGTTTGTACGGGGGAGGAGATGTCGTTCGTCCATTTTGTTAGGAAGAGAGTGGAGATTCGCAAGATGAATACTCGGCAGCGCTGTTCGAAATCCGTGCCGAAGCAGCCCGACCAGCGCGCCTACTCATCTCCCTCGCCTGCATCTCATAGCGTGTTTAAACAACACAGCTGCGCCTCCGACTAAAATGTCCAGCAAAACGTCTGAATATTCAAAAACTGGGAAAAGGTTGTCTGGTATATGATGCTGAATGTTCAGCAGTTCATCTCTGGTAAAACTGAATGGAAAAATATTACTAAACACAGGACAAACAAACAAAAACAACAAAAGAACTGAAGAGCTATACACTGAGGCGGCCATCCGCAGCTTCATCTTGATGATGTGGTTTTTTTTTTTTTTAGTAAACATAATATTTTATTTAACTCAGCACAACCACATAGCCAAGGTTTTTTGTTAGGGGTGTCTTGATACTGATACTGGTATCGGTATCGGGTCTGATACCATGCTAATATATGGTACTCGTACTCGTAAAAATGATCCAATACCAAAAACCGATACCATCTGACGTACAAATGTCATTATGTCAACATTCAGCGCACAAATTACATTATGTCCTAGCGAGATTATTTTACCGCAAAAGCTGCAATTTAATGATATAAATATATAGTTTGCATGAGCGGCGCACTGCAAATGTTGAGCACTTGTGAATGTGTGGAGTCTGCACATACCTTTTAATCCTCCTTGGCTCATACAGGGAACACCATCATGAGCATCGAGCACTCTGTTTTAAGCAGATGAAAGCAAACAGAGCACAAATTCACACTGTAGCGCGAGGCACAGATTACAAACTCGTTTAATAAAATAGCAGCTCTTGCGGTTTAATAATCACTTTGAGTCACGTAGCAACCAGCTTTTTGCGGACTGGGAAGCTTACATCTTATGTGAGAGCACCTTGGTCAAAACACAGAAACACTTCAAAATAAAAGTTCCATCAAAATAAAAGATCAATTTACATAAAAAAAGTGTGTTATACTACTACTACTACTACTACAACTAATAATAATAAATCAGTAGTGATTGTATTATATTTAAGCAATATCTTACATCGGTGATGCTCTATAGTGCAGCACTTTATTTGATAAAATATAACTCCAATGTATTTAGGATTGTGCTGTGAGGTTCTGAATAAAAGCACTTCATTTGATAAAAATAATACAATATCATGTTGAAAATTAATTGTTATACTTTCATTTGATTAAAGTGTTAATTTATTTAAACACCATTTTGATGATAAAATTGAAATAAACTGTTGATATGCAGTTCAGAAAAAAAAAAAAAAAAAGACAGGCATCAGACTCGGTATCGGCGAGTACCAAAAAAAAGTATCGGAACTTGTACTGTGTCTCAAAAAAATGGTATCAGGACATCCCTACTTTTTGTCATTCCACGACTTGGCAGCATGATAACATGTGAAAACAACATGTTGCTTCTGAATGTTCCAGCACCCTGACATAATGCAAGCAGGGCAGAAAAATGTCTGCCCCAATGAGTCTCAGTTAGTACTCTTTGCAGTTCCATATTTACCACAGATTTCTGATTTAAAAAAAAGGAGGGGCTTTGGAGTTCTGGTGGGTAGCAGATAAAGTGTAATGGAGCTTACTACACTGTTTGATTTGCAGCGTGGGAGACCCTGGTTCAGAGCCCGCGCTGACACCAGGAAGTAATCACGTTCGCTTAATCAGTGATGAACGCAATTCGTAGGTTGCATTTTTCCCTCTATCATTACATTTTTACTCCACTGATGGTTAGGTTTAGCTTAGGGGGTTGGGTTGGGTAGTGTAGGAAACAGGTGCCTTATCGTTGTCTCTTGCTGTCTGTAAAACAAGAATGTGTAAGTTAAGTTTGTTTCCAACCTCACAAACTTGGTGCTTTACAAAAAATCTAAACTAGCCGTAAACTTGTCGCTCGTTATTTTCACATGCAAATGAGCTTTTGATTCACCACAAATGTTTGCCAGAAGTCTGCAGCTCTTCGCCGGTAATGGTGAACCTCTGGCAAACCTTTGGCAACAATGGCCAATTTGCTGCAAGCTTGTCACAAAGCTCATTTGCATGTGAAAATTATCAGTGGCGAATTTTTCGCCAAGTTTGCAGTAAATTTGCCATGAACTCTCAATTTTCGTAAGGGTTACACTTCAGGATCATATGAGCTGTGACATCAATAGTATGAAATGGGGAAAACCAAATACATTTTATGCTTTTAGGGGCCCACCAAAACAAATCAGTCAGCGGGAAAATATGTATTGCAATGTAGTAAAATGTTTGTGATTGTGAGAAAAGTTTACCTCTCAAGTTGACCTTTCAGTAAATATATTTAAGCAAGCTGACATTTAATGGCTAGTACTCAGTTCCTATTTTCATAGTGTGTGTGTGTCAGTAACGGAAATCATGCACAAAGGGTTTCCTGTTCTTCTTCTCTGAGTGTCTGAGGTCAAAAGTTGAACATCACTCCTATATTCTAGAACATTTGGTATCATTTACATTATTAATGCAGAATCTGTATGTATGTCTTTTTCAAATAAGATAATGACTGATCTCATTGGATAATGTAAGTTAGTGTACTGCTTTTCCTGTTCCTACAAAGGTATATAATGCTGTGCTGAACAATAAAGTACGAGAAAAATCTCTGATGCATACTTAAGTGTCTGTATCATTTCTCCCCTCATGAGGATCCGGATCGAGACAGCGACTGCAGACCTGACTTGATACTTATAAAAAAAAAATATTTCTTCAGAATACATGGTTGTTTTTGAATTGCCATCAATGGGGAAACATGCTCTTAAAGTCGCACTGAAGTCCCTTGACAAGCCTTGTTCGATTTGCTGTTTTGATGTATTTCCTACTGCAAAAGGAATTGGGGCTGCACAAAAAAATATAACTAAACTCCATTCACTTGTACCTATACAGAAAATCTAAACTAGCCGCAAATTTGCAGCAAATTTTTCATAAGGATACTTGCAACATAAATGTGAATTCTCTGATATTCCTCCTTTCAAGCCAGTGGGCATGCAACCGTAATAGTTTGGAGATAGGAAAGAGGGTATGGGGAGGGGAACAACATAAAATACACCTTATCATCATGGTGTTTGCTAATTTCTGCGATCGTTTCATGTGAATGACAGGTGGCTGGAAGGGAGGGGTTGAAACTCGTCTGGCTATTGGTCAACCATATTGCCCAGCCCTCGCACCGGTACATACATCAGCAGAGAAGAGAAGTCGTTGTGGGGAACAAGTTTTTGATGACTGATTAAGACGGCAAACCATTAAAAAATAATAATAATGTGCACAAATTAATAGTTTGTAATAAAAACAGCAACATCCAATAAGAAAGATTTTAAAATTTTGAATTCATGGTAAATTTAAGCACTGTAGGATGTAGTTCCTGCATCAACTAGCAGGAGCTAAGAGAGACCTGCTAACTAGCCAATTGCTGCCCCCCTGATTTCGGTAAGCAGACCAATTTTACCTAAAGAAAAGTCAACCTTCTGTTTCTGATATCACTGTGAGATCAGTCGTACAGTTGGTTTAAAAGTCTCATTAAAAATCTGAAACTTAAAATAGAATCTAAACTGTAAAAATGTTCATATACTGTACATCTACATTTATGCATTTTGCAGAAGCTTTTCTCCAAAGCGACTAACAGTTCAAGGAATCGAACCCATGATCTTGGCATTATTAGTGCCTGATGCTCTTCCAGTTGAGCTACAGGAACTAATAAAATGCTAAATAGCATTTAAAAACAATTAAAACAAAGAAACATTGTATTGAATAAGAAATATTTTAGATTTTGCACTATTTCTGCTCTAAATTAAGCAATATCACACTCATATTTGTGCTGTTATTACATTTGGCCTTGTGCCTATGGCTGAATCACAGCTAATATTAATATTAATATTAATTATTAATTATCAATATTATTATTAATTAATTTTATTAATATTATTATTAATATTATTAATATTAATATTAATATTAATATTAATTAATATTAATGTGTTAATATATGGAAGAACAGCACTCTTGCTCATGTGATATTGCATAAATTGATTCATTTGTTTTCTTGAATAACTTGATGAAAATGAGCTATGATGACAAGCTTACTTCCCTGCTGAAAAGACCAGATATTTAGCATGCAATTCTCAGTCTTGGTTATACTGGTTAATGTTGGTTTGGTGCTGGTCTAGCTGGTGGACAAGCACATCCATGTTGTTCACCGGCAAATCTTTGCTTGGTAAATTGGTCAATCTGGAATTTTTTGTTTTGCTTTGTTGTTTTGTTTTTTATTATTATTATTTTTTATGCTGGTTAACCAAGAAAGTCTTGCTGGTTAAGCTAGTCAAAACCCTTTTTTTTAAATTTTTTTTTATTTTTATTTTTTTTGTGCATCAAAGTTTGACTAATGAGAAAAACTTCACTGCATCTTCAGTCATCTTTTATCAGTCTGTATCTTAAAGCTAAGAAAAAATGACCTTTTTACATTATAATATTTGATTATTATTCATTCTAAACAAACATTTGTGATTAAAGTAACACGCCACTAGTCTCATTATTTACCCACACTAGATTGCTGTATACAGTATGTCTAATGAATGCTGCCATCTACTGGACATTACAACACACACACACACACACACACACACACACACACACACACACACACACACACACACACACACACACACACACAAACTTGTTTTTATATCATTGTGGGTCCATAGACTTCCATGCATTTTATAGATTTTATATAGGTCTAATGATAATTTATATCCCCTAACCCTACCCTTAAACCTAACTCTCACAGAAAGCTTTTTGCATTTTAACATTAAAAAAAAAACAAAAACAAAAAAAAAAAACATTTTCCTCATGGGGACCGCTGGCTGGGCCCCACAAGGTAGGTGATCTCAGGTTTTACTATCCTTGTAGTATAAACGTGTACACACACACACACACACACACCTCTTTAAAATACAGGCATGGACTTTATGGTGACAAATTTAATGTGAAATAATTTATGATTGTGTTTTGTATTTAAACAACAACAAAGTTTATAATAGTGGATTCATATTTAGATATAAACTTATTAAAAAGTGTATAATATGGATTGTATTCTGTTTGGAGAACAAGAAGCATGTGGTTCCACATTTCTGTTTTAAAATCACAGGTATGTTTAAGTCGCTATAATTAGTTTTGGGAGACCCAAAAAGATAATTTTTCATCTGTTGATTTTTTTTTTCTTTTTTCAAGCAACTGGGTTGTAGTCACGAAATTGGTGGTCTTTTTTTTTTTTTTTTTTTTTCCAATTTGGAATGCCCAATTCACAATGCGCTCTAAGTCCTCGTGGTGGCGTAAGTGACTCGCCTCAATCTGGGTGGAGGAGGATGAATCTCAGTTGCCTCCGTGTCTGAGACATCAATCCGCGCATCTTATCACGTGGCTTGTTGAGCGCGTTACCATGGAGACGTAGTGTGTGTGGAGGCCAACGCTATTCTCCACGACATCCACGCACTACTCACCACGCGCCCCACCCAGAGCGAGAACCACACATTATAGTGACCACGAGGAGGTTACCCTATGTGACTCTACCCTCCCTAGCAACCAGGCCAATTTGGTTGCTTAGGAGACCTGGCTGGAGTCACTCAGCACGCCCTGGATTCGAACTCACGACTCCAGGGGTGGTAGTCAGCATCAATACAGGCCCCAGAACTGGTGGTCTTTAACACATTTTCTGAGGGCTGGGTCTGGGACTACAGCTTAAAGCTGTTGTAGACTTTAAATATGAATTTATATACTGCAAAATCCTCAGTGTTGATTTAACACTCCTCAGTGTACATATGGTCCCACACTACAGGAGTGTAAAACTAACACTAAAGCAGTGTTGTAACTACTGTGTGTAATATTGAATGTTGAATTGGCAAATCAGTCGATTAAATATAGCTTAATTCTCCAAATGATGATTGGTCTTTGGTGATGACATCTGGTGTTAAAGGGTCAGGTCAGAGATCTTTTAAGGGCTCTGGTCAGGGCACTGTAGTTGGCACTCCTGTGATGATGTAAGTGCTGCGGCACGTCATCACACCCACACATTTAGTTTATTAGTGACTGCAAACTGCATGCTGTTCCTGGATCTTCATCAGTGTGAACGTATCAGCTTATTCAGAGCAGTGTATAAGAGTTTTCTAGCATGAACAGGCCCTCAGGCAGCCATCTGCTCTCAATATGTGAACTTTTACGTCCTTTCCCTTCTCAAATCAGTACAAAAAATACAGGGGCCCCTTAACTCTTATGGGACTCTATCCTCACCCCACAATTCAAGCAATATTTCTATATAAGTTATCAATATCTATATAAGAACCTATATTGTTTAAAATTTCGTTAAGAATGCCAGTAATAGATAGGATCATCAGGTACAAGTAGCCGACAAGTGTTATGAAATAAAGTACAAGAATATCTGTTAAGTCTGGAATGAGATACTGAAGATACTACAAAGCCACTGAGTAAGGTCTGTATTCCTTTGGTTTGGTAGATATTGGATAAGCGTATAAAAGTTATGTAGAAATAAACATATTTTAAATGTCACTGATTCTTTTAGACACAGGACTGATCCTGTTTTTTCACTTTGAAGTTATTTAAAGATGATCACTAGAATGTTCTTAACACAAATGTACCATTTTATTTACTATTAATTGATTTATTGAATCAAAATGTACATTATATTATCACTCACTACCCCTAAAATCACCTGTTCTCAGACTCAATATAGATTAAAATATATATATTAAACTAAAAGCTAAAGGGTGTAATTACTGTCACACTAGCGCCACTGAACAGAATTGCAAAATAAACACTGTTTTTAACAGTTTTGCAAATACGCTCCCCTGACTTCTGTTGACCGAACAAACAGATAGTCCCGCCCCCACTCACGGCATTAGTTGAATCAATATTGTTGCTTAAAAGAAACAGAGGAATTTTTATAGTGCACCTGTGGGGGCGAATACACTATCACTAAGCAGTTGCGCCACTTTTGTGTGTGGTAGGCCTATTACAGCGCAAAAACCTGCATCATTTTCACTAACCACCCGAAATCTAGTTTAAGCAGGCGCAGTCAGTGCTGAAATTGTGCTGCATCTTGAGTATTTAAATGAAGTCATTGTTATTCCTTTCTGCACAAACACACTTTCTTTCTATGTAAATTAGACTCCGTATAGATTGCATTCATACACAAAAATTGCCTGGTGCGATTTACATCACACTTTCACTGCCAGAAAGCAGGCGGTAAAATAAATTTTAAGAGATATTTGTGTAAATTTTCTATTGATCATATCAGCATTAATTCATTAAATAATGATTAAATGATGGAGAGGAGCATTTTAACCTGTCATGTAGTCAAGTGCACTTTCAGCATGTTAAAGAGATGATTCAGGTGTTTGGATCAGAGTGGTAAGTAATGCTGCACTGTCAAGCCAGAGTGTTGCATACACTATATTATACGCTATAGAGCGCAACAGTGCCCACCCACTTTTTCAGCCATCTGGGTTCCGGAAGTATTTTCCCCATTCATTTCTTCCATAGACTTTCTATAAAATACTTCATAAAAGAGTTTGGTAACACTTTACATTAACATTCCCTTTGTAAAGGGTTTATAAAGGGGTTCATAATGATTAATAACTCATCTACAAATACATTATAAATCCTTTATGGGCAGTTAGGACAAGATGAATAAAAAGGGCAACTTTCATGCAATACCTGACAAATAGTGAGCCAATTTTAACTCGCATGTTATAAATGCTGCACAATGTAAGATTGTTTGGTTAAAAATGAACAAATTGCCATTATTGATTGCGTAAATAAACAATTAGTGTTCAAAATAATGTCCTTATCTCACCCCAATTTACTACAGTTAGCCTGTAAAAATGATTTGTATTTTGAGCAGTAGGGTCGGATTTGGCGCAAAATTGCTGGCTTATGTCGTTCCTCCTTGTGTTATAACGTCATGTTCGTAAACACAGGAAAGAAGTGCCGGCTGTCACGTGTTCTGGCCAAAGATGCTGTTCAGTTCAGTTCAGTCAGTCACAATCACACTGTTCAAGAGAGCAGCGCTGCAGTCTGGATGGATGTTTATTCTGTTATCCATTTGGCAAAGTTGTTTACCTACTATAATGCTTGGATACCGTATGTTTTAGTCAGTTTTACTCTGAAAAAAAAAATAATAATTTTATTCAACAAAAATAATAGGCTATCCTTACGTGCAAAAAAAAAAAAAAAAGTGTCAAAATGTAAGACCAAACTTTAATAAAATTTTCAAATAGGGTTGTGTCGATACAATCAAATATCGATATATCGCGATAATTTTTCTCACAATATTGTATCAATACTTAGATCCATATATCATGATATTTTCAGTGCAGTCCGGGACACTTCTATGAGACAAGAAAGAGACTGAAACTGATCCAGCAGGATTCATGGTTTCTCACATGGACATGATGGACCTCTCTCATGCATTTTGATTTAGGGCTGGGCAAAAATATTAATTTTCTACTTAATCTTCATTTGTACAATCCAAATGTAGATTCTTAAAATGCCAAGATTGCCCTGTCATTCTATCTGCAATCCCCAACAATCAGATGTGCGTAAATACCCATTTGCTACAAAAAATGCCTGTGATTAGCTACTGTCTGGTAATTTTTTAGATATCACTCAGCACCAAGATCTTTTCACTGCATGCTGAGAGTAAAAGTTTTGACTTTTTCTTTGTAATGTGAGTCCAAAGACTAGATCAGAGGAACGTCTATTCCCCGAACTACCAAACACAAACCCCTCACTAAATCATTTAGAAAAAAATTTGATTATGGTCAAACTTGAAAAAAAAAACAAAAAAAACATTGAAGATAAACATCATATAAAAGGTAGGGCTACTAAACATTAGATCTCTTTCTACCAAAACACTAATTGTAAATGAAATTACAGATCATAGTTTACTCTGTTTGACTGAAACTTGGCTTAAACCGGATGAATATATTAGTTTAAATGAATCTACTCCCTCAGGTTATTGTTATAAACATGAGCCTCGCCTGAAGGGTCGAGGAGGAGGTGTTGCTACAATTTACAGTGAGATTTTTGGTGTTACTCAAATGACAGGATATAAGTTTGTCTTTTGAACTAATAATGCTTAAAAATGTCACACCATCAGATATAAATAAAATCATGCCCTTGCTACAGTATATAGATCACCTGGGCTGTACTCAGATTTCCTTGGTGAATTTGCTAATTTTCTATCAGATCTTGTAGTTAATGTAGATAGAGCTTTAATTGTTGGTGACTTCAACATTCACATAGATAATGAAAATGACACATTGGGATTAGCATTTATCGATATTTTCAACTCTCTTGTAGTCAGACAAAATGTGACAGGATCAACTCATCACCATAATCATACACTAGATTTAATTCTGTCATATGGAGTTGATGTTGATACTATTGAAATTCTACCGCAGAGCGATGACATCTCAGATCATTACCTTATCTCTTGTTTGCTGCAATCAGCTAATGTCTCTCAATCTACACCATGCTATCGACCACTAAAGATAGCTTCACAAATAATCTTCCAGGAATTGTCTCACTCAGTAAGCCAAAAAGTCTAGAAGAACTTGATGTAATAACAGAAAATATACAGTTTTCTCTAACACTCTTGATAGTGTCCCTTCGATTAAAGAAAATTTAAGAAAAAAGCCCCGCACCATGGTACAATGATCACACTCATGCTCTCAAGAGAGCCGTTAGGAAAATGGACACGATAGATCATGACATTGTCTTGAATAGGCTGGAGAATTATGTTAGCATTAGTGGACTTGCATTAGCATGGTTTAGGTCCTGTTTATCAGACCGCTACCACTTTGTATGTATAAACGAGGAATTGTCAAATCAAACAAAAGTATGGCCCCTGCTTTTCTCCTTATACATGCTTCCCTGGCAGATATCAGGAACCATGGAATAATTTTCCACTGTTATGCTGATGATACCCAACTTTATTTTTCTTCTAAACCCAATGAAAATTCACAATTTTCCAAATTAGCAGAGTGTATCAATGAAATAAAAGATTGGATGGCCAGAAATTTCCTTCTACTCAATTCCGACAAAACAGAGGTACTAATTATTGGACCAAAAACCTCTAAAAATAAGCTGCTAAAATATAATTTGACTCTCGATGGATGTACTGTTGTGTTGTCTTCTACAGAGAAGAACTTGGGTGTTATATTTGATACCAATCTGTCCTTTAAAATCAAATTTCCAATGTTTGTAGAACAGCATTCTTCCACCTCAGAAATATTGCTAAGTTACGACACATGCTCTCTGTTGCTGATGCCGAAAAACTAATTCATGCGTTCATGACCTCAAGACTAGATTATTGTAATGCATTACTGGGAGGATGTCCAGTAAGTTCAATAAATAAACTTCAACTGGTTCAAAATGCAGCTGCCAGAGTGCTGACTAGAACCAAGAAATATCATATTAGCCCCATTTTATTATTGCTACATTGGCTACCTGGTTAAATTTCATATTAATTTTAAAATTAATGTTAACTGCAGACAAAACTTTGAATGGTCTAGCTCCACAGGACTTAAGTGACCTTCTGACATGCTATATTCCATCAAGTTCATTATGATCACAAAATTCTGGCTTGTTAATAGTTCCTAGAAAATCAAAATCCACAAAAGGAGGTAGATCCTTTTCCTGTTTGGCTCCTAAACTATGGAGTGGTCTCCCTAACACTGTTTGGGACACAGACACACTCAGTCAGTTTAAGTCTAGACTAAAGACTCATCTATTTAGCCAGGCATACACCTAATTTATCCATCAACTCACAATTAGGCTGCTTTAGTTAAGTCTGCCGGAACCAGAAACATCTATCATGATCTATAAATCTGCATAAAATTGAGTGACATCTACGCTAATATTATTCTATATGTTTCTATGTCTCAACCTCTGGATTCATATGTGCTAGACAGACATCACTTCAGTCTTTTACAATGGACTTCAGAGGATGAAATGATGCCAACACCAACTGTAAGACATTGGATACTTCATATGCCACTGCCTGAACCTTGGATTTAGGATGGACCCCACCGAACCTCACTGAAATGACCTGCCGGCTGAACTGAGATGCACCTCATTGATCTCTGCCTACATCACCTTTGTCTATTGATGGACTACACTCTTGAAATGAAATACATAGACAATCATTTAATTGCCAACAAAAGCCTTCATCAGCCAACTAACAAAGGACAATGCATCTATGTGAACTTCTGCAGTTAATCCAGGATGAACTTCAAAGACATTAGTCATTAATCTTACGGTTCATACTTTTTTTTTTTTTTTAAACACTGGACCTTAACACTTAGTTTACTAATCTTAAACCATGACCTGCACTGCATATAAATAACTAATATTGGCATTATATTCATGCTGGTTAGCCAGAGGGGAACTGGCCCTGACAGTGAGCCTTGTTTCACACATGGTTATTTTTTCCATTAACCAACATTTTACGGAGTTTTGTGTTCCTTGCCACAGTTGCCTCCTGCTTGCTCACAGGGGTTCTAAATACAATTATTTAATTATTTATTAATACACAATTTACAATCATATTTAATCAAACTACACAATGATCACTCTAAGACTTTATAGATATTACAGTTGTTTTTTTATGCATGATTTTCTGTAAAGCTGCTTTGAAATTATGTGTTGTGAAAAGCACTATACAAATAAAAATGACTTGACTTAACTTGCTGTAAAGAAGCCTTTCGATCAAACAAACACTACTGTCAAAGTCCTTGAGAGAATGTGGAGAAATGCCCAATACACTGGATTAATGGATTAGATTAATTCATATTTAATATCTTCTATACAGATTGTCAAGAAGTTTCTACTATTTATATCATGCACTGTTTATATCTTGCAGTATCATTTTTCTTTGTCATATTTTCATCAACAGTATGCTTTAATAAAATCATTTAATCTTCATGATGCGCCTTTTTTGTCTCTTCTTTGGTATTAGTTGACGAAATAAAAAAACCCTCCGTCAACGAACGTTTTCATCAGTGATTTCATTGACGAGATTAACATTGGGCTGTACATAATGTAAAAATAAGAAAGTCTTCCACTGAACTCGTATCAGCCATATCACAGGTTTCACCTCTTAAATTTATAAATGTAGAACAATACAAACATTAATTGTAACATAAACTCGAGGATGATGTTTGAACCTAAGCAGGTATTTATTGACACACAAACAAAGACAGCAGGCAAGTGTTGACGTGACAGTACTGGGTTGCAGTGGTGATAGTTTACGTGATGAAGACTAATGCTGATAGAGATGGTGACTTTCATTGAGGTGGAGGGTTTGCAACAATGAAGCTTGCGTTGAGGAGATGGACACTGGAGTCGCTGGAGAGGAAATGTTTGGAGTATAAGAATCGCTGGAGAGGAATTGTGATGGCATTTAATGCTGGAGATACAGGTGAGTCTGTACACGAAGTTGAGACCAGACACAGAATGGAAGGGGAGTGAGGTTTATATAGAGGGGTTGATTGATGCAATGATTGGAGGCAGGTGTGGGTGATCAGTACTCAGAAGAGTGAGAGGGCTGAGTGAAATTGGTAGGTGGGTCAGAAGGATCCGTGACATTACCCCCCCCCCATTGGACCGCTCCAGAGGGACGTGCTTCCCGACGCCGTGGCCAACCCCGTCCACGCGGAGCTGATTGATCAGGATGTGCATCGTGGAAGTTGGAGAGTAGGGTCGTGTCCAGGATGTCGTCTCGAGGAATCCAAGATCTCTCTTCTGGACCATAACCTTCCCAATCTATGAGGTATTCAAGATGACCCCTGTGGCGTCGGGAGTCCAGAATGTCTCGGACTGCATAGATTGGTCCGTCCTCCAAGACAAGCGGCTGGGGGGGGGGGGTCATCAACAGGTTAGGTTCTGAGGAGTGAGGAGAGAGAGGGTGGTGGTAAGATTTTAACAGTGAGACGTGGAAGGTGGGATGTATGCAATATTTGGGAGGGAGTTGGAGCTGGTAAGTGACTGTGTTGATCTGTCTGGTGATTGTGAAGGGACCAATGTAACGGGGACTTAGCTTTTTGCAGGGGAGATGCAGCCTGATGTCCCTTGTGGAGAGCCACACCTTCTGCCCAGGTTGGTAGGTGGGAGGAGAAGATCTTCGGGCATCAGCGTGGAATCTCTGGCAGCGCACCGCCCGTTGCAGGTGGTGGTGAGCTAAGTTCCAGACCCTCTCACTTTCTCTGAACCAGTGGTCAACTGCTGGGATGTCAGATGGTTCACCGGACCAGGGGAAGAGAGGCGGTTGGTAACAGAGTATGCACTGGAAGGGTGTGAGGTTGGTGGAGGGTTGACGAAGGGAGTTCTGTGCATACTCGGCCCAGGACAGGAAGCGACTCCAGCGGTTCTGGCGGCAATGACAGAATGTTCTAAGGAACCTCTCTGTCTGCCCATTACTCTGCAGGTGGTAACCAGATGAGAGGCTGATGGACACTCCCAAGAGAGAGAAGAAGGCTCTCCAGACTCTGGAGATGAATTGGGGACTACAGTCATACAGGATGATGTTTGAACCTAAGCAGGTATTTATTGACACACAAACAAAGACAGCAGGTAAGTGTTGACGTGACAGTAATGGGTTGCAGTGGTGATAGTTTACGTGATGAAGACTAATGCTGATAGAGATGGTGACTTTCCTTGAGGTGGAGGGTTTGCAACAATGAAGCTTGCGTTGAGGAGATGGACATTGGAGTCGCTGGAGAGGAAACGTTTGGAGTAGAAGAGTCGCTGGAGAGGAATCGTGATGGCATTTAACGCTGGAGATACAGGTAAGTGAGTCTGTACACGAAGTTGAGACCAGACACAGAATGGAAGGGGAGTGAGGTTTATGTAGAGGGGTTGATTGATGCAATGATTGGAGGCAGGTGTGGGTGATCAGTACTCAGGAGAGTGAGAGGGTTGAGTGAAATTGGTAGGTGGGTCAGAAGGATCCGTGACATTAATAGTAGATAAAACACTTGAATAATCATATTAAAAAATGCTTGTAACAGGTGGTGGTTTGTTATCAGTGTAAAAGTACTTTGAGTGTTCTGTCAGAAAAGTGTTATACGTGTCAAATTCATTCATTCAAAATATGTAAATGAGTGTTATTTATCTTCACCAAGTTATATTAGTTTAACATAATAATAGCAACATGAAAATTGCACGTTATGAATCCGGCTCTGAATATCTTCCAGTCATGATCACACACAGGCAATAAACTTAAATCATGAGATTCATCCGCCAGAGCAGTAGTTTTGAAACATAACAGATGTAAAGTGTTCTTCTGCAAATTGCTTGCCATTTTAAATTTCAACCACAGATGTCGCTAGAGAGCACAGTTACGTAGTGCAGCTTTAATAAAAGGTACTTGTTCATACTTATTTTAATCAAAGTCATGTAATGTCATAATTCGTCATTTATGTAATGATCCAGCAAAAATAGAGATTAAATGGTGTCTATATTCATTATTGTAATGTCTATGACACTTTCCTGGTAACATTAATGTAAAAAGAAAGGTGCTACTCGGAGTAGTGTCTTACACAGTCCTCAGCAGGTCTTCATGCTGTTACGCTACTGGTGTAACGTTGGGTGTCTAGGAGTGGAAGAGAAAGAGAGTGGACGCAGGAGTGGAATCTTTAAATCCTTTAATTATAATCGTAGGAGTTGAACAAACGCTGGAGTGGAAACAATCACTGGAGTGAACCTTCAGTTTTATAGGCTATTTATGAACTAACTTTAATCGTACCTTATAAAGCTTTAAGATGAATATATCAACCTTGTAACCTCAGAAAGGGTAACTTAATGCAAAATGGACACCTGTGTTGTTTATTCATGAGTTAACCATGAACCATTTATTACCAACATTATTAACCTATGAAAATGTACATTATATATTAATAAAGTACCAACATTAGTAAGCTGAAAGTGTACATTAATGTAAGGTGAACATGTGAATCATTTATTAATGAGTTACAAACATTAGTAAATGAACATGTGTACTCACAAGGCTTGGATCTAGGAACTTCTTGTACTGTCCAGACAGCATCAATCAGTACCTGTTGTCAAAGAGAAAGAATAATAGAAAGAGAAGAAAGAGGGGAGAGAGAAAAACTCTGTAGCGCCACCTAAAAGATGGGCATGTTCGGGGGGCTCTGTAGCACATCTCTTTTGAATTACCATCACCAAACTTTGTACACATATAGATCTCATTAAGCTGGACAACTTTCATGCTGACAGTCATAAGCTCCACCCAACAGGAAGTCAGCCATTTTGGACTGTTTGAAAAATGCATGCTCTGGAATTTGAAATACTTCTCCCAGGGATTTCATGTTACAGGTGCTAAATTTGGGCGAAATCATTCCAAGACATAGACGATGCAAAATTGTCTTTTTTGCATCATCCCACAGCCACCACCATTGTGTCCTTGAGCAAGGCACTTAACTCCAGGTTGCTCCAGGGGGATTGTCCCTGTAATCAGGGCACTGTAAGTCACTTTGGATAAAAGTGTCTGCCAAATGTGTAAATGTAAATGGTGACACAATAAAATAATGTCAAAAAATTAGATAAAGGAAGTATCTAATTTCTTCCGCATGCATGGTATTATTTACATCAAAATATGATTGGCCTTGCAGTCTGATCACATTAATGTGGCTATTGTAGGTCACGGTCGTAGAACCACCATCTGGTGGAAGGAAGTGTGGCACTTTTAACAGACTTGGAAATATCCCTCTTTTTTGTACCTGAATTGCTTCAATTTATTTACAGTAATGTCAAGACAGTGCAGATTTAAAATTCTGAAGGGATTCTTGATATCTTAAATAGTGTTGCCATGGCAACACATTAAACGTCATTATTCCTTTTTATGTATATCACATGTTTTTGAGGTACTTGGCATGCTTGAATTTTCATGATATTTTGAACACACATCAGCATTGTCGGCCATTAGGCCTGGGCAAAATGTAACACATGGGTGTGGCTGGGGAGCTCTGTAGTGCCACCTTTTGACAAAAGTGGTGGGGTCAGTGTCTTCTACGGTGACCAAACTTGCTACATATATTGTTCTCATTAAGTTTGACATCTTTCAAAATTACAGTCATTAGCTCCGCCCAACAGGAAGTCGGCCATTTTGGATTGAATATGCATTTTTTTTTAATTGCAGGCCCTGAACCTTTGAATACTCCTCTTATGGGATTCATGTGACTGGCACCAAACATAGCCAATATTATGCCAAGACACTGAAGATGATAAATTGCAAAAAGATTTTTGATATACTAAATGGTGTTGCCATGGTGAGGCAAAAATGTGAAACGGGAAGTTCCTTATAACTTCTGTGTGTATTGTATGATTTTGATGAAATTCAGCTATATGTTTTGTAATGGGGGCTGACCACATTTATGGGGCTATTATGGGTCACGGTCATAGCGCCACCAACTGGCACCAGGAAGTAAGGCAAATCCCAAGTTTATTGTAATGAAAATGTACTGCACAAACATTTATTTTTATATAAAATAAAATATAATAAATATATCAACTGAAATGTAGTCAGTTCTGTTTTTAGATTGAGGGGCAAAGTGCTCAGGCAAATGTCCAATAGAGGACAGCGAAGCTCCATTGGTCAGAGGACAGCCACGCTCCAAGTGGTCTTCACTGCAGCCTGTAGCGTGATGACGTACTGGATTAGATCCAATATGAACTGGATGTTGTAACACGCATGCGCCGGAGTGGATTTTGTTGACGTCATGATTGTTTGAACACGCATGTGCTAACTCAAGGGCACCGATGAACTGTATGTGTTTTTAGCACTCATGTTGTCATTGTTTGGTAAAATTGTCATTGTTTATGTCTGGATTAATGAAAAAAATAATAAAAAAATATATATATATATATATGTAATGGATGTTAGAATACCACACGCAAAATAGATCGTTAATATTTCATGATATATGCATGCTCAATGTTTGTGTTTGTTGCAGAGCTTCAATAATGTTTTATCACGTGATCTTAGATTTAAAAGCTAAATGTATTTTGTGATTAGTATAAATTCATAAGCAATTAGTAGATTTAATGTGTGTAAAATGCTTTGTCATTTTTAACGTGCTTAGTGGTGTATAAATAACCAGAATGAAACAAACCACCTCCGTGAATTTGGGACCCCATATAATTAAATCATTGCCAAATCTATACTATTCGTTTGTGCCAATTTGTGCCGCAAAAATTAACGTTTGTGCTGGTTCGGTTTTTGAGAGATTAGACATAATGTTTTTGGCTGTGTGACATTACTTTCCACCCCATGTGGTCCAAATCACTCCAAACTGGTGCCATTCATTTGTGCTCAATTTGTTTCGTTAAAAGAAACACTGTATCTATTTCCCTTCCTTAGATAGGCCTATAGCAAGAAACTTTTCAGGAGCAGTGACGTCACTCTCCACCTCATATCATCCAAATCACTCCAAACCGGTGCCATTCATTTGTGCTCGGTTTGTGTCGTTAAAAGAAACACTGTATCTATTTCTCTGAATTCCTTAGAAGTAAGAATTTGAATTCGGTAGCAGTGACGTCACTTTGCACCCCATGTCATCCAAATCGATGTCATTTGTTTGTGCTAGATTTGTGCCATTAAAAGAAACACTGAAATGATTTATCTTCCTTAGAAATAGCATGAACATTTTCGGGAGCAGTGATGTCACTCAAGATCACTCTGAACCGGTGTCATTCGTTTGTGCTCGATTTGTGCTGTTAAAAGAAACATCATAACATATTCCTTTCTTTGTATTTAACAAGACAGCTTTTGGGAGCCATGAAATCATGCAGGCTAAATCCCATGTCAATCACTCTCACCTGTCTTCATCATTTGTGCTTGCCTCTGGTTTGTGCCGTGTTTGGTGTCGTTGAAGCATTCATTTTTGGCAAAGATTTAATCTTTCACCACATCAAACTCCAAATGCAAAAATAATTACAAAAATAATTTGTGCTGCAAATTATGATTTGTTTATAGGCTATATTTGACACTGCTGAACAAAGCTGTACATAATGTTTATATAGGTTAATTATTCCAAGTTTTTTCACAAGTAAACAGCTCCAGTATTCAGCTCTGAATTTGTTTATTAGTTTTAATTTAGCTAGAAGTTGGCGCAACTTGTGTTGACGGTGTTTGTGTAATTGCATAGTCCTATATATTAGCTAATATTCAAAATATTTGTTTGAAATTTCAGCGCAATGTTTTAAACATGTTAGGTGCCATTCACATGCTGGAATGCGTTTGTTGTTGTTGTACTAAAATTACACACAGCGCCACAAAAGAGCAAAACGTAGGTGCCTCGACTCAAGACATTTAACAGTTTTAGGTTCTTTTTAACTCGGCATGGTGTCTAAAAACATGAACAAGCTGTCAAAGATGTCTATCTAGCACACGTTTACATTGAAATCAATTATAAAACAGTGTGGACAGACACAAAAACACGCTCAATGTGAATGGCCCCTCAGAGTAAGATTAGAACTCTTTAGAAAAGTTTGGTCACACTTGCCTATTCTATATTATTTGTTACTGCACATTTGAGATTTTAGAGTATAACATCATCAAAACTAAGAAGTAACACAAAAGTATGGAAATTATGCAGTGACCACAACAAATTAAAACAGAAACATCTTCTATTGGAATTTCTTCAGTGTAGCCTTTTGTAGTTCATTTTCTCAATCAACTTCAGGTGCATCCTGGGATGCTTTTTAAACAGTATTGAATGATTTCATATGCTGGACACTTGTTGGCTGCTCTACTTTTAAATAAATAAATAAAACAAATAAATCAAAGGTAAAATCTGATATTTCCTGACAAAGAAAGAGATGCATATGAGTTTGATGTGGAGAAAGATTAAATCTTTGCCCAAAAATGTATGCTTTAACGATACCAAACACGGCACAAACCAGAAGTGAGCACAAACAATGAAGACCGGTGAGAGTGATTGACATTGTGTTTAGCCTGCGTGATTTCACGGCTCCAAAAAGCTATCTTGTTAAATACAAAAAAGGAATATGCTATGATGTTTTTTTTAACGGCGCAAATCAAACGAACGACACCGGTTTGGTGCAATTTGGATGACATAGGGTGGAGTGACGTCACTGCTACTGAATTCAAATTCTTATTTCTAAGCAATTCAGGGAAATAGATACAGTGTTTCTTTTAATGGCACAAATTAGCACAAACGAACGACACCGGTTTGGAGCGATTTGGACCACATAGGGTGGAAAGTGACGTCACACAGCCAAAAAAATTATGTCTAATATCTCAAACACCAAACCAGCACAAATGTTAATTTTTTCCGGCACAAATGCAGCACAAACAAATGGTGTAGATGTGGTAATGATTTAATTATATGGAGTGCCAACTTCACGAAGGTTACGAACATCCAGTACGTAGTGGATTTAATCCAGTTAATCATCGCGCTGAAGGCAGCATCGAGAACAGACTCAATAGACTTGTTTGAGATGTGCAAAATCTGTGCAGAACCGATCACTGGTGATCACCGGCAGGTGCATGCCAATTAGAAATCTGTCCGACTTGCTGTGATGTCATGAAGACGAATGTCAAAAACTGTTCCACGAGAGCGAGGTGGCTGCAGTTGTAGCAGGCAGGCGGCGCAGTTGCTTTTTCCGAGTTGCGCAAACTACAAGCACGATGGGAAATGACTGGCTGACAACTCAGCTTAATGCTTATTGGCTTAAACAACCGTGATGTTTCGTTACCTTCTAAAATGTTCTATTTTTTATCTATAATATCATGTTTTTATGTATATAAATTATATGTGAATATTCCCAACACTATGACAGTGCAATCTCTGTATGGGATATGTGATAGGTATCATATTTCTGTGCCGCCTGTCTGCTACAACTGCGGCCGCCTCGCTCTCACGGGAGTATTTTTGATATCGCAGCAAGTCGGACAGATTTCTAATCGGCATACACCTGTCGGTGATCACTGGTGATCGGTTCTGCACAGAACTTGCCCATACCAAACGAGCCTAATGAAATGTATGCTGTTTTTCTCTTCAATAATTGGACTGGATCATAAGCAGAGAATGTGAAACATAAGTAGCCTACTGTCGCTCACATGTCGCAAGTTTTAAAAATGCACTCTTTTAACAATTTAAAATATGATTTCACTGTAATGCTCTAATTTCAAAATAGACTGCAGAAGATGAAAGTTGAGTTTTTAAATGTAATTTGATACTAAGTATGTGAACACTGATGAAATTTCTGATATAAAACAAATCATTTGTTTTTTAGCCACACTCAAACGGACCACCTGTTGGCCAGTGACAGTAAACATGTTTAAAATGGGCATGTAAGACAGCCTCTGTAGCACCCCCATTTTCACCTACAGTCACCAAAATTGGTATGTATATAGTTCTTATCAAGCCTGAGAACTTTCATAATTATAGTCATTAGGTCCGCCCAACAGGATGTCGGCCTTTTTTATTTATTTATTTATTTTTATTTCTTTATTGCAGTCTCTGAACTTTTAAATAATCCTCCTAGGGGATTCATAAGACTGTCACCACATTTAGACAATATTATGCCAAGACATCGAAGATGCTAAATTGTGAAAAGATTTTTAATAAATGGAAATGTGTTGTCATGGCGAGGCATTAAATTAATGGTGAAAATGGGAAACAGGAAGTGTGTCATATCTTCTGTGTGCAATGTGTGATTTACATCAAAATTGAGATGTATGTTTAGTCTTGGGGGCTAAACACATGGTTGTGACTATTTTGGGACACGGCCATAGAGACTTTAAAATAGTACTCTTGTATTTACCCAAATTGCTTCAAAATTGTTTAGAATAATGTTAAATGCCAAATGCATTTCCACCCAGTGGCTTTGGAAAAAAAAAAGTAAGGTGGACACATGCATTTGTCATTTAACACTAGCATATCTTCTGCGTGCATTGTGTGATTTAGATCAAAATAGACCTTTTCCACACTCAGGCTTTTGTAACGCATAAGTAAATGTTTGCAGGGTAAACTTCAACAGCGGTGAATGGGAGTGAATGGGAGATCACAGCAAATATTATTTTTACTTACCCATTTGCTCCAAGACCGAAAGAAAAAATCTAATATTACATTTGATTGACTTTCCAGAAGTGTTTAAAAAATAGAGAGTGGTGGATTAAGACAGTAAAGTGGGAGATGCTGCCAAATTTACTGTCACTCTCTCAGCAGCTGCAATAGAAACCCCCTCGCAGCTGTGGTAATTCCGGGCTGCCTGCTGATTGAAAGGTTTGACCTGACTTCCTTTGCTTTAAACTAGAAAAGTCTCACTAGAATTGAAATAGGTCTCATCAGTTTTGAGGTCTGCTCAGTGTGCACCACAATATCAAATCAAAATCAATCAAATCAAATCACTTTATTGTCACACAGCCATATACACAAGTGCAATGGTGTGTGAAATTCTTGGGTGCAGTTCCGATCAACATAGCAGTCGTGACAGTGATGAGACATATACCAATTTACAATAACATCAAATAAACACAGCACAATTTAAACATCTGTTATACATAATTAAACTCAACTTGAAACATCAAATTAACACAACACAATTTAAACATCTGTTATACACATAATTACACAACTTAAACATCAAATTAACACAACACAATTTAAACATCTGTTATACATAATTACACAACTTAAAACATCAAATTAACACAACACAATTTAAACATCTGTTATACACACAATATCAAGGGAAGCCAGGTTGTTGAGCACGTGCGCCAGAGAGCAGAGCAGATCATGAGCGCGAGCTGGTTCCATATACTCGTGGGAAAGCTTTAATCGGACCGTGAAAAATATTGCAGTGCGGATGAGAAGCCTTTAGCTGAATGCAAGATTTTCATTAAATTTGCCTTGGTAGTCCTAAATGGGCTATCACTTGGACAGTCACCCTAAAAATCTTCAATGGGAGAACCATGGCATTGTTCTTTCCCTGCTGTCCACGACCCAGTCCGAATAGACATGTGACCCACTTTTGGGTCGTGACCCACCAGTTGAGAAACAGTGCACTAGACCAATCAGTCATGTTCTTGATTAAATTGCTGATCTATGTGTTCATCTACTGACTAACAAAATCCCAAGACTTATAGTGGCAGATGTAGAGATAAAATTACCATATTATGTGAAATATCTATTTGAGTGATTGAATAGGTCATTAAGAATGACTGTTTATCAAAATAGGTGATTTAAAATAATCTCTTATTGTGCATAAAATAATTAATATTCATGACTTTCGCAGCACTGCCACCCAAGGTACAGTTTTCCTAGAGTTTATTTTTATTTAGAACTAACTTTGTGTTAATGTTCCCTTTCAAATGGCTTATTCCAGCTGTTAAAAAGTTGATCGGGCTACAGGACTTTATTAGCAGAATAACATTGGATATGCATGCACTCTCCATCCATGGGTACACTTAAAAAAATTGTCCTGCATATTGTGAAGGTTATTCCAGATTGCCAGTTTTATGTCAAGCTAAGGAACATTTAGAATTTGTTGATGTGTTTAATAGACAATTTATATATATATATATATATGTATGTATGTTGGCAAGTCAGTAGCAAAATTGTTATTATGTGGTTCCTGTGGAAATGCAGTTGTATCGCAAATTCATGGATGTTTATAATTTGATTGTGACTCCAATTAATGAACTAGTATTTGTTGCAATGAAGCTTGGTACGTTAATCCATAAAATCTACACATGGGCGCTTGCTTTGGTGTTGCCACCCCTCATAGTATATAGTACAAACTCTAATTTTAATTTTTTGTATATGGCCATATACCAGATTTAAATATTAGAGAATGTAAATATTGCAACAGTCCTAATTATTTAATTCTCATTTGTCTTTTTAGTTTACAGATTTATTGTACATCTATTTTAACCTTAGATACGTTTTCTTGCATTACCTAACTGCACCGTAATTTGATGACCAAACATTCCATGTGGCAACCGGAAAAGTGAATTTCCTATATTCGTAGCCACAACGTGGCTTCATTGTGGCAACATACACAATTACGATGTTGTGCCAACATCGAGGAACAATAGTTGTTTGTTGGTTACCAGTTGGTAATTTTTGCTTTTAATGATTATTCTATGGGCGGACATGCAGTAGTGTAACCTAATTTATGTCCTTATTTTCCCAACATAACACTTAAAGATGGGAAAGGAGGAAGCTGAGACTGGATTGACAAACACATAGACATTTAATAACACTTTCCAGCGTCCAAAGAAACAAAAACACGCACTGCTTTTCAGCCAGCTGCGTCAAATCCTAAAGACACGCGGACAAGTTTCGTACATCTCTGTCCCGTCTGCCGCTGTCTCTTCTCCTTAAATACTCTCCCCTCGCTGGAACGCGAGGCAGGTGTGGCGCGCAGGTGGAAGTAATTCGCCACTTATCTTCCCGGCCTCGCTCTGCCCAGACGCCGCTCGGCTCCTCCCTGCTCACCACAAAAGGCTATTTAAACAGTTGCGTATGAATACAAGGCTAAATGATTTCTGCTCATATTAAACTCTACCTAGACCAACTTAACACCTTAATGCATTGAATTACATTTGTTAATTTAATTTAAAGCAATTTTAGGGTTATATAGAAATGGTAAGTGTCTTCATTACAATATAATCTTCAGATCTACATATTTTTTCAAGATTTAATTATATTAAATTATAGCAAAAATGTAAAATTAATCAGTTAGCAATAAAAGTGTGTGTGCACAAAAGCACATCCCTTTTGAGCTACGGTCACCAAACTTTGTACACATATAGATCTCATCAAGCCAGACAACTTTCGTGCTGATAGTCATAAGCTCTGCCCAAAAGGAAGTTGGCCATTTTGGATTGTTTGAAAAATGCATGCTCTGGAATTTGATATACTCCTCAGAGGGATTTCCTGTTACAGGTACCAAATGTGGGTGACATCATGCCAAGACATTGACGACGCTAAATTGCTAATTTTTTTTTTTATCTACACCGTGTTGATATGGCAACAAGTAAACAAATGAAGTTTCCTCTTACCAGCCTGTGCAGAAACGTTTAAACCATGTGTGTGACAACTAACCCCGCGTTGGTTTGTGCCCCGCACTCCTCTAGGCTACAAATCTGAAAATGGCAATATATGCTGAACACTTGTATGCTGAAAGTGTTCATAAATGTTTTTACTGATATAAAAATGTCAATTATATACAGTAGATATATGCAATATACAGAATATGACAAATGACAATTTTCATATGTATCACGTTTTTTTTAAACACTTGTGGAATTTAAATGTGTACATAAATGCTCAAATATATGAACTCTAATTGTATTTGTATAAGTCTTCTCTGTTGCCATAACATGCCTAATAAATAAATATTTTTTCATCCTTTCATTCTCATTGACCTTTTTGCCTATGTATTTTCAATCGCTTTCCACTCATAATTCATCTACAAACGAATAGCAAAAAATGAAAAAATGTATCCAATCAGAATTTATTCTTTTTTTTTCTTCCAATTTTGGAATGCCCAAATCCCAATGTGTTCTAAGTCTGTATGCATAGTGACTCGCCTCAATCCAGGTGGCAGAGGACGAATCCCAGCTGCCTCCGCATCTGAGACCGTCAACCTGCACATCTTATCACAGACAGCTTTCACGCTGACAGTCATTAGCTCTGCCCAACAGGAAGTTGGCCATTTTGGATTTGAAAAATGCATGCTCTGGAATTTTAAATACTCCTCCTAGGGATGTAATGTTACAGGTACCAAATGTGGGCGACATAATGCCAAGACAATGACGATGCTAAATTGCAAACAGATTTTTGATATATCAAATGATGTTGCCTTGGCAACGTGATAAAATAACGTCAAAAAATGGGAAAAAGGCATGTATGGTATGATTTACATCAAAATTGTGCCAAATGTTTGTCCTTGCGGGCTGATCACATTGATGTGGCTATTGTGGGTCACGGTCATAGCGCCACCAACTGGCGGAAGGAAGTGTGGCACTTTTAACAGACTTCAAAATATCCCTCTTATGTTTACCTGAATTGCTTCAAAAACAATTGAATAATGTCAAGACAGTGCAGATTTAAAATTCTGAAGGGATTCTTGATATCTTAAATACTGTTGGCAACGCATTAAATATTATTCCTTTTTATGCATATTCACATGTTTTTGAGGTACTTGGCATGCTTGAATATTCATGATATTTTGCACACGCATTAGAGTTGTCGGCCATTAGGCCTGGGCAAAATTTAACACATGACCGTGGCTGGGGAGCTCTGTAGCGCCACATTTTGACAAAAGTGGTGGGGTCAGTTTCTTCTATGTTCACCAAACTTATAGCTACATATATTGTTCTCATCAAGCCGGACAACTTTCAAAATTATAGTCATTAGCTCCACCCCACAAAAAGTCGGCTATTTTGGATATAATGTGCATTTTTGGAAAAAAATGCTAGGGGATTCATGTGACTGGCACCAAACTTAGGCAATATTATGCCACGACATTGAAGATGCTGAATTTCACACATTTTTGATATTTTGAACGGTGTTGCCATTGCGAGGCAATAAATTAAGGGCAAAAATGTGAAACAGGAAGTTCCTTATAACTTCAGTTTGCATTGTATGATATTGATGAAAATTCAGCTGTATGTTTTATAATGGGGGCTGATCACATTTAAGTGGCTATTATGGGTCACGGTCGTAGCGCCACCAACTGGCAGAAGGAAGGCAATTTTAACTGACTTTGAAATAGCCCTCTTGCGTTTACGTGAATTGCTTCAAAATTCTTTAGAATAATATCAAGACACTGCTGATGCAAAATTGTAAAGGGATATTTGATATCTTAAATAGTGTTGCCATGGCAACATATTAATTGTTATTATTCCTTTCTTCCTATATTTGGTTGTAAACTTAAATGGTTGTAACTTATAAATGCTAGGGAGTACAGACCTAAGCCTGGTCTCTTTTTAAAGACATTTGGTATTTCATTGTGCAAATGAAAACAGTTTTTAAAGTGAAATAAAAAAGTTATAGAAATTTAAGTTTATTAATAAAATATACAAAAAATATCAAATGAAATGTAAAAATATTTGAAAATCAAAGCCACATGTCTAATCCAGTTCTGCTCTAAATTTTAGGTCGATATATAAAAATGACCTTTTGGTGGCAAATTTCAGATGCAGTATAGAAATGTCCAATAGAGGACAGCCAAGCTCCATTGGTGGATTATTCCCAAAATAACACATCTGCACAGTAGACCTTTTTCACTGACTGTGATGACACATTTCTGCCTTATTTATCAGCGTAAATCTTGCAAATGTTTTTATATTATAACTTTTTTAAATATTGAGTGTAGGTGGCACCATGCGGGTGTCGGATGTGTGAATGAAGAGCTCTGTGCACTTTGCTAGTTTTTAATTCTTTTTGCATCATAAAACAGTGAGATTCTATACACGCTGCTACATAACTGTTCTAAGAAATCAACATGTCAAAGAATTCAAAATCCTCAGGCTCTGGAGATATTAAAAGACACTTACGTGCTCAAGCTGATACCTCAGACAGGCCTGCAGACCAGGGACTCTGTTTGGATGGTGTGGCGGGAAAAATTCAGTGGCAACTGGCGAGCATGTCTGTAATGCTGGCAAAAGTCGTAGCAGACTTGGAGGATCTTGCTGTAATACGTCGATCGATTACGGCGATGGAGGCGAGATTCTGAGTTGCTTACAAGTATCGGGGACGTCGAGAGACGGATCGATTATCTGGAGTCATCAGAGAGGGAAATAGCTGCTAATTCGCTATCTATCAAAATAGACTTGGAACGCGTTTGGGAAAAACTGGAGGATTTGGAGAATCGTAATCGGCGAAACAATGTCCAAATTGTTGGAATTCCTGAGCATGAGGAAGGCCGAGATATGGTGAAGTTCCTAGACGAGCTCTTCCCAAGTCTGCTCGGCATAACAGGCCATAAGCTGGAAATCGAGCAAGCTCACAGAGTCCCGGCTCTCAGATCCGCTGAGGGAGAGAGGCCCCGATCAATTCTGACCAAATTTCTGAGATCATCCGATAAAGATCTTGTGATACGTAAGGCGAGGAGTAAAGAAAGGCTTTCTTCGAAAAACCACAGCATTTTCTTGTTCCCAGACTTTGCGAATTTGACGAGAGAAATGTGATTGATTCAAGGAATGCAAGAAACTCATACATCAACAGAAGTACTTTTGCACTGATGTTTCCGGCCAAACTGAGAATATATACTAAGGATGGCCGCAAAATATTTACGTGCAATGGGGTAAGCCATTTGGTGTTTCTTACGTGGCCCTCAAGTGAGCTTGACTCACTGAGCATACACTTGACCGTCTGAGGAAGCTGGGCCCCATTTTTTTTTTTTTTTTTTTTTTTGTGATGGTTCCGCCTAGGAGCTGGAGTTTGTTTTGTGTAGTAACACTCCTTCAAGAAACTCTTGTATCGAAGGAGGATCACTTTTGCACTGATGTTTCCGGACAAATTGAGAACAGATACTAAGCATGGCCACAAAATATTTACATGCCCACAACAAGCGATGTCTTTTATAAAATTAATGGACTTAGGAAGTCATGGTGTGTTTCTCGTGTTGCCCCCAAGTGAGCTTGGCTCACTGAACATACACTTGACCGTCCGAGGAAGCTGGGCTCCTTACTTGTTTCATTTTGTGCTGGACAGTTGTGGATGACTCTGCTTGTTCTTTGTGCTTATGCCTCATATTGGCTGGAGTTCGTTTTGTGGAGTATTTTTTGCAGGACATTGAAAGAATTAAGTCATCTGCTGCACTCATGAACAGCCGGCTTACTGAACATTCGTTTGACTGTCAGAGGAAACTGAACGGATTTTTTTATTTATTTATTTTTGTGTGTATGCTGGTTCCGCTGGCGGCTGGAGTTTGTTTTGTGGAGGAACACACCTTCGAGAAAGTTTTATGAATGAATCTAAATGTTCTTTGTGTTTATTCTGCCTATTGGCTGGAGTTTGTCTTATAGATTATTTTCTGTTTGTAATTCTGTCTCACAAAAATGTTATAGAAGCACCGGACTTGAGCAATCCGATGGCAAAGTTGTTGCGGGGACTCTCTTAGGCATACATGGACTTTTTGAGTTTAGCGGGATGGACGTCGGTTGGTGCTGTCGTGCGCGGGGTTAATGCGCACGTTTTTCTTTTTTCTGTTTGTTTGGTTTGGGGGGAAGTTCGGTGTTTGATTGTTGCACTAATGGGGAATGGGGTCCTTATAATTTTATTTTTGACACAATCTATTTTTTCTAACATGTCAAAATGTCAAATGTTAATATGAGTGGATTGTATCTCTCCATGTGGAATGTGAATGGGTTGGGGCACCCCATAAAAAGAAGGAAGCTTATTTCTTTACTTAAGCATAAGAAATATTATATAGTGTTTCTTCAAAAAACGCATCTTTCCCTGCAGGAAGCTGTAAATTTGGGAAGATATGGGGTGGACATGTTTACTTTAGTGCTGGCTCAAGTAAGAGCAGGGGAGTCATTACACTGATAAGTAAGCATCTACAATTCAAATGTTTCAAACAGATTAAAGATAAATTAGGAAGAGTCATTATTGTTTTAGCAGAAAATCAGGGGCAAAGGTTGATTTTGGCTAATATTTTCACACCTAATTCTGATGATCAGGGCATTTTTTATAGATCTTGAAGGGATGTTGCAAGCCACTGGCACCTCTCATGATATAATATTGGGAGGAGACTTTAATCTTTTGATGGACTCAGTCCTTGATAATAGTGAAGCAAAAGTGTGTAAACCCCCTAGAGCAACATTGACACTTCACAGGATGTGTAAAAATCTTGGTCTTACAGATATTTGGAGACTTTTAAACCCATCTGGGAGGGACTATACATTTTTTTCATCAGTCCATAATATTTATTCTAGAACAGATTTATATGTATATATATATATATCTAAGTCCCTCATTTCGTCTGTTGTGGATTGCTCAATTGGAAACATCTTATGGTAAGTTTAGAGGTGTTGCCACATACAGAGAAAAAGAAAACATATAGTTGGCACTTTATTGTATCCCTTTTGCAAAATCCTGATTTCCAACAAATGTTAAAGGCTGAAATCAATGTTTATGTGGAAACCAACTGGTCCTCAGTATCCTCTGTGGGCATGGCTTGGGAGGCACTTAAGGCGGTTCTTAGGTGTTGGGTCATACAGTATGCCTCATTCATCAAAAAATCCAAAGCACGAGCTCTCGTTGAGTTGGAAGGAAATATTAAAAGTTCTGAGGCAGAGCTGAAGCACCGAATGTCGTCTGATGGCCTCAGAGAATTGACCCAATTGAAATACAGATATAATACTATTTTGTTGCAGAAGGTGGAGTTTTGATTATTCAGGGCAAGACAGTCATACTTTGGGTCGGGGGACAAAGAAGGGAAGCTTTTGGCTAGATTTATAAAGCAGAGAGAGTCTTTCTACCATTCCCTCAGTGAAATCTGCTGGTGGTAATATATTTATCTCGGTCATCAATATTAATAATGTTTTTAATTAATTCTATCTTGATCTCTATAGTTCCACGTCTTCGTCTACTGATGAAGATATTAGAAACTTTGTGGAACCATTAGAACTCCCTAAACTGACGATGGAGTTGCTTGGAGGAGCTTAGCGAGGTAATTAAGGCCTTGCCTACAGGCAAGGCTCTGGGGCCAGCTGGCTTTGCTGCTGAGTTTTTTAGATCTTATGCTACAGAACTGGCTTGACATTTGTTAGAAGTTTATACGGAATCAATAAAGAATGGAAAGCTTCCGGCAACCATGATACAAGCCCGGATCAGTCTGATTCTTAAAAAAGACAAAGATCAAAGCGAGTGTAAGAGTTACCGTCTAATTTCCCTGATCTAAACTTGGTATTAGAGGAGGGAGTGTGGGCTAGGATTCTAAAAAAACATCAAGTCTGCATCTAGAGATGCGAGGGTGCGCCTTATACAATTTAAGGTTTTACACCGATTTTATTGGACCCCATCTAGATTGTATAGGCTTGGTCTTAAAGACACACCCACCTGCTGGCGAAGCCAGTCAGAAGATGGAGACACAACCCAAGTTTTTTAGAGGTGTGGTAAGATCCAAGAATTTTGGGTTATAGTGGGGGTTTAATGTTAAACGTGATTCATTATATATATTTGTTGTGGTTTTTTCTTTGTGTTAAGTCTGTGAATCAATAAAAATGTTAATTGGAAAAATAAAATTGAGTGTAAATTTATAACATTATGCTTATTATTATATTACGCTGGAATTAGTTTTAAAAAAAGAATTACCACAGCTGCAGGGGAGCTCGACTGAAACTGCCCAAAAAGTGCTCTTTGTGGGGTTGGAACGCCCCGTTTTACACAGATTATTGGAGGGTGGGACTTCTTTAAATTTCCACCAGATCATATCAGGAAAAACACAGGATTTTACATAAATGATGATGATAATTCATGGGTCACCGTCATTGTTATCGCATCTGCTCTATTAGACACAATTGACCCGCAGCAGCTGTTGGTGGATATTAACATTTTTATGAATTACATAAACTTTGATTGCAAACTGCTTTTTTTCATTTCTAAAGTGCTGTCGTTTGACAGATAAGACGTCAAATATGATCTAACAATGATGTTATCTGATCAAGATCACCATATACGATATAACGGGAGGAACAGATTCCGTCTCCACCACCGCAGCACATGGACTGCTGTTTGTGAAAGGATAAGTGAATAAAAATAATGTCATACAGCGAAAACGATGTCTTTGCATTTATTTTGAATGCAGTAAATAATATTGTTCAATTGAAAACAGCTGTTATTATGTTTTGATATGGAATATAATCATACTTAAGAATATTATTATTTATTGTATGTGGGTTAATAATTTAAGCAGTAAAGACACATATTGTATTTCTAGTGGTAGTTTTTATTTTTATCTATCACAATTCTTAGGCTTTAGAAGCATGTTAAACGTGAGGATGTGTAATCATCAACCTGTTTCATGTCTGACATGATCATACAGGCTCATTGAACCAAGTTTAAACTTGTTTTGCTGATATTTCAGAAAAGAACCCACATAATTTTTTTTTTTGTTTTGTTTTTTTTGTAATTAACATTTTTATTGATTCATATGCATATGACAGTGGAAAAAACTCAACACATATATAAAGAATCAACATTTTACATTTAAACCCTACTAATACAATCCCACCCTGACCCCTATGAACACCCCTGTGGTCCCACATAACACACACACAATCCAAAAAAAATAAAAATTATATATATATATATACACACATACACATACATACACATATACACATACATAAAATGAACTATATATATATTATATATATACATATATATACATAAATAAATAAATAAAATAATAATAAACATACATGATTCAACTAAACTACACTCTCCACATCCCCTCCCCGAGAGTCCCCCATAAAAACTAAATATTTGCCCCATTTTTTAGCAAATAAGTCCCTAAACCCCAGCCTTCTACTTATCGCCTCTTCAAATGCAGCTACCCTCCCCATTTCCACACACCACTCTGAAAAAAAGGGTGCTCCACTTGACTTCCAACCCCTTAAAATTACTTGCCTGCCAATCATGAGACTGATCATAACCCAATTTTTTATATGATTATCCCCTAAATGCATGACCCCCCCATCACCCAAAATACAGAGTCTGGGACAAAGCAAAACCTGAGTGTTCAAAACGTCACACAAATACCTCTGAACCCTCAACCAAAACTCCTGGATCTTAACACACCCCCAAAAGACATGGGTAGTGTCTCCAACTTCTGACTGGCATCACCAGCAAGTGGGTGTGTCTTTAAGACCAAGCCTATATAATCTAGTGGGGGTCCAATAAAATCAATGTAAAATCTTAAATTGCATAAGGCGAACCTTGCATCTCTAGATACAGACTTGACATTTTTAAGAATCTTAGTCCACACTCCATCCTCCAATTCCAAAATCAAATCTTTTTCCCATACTCTCTTGAGAGAAGTCACGGCTCCATCCCCCAGACTCTGAATTAGTAGGGAGTAATAGACTGATGCTTCATGGCCTTTTCCAAAAGCAGCAATCACCTCTCCCAAAGCACCTGCCGCTTTAGGGGGGTGCGTGCCACTCCCAAAAATAGTGCAGAGTAGGTGGCGAAGCTGTAAATACTTATAAAACTGAGATCTGGGAATGCCAAAATGTTGAACCAAATTTCCAAAAGGTCTCAATACTCCACCCTCATATAGGTCACCAAGTGCATTAACCCCCCTCACAATCCAATCTGACCAACAAAAAGGGGACTTATTAATACATAGTTTAGGGTTCAGCCATATGATCGAGGCTGCGTTTAAATAAATATCCGAATTAAACCCTCTGGACACTTTTGTCCATATCGAGTGCAAATGCAAAATAACGGGGTGCAACTTAACCTCTCCGGCGATCGAAAGGCTTTGCAGTGGCGAGATAGGGGCAAGAACTTCCTTTTCAATACAAAACCAGGGAGGGGCTCTCTCAGGTGGAAGCAACCAATGAGCCAAATGTCTAAGACCGAACGCATAATAATAAAACAAAATCTTGGGTAGGCCTAGCCCACCTTTGTCAATTGGCCTATGTAACTTATTGAAATTTAACCTGGGGCACTTACCATTCCAAATAAAGGACTTTGCTATGCTATCAAATTGCTTGAAATAAGAGAGGGGGACATCTACAGGGAGAGACTGAAGCAGGAAGTTGAATTTTGGAATACAGTTCATTTTAATAACATTAACCTTCCCAATCATCGATAAATGTAATGAAGCCCACCTGCCCACATCGCTCGAAAACCTTTTTATTAAAGGGTCAAAATTAACTCTAGCGCCAAAGCTTCTGATTTAGACAAGTTGACTTTGTATCCTGAGAACTTGGAAAAGGAATTAATAATTCTGTGGAGGCAAGGCATAGATCTAGTAGGGTCGGAGACGAATAATAAAATATCATCTGCGTAAAGCAGAAGCTTATGCGCCACACCTCCCGCTGTCACCCCTGGAAAATCATCCTCCTTTCTTATCGCGGCTGCTAATGGTTCAAGGGCAAGACAGAACAATAATGGGGAAAGTGGGCAACCCTGTCGAGTGCCCCTATTCAGAGTAAAATAATCTGAAATTAATCCATTTGTTTGTACCGCTGCTACAGGGTGTTTATAAAGTAACTTAATCCAACCAATAAATGTACTCCCGAACCCATATATTTCCAAAATCTTAAAAAGATAATCCCATTCTACCATATCAAATGCCTTTTCGGCGTCAAGGGAGATGGCAGCGACCGGAGATTGTTCATTCGCCACTGACCACACGATATTGATGAAACGCCTAATGTTATCAGAAGAGCTGCGGCCCCGAATGAACCCCATCTGAACTGTATGTATAAGAGATGTCATAACTTAATCGGTTAGCCAAAATTTTTGATGACATTTTAACGTCTAGCTGGATCAGGGAAATTGGACAGTAACTATTACATTCACTTGGATCTTTGTCTTTTTTAAGAATAAGACTGATCCGGGCTTGTGTCATGGTTGCAGGAAGCTTTCCATTCTTTAGTGATTCCATATAAACTTCTAACAAAAGTGGAGCCAGTTCTGTAACATAAGATCTAAAAAATTCAGCAGCAAAGCCATCTGGCCCCGGAGCCTTGCCTGTTGTAACATCTGCTTCCTCCAACCACCAGAGGGAGCCCTCAGCCGAATACTGATCACACTCCATTTTTTTCCACAGTCATTTCCTGTTTGCTATCTATAAAGAGCCACGCTTTCCAACAACACATTGCGAAGTATTGCCAGTCTTACTGAACGTTTTCTCCATTGCTATTGTGACTGCTTCATGTTATGACCTTTTGCCTGTTTATTGGACTTCACGTTTATTGGATTATTGTTTTTGTCTTGTTTGCCCATTTGGACTGTCTATTTTGATCCTATTGATTTGGATTTATTAAACTTCTGCAAATGAATTCAGACCCACCACCAAGCCTGAGTTCATTACAGAATACTTCGCCTGAAATGAATCCAGCAGAAGTATCACAGCTCCAGGCGGCCTACGCATACCAGAGTGAGATACTAAAAGGGTTTCAAGGCCAATTCGCCAACCTATGAGCAGCCAACGAACATCTAACCCAGTACATTCAATCACTCCTGTCAACCAGAGCTGAGTAGGTAAGATTTGCGCTACCCAATAAATGTTATGGTTCTGCTGATAAATGCCTAGGCTTTCTACGTCAATGTAGAAATTAATTTTCTAATCAACCAGAAGCGTTTCATCAAGACACCACTAAATGTTCATTTATGATGACTCTGCTCACTGATAAAGCACTGGATTGGGCATCGGCTGTTTGGAACAATGATAATCAGTTACAAACCTCTTTTGACTATTTTGTTCAGCAAATTCAAGATGTCTTTCAATATCCTGTGGGAGGACAGGATATTTCAGTACAGCTGTTGCACATATGCCAAGGCAGTCGATCAGCAGTTGAGTACGCCATCCAATTCAGAATGCTAGGAGCTCAGAGTGGGTGGAATGATGTGGCACTAAAAACAGTGTTTCGAGAGGGACTTAACCATGAATTACAAGTGGAGTTAGCATGCAAGAATGAGACCATGGACTTATCACAGTTTATCATCATGGCTATTAAATTGGATAATCTAATTCGTAATAACCCCCTCTCCAAACAACCCAAAATGGCTTCCGTTTCCACTGATGATGCTGCTCTCTCTATGCCTCAGTCCACAGAACCCATGCAAATCGGCTGTACTGGAGTTTCACTAGAAGAACGACATCGTCATTTACAGGAACATCTATGCTTTTACTGTGCTCAACCCAACGATCACCACAATACCTGCCCCAACAAAGTCAACAGCACCTTAAAGAAAAGGGTGAGTAATGAACACTCACTCCTCTTCGTTATAATTTCCCTCTATCCATCTCCATTGAGGTTTCTAATATGACACACTATGTTTCAACGCTAGTTGATTCTGGGGCTGCAGTCAATTTAATCCACGATGATCTCGTTCAGGAACTCAAAATCCCTACTATGCCATGCAAAACTTCTATGGAACAAATCTGCTAACACCCTTAAAAACAGCTTCACTACTGCACCCATCCTTAAGCATCCTGACCCAAGCTTACCTTTCATCACTGAAATAGATACTTCTGACTGTGGAATTGGGGCTGTTCTCTCTCAAAGACACGGTACACCAAGCCAAATGTACCCATGTGCCTTCTATTCTAGAAAACTCATGGCTGCTGAAAGAAACTACGATGTGGGCAATAAAGAACTACTTTCCATGAATGCTGCAGTGGAGGAATGGAGACACTGGCTAGAGGAAGCAGAACATCCATTTCAAGTTATCACCAACCATAAGAACTTGGAATACATCAAGAGTGCCAAGAGACTCAATCCATGACAAGACCGTTGGTCTTTTTTTTTTTACCAGAGTCCAGTTCACAGTTACCTACCATCCTGGAAGCAAGAACAGCAAGGCAGATGCTCTCTCTAGAAGGTATGACCCTACATACATTCAAAATAACCAAGTTTCCATCCTTCCCCCATTCGCTGGGACATAATGGAAGAGATCCAACGGGCACAACAAACAGATCCTCCTCCACCTAATGCCCACCAACCAAGCAGTATGTCCCAAGCATTTTCTGACAACATGTGATCCAATGGGTCCATACATCTCTCAGTGCTGGACATCCAGGTATTCAGCGAACAATTACCTTATTACACAACTAATTCTGGTGGTCAGACATAATTAAAGATGTTACCTCATATGTTAAGTCTTGTCCAGTATGCGCTCTGTCGAAAACACCCAGAGAACTACCTGCCAGACTTCTGGAACCCCTACCCATTCCTCAGAGACCCTGGTCCCATCTATCAGTAGACTCTGTCACAGATCTGCCCAACTCCAACAATTTCACCATAATTCTTGTAATCCTTGACCGTTTCTCTAAAGCTTGTTGTCTTGTTCCACTGAAAGGTCTTTCCACAGCCATGGAAACAGCCACTGCACTGTTCCATCATGTGTTCCAGGTGTATGGATTACCAGAGGACATTGTCACAGATCGGGGCCCTCAGTTCACATCAAGGGTATGGCAGACATTTTGCAAACAGTTGGACATTAATGTCAGTTTAACCTCAGGCTACCAACCACAGGCTAATGGTCAAGTGGAGAGATTGAACCAGGAGATCGGACGTTACCTCAGGTCATACTGTAGTCGTGAACAACAGAGGTGGAGTGAATTCCTCAAGAGACCTGCATCTATGGCTACCCAGCAGGAAGCTCAGTCCCAGGTATGTAGGTCCATGTTATGTAACATCTGCTTCCTCCAACCATCAGAGGGAGCCCTCACCCGAATACTGACCACACTCCATTTTCTTCTACAGTTATTTCCTGTTTGCTATCTATAAAGAGCCATGCTTTCCAACAGCACATTGCGAAGCATTGCCACTCTTACCTGTCTTACTGAGCGTTTTCTCCATCGCCATTGTGACTGCTTCATGTTATGACCTTTTGCCTGTTTATTGGACTTCACGTTTATTGGATTATTGTTTGTCTTGTTTGCCCATTTGGACTGTCTATTTTGATCCTCGACCTTTGCCTTAATTACCTCCTCCAAGGTTATCTCAGAATCAGAATTATTTTGCTCAGTTCTCAATTTAGGGAGATCTAATGGTTCCACAAAGTTTCTAATATCTTCATCAGTAGACGAAGATGAAGAAATATAAAGATCAAGATAGAATTCTTTAAAAGCATTATTAATATCCAGGGTTGGGAGGATTACTTTTGAAATGTATTCCACTACAGATTACAGAATACATGCTGTAAAATGTAATTTGTAACGTATTCCATTAGATTACTCAAGGCTAGTAACATATTCTGAATACTTTGGATTACTACTTCAGCACTGGTAGATTTTTTTCACTTGTTTTGACTATAAAAACTCTGCCAGTACAGGAAGACAAAATACATGTGTTAAAAATACATTCTCTGAAAAACCTAAATATTTTATGCAGTGTTGTTTCTAAAACAAGAGAAATCAAATTGAAGGATTTGTAGATATTTTTACAGGAAAACAATACAAAAATTATTAAGAATATGATTTTTGCCCTAATATCAAAGGTCTTACTAGACAAAAATAAATTATGATCTAATTTTCTTGATAAAAATATGATCATGCCTGGTAACATGTGCATGTAAAATGTCTAGAAATAGCATTTAACTTAGCATAAAGCTGACAATTTATACAAGGTTTATTTCTATTTTTCTGCTCCAAACTTACTTCAAGATTACTTCTCTATCTGCTTGTATGTAACACATCATAAGAGAGTATTTCACTGGGGGTCACGTAACGACATGCGAGGAGCGGAGGCAAGCTCTAAACACTTTGCCAGTTTTTTTAATTATTTTCATGTTATAATCCGGTGAGATTCAATACACCCAGCTACATATTTGTTCTTTGAGGTAATCATGGCAAAGAAGTCAAAATCCTCAGGCTCTGGAGACATTAAAAGGCTCAAGCTGAAACCTCTGATGGGCCTGCAGACCGGGGACTTGATTTGGATGGCGGGAGAAGAAATCCAGCGTCAACTGTCCAACATGTCGGTGATGCTGACGCAGGTTGTTGCTGACTTTGAAGATCTCTATGTAATACATCAATCGATTTTGGCGATGGAAACAAAACTCTCTGAGTTGGATACAAGAGTGGCAGATGTTGAGAAATGGATCAATTATCTGGAGTCATCGGAAAGGGAATTATCCGTTAATCTGCCAGCGACCAGAATAGACGTGCAGGGCATTTTGGAAAAACTGGAAGATTTGGAAAATAGGAGCCGACGCAATAACGTATGGATTGTTGGAATTCCTGAGTATGAAGAAGGCAGAGATATGGTGAAATTCCTAGACGAGCTCTTCCTGAGTCTGCTCGACATAACAGGCCACAAGCTGGAAATCGAGCAAGCTCACAGAGTTTCGGCTTGCAGATTTGCTGAGGGGGATAGGTCCCGATCAATTCTGGACAAATTTCTGAGATCATCCGATAAAGATCTTGTGTTGCGCGAGGCGAGGAGCAAAGGAAAGCTTTCTTGGAAGAATCACAATATTTTCTTTTTCCTGAATTTTGCGAATTTGACGAGACAAACGCGATCGATTCAAGGAATGTAAGAAACTCTTACATCAACGGAAGATCGCTTTTGCACTGATGTTTCTGGCGAAACTGAGAATAGATACAAAGGATGGCCGTAAAGTATTTACGTGTCCCAAACAAGCACTGTCCTTAGAAACAATGGAGTGAGTAAGCCATTTGGTGTTTCTCATGTAGCTCCAGAGTGGATTAACTTGCTGTATTTACTCTGGCTGTCTGAGGAAGCTGGGTGCCATTTTTGTTTCTGTTTGTGTTGGTTCCGCCTAGCGGCTGGAGTTTGTTTTTTGGAATATCACTCCAAGAAACTTTTGCATGGATGGAAGGTCGCATTTACACTGAGGTTCCCGGCCAGATTGAGAATGGATATTAAGGATGGCCGCAAAATATCTACACACCCGCAGAAAGGATGTTTTTTATAAAGTTGACTAAGTCATGGTGTATTTTTATTTATTTTTTTTATGTGGCCTCCAAGTGAATTTGACTCTTGACCATCCAAGGAACCGGGACGCCTGTGTTGTTACTTTTTGTGCTGGTTCTGCCTAGTGGCTGGAGTTTGCTTTATGGAATAACACTGCTTCGGGACAGTTGTGGATGAATCTGTTCGTTCTTTGTGCTTATGCCTCCTGTTGGCTGGAGTTTGTTTTGTGGAGTATTTTTGCGGGAAATTGGAATGATTACATCATCTGCTGCACTCATAAACAACCGGCTCACTGAACACTTGTTTGTCTGTCTGAGGAAACTGAATTTGTTTTGTGGAGGAACACACCTTCGAGACAGTTCTGTGAATGAATCTACATGTTCTTCGTGTTTATTCTGCCTATTGGCTGGGGTTTGTTTTACAAAGTATTTTCTGTTATGTAATTTTGCCTCACAAAATTTGTGCAGAAGCACCGGACTTGAGTAATCAGATGGCAAAGTTGTCGCGGGGGCTCTCGTAGGCATACATGGACCTTTTGAGTTGAGAGGGATTGATGCTGGTTGGCGCTGTCATGCGCAGGGTTAATGCGCACGTTTTTCTTTTTTCTGTTTGTTTGGTTTGGTGGGGAGTTCGGGGTTTGATTGTTGAACTAATATTGGAATGTGGTCTGTATAATCTTGTTTTTGTCACACAATTTATTTTTTCTATTATATCAACATGTCAAAAGTTAATGAGTGGATTGTCTCTCTCCACGTGGAATGTGAATGGGTTGGGGCACCCCATAAAAAGATCTCTTTTCTTAAGCGTAAGAAATGTGATAGTGTTTCTTCAAGAAACACATCTTCAAAAGTCCATCAAAAGATTAAAGTCTCCTCCCAATATTATATCATGAGGGGTGCCAGCAGCTTGCAACATCCCTTCAAGATCTATAAAAATCATCAGCGTTAGGTGTGTAAATATTAGCCAAAATCAACCTTTGCCCCTGAATTTCTGCTAAAACAATAATGACTCTTCCTAATTTATCTTTAATCTGTTTGAGACATTTGAATTGTAGATGTTTACTTATCAATGTAATGACACCCCTGCTCTTACTTGAGCCAGCACTAAAGAAAATGTGTCCACCCCATATCTTCCCAAATTTTCAGCTTCCTGCGGGGAAAGATGTGTTTCTTGAAGAAACACTATATCATATTTCTTATGTTTAAGAAAAGAAATAACCTTCCTTCCTGTGAGCTTGCTTGATTGCCAGCTTATGACCTGTTATGTCGAGCAGACTCGGGAAGAGCTCGTCTAGATTTTCACAATATCTCTGCCTTCCTCATGCTCAGGAATTCCAACAATTCGGACGTTGTTTTGCCGATTACGATTCTCCAAATCCTCCAACTTTTCCCAAATGCATTCCAAGTCTATCTTGGTCGCTAGCGGGTTAGCAGCTAATTCCCTCTCCAATGACTCCAGATAATCGATCCGTCTCTCGACATCCCTGATTCTTGTAACCAACTCAGAATTTTGTTTCCATCACAGTATTCGATCGACGTATTACAGCAAGATCCTCTAAGTCAGCAACAACTTTCGTCAGCATCACAGACATGCTCGTCAGTTGCCGTTGAATTTCTCCTGCTGCACCATCCAAACCCTAGTCCCTGGTCTGCGGGCCTGTCTGAGGTATCAGCTTGAGCACGTAAGTGTCTTTTAATATAATTTTGAATTCTTTGCCATGTTGACTTCAAAGAACAGATATGTAGCAAGGTGCATCGAATCTCACCAGTTTATGACATAAAAATATTTAAAAAATAGCAAAGTGCGCAGAGCTCGCTATTTACACGTCCGCTCCTCGCATGGCGTCAAGTGACTCCTTATGTAATTTTTTTAAGCACATTTTTTAAATGGGGCCCTGAGCTAGCTCATAAATATTAATTAGGTCATGTGATCTACAGCTCTACACAGGTTAGCCAACGTCATGATAAACTAATGAACATTCATGAGCCACACCCCTGCACATTTGCTCATGATCCAGAGAGTCGCAAACTGCCAACATACAGTATTTGATCACAGAAGTCTCGCCAATGACACATGTCGAAGCTTGTCCAATAAAGAACAAATAGTAAATACATCAGCCCTTGAATGGCTGTTAGTATGAATGTAACACAGACAGAAATAATTTTGTTTAGAATACATACAAAAATAGCCCATGCCAGTGAGGATTGATAAATTTACTATGCAATCATGTTAAAACTACTAAAACAGTCAAGCAGAGATCTACATAAAATTAAATGACACTCATCACTATCATCAAACCACTTTAAGTGCCCTCTTCATGGTCTTCTTGAAAGCAATCCCTCAAATAACACTTTGAAACCCAAAAGGTGCAGGGGATCATCGTGCTCTGTTTACATTGTCATCATACAGTTCAGTCTGTTATAATTCACTGACGTCCTCAGCTGATTTTGATTAGGCTGATCTCCGAAAACAAACTCTCTCTGGTTTAAGGGTGAATTCAATTCTAAGTATTAAGAGTATGGAGCCAATTCAGACCAGTAATGCATATACATATATATATTTATAATGTGAACCAACATCCTCGTGTGAATTTTTTTTTCATTATTATTTATTTATTTATTTTTTAAATGTTAAAATAATGTCTCTTATTGCAGAGACAATTATAGCCTACAGTAAGTAAGCCTTTTGTAGGTTGATTTCCCCCGAATAATGTAAACACCATGCCAGCATACAGGCCCTGTCCCAATATCCACACTTGAGTGCGCATGCACGCAACAGGAAGTAAGTGTTCAAGACTGTCCCATGTCTAAAACATGCCAAAGCTCAGTGCACTTAACACACACTAAATCCACACTAGTGCGAATACCGCTTCGGAGTGGTTTTCAGGCTAAATGTATCCCAGAGTTCATCACGATAAGGAACCACACCCCGCTTACCCAAGCGATCGGTTTATTTTCGCCATGATGACATCAAGGGAAGCTTTTCAACATAAGATATTTATTATAATCAGATGGTGAAACGTAAGTGAAGCATATATTTATTTTAGTATAAATTAATATATTCAACATTATATAACATGTTTTGGATGACTTAATGGCAGCATCATAATTACAAATATTATTTATGTGTATATTTATATACCTCTTTGTTATCCTTCTCGCCCAGTAATCACCTTATTTTGTTTGTCCTTGCCTAATACTACTGGTCATTTTTGTCATTTATCAGCCAGCGTGGCATACAATATGCAGTCTTGTAAATGTTTTTTTGGGGGGTTTTTTAAATGCATCAACTACTACCACAGGTTCTTTCTCATCTTTATGTATTTAAAATATACGTTTTAATGCTATTTATTTGTTGTATGAAACCACATACTGATAAGTTGTGTAAAGCAGTCTTTTGTCATCTTATATAAATGACAATCCAAATCATAATTTAAATGGTTTGTATTAATAGCTATTAATGGATCACACAGGTTTATAGAATAAAGTTTTTATTTTTTTAAATTAAGTTTTATGCAGTGTATTTAGAAACAAATTAGAAAGAAATTGCTTATTTCATATTTTACAGCAGTTATGTTTGACACAATTTTTCAGTATTGAAAATCAAAATGAGTAAAAATAATTAGAAATATTATAAAAAATGTTACTTACATATTTTCTACAGCACAATACACTTCCAACAACTGGTAGTGTATTAATAAATTAAAAGATGGGTACAATTTTCAGTTATTTATTATTTTTAAAAAGTAGGCTATAACAGTCACTGCTATCAAAAACAATCAGTCTTCAGCTGAGTGAAAAGACAAAAACAGCTCTCGCAACCAGCACCAACATCGTTAAGTCTACGAGTGTCCCAACATGCAATCAAAAGTCATCCACACACTCGCAGTCTTCACGTCTACTTGCACACTAGTGGCCAAACACCGGAAATACGTAAGACAAGTGTGTAAGTAGGTAAGACCAAAACCGCAAGTGGGGGCATTGGGACAGGGCTACAGAGATTATTTTATTTACTGTCTCCAGCTCTCAAAAATTGCATCGATGAATTAAAATAAGTGTTTAGTATTAAAATATGATACATTATGTACAATATTGTATATTATATAATAAAAACAAGAATAAATTGATTTATGTTTGTTTTTTCTTCCTTTGGCATTTAGGATTCAACAATTAAATTAGACTTAAATAAATTGTAATGATTAACATATTATATATGTAATTGTAACGCTGTTACATAATTATATTATTGTAATGACTATTATGACTGCTGTGTGTGCCCAATAATGCTGCTATAAAATAATATATGTACTTTTAAATAGATTAAGACTCTCATGCCGAAATCTGCAGCAGCAAAGGGCGCTCTTTTTCCCACTCACTGAAATATGTTAACTAACATAGATATATCTCAAAATCTACCACAAGAAAAAGTGCAACGAAAACTGTAAAAACTGCTGTAAAACTCTGAATGCGGTCCACTGACGTCAGCCATTATGATTGACCAGAGAAGACTCATGTGATCCAAGTTGACCGTTACTCTCTTACAATCTTAAAAGTGCAGAGGTTGATATCTCTGTATAGAATAGAGCGGTTCAGCTTGTGGTCCAAAAACCTGGAAGAGAATTCACCATGGGTTTTTATAATGAGGTTTTTAAACTTATGTGTAAAATAAGGTCTGTGGTAAACATTACTTGACGATACGTGGATGTTTTGTTCTACAACATAAATTACACACAGTCATACCTCAAACATGAATTTTGAAGCCGTATTGAATTACATACTTTTTTTTTTTTTTAAAACGCACGGTGGCTTAAATATTTAAGTTTGAGGTATGACTGTCTATAATTTATGTTGTAGAACAAATGGTGAATTAGACTTCCGGGTTCGCCTACAAATTGTCATCACAGCTGAACAGCTAAAAGGCTCATTCGAGATGAGCAAAATCTGCACAGCACCGATTACCGGTGATCACCACGAGGTGCATGCCAGTTAGAAATGTGTCCAAGTGTGTGTTTTTATTTTTTTATTTTATTGCAGAACAAAAACATATGCATACAAATACAAACAAAGTGGATTACAATGTGCACTCACTTTTACAACAGTACTAAAGTAACACAACAAAATTAAATAATAATAATAATAAAAAATACATATAAATACATTGTTGGGGAAATAAAAGTTAAAAAGAATTATTTAGAGAAAAGGCTTCAAATACTCTATACAGTCCTTTTGCTTTTTGCTTTTTTAATTCTTTTAGATTCTCACTATACTGCAACATCTCAGTTTTATATTGGTGGATGTTAGGTTTATTATTTGCTCATTTCTGTTTATGAATATGGTATTTTCCAGGTAATAAATTGATTACAAAATTTTGTTCAAAGCTCTTATTCTAATAATTTAAAGAAATATTTTCACCTGTTAGCCGAATTATCAATTTTGAGTTTAAATATGAAATGTGCTATGTCAATCCAAAATATTTTGGTGTACATACATTAAAAAAATAAATGTATGGTCTCCTTTTTGTTACAGAAAAGACATGTGATCTCCATGTCTTTGAAATATCAGACATGTCAATCAAAGCAAATTCAAGAAGTCACAGACTCTAGGTCAAGCATAAAGTTAACTCTATTGTAGGCCCAAGTAATATAGAAAGATTGAAAGCAAAATAATTCAAACTAAAAGATTAAAATCTCTTGTAAACAATATATTTTCAAGTATTACATTTTCACATATTGCACAGTAAGTCACATGTGCAATTAACAATTAGATAGCTCCCCAAATTGAAAAGATTGTGTTTTGACTTCAAAAAAGTGCAAGGTTGACTTTAGGGAGAAAAATCCTTACCACAGTTAACCTCGCTTGAACTTTGAATAGAAAAGTTACCACATACCCCCATCGCCCGAGTCTGCAACAGCCATCTGTGCCCCCGGTCTGTGGACCACCTCGAACTTAAAAGGCTGAAGAGCCAGATACCAAGGGGTGATCCGCGCATTGGTATCCTTCATGGGATGGTGCAGGGCGTGGACCGAACAGAGGGTGAGAGCCCATCCCAGGAGATAGTACTGAAGGGTGAGGACTGCCCACTTGATGGCCAGACACTCCTACTCAACAGTGCTGTACCTCGTCTCTCTCGCCGAAATCTTCCAGCTGATGTACAGCACTGGGCACTTATCCCCCTCCACCACCTGGAACAACACGGCTCCCAACCCCTGTCCGACATATCAGTCTGTACAACAAAAAGGAGAGAAAAATCAGGAGCATGTAACAACGTCCCACCACAAAGTGCAGCTTTCACTTGGCACAGCTCCAACCACTGGACCAGGTCTGGGGCTCCCTTTTTAGTGAGATCGATCAGCGGGTTGGTGATGTCTGAATAATTAGGCACAAACATCCTATAATAGCCAGCCAGCCCCAGGAACAGTCTCACCTCCTTTTTGGTCTTGGGTCTCGGCCAGGCCGCAACCGCTGTGGTCTTATCAATTTGGGGGCGCACCTGCCCGTGACCTAAGTGGAACCCCAGATACCGTACCTCCACCCATTCAACAGGGCACTTCTTGGGGTTTGCGGTGAGACCTGCCCATCACAGTGACCTCAGAACTGCCCTCAGATTCTGCATATGCCACTGCCAATCATTACTATACAGTGCATCCAGAAAGTATTCACAGCACTTCACTTTTTCCACATTTTATGTTACAGCCTTATTCCAAAATGGATTAAATTCATTATTTTCCTCAAAATTCTACAAACAATACCCCATAATGACAACGTAAAAGACGTTTGTTTGAAATCTTTGCAAATTTATTAAAAATAAAAAACGGAAAGAAAATCACATGTACATAAATATTCACAGCCTTTGCTCGATACTTTGTTGAAGCACCTTTGGCACCAATTACAGCCTCAAGTCTTTTTGAGTATGATGCTACAAGCTTGGCACACCTATTTTTGGGCAGTTTCTCCCATTCTTCTTTGCAGGACCTCTCAAGCTCCATCAGGTCAGATGGGGAGTGTCGGTGCACAGCCATTTTCAGATCTCTCCAGAGATGTTCATTCGGGTTCAAGTCTGGGCTCTGGCTGGGCCACTCAAGGACATTCACAGAGTTGTCCCGGAGCCACTCCTTTGTTATCTTGGCTGTGTGCTTAGGGTCGTTGTCCTGTTGGAAGATGAACCTTCGCCCCAGTCTGAGGTCCAGAGCGCTCTGGAGCAGGTTTTCATCAAGGATGTCTCTGTACATTGCTGCATTCATCTTTCCCTCGATCCTGACTAGTCTCCCAGTTCCTGCCACTGAAAAACATCCCCACAGCATGATGCTGCCATCACCATGCCTCATTGTAGGGATGGTATTGGCCAGGTGATGATATGTGCCTGGTTTCCTCCAGACATGATGCTTGCCATTCAGGCCAAAGGGTTCAATCTTTGTTTCTCATGGTCTGAGAGTCCTTCAGGTGCCTTTTGGCAAACTCCAGGCAGGCTGTCATGTGCCTTTTACTGAGGAGTGGCATCCGTCTGGCCACTCTACCATACAGGCCTGATTGGTGGAGTGCTGCAGAGATGGTTGTTCTTCTGGAAGTTTCTCCTCTCTCCACAGAGAAATTTTGGAGCTCTGTCAGAGTGACCATCGGGTTCTTGGTCACCTCCCTGACTAAGGCCCTTCTCCCCCGATTGCTCAGTTTGGCCGGGCGGCCAGCTCTAGGAAAAGTCCTGGTGGTTCCAGACTTCTTCCATTTATGGATGATGGAGGCCACTGTGCTCATTGGGACCTTCAATGCTGCAGAAATGTTTCTGTACCCTTCCCCAGATCTGTGCCTCGATACAATCCTGTCTCAGAGGTCTACAGACAATTCCTTGGACTACGTGGCTTGGTTTGAGCTCTGATATGCACTGTTAACTGTGGGACCTTATATAAACAGGTGTGTGCCTTTCCAAATCATGTCCAATCAACTGATGGAAACAGGATGCACCTGAGCTCAATTTTGAGTGTCATGGCAAAGGCTGTGAATACTTATGTACGTGATTTTTATTTTTTTTAATAAATTTGCAGAGATTTCAAACAAACTTTCACATTGTCATTATGGGGTATTGTTTGTAGAATTTTGAGGAAAATAATGAATTTAATCCATTTTGGAATAAGGCTGTAACATAACAAAATGTGGAAAAAGTGAAGCGCTGTGAATACTTTCCGGATGCACTGTATATAATGGTGTCATCTAGATAGGCAGCAGCGTACACAGAGTGCGGTCTGTGGACTCGGTCCATAAGGCACTGGAACGTAGCTGGGACCCAAAACAAACCAAACGGAAGGGTCATGGATTGGTGCAAGCCAAACAGTGGAGAAGGCAGTTTTTCATGGGAAATTGGTGGTAAGGAGATCTGCCAATAACCCTTCATTAAATCCAGTGTTGAATAAAAGCGAGCCGCACCCAATTGATCGAGTAGTATGTCAATACGAGGCATTGGTTATGCATCAAATTTAGACACTGCATTGACTCTTCTATACTCCACACAGAACCAGACAGAGCCATCGCTCTTTGGAACCAGCACCACCGGGCTGGCCCAGTCACTGTGGGATTCTTCTATTACCCCCATATAGAGCATGGCCTTTAATTCTTCTCAACCCACTTTTTTTTGTGCTTGGGTAATAGTTAGGGATGACTTCGCACCACTACCCCTGGGGTTGTTTTCGATATGGTGTTTTATGAGGTTCGTACGGTTGGGAAGGGGCGAGAACACATCCAAAAACTCTCTTTGCAACCAGGCCATGTCCGTGATTTATAATGGTGAGAGATGGTCTCCGCAAGTGCCGCGATTGGCTTTTAAATTCACCTCCGGCCTTAGCTCCTCCCTCTCTGGTACCACTGTCGGCAAAGCCACGGGGACCGCCTCCCTCCACGGTTTTAAGAGGTTGAGGTGGTAAATTTGCCGTGCTCCACCCCTATCCATTTGTTTAACCTCATAATCGACTTCCCCGAGTCACCGTGTGACCTCAAAGGGCCCTTGCCACTTTGAGAGTCATTTAGAGCGAGATGTGGTCAGTAATACAAGGACTTTATCCCCTGTATAAATTCCCGTAGCCGAGCTCCCCTGTTATACAGCCTGGTCTGATGTTCTTGAGCCTGTAGCAAATTATCCTGTGATAGTTGCCCCAATGTGTGGAGGTTTGCTCTCAGGTCAAGAACGTATTGAATTTCATTTTTGCTGTTTGAAGGTCCCTTCTCCCAATTTTCCCTCATGACATCTAAGACACCGCGAGGCTTATGCCCATACAATAATTAAAATGGGGAGAACCCCGTGGAGGCTTGCAGGACCTTTCGAACTGTGAACAGCAGGGGTTCATGCCACTTATCCTAATTCCGAGCATCTTCGTGCACAAACTTATGAATCATGTTTTTCAGGGTTTTATTTAACTGTTCAACCAAGCCGTCCATTTGCGGGTGGTAGACGCTTGTCCGTATTGGTTTAATACCCAATAATTCATACAGCTCGCATAGTGTACTTGACGTAAAAGTAGTGCCTTGATCAGTGAGGATTTCTTTCGGAATCCCCACTATGGAGATAATTCTGAAGAGTGCCTCCACAACACTACGTGCTGAGATGTTGCGCAAAGGCACTGCTTCCGGATATTGCATTGCATAGTCCACCAGAACCAACACAAAGCGATGCTCGTGTACCGTCCGCTCTAATGGCCTGATGAGGTCCATACCAATTCTTTTGAAGGGGACCTCGATCAAAGCAAGTGGGCGCAAAGGCACTCTTGGGGTGGCCGGCAGATTCAACAGCTGACATTCACGGCATGCCGCACACCATCTGCGAACATCCCCGCGAATGCCCGGCCAATAGAAACGGGCTATTAGACAGTTCAGTGTCTTTTCCTGCCCTAAGTAATCCGCCATAGAAAAGTACGGGTAGGTGAGTGCAATGTCTGGCTGAAGGCGGTGACCATCACGATCTGTTACAGGACCCAAAATTAGTGGATGGGTGAGGCGCAAACTAACTGCACCCTCGACACTATGCTTTTGTCCCTGAAATTGAATCGTTACGGTCACTACAGGATAACCGTGGATATCCCCATGCACACACCTTACCTTCACATTGTGACAAGCACCCAAAGCCTTGTCTTGAACCAGGCATTGATGGATGGAGGTTTGGCTGCAACCCGAATCCACCAAAGCCTGGTATGTACCCCCCTTAATACACACAGGTATATGGTACGTCCCAGCTCGATCGGGGGCAGCCCGCGGCGCGTCGGGGACCCGAACCAATGTGCCCAACTCCATCAGCGGGCACTGGTCCTGGAAATGCCTGGGCTCCCTGCAGGCCCCATGCCTGTGCCCGTGATAACGGGTTCGCCACCCTGGGAGTGAGAGCGGAGAGGGGCAGGGGGAACCCCTGGAGTCGAGAAGCCAGTATGGGAGGGGCTTATAGCGTCATTTTTATATCTCCAGAACTTGACTTTGAAAAAGCCTCCGAATACATGATCTTCAAAAAAAGACTGGGTGTAACTTGATGTTATTGAACATTTTTGCTGTTAATTTTAAATATTTGAAAATATCTTGTGTGAATTCACCTCAAGAAAAGTTTTTATTATTCAAGTGGTGGATTTCAGGTCGTGAAATTAAGGTCTCAATATTCAGGTTGTTGAATACGGGTTGATAAATTCAGGTGGCAAAATTTGAGGATGACATCTGGGAATGCAAGGAAGAGCAAACGAACATTGATGTAGTCCATCTCTCTCTCGGACAATTGCAAAGCGATGGAAACAGCTCAAAAAAGTAATTTTAAACAACTGTGACCACAACACTGTGAAAACACAAAAAGGTATACTTTAGGGATACTTATTATAATGTTTCATTAATGTGTTTTGAAGAAAAGACCAACTTAATCAGTAAATTGGATTCTTTACCTAACAGCAAGTTTCATCAAGAACCTTATTTCATAATGATATGGGCAAATGACATTTACCAGTGGAAACGAATAATCAAAAAGTCTGCAAAAAAATAAAAACAATAAAAATAATAAATTTGCAGTCAAAAGTATTAAATAATAAATCTAAAAATAAAAATATATATTTCTATACATCTGTTAAATGGCTGTGAGATCAAAAATGGTTGAACATTTATATAACTATATATATATATATATATATACATATATATTACATTCATTTATCTGCCTTCAGAGAACAACAGAGTGTGTTTAATCATTACATCCAAGGTAATATGAATCGGGTATATAGCTACCTCTTGTTGTTACTGCAAATTACTTGTTGTTACTGTAAAAAAGTGAAATAATACAGACCTATGGCTGACTGAAACAACAGCCGCCTTTACTCATTTTGTAAGTGTGTGTTGCATGTCTTGGCTGTTTGATAATATTTATTATATTTATTACAATTATATTTCACTTTCCCTTGCACATTTGTACTAGTGCTGAATGAAAATATAGTGAACTTCGAATGTACAACACACATTCTGTTCCTAATTGTTTACATTACCAGTCTGTATTGCTTGAGTTAGCATGCCATCTCGCTTTTTAATATTTTATAACAATTCTGGATAGTCTAACCTCATATGTATTACATATGTAGATTACTGATGATTTGTCAGTGTCTTATATATTATGTTTATTTTCAGGCAGACCACGTACCTTCATGATAATACAAATCTGGGCTCCATCTATATACTTTAGAGAAGTGTTCTGTAATATGTGCATTTGCATTGTAACCCTTACTAAAATTAGAGTTTCATTTGTTTTGCATGTAATAATTATAATAATAATTAATAATAATTTTCTTTATTCATCACACATTATACATTTGCACATATACAGTGAAATTCTTCTTTTTCACATATCCCAGCTAGGCTGGGGTCAGAGTGCAGGGTCAGCCATGATACGGTGCCCCTGGAGCAGATAGGGTCAAGGGCCTTGCTCAGGGGCCCAACAGTGGCATCTTGGCAGTGCTGGGGCTTGAACCCCCAACCTTCTGATCAGTAACCCAGATCCTTAACTGCTGAGCTACCACTGCCCCCCCTTTTATGCATGTAATGCATGTGTAAAAGATCAAAAGAGATCATTACATGAGTCATTTAACCTTAAATGTCAGTCTTTTTCTTCCTCACATTTTCTTTTAAGAATTAACAGTCACACACACACAAACATAATAATAATAATACAGAGGTCTATAAAGTATTTGTGATGAGGAGGAGGGCTAATCAGCCGAGGACAGGGATAAGTGCAGCGGAACATGGCAGTTCGGGAGAGAGAGAGTCACATGCAGCTGCCATGTGTGTGGTTGTGTTGTGTGTCTTTTTGTTTAAATAAAATATTATTTTGACTGTTCAGCCGGTTTCCGCCTCCTCCAGGGATGCGCTGTCATGGAGTCCTCGCCACTGCCATCCACCAAAGGAGTAGCCGCGGCCATCCGCTGGAGGACGGAGGAGTTGCTGCCGGCCGCCTGGACATGGAGGAATGGCCACCATCCACGAGGGGAGGAGGGGCTCGCTGCCGGCCGCCTGGAGCAGTGGAACCGCTGCCAGGGACGGAGGAGTTCCCTACCAGCCACCAAAATGCGGAGGGGCGTTCCATCCACCAGGGGTCGGGGAGGAGTGGCTGTCGTCCGCCAGAGGGTGGAGGAGTGATCGACAACCAGGCGACAGCGTGTCTGGGAACCGGCGAGCAAGTTTTTTTTTTCTCTCTCTCACTCTTGCTCCACCTTTCCCTCTCCTCTTTTTTTTTTCCCCCCTCTCCTCGTCCCCCTTCCCTGCCCTAGAGTGGCGGGGGAAAAGCCTGCCGGCTGGCGGGGCCAGTTTTTGTTTCTATTTATAAATCTTGAAAGTATTACTGCTGTTTACTTACCAGAGCCAAAAAAAATTTTTTTTAAGTTTTATCTTTCAGGTGACACGGATTAATTTCACCCAAATCAAGCAGCGATGAATGGGAGACCAGAGATATAACACTTGTATGTTTCTTCTTTATTTAGACATTTCAGTTATCTGTGCCATATCAAATACAGTACATATGTTCATATGTTAATTCATGTTTATACAATCAGAACACCCAGACTATGGTATGTCATGTTTGTAGCACATTATAATAGTAATAAAAAAGCACTATAATGTCCATTTACAGTATATTTTGTTATGTGTATATACTAATGTTGGTCAATAAACAACACAAGATTATGAAGCACAGACTTTATTCACACCACCAGTCTACAATGTAAACATTAATCATAAACACTGCCTCAGTTGCTTTCGCTTTTTGTGTGTTCTTCATAAGTTAAAAGCAGCTCTTACACTCATACAGACGTGATCATCACAGATGTTTTGTATTTTAATCAGACCACAAAACAACACAAAATCATTTGAAACTTCTGAATGAGAGATGTTTACTGTGATGTACCGCTGAGATTGGCTGGTGATATGGATCAGCTGGGTATCGTGTAATCTGGTCATGTACGCGTGCACACGAATAATTTTAATGGCCTTTTCAGCAGATTCGTTCAATGTGAATTGCCAAGGAGCAAAGAAAAGATGTTTTGCACATAATTGTTTTTTTTGTTTTTTTGGCTTAATTTTTTTTTATTACAAATCTTAAAACACAACAAAGTATCACAGAAATAGAGGAGGTGACGGTATTTCACCACATATAGTAAAAAGGAACATGGTAAACTGTCAAATACGCACTGACACTGCAGTGCACTTTTGTGCTCAGTGTTCTGCCAAAATAAAAGCTCCAGGTTAAAGTGAAGTAAAAATGACAGAATAAATAATTATAATTCAAATCAGAAATCAAATCAAATCACTTTTATTGTCACACAACCATATACACAAGTGCAATAGTGGGTGAAAATCTTGGGTGCAGTTCCAAGCAACATAGCAGTCATGACAGTGATGAGACATACACCAATTTAAATAAATACAATTTACATATCTAATATACACATAATTACAACACAATATACAAATAATAATATAAAATGTACAGTATACAATACACACAATATAGAATACACATACACACAATATAGAATACACATTATACAATAAAAATAGTATATATAATATATATAAAATATACAGTAGGTTGTATTGTACTGTATTGACGTTCAGGCTGTCGGTTGATAGTCAGTTGCCAGTGTGTTGTTAAGAGAGAATATAATTTATGACAGTCCAGTGTGAGATAGTAAGATTAATAAAGTGCAGTGCTGATGTATATTGATCGTGAGAGATCAAGAGTTCAAAAGTCTGATTGCTTGGGGGAAGAAGCTGTCATGAAGTCGGCTGGTGCGGGTCCTGATGCCGTGATACTGCCTGCCTGATGGTAGCAGTGAGAGCAGTCCATGGCTCGGGTGGCTGGAGTCTCTGATGATCCTCCAAGCTTTTTTCACACACTGCCTGGTATATATGTCCTGGAGGGCGGGAAGCTCACCTCTGATGATGTGACTGACAGTTTGCACCACCCCTTGCTAGGCTTTGCGGTTGTGGGCGGTGCTATTTCCGTGCCAGGCAGTGATGCAGCCAGTCAGGATGCTCTCTACAGTGCTGGTGTAGAACCATGTGAGGATGTGGCGGTTCATTCCAAACTTCCTCAGCTGAGCCTTCTTCACAACAGCCTCAGTGTGGATGGACCATACGAGTTCCTCAGTGATGTGGCCACCAAGGAACTTGAAGCTGCTGACTCTCTCCACCGGTGCTCCATTGATGGTGATGGGACTGTGTTCTCTGTCTTTTCTCCTGAAGTCCACCACAAGCTCCTTTGTCTTGCTGACATTGAGGGAGAGGTTGTGCTCCTGACACCAGCGTGTCAGAGTGTGAACCTCCTCACTGTAGGTTGTTTCATCATTGTCAGTGATCAGACATTGTCAGTGGAAGTCCAGGATCCAGCTGCACAGCGAGCTGTTTAAGCCCAGAGCCCGGAGTTTCACATCAAGCTTGGAGGGCACTATGGTGTTGAATGCTGAGCTGTAGTCTACAAACAGCATTCTCACATAAGTGTTCCTTTTTTACAGGTGGGAGGGAGCAGTGTGTAGTGTAGATGCAATGGTATCATCAGTGGAGCGGTTGTTGCAGTAAGCAAACTGCAATGGGTCCAGTGAGGAAGGCAGCACAGAGCAGATGTAATCTCTGATTTGTCTCTCAAAGCATTTGCTGATGATGGGGGTCAGAGCAACAGGACACCAGTCATTTAAGCAAGTGATTTTGGATTGCTTTGGTACAGGCACAATGGTGGACATTTTAAAGCATGTGGGGACCACAGACAAGGAGAGGGAAAGGTTGAAAATGTCCGGAAAAACACCAGCCAGTTAGTTTGCGCACACTCTGATGATGCAGCCCGGAATGCCTTCTGGACCCACGGCTTTACGGATATTCACCCGTCGGAAGGATTGGGTTACATCCGCTACAGAGATGGAGAGTGAACTAACCTTTGTAGCTTCGGCTGCGAGAGCTCTCTCCATGAGGGCGGTGTTATTTCCCTCAAAACGAGCATAAAAAGTATTTAGCTCATCCGGGAGACAGGCAGCAGTGTTCACGGCGGAGTTTTTATTCCCTTTATGATATTAATTCCCTGCCACATGCTTCTAGAGTTGGTGGTGTTAAACTGTCCTTCAATCTTGTCCCTGTACTGGCGTTTGGCTGCTCTGATAGTTTAGCGGAGTGCATAACTGGCTTGTTTATGCTCCTCCGCATTCCCGGAATTAAAAGCGGAGGTCCGCGCATCAAGTGCTGCGTGAACATTGCTATTTATTCATGGCTTCTGGTTGGGGTAGATCCGTATTGTTTTGGTCGGAACAACATCCTCTATGCATTTTCTGATGAAACACGTTACGCTATCAGCATAAACCTCAATGTTATTATCAGAGGTGGACTGGAACATCTCCCAGTCCGCGTGATCAAAACAGTCTTGTAGCGTAGAATCTGATTGGTCAGACCAGCACTGGATCGTTTTGAGGGAGGGTGTTTCCTGTTTCAGTTTCTGCCTGTAAGCCGGCAGAAGCAGAATGGAAGAGTGGTCCGATTTGCCAAATGGTGGGCGGGGGAGGGATTTGTAGCCATCCCGGAAGGGAGAGTAGCAATGGTCCAAAACCCAGTCCCCTCGTGTGTTGAAAATGATGTGTTGGTGGTATTTTGGTACAACTGATTTAAAATTGGCTTTGTTAAAGTCCCCAGTCACAATGAACGCGGCCTCAGGGTGAGTGGTTTCCTGCTCACTTATACTTCCATAGTGATAATGACCACTGTGAATTCCCTCGGTAGCCAGAATGGTCGACACAGAAGCATGAGAAATTCCAGATCAGGAGAGCAGAAAGACTTGATAGAATGTACGTTCCTCTGATCACACAAGGATTTGTTGATCATTAAACATACACCACCACCTCTGCTTTTACCTGAGAGGTCTTTCACTCTGTCTGCTCGGTGCACGCAGAACCCCGCGGGTTCAATGGCTGAATCTGGAATCAGCAGACATCCAAGTTTCTGTAAGGCAGATAATGCAGCAGTCCCTTGTCTCTCGTTGGAAAGAGATCCACGCTCTCAGCTTGCAGAGCTTGTTGTCCAGAGACTGAACATTTGCCATTAGAATACTGGGTAGCGGGGGCTGATTTGCGTGAAGTCTTACTCTGATGAGAACGCCGGCTCTCCTTCCCCTTTTCCTTTTGTGTTTCCGTGGCCGGGCTGCCCAGACAAAAGGCTCCGCTGCCGTGTTTGTAAACAGCGGGTCGGTATTGAGGAATTTGATGTCCGGTTTATGGTATGCAATTGCAGAACCAATGTCCAAAAGTGTTTGTCTGTCGTAGACAATAAGGCAGACAACATCCAAGACAAAAAACATAAGAATTGTAAACAAAACAAACAAAAAACTGCAATGTTGTGTCGGAGCTCGCAATGCAGCAGCCATACTCAGCGCCATCTTGAGTGTCATATTATAAAAATAAACTTTACTGGACAGTAATATATAATATTCAACTATAGGTTCCATAATATAAGTGTGTGAAGTTGTAGTTTTTGAAGAGTTACTTATATAATCGCAATTTGAATTGGCTTTTAATCACTTGCTAATTCTTGATTTCAGGAATGGTATTTTTTTGTTATTGACAATTTGTATTGATTCTAGTCACAGATTAAATAAACATGACAGAAAATACGGAATCAAATTACATGAACTTATACATTTAACATCTCCCTCTACTGTCTCCCCCCGAGAGCCCTCCAAAAAATCCAAATAACTGCCTCATTTTTTATTAAATAAACCCATATTGCCCAGCCTTCTATATATCATCCCCTCAAATGCCGCCACCTTGCCCAACTCCATGCACCACTCCTGAAACGAGGGTGCTCCAGCTCACTTCCATCCACTAAGGATGACCTATCTTCCTATCATGACACCAGCCAGGACTCAATTCTTCATGAACCCATCCCCTATGTTAATAAACATCCCATCGCCTAGAATACAGAGTCTGGGGCAAAATGAAATTCGACGTTACGTTTTTTGACACTCCCTCCTCCAGTACCAAGTTTAAATCTTTCTCCCATAATCTCTTAAGAGAAGTTCAGGCTCCGTCCCCAGACTCTGAATTAACAGGGAGTAATACACTGATGCCATCATGACCTTTTCCAAAGGCAGTAATCACCACTTCCAGAGTATCTGCCGCTTTAGGGGGGTGTATGCTACCCCCAAAAATAGTACAGAGCAGGTGGCGCAGCTGTAAATACCTAAAGAACTGAGATCTGGGAATCCTAAAATGTTGAACCATATTTTCAAAAGATCTCAACACCACTCTCATATAGGTCACTGAGCGTATTAACCTCCCTCACAATCCACTCTGACCACCAGAAAGGGGACTTATTAATACATAATTTTGGGTTCATCCATATGCTCATATTATCATGATGGCGCTGCGGATGGCCACCTCTGTGTGGAGCGCTCCTATTGTTTTGTTGTTTTTGTTTGTTTGTCCTGTGTTTAGTAATCTTTTTCCAGTCAGTTTTACCAGAGATGAACTGCTGAACATTCGACAGCATATACCAGACAATCCAAAAGGCTTTCGAACAGTGCTGCCATGTATTCATCTTGCGAATATCCGCTCTCTTCATAACAAAACGGACGAACTACATCTCCTCACCCGCACAAACAAGGACTTTTCAACTTCTGCTGCCTTGTGCTTCACAGAAACTTGGCTGAGTGAAGCCATTCCGGACAGCGCGTTACATCTGCCGAGTTAACGGGGAAAACGAAAGGCGGTGGAACATGCTTTTACATCAATAAAAGTTGGTGTACAGATGTAACAACGTTAAAGAAGATGTGCTGTCCTAATTTGGTAGTGCTCTTTATTAACTGTAAGCCTTTCTACTCGCCGTGGGAGTTTTCCTAATTTATTCTGGTGTTTACATCGTGCCAAACGCGTGTTTGAATGCCGCACTGCAACAGCTGGCTGATCAAATCACAGACACGGAACAACAATACCCGGACTCACTTATTATAATTTTTGGGGATTTTAACAAAGCAAACCTCACAAGTGAACTGCCCAAATAGAGACAGCACATTACATGCCCCACCAGAGACAGAAATATACTGGATCATTGCTACACAACAATAAAGGATGCATATCACTCTGTCCCTAGAGCAGCATTGGGACTCTCTGATCACTGTCTGGTTCATCTTCTTCCAAACTACAGACAAAAACTAAAATCTGCTAAGCCTGTAGTAAGGACTCCAAAGAGATGGACCAATGAAGCAGAGCTGGAACTACAAGCCTGCTTTGACTGCACTGATTGGAGTGTTTTTGAGGCTGCAGACACCAATCTGGATGAGCTCACAGATACTGTTACATCATATATCAGTTTCTGTGAGGATATGTGCATCCCTATTAGGACTTATTTAACGTTTAACAACAACAAACCATGGTTTACAGCAGAACTCAGGCAGCTTCGTCAGGCCAGAGGATGCTTACAGGGGTGGGGATAAAGTCTTGAACAATCAGGCCAAGAACACACTGAATAAGGAAATCAGAGTGGCTCAAAGAAGATACTTTGAGAAGCTGAAAAACAAGTTTTCAGCTAACGACCCTTCATCAGTATGGAGTGGCATAAAACAACTTACGAATTACAAGACTCCTACCCCCAACCCTGTGGTGGACCAACAACTGGCTGATGACCTGAATGTGTTCTACTGTAGATTTGAAAGTCCCAATCTCACACCCCACACCTGCTCTGACCTTCACTTCAAATCAAATCAAATCAAATCACTTTATTGTCACACAGCCATATACACAAGTGCAATGGTGTGTGAAATTCTTGGGTGCAGTTCCGATCAACATAGCAGTCGTGACAGTGATGAGACATACGCCAATCTACAATAAACATCAAATTAACACAACGCAATTTAAACATCTGTTATACATAATTAAACTCGACTTAAAACATCAAATTAACACAACACAATTTAAACATCTGTTATATATAATTACACAACTTAAAACATCAAATTAACACAACACAATTTAAACATCTGTTATACACAATTACACTCAACAATATACAATAATAACATACATTGCACAGTATACAATATGCTGTTTTTGTTTTTGTTTTTGTTTTTTTTTTTTTTTTACTATATAGATACTATATAGATACACATTATTCAATAAAAATTAAAATATATATGAAAAAAGTATATATATAGAATGTACAGTATTGTACTGTATTGACATTCAGGCTGTCGGTTGATAGTCAGTTGTTAAGAGAGACATAATATAATGACAGTAATATAATTTATGACAGTCCGGTGTGAGATAAAAGAGTAATAAAGTGCAGGGATGATGTATTTTGATCGTGGGAGATCAAGAGTTCAGAAGTCTGATTGCTTGGGGGAAGAAGCTATCATGGAGTCGGCTGGTGCGGGTCCTGATGCTGCGATACCGCCTACCTGATGGTAGCAGTGAGAACAGCCCATGGCTCGGGTGGCTGGAGTCTCTGATGATCCTCCGAGCTTTTTTCACACACCGCCTTGTATATATTTCCTGGAGGGAGGGAAGCTCACCTCCGATGATGTGTTTGGCAGTTCGCACCACCCTTTGCAGTGCTTTGCGGTTGTGGGCAGTGCTATTGCCGTACCAGGCGGAGATACAGCCAGTCAGGATGCTCTCTACAGTGCAGGTGTAGAACCGTGTGAGGATGTGGCGGTTCATTCCAAACTTCCTCAGCCGTCTCAGGAAGAAAAGGCGCTGATGAGCCTTCTTCACAACGGCTTCAGTGTGGACGGACCATGTGAGTTCCTCAGTGATGTGGACACCCAGGAACTTGAAGCTGCTGACTCTCTCCACTGGTGCTCCATTGATGGTGATTGGACTGTGTTCTCTGTCTTTTCTCCTGAAGTCCACCACAAGCTCCTTTGTCTTACTGACGTTGAGGGAGAGGTTGTGCTCCTGACACCAGTGTGTCAGAGTGTGCACCTCCTCCCTGTAGGCTGTTTCATCATTGTCAGTGATCAGACCTACCACCGTCGTGTCATCAGCAAACTTAATGATGGCATTGGAGTTATGTGTTGCCACACAGTCATGTGTGTACAGGGAATACAGTAGTGGGCTGAGAACACAGCCCTGCGGGGCTCCAGTGTTGAGGGTCAGTGATGAGGAGATGTTGCTGCCTATTCTAACCACCTGGCGTCTGCTTGACAGGAAGTCCAGGATCCAGCTGCACAGCGAGCTGTTTAAGCCCAGAGCCCGGAGTTTCTCATCTAGCTTGGAGGGCACTATGGTGTTGAATGCTGAGCTGTAGTCTACAAACAGCATTCTCACATAAGTGTTCTTTTTTTCCAGGTGGGAGAGAGCAGTGTGTATTGTAGATGCAATGGCATCATCAGTGGAGCGGTTGTTACGGTAAGCAAACTGCAGCGGGTCAAGATTGAGTGGTAATACAGAGCAGATGTAATCTCTGATTAGTCTCTCAAAACATTTGCTGATGATGGGGGTCAGAGCAACAGGACGCCAGTCATTTAAACAAGTTATTTTCGATTGTTTTGGAACAGGCACAATGGTGGATGTTTTAAAGCATGTGGGGACTACAGACAAAGAGAGGGAAAGGTTGAAAATGTCCGTAAAAACACCAGCCAGCTGGTTCGCGCACGCTCTGATGACGCGGCCCGGAATGCCGTCTGGACCCGCGGCTTTGCGGATATTCACCCGTCGGAAGGATCGGGTTACATCCGCTACAGAGACGGAGAGTGAACTAACCTCTGTAGCTTCGGCCGTGAGAGCTCTCTCCGCGAGGGCGGTGTTATTTCCCTCGAAACGAGCATAAAAAGTATTTAGCTCATCCGGTAGAGAGGCAGCGGTGTTCATGGCGGAGTTTTTATTCCCTTTAAAGTCCGTGATGATGTTAATTCCCTGCCACATGCTTCTAGAGTTGGTGGTGTTAAACTGTCCTTCAATCTTACTCCTGTACTGGCGTTTTGCTGTTTTGATAGTTTTTCGGAGGGCATAACTGGCTTGTTTATGCTCCTCCGCGTTCCCGGAATTAAAAGCGGAGGTCCGCACATTAAGTGCTGCGCGAACATCGCTGTTGATCCACGGCTTCTGATTCGGATAGATTCGCACAGTTCTGGTCGGAATCACTTCCTCTACACACGTTCTGATGAAGCACATTACGCTATCAGCGTAAAGCTCGATGTCGTCATCAGAGGCGGACCGGAACATCTCCCAGTCCGTGCGATCAAAACAGTCTTGTAGCGTAGAGTCTGATTGGTCCGACCAGCACTGGATCGTTCTGAGGGTGGGTGCTTCCTGTTTCAGTTTCTGCCTGTAAGCGGGCAGAAGCAGAATGGAAGAGTGGTCCGATTTGCCAAATGGTGGGCGGGGGAGGGATTTGTAGCCATCCCGGAACGGAGAGTAGCAATGGTCCAAAACCCGGTCCCCTCGTGTGTTGAAACTAATGTGCTGATGATATTTTGGTGCGACTGATTTTAAACTGGCTTTATTAAAGTCCCCGGTCACAATGAACGCGGCCTCAGGGTGCGCGGTTTCCTGCTCACTTATACTCCCATACAGTTCCTTGAGTGCCCGGTCTGTGTCGGCTTGTGGGGGGATGTACACAGCAGTGATAATGACCGCTGTGAATTCCCTCGGTAGCCAGAATGGTCGACACAGAAGCATAAGAAATTCCAGATCAGGAGAACAGAAAGACTTGATAGAATGTATGTTCCTCTGATCACACCAGGATTTGTTGATCATAAAACATACACCACCTCCTCTAGTTTTACCTGAGAGGTCTTTCGCTCTGTCCGCTCGGAGCATGGAGAACCCCGCGGGTTCAATGGCTGAGTCTGGAATCTCCGCAGACATCCAAGTTTCCGTAAGGCAGATAACGCAGCAGTCCCTCGTCTCTCGTTGGAAAGAGATCCGCGCTTTCAGCTCGCAGAGCTTGTTATCCAGAGACTGAACATTTGCCAGTAGAATAGTGGGTAGCGGGGGTCGATTTGCGCGGCGTCTTACTCTGATGAGAACGCCGGCTCTGTTTCCCCTTTTCCTCCTGCGTTTCCGCGGCCGTGCTGCCCAGACAAAGGGCTCCGCTTGCGTGTTTGTAAACAGCGGGTCGGCATTGAGGAATGTGAAGTCCGGTTTACGGTGTGAGATCGCTGAGCCAATGTCCAAAAGTGTTTGTCTGTCGTAGACAATAAGGCAGGCAACATCCAAGACAAAAAACATAAGAATTGTAAACAAAACAAACAAACCATTGCTAAGTTGTGTCGGAGCTCGCAACGCAGCAGCCATACTCGGCGCCATCTTGAGTCCACCAAAGTCATTCACTTCACACATACATCAACACCTCCTGCAACCCCCCTACTCCCCCCTCCTGCTACTCAACCTGCACTTAAGATCTGTGAAGATGATGTGTGCTCTGCCTTTCGAAAACAAAAGATAAGGAAAGTGCAGGGCCCAGATGGCGTTTCACCTGCATGTCTTAGATCCTGTGCTAACCAGCTGGCCCCCATCTTCACACAGATCTTCAATAGATCACTGGAGCAGTGTGAAGTTCCCTGCTGATTCAAATGCTCAATCATCATTCCTGTCCCAAAGAAACCAGAAATCACAGGACTTAATGACTACAGACCTGTCACCCTGACGTCTGTGGTCATGAAGTCATTTGAGAGACTGGTGTTGTCCCACCTGAAGGACATCACTGGACCCTTTCTAGATCCCCTTCAATTTGCTTATCGAGCAAACAGGTCTGTGGATGATGCAGTCAACATGGGATTGCATCATATCCTGCAACATCTGGACAGACCAGGAACATATGCAAGGATCCTTTTTGTGGACTTCAGTTCGGCTTTCAACACCATCATCCCAGCTATCCTACGGACTAAATTACACCAACTCTCTGTTCCCACGTCTATCTGTCAGTGGATTACCAGCTTTCTGACGGACAGGCAGCAGCTTGTGAGACAGGGGAAATTCACTTCCAGCACCTGTACAATCAGCACTGGTGCCCCCCAGGGATGTGTGCTCTCCCCACTACTCTTCTCCCTCTACACCAATGACTGCATCGCCAAGGACCCCTCTGTCAAGCTCCTGAAGTTTGCAGACGACACCACTGTCATTGGCCTCATCCGAGATGACGATGAGTCTGCATACAGAAGGGAGGTTAAACAGCAGGCTGTCTGGTGAAGTCAAAACATCCTTGAGCTGAACATGCTCAAAACGGTGGAGATGATTGTGGACTTTAGGAGGAACACCCCAACACTGTCCCCCCTCACCATTCTAAACAGCACTGTGGCAGCAGTGGAGTCATTCAGGTTCCTGGGCATTACCATCTCACAGGACCTGAAGTGGGAGACCCACATTGACTCCATTGCGAAAAAGGCCCAGAAGAGGTTGTACTTTCTTCACCAGTTGAGGAAGTTCAACCTGCCACAGGCGCTGCTGATACAGTTCTACTCAGCAGTCACTGAGTTTGTCCTCTTCTATACTGTCCTACACTTCTATAACTGTCCGGTTTGGTTCAGCTATGAAATCGGATATCAGAATACTACAAAGGACAGTTCGGACTGCTGAGAGGATTATTGGTTGCCTCCTGCCCTCCCTTCAAGAACTATACACTTCCAGAGTGAAGAAAAAGGCTGGAAAGATCACTCTGGACCCCACTCACCCTGCCCACTACCTTTTTGAACTGTTGCCTTCTGGCCGAAGCTTCAGAGCTCTGAGCACCAGAACCGTCAGGCACAGGAACAGTTTTTCCCCCCAGGCTATCCATCTCATGAACAGTTAAAACTGCCCCATTGAGCAATAATTAATGTGCAATACACAGCTTAGTCTTTTTATATTATCCAACACATCCAACCTCTTCTGCCATTACATTCCCTTGCACTGTATATAACCGATTTGTATTTAGATTTGCACTACGTATGTGTATGTGTGTGTGTGTGTGTGTGTGTGTGTGTGTGTATATATATATATATATATATATATATAAAATTGGATGTCATCCAATTTTGCCACCTGAATTTCTCAACTCGTTTTCAACAACCTGAATATTGAGACCTGAATTTCGTGACCTGAAATCCACACCTTGAATAATAAATCTTGAATTTTACTAAATGAATTTTTTTGAGGTGAATTCACACCAAATATTTTCAAATATTAAAAATTAACAGCAAATATTTCGATTACATCAAATTACACCCAGTCTTTTTTGAAGATCATGAATTTGGAGGCTTTTTCAAATTCAAGTTCTGGTGATATAAAAATGATGCCATAGGGGCTTCTCCCCATTTCTGGGGAGGAGGAACAGGATGGGGTGGGGGGAGAGAGAGAAGGATCTCAGATCTCCTGAATACGCCACCATGTGGTCCTCTGCCAGCTGTATTGTTGTTTGAAGCGACGCCGGACGGTGGCACTGTACACACTCCGCCATCCCTCTCGGAAGTCGAGCAATGAACTGCTCCAGTACCAACAGATCAATGACAACTCTGACGTTGCATTGCTTAGCCAGCAACCATCTCAGGCAGACGTCCAGGAGTTGTTGGGCGAAGGTGAACGGGCGGCCTTTCTCGTCAATGGTCATGGAGCGGAAGCGCTGACGCTGCTGCTCGGGTGTCTTGCCGACCCATTGCAGGATGGCTTTTCTCAAGTCGGCGTACACCAGGAGGTTCTCTGCTGGTAACTGCTGCGCAGCGAGTTGGGCTTCCCCGTACAGTAGTAGAATGAATTGGGCCACCCACTGGGTGCTCGGCCATCTGCATGCCCCTGCCGTCCGCTGAAAGAGCTCCAAGAAGGCCTCCGTCTAGGGGGCCCATCTTGACCTGGGGTGGGGACCTCACTCAGATCCCTGAGGAAATCCAGTTTGCTGGAGAACAGTGTCATTTTGCACTAGAGCCCAACTGATATGGGATTTTTGAGACCGATACCGATTTTAGAGGGGGGAAATTTACCGATTACCGATATGGTGGCCGATATCGCTGATTTGAGCTGGAATGAAAATAGACCTTTTCTATGAGGATTGTGCACCGATTTTGCACCGATATGACTATGCAAAGGTGCTCAGAAGGCTGCTTTCTTAAATATTTTTTTCAAAGAATATTTGACATTATTATTATACATTGACAACAAATTCTAGAAATGAACACTGAGAAAATAAAGAATAAATAAAAATACAATAAATAGCTAAATAAACATCAGTACTGTATGTTCAGTATCAGTCAAATGCTGACCATTTAAATAAAGAATAAATACAAATAAATAGCTAAATAAACATCAGTAGTACTGTTTAGTATCAGTCAAATGCTGACTATTTTAATACTGCCAGTCTATTAAACATCAGCAGCGGTGTTGCACCATATTCTGCAATACAAGTTCAGTGGAAACTTTCAACGGTGGAAAACCAGACTTATAAATATTACATTTTGTAAATGCAACGACTGGAACTTTTAGGTTGAAGGGGGTACCAAACTGCAAATTCTGAACAAAACAGTTTGGTGAATACATGTTTACACATTAGCTTCCACTGAGCTGACAAGCAATGAAAGTAGCTACGTGGTTGGCTAGTTAGCTATAAGCTCATTGTCATGGAGAGTAAAAGATGGACTTTATTTACTTTCCAGCATTGCGTCTCACAAACTAGGTGACAACGTAGCGTGAAATCAATACTCAGACACAATCCACCACCGCACCGTTGTCTGCTGACTTTATTAATGTACTTAAGTACAGTTTTTCAATATTTGTGCTTTACTTGAGTATAAATATTTCTTTGGACTTTTACTTCTCTACATTTTGAAGTGAAAATTGATACTTTTACTCCGATGAGTTTCTCTAGACCTTTTCGTTACATTTGCGACATGGTAACACCAAAACAAAATAACAGCTGTAGTGCAAAAATGCGTGCAGATTGGCGATTGTGATGTATGATTCGTTGAAAGAATCATTTGATTCGAATCTTTTAAATTGTATTCTTTTGAACTGAACAAAAAGATTCAAAAAGCGGTCTGAATAATACGTTTTGTGTATCATGAATCTGAATCAAAATCACAAGCAAGCAAGCACCAGATTACGTGTCCCGTCATCTGTCTCTACTGGGGAAGACAAGAAACTGCTCATGTAAGTTTAAATTTGTTTTTTGACTAATTAATTTGATACGTTTAGGCTTAAACATTATGAAAGCTGTGAAATAATGAAGTTATGTGCGATCAGTCTCCCGCCTTTCCAGGAGACCTGTTCATGTAAATGTCAATCATGCGTTCACATTTTACATTTAACCAATGTATGATGTGTATGAATAATTACTGTACCAGCACTCATGAAAATGTCCAACAATATTTATTTTTATATTATATGAAGATGGTCTTTGCTTAGGCAAAATGGTCTTTGCCTAAGCAAAACTAGTTTTCTGGTGGTTGCTAAAGTGTTATATTTGCTTTGTAGCATATTTATGCTACAGTATGTGCTTACTAGGGTTTTCTGGATGGTTGCTAGGGCATGCTATGCAGTTGTCAAGGTGATCTGCTGTGTGTTTTAGTGCATTGCTAAAGTATGTGGTTGCCAGGGTGTTCTAGGTGGTTTTCAGGTTGTTGCTATGCTGTTGTTAAGTTGTTTTAACTCTGTTTTTAGTACATTGCTATGCAGTTGCCAGGGTGTTCTTGGTGGTTGCTGGGTGGTTACTTATTGGCCCAGATGAAGAGAGCCCACACCACAAGTCTCTGTTCTGGTCACTAATATGACTCAACTCTCTCCTTCAGTGTTCCAGTTTTTATGGACTGTGGTGTTCATTAACAAGTGTCTCACCCTCATTCAATCCTAGATGTGTATGACTTTAATTTTTTTCTGCAGAAACAAAAAAAGATTTTCAGAAGAATATTGCTGTTATGTAGGTCAATTCAATGTAAGTGAATAGTGGCCAGACCTTTAAAGCTCCAAAAAGCACATAAATGCAGCATAAGAGTAATCCATAAGACTCCAGTGATTTCACCAATGTCTTCTGAACGGATCCAATTGGTTTTGGGTGAGAATAGACCAAAATATAACTCCTTTTTCGACTGTAAATCTTGACATTAGCACTCTACTTGGCAATCAGGATTTCAAGCTGGATTACACTTCTTATAGCGCCACCTAGAGCTCTGCGCATGCATCAAGCACTAGAAAGTGAAATCGAGCTTGAAATCATGATCGTGCTTAGAGATTGCAATAGCAAGATATACAATGAAAATGAGTTACAATTTGGTTTGTTCTCACCCGAAACCAACTGAAATGCTTCAGAGGACATGGATCTAACCACTATAGTATGGATAACTTTATGCTCCCTTAATGTGCTTTTTGTAGCTTGAAATGTCTGGCCACCATTCACTTGCATTGAATTGACCTATAGAGCTGAAATATTCTTCTAAAATCTTTGGTTGTGTTCTGCAGATGAAGGAAAGTCATACACATCTGGGATGGCATGAGGGTGAATAAATGATGAGCACCACCAATTAAATAAGTTGCCATGGTTTAATGAACTGTTCAATAATTTATGCAGTTTACTTGTACTTTTGATACTTAAGTAAATTTAAAATCAGTTACTTTAATACTATTACTTAAGTCATTTTCTCCTGAGCTACTATAACTTTTACTTGAGTAAATTTCCATGAAGGTATCTTTACATTTACTCAAGTATTACAAATGGATATACAACACTGTCTGCTGAGCTGCAAAAAGATGCTCTGACAAACTATACCTGCTAACATAGCAAACAGATGTGATAAACATGAGTGACATGGTTGTCAGGGACAGGGTTAATGTTATATTAGTTATATAGAAAAGGGAAAATTATGGGGTCATTGTTTATTAACATTCCAGTATGTATTTCACAAACTAGTTAGCAACTTACCGTGAAGACACTGCTTAACTCCGCACTGTCTGCAGAACCACCATCTGTTCAAAGTCAGCTCTGTCAACAGTGGAGTCGGAGCACACTCTGCTGGACAAACTACGTTACGACACCAATTCAAAAGCATTGTTTTCTGCATGATATGTTCTGAAAAAAGTTTTCATATTTACGCATATCGGTAAATGCATACACGCATATAATGCATATACTATTTTGCACACAAGGCAGACATCATTGTCATGAAGATAAGTCTGAATACATTCCCCACACCCTGCCACTTGACCACAGCGTGCAGAAATTACAATTACAGAATTAGGAATGTTCGTACACATTCTGCAGGCCAATGCTTCTCGCAGAGAGGAAACAATCTGAAATGAGTCAGATATATCAGTGATTTTCTGACTGACCATATCTTGAACAAGTTTTTGGAACACATGTCCAACACTGGCATTTATCTGGTCCAAAAGAATGTTCAGCTCACTGAATCGTTCAGTAACATTTTCAGTGATGCGTGCTACAGCATTCTTCATCTCCAGCTCCACTTCTTGAAGGCTGTTCAGCACTTCACTTTCCTCCATTTCCACTCTAAACAAGTGAAAAAGCTCCAATTAATACACACCCAACAACAGTTTGTCTTTCTACTAGATCATATTTGTGATGCATCGAACAATGTAAAAACATTCTTGCTAGAGTTGAGGTCATAAGATTTCATGCTCATTGCAGAACCTGCATGAAACATTTGAACAAATAAAAGGGACTATAAATATTGCAGGTTTATTAATAATGCCCTTAAACTAGACAAAATAACTGAATTTATACAAACGATCCTGTTCACAAGTTTACATTCCCTTAGATCTTAATATGGTGTGTTGCTTCCTTGATGATCAATGACTGTTTGTGTCTTTTGTGATAAGTTGTGCATACTTTGTCCTGAGCAGTGGAGCTGCCAACTGCTCTTAAGACAAAACCTATATAATGTTGACATCCTTTGACATGTAGGACAACTGAGAGTATCATACAACTATTACAAAAGGAGCAAACATTCACTGATGCTATAGAAGGCAAATCACTATATTAAGAACAAAGGTAATGTTAACTTTTGAACATGATGATTTGTGTAGATTGTTATTATTTTGTTTTGTGGGATATATGTAAATCAAAATTGAGTAGCATCTGAAGGGCAATACTAAAAAACATCTTTTATCTCTTATATTATTATAAATACTGCAAGGGATGTGTAAACAGTGTGAGAAAACAGCAAACTTATGACCTCAACTGTATATTGCTAATTCTTGCTGTATACAATCATGTTTGTTTGCATTTTTCAAATTACATCACCTATAAACATACACACCTTTTCTTTTTAGAAACAGATTCATGTTTTTTTAAGTTTCACCAAGTCAGTGTTTTTAATGGCAAAGATCTTGCGACTGGGTGACTTCCAGAACTCCAAATTTGAAAAAAAAAAAAAAAAAAAGAAAATTCCTGAAATATCAACTACCACAATTAGAAGCAGTCACTGAACATCTAAATCAGTGGTTCCCAACCTGTGGGCGCAGATCTTCATACGCACTGAGGTGGTCAAAGGTCCATAAAATGTGTTCCAATAAACGTGATACCAGAGACTGAATATGCAGGTCAACAGGCACCAAAACTTTGAAGCTCCAAAAAGCACATAAAGCATAAAAGTAATCCATATGACTCCAGTGGTTTAATCCATATCTTCAGAATTGTTAGGATAGGTGTGAGTGAGAAACAGATCAATTTAAGCTATTTTTTACTATAAATCTCCACTTTCACTTGCACATTCCTTCTTTTATTTTTGGTAATTCACGTTATTTGTGCATATCGCCGCCTACTGGGCAGGGAGTAGAATTTATAGCAAAAAATAACTTAAATATTGATCTGTTTCTTACCCACACCTGTTATAAAAATATTTGTGTTCAGCAGAAGATATTTAGTTGTACACATCTGTGACAGCATGGGGGTCAGAGAATGATGAGAGAATTTACATTTTTGGGTGATCTTTTCCTTGAAATCAAGAAGAATCTAAGAGTCTAAATTACACTCCGATATACTAAGGTAATTTAGATCTTATATGATACAATTATTAATATAATTATTGTTGTTGATATTATTACTGGCTACTACTAATGCCAATAATAATATTGTTCACTTACCTTTTGTCTCTGAAGTATCTGGACCAATGATATGATGTGCAATTTTGATGTCCAAACCCCTTTATGTTGTAAAAATAAGGAAAATGTTTATAAAAAACACATTTATTGAATCTATTCATCTCTGTTTATCAAATGATATGAACATGTAATGAGGGTTTTACTAAGTTTAAGAATTATTAGACATTGTAGTCACACAATGTCATACCAGATAACTGTCCGGACCTCATAGTGAAATGCAAAAAAGCTACAAAAAGTGTTAAAAATCAAATAAAACCTAAAATCTCTGCCACAGGCATTATTGTATGAGTGTTGCCAACAATATATTTAAATATAAAAAAACATATGACATCCAGTTGATTGTTATGCTTTGGAGCATTCTGTCCCAAAACTGGCAGTCAGCTAATGTCATCTGGGATAACAAGAAATCTGGAACAATTTTATGGGGCATTTTATGTTGACACGTTTTCAGACAGGATGTTACACAATCAGGAAGACCCTGAAGGACCCCCAAACAATGGTGAAAGGTTAGTAAGTCTCTCTTAAAATGTGTTTAATTTACCCTTTTCGCTCACTGGTACACTATGTAGTAAAATCCTGTGTCATTTGGGATAACGCTAAAAATAACATCTATAATGTTAATTTTATGCAAATGTGTATATTTAATATGAATTTACATACTTGGAAGTTGAAGGTCAAGGTTGCAGATTTCTATAGGTAGCCAAAACAACTGCCTGATTAAGGTTCAAACTAAGTTTTGTCATACCGGATAACAATTTTGTCATATAGGATAATGTTAGCCCATAATGTCATCCATCATCCCGGATGACACGTTTGAAATTATATTCTTTTTATACAGTTTTCAGCATTTATTTGTATAATTTCCATTCTTATTGTGATATTAACACATTATTATGAACATTGTTTAGTTAAATACTAACAAATGATATATTAATAATATTTACTTAATTATAATTAAATTAATTTATTGTCCAACCTGTCATATTGGGGAATCCGCCCCTTTAAGAAAAGGCCATCCACTCTAGTGACATCACCATGCAGTTTTTTCCTCTCTTCAGTGGCGGGAAATTCAACTGAGTGAGTAGCTTACTTTCCTACTGACAAATTTCCCATAGGTTTACTTACTTGCCTGCTCTGCCTAAGCTTAGCATGTTAAGCCTGTCGGCATAAAATATGTGATTAGAATAACATTTTTGCAAAATATGTACATTTAACTATACCAAATTCTCTTCAACAACCAGACTAGCTAGTTAGCTAGTCCCAGTTTGTTGTAAGCTAATATGCTAACTGAAGCTCAAAATGTGGACATATTGTGCCCCCCCGCCACCCCCACACTAGGTCAAATTAGCCTATATTATTGCTGATTCATTGTTGGGTCACATTGTATATTAAGTGTAGCATCATTACACGTTAATAAAGCCTTAATAAACATGAAATAACTTTTCTCTGTTAATAAAGCATGTTATTAAGCATACTTAATCGTACACAGTGCGTTATTAGGTATTTCATGTTTAAATGTGTCAAAAGAGAATGCACCATATTCATAACGTTTTTCATTTGCCTAGATGCTTAATATTTATATAATTATTCATCATTACAGTTAATATGTATATGTACAGTTTTCACATTTTGATGATTTTTCTAGATGCCACTGTCAAACAAAGAGAGAGCAGCAAGGTTTCTTTACAGCTAAGCCTATTTAATTTCCTTTGAAAAAACTATTTTCAGTGTGTCCCTTTGCATAACATAAAAATTAATTATTTATATGATTTTTTCTCCTTAAAATGCTAAATTTCATTTTATGGAGTTGAGAAAACAATAATAGTATGATGCCAAATACTGTAAAACATTTTCAGACATTTTGCATCTTAAATCACATTGCAGTGTTAAAATGTGGGTAAAGAACTTTAACAAGTAGGGTCATGTTTAAAGCAAACACATTATAATGAGAAAAAATAATTGTACAAGTTTTATTTTCTGAGCTCTAAATATTGGTTACTGCCTCACTTTATATATTCATTAAGTATTATTGATTAAAAAGTTTTAATATGATAATATTTTGAAAATTCAATAACGTTATCCCGTCTGACACTTTGACTGGTGTCGTCACATGATTCTCAATTAAAACACTTAAAATACATTGTATGAAAATAAGATTTTAGTAATAAGGCAACAACATCCTCATAAAGGCAAAAACTACTTTGTGCAGTTTTGACCTATTTTAATTTTTGGTCAGTTGAAAACCTTATTCGTCACTGGGCCATCTGCTATGGCAAGACCTTTGGCATTGCAGATGGTGTAACTGTCAGCAGAATTTAGGTATTCCTGTACAGTTTGCCCCACGAGTTGCACACATTGACCCTCAGAGATTGTAACATGCACTGTGGCTGTGCAAAATACAAAAAAAGAAAATACATAATTTAGATCTAAAGTTACTACCGCTTAAAGCATTTTAAAATTCAAACATTACAATTAGGGCTACACAGTTATGAACTAATTCTTAATTGTTGATTATTTACTTTGTTTGTGTAATGGTATTTAATAGCAGCAACATTAAAATACTTATTTTCTGTGGGGCTTATACATGCCATATTTTTGTATAGGCTACACATTCCAAAAAAAGCTGAGAACTGTGTTCCTGAATCACCTCACATTGCTTAGAGGTACTCAATTCTAGTCCTGGGAACCCACAGCACTGCACATTTTGTATGTCTCCCTGATGTGACACCCAGTTCAGTTCGCAGGCCTCTCTGCTGACAAGATTATGATTTGAATCAGGTGTGCTGAATAAGGCAGACATTCAAACTGTGCAGTGCTGTGGGTCCCCAGGATTGGATTTGAGAACCACCATCATTGTCCCTTTAGCTGCATGAAAACAAAACCACACAGAAAGCCCTGTGATTGGTTACAACACTCAGACCCAGTTTAAACACTTTGGGAATAAAACAATAATGTGACTGGCGTACACCTTAATGGAATCCTAAAACTGATCAACATTCTTCACGATTAGTTAATTGTGGCAACTGTAATTCTAATCTTGATTATTGTTCAATTTAACTGTGATAGCTCTAACTACGTGGTTTAGTAAACAAAAGAATATAGGCCAACATACTGTATGGAGAAATCTTCCCACTGTCTTCAATGTCGGCGACATATATTTGTTTCCTTGCTGATCTTGAATGCTCCAGTGGATTCTGGAACGTGTTCCCTGCTTGATTAACGTTCCCTCTGGATCGATAAGGTGCGAGATGGCATTGTGGAGAAACACATGGCACAGGGAGAGGGCCAGGGCTTGCTGTTGGGATGGTGGCGTGTTGTTCTTTACTAGTGCCACAAACAGCAAATGACCCTCTGTGACGCATTATACCTGTCTGAAAGATTCCGTTGGGGTCTGGGAAAAATGTTTCTCTGGTTATGTCATCCTCCAGGTATATACTTTCCGGCTTCATCTGAAGACAGGGAAACAATGTTAGCGAGTGAGCTAGCTAAACTCTAGCTAGCTTGGTCTACTAATCAAAACTGTCTAGTTAATAACTTTACCTTAAAAATAGCCTCCAGCCGGTCCCTAGAGATATCATGGTCAGTTGCTGTCATGGTCAGTCGTTTTGCATCATGGTGCAAACTGAACTGCAAGAGGTCGTCCATGTTTGACGACCTGATAGACTTAGAGATGACGTATACTCGCGACAGCCTGCACTACACCTCAACCCTTCCCCCTCCCAATTTATCGTTATAGACTAGCCCATCTACCTTGTGTAAAATGGAAAAAATGCCACTAACTACCCCATTGTGTGCCAGTGGTGGCACGCGTGTCAACTGTTTCCAACCCCTACAGCCTTTTAAAATACTCCTGAACGTTCATGCACTAATAAGCAGACAGTTTCTTAACCCACACCCCTGGGCGAATGGTAAATTCCAGAACGCAAATTGCAATACACAAAAATTGAAAAATTGAAAATTGCTTAAAAGTCATTTATTTAAAAAACAAAACTGAAGTCACAGTTTTGAAAAAGTACAATTGAAGAAAAAGAGAGAAATTTGCAATTATCAATTCATGACGTAACCGGAAAAAAATGAAAAAACGAACATTTCCATTCAGTTTTCTATTTTTGTATTTGGGTTGGTATGGTCTGAAAAATAATCTGTAAAGTGTTACATGGACCATGTTTTTATGTGTATAAATGATATGTGAATATTCCCAACACTCTGACAGTGCAATCTCTGTAAGGGGTCTGTGATTGTTATCATATTTCTGAAATATCTCAAATACATGTCTTTATTCAGCTAAAAATGGATGGAAAGACACGTCTTATGGGGGGAATTAAATAACATGTACACTGAGTGTCTTTTTCATCATATTTATTTTCATTTTAAAGAATCAAAATTTCAAATATATCCACTTTATCAGCAACAGCGCATAACAGCAGGTGGCGGTAATGCGCTGTTAAGTTGCGATCCGCCAATAAAATAGAAGACGAAGAAGCAAAAGCGCATGAACGTGAATCCCGCGATATCTGCCTTTGATCTAGAAGGTGTCTGATCCACTACGAGAAGTGAGAACTGTCTGACTTGACTGCACTTATTTCACTCCTCCCCTGTCTGCAGCCGTCTACTTTCAAGGGGAGGCGTTTGGCATCTCAAACAAGCGTAACGTCTGCCTCAGTGAAATCAGAAGTGAGGTATTGTGTACTTGTTAAATAATCTTTGTTTCATTTTATGGTTTGATATCATATGGTTATATCGTTTTAATCGACGTTATTTCGCTTTTATAAACCGCAGTGCGCTAATGAGAATGTATTGGATGGATTCTGAAGAAGTCAACCATTTCCCCCCCGCGAAAGACAATTAACTGGCTCAGCGAAATCAAAAGTAAGTGAATTTTAAAATAATATTGGTTTGATTTTATGGTTTGATATTGTTATATGTCGTTTTAAACTATATTACTTCCCCATTTTAAGCTGCAGTGCACTAATGAGCATGTAATGGGTGGATTCTGAAGACGTGAGGATTCAGGTTGCCTCTGCGAAAACAAAAGTGAGTTTTAAAATATTTTCCGTTTGATTTTATGGTTAAATATGTTTTTTCAGGATGTCGATATCGTTTTAAACGATGTATTTGTGTTTTCCATCGAGTTGTCAGCTCAGCGCAGAAACAGCAAGTTTGAACTTTACTTCAGAGTTTTGGTCACATACTACACCGATCAGCCACAACATTAAAACCACCTGCCTAATATCATGTAGGCCCCCCTCGTGCCACCAAAACAGCTCTAACCCGTCGAGGCGTTTACTCCACAAGACCTCTGAAGGTGTCCTGTAGTATCTGTTACCAAGACATTAGCAGCAGATCCTTCAAGTCCTGTAAGTTGCGAGGTGAGGCCTCCATGGATCGGACTTGTTGGTCCAGCACATCCCACAGATGCTCACTCGGGTTGAGATCTGTGGAATTTGGAGGCCAAGTCAACACCTTGAACACTTTGTCGTGTTCCTCAAACCTAGGGGTTACCATACGTACTTTTTTGGACCCAAAAAAAAAAAGAGGCTCCGGCCGGGATTTCAGAATCGGCTATAAATATCCGGGATTTCGCTTTCTTCATATTGACGTGCAGTTGAGACTCTCATACATCGTGTATTTGATACTCCGCCCCAGTTTTCATGTTCACTTGTCCTTACGTGATTATTTTGACAGAGAGCGGCAGACTAAGGGTGCTTGGCTGCAGCCTCGCTAGGCTGGATATCTTGGCTGCCACGTCATCAAGCACCGTCGAAGGCCGTCTCACTTGTGAGGACACTTGGAAGGCAGCCTCATTTCGCAGCCTTCTTTGCCATATTTTGGAGGATGCATTGGGTGTATCCTTTGTGGCCTTCAGTCACCCATAATCCTTTGCACATGTCCCAAATTATTTTTAAAAAGGGTGGAAAACGAGTTGCGTGACCGCAGAGGCAGAAACCTTTATGACGCTGCTTTTTTTCTCTCTCTCTCAAGTTTTATTCACATTTGCACCAAGACAATATGTAGAAAAATAAAAAATGCAAGTCGTGTAGACAATGCAACAAATTAGAAGATACAAAGCACAAGATGATAAATAAATACAATTAATAAAAGGGCAGTTACATGAATTTGAAAAGCTTTAAACGTTTTATAGTTTTTACAAGTCTAGGGTTCTTTTTTTTTTTCCATATTTGAAAGGGTTTAAATATAAATTCTAAGATCAGTGTTGCAAAATTTATTATATTAAGGCTTTTTTTGAGTGACTCTAGCTTTGTGAATTAAACATTTGGCTAAAATAGGGATTAAGGACATATTTCTCGTTTTCTGAAGTATATGGGTTTTCTAAACAAAGTAAAACATCACATGGTTCTAAGCTTATGGTTTGCCATATACACTTACTAGGACATCTCATTCTAGTGCTGAATCCTGAAGAGTCTAGCCTACAGCCTCCGAAGGACTGGTCTAGGAAGGACACAGCCTTACTAGGCTGCAGCCTTCCATTTGAGAAGCACCCTAAGTGTGCAGTCTTTAAAAAAAATAAAAAAAACTCTCTCTCGCCTGCTCACTTGCTTTATGCAGCCACGCACTGTATGTGTGTAGGCAAAATGTCACCAGATGTGCTCTGCGCTCTCAACCAGAATCATAAATAACGTAAGTTGTGGAAAATTCACTTTGAAACATACTACTTATCAGGTAAACATAAACTAATAGGATGGATAAAATAGACCATGATTAAAATTTTACAACACCTTCCTCTGATATTTGTAGTGCAACATCTGTACTTGACCTGTAAAGCTGGTACTTCAATGCTAAAAAATTCAGAAAATACAAAAACAAAACACAGATCAGGCCATGTAAGGGGTGAAACAAGCGTCTACATTTTTTTTTAAAGATTTACACATTTAAAATGTATAAAAATATTATACATTTTTAAATATACGTTACAATAAATTAATTTATCTATATGAAATACAATGCATTAAAAATACCCCCTCCACCACAGTGTTCTCTTTTTGGACAACCGCAATATGGTCACCCTAACTATGTTGCATTGCTGTTTTAAGTTGCATTGTGCTAATGAGCATGTAATGGGTGGATTCTGAAGACGTGAGGATTTGGATTGCCTCAGTGAAATCAAAAGTGAGTTTTAAAATATTTTGTTTGATTTTATGATATAATACGGTTATACAGTATGTTGATGTCATTTTAAACAATGTATTTGTGCTTTCCATCAAGTTGTCAGCTCAGCACAGAAACAGCAAGGGTGTTTTTTTTTTTTTTTGGTCTTTTTTGGGGTTTTTTTCCCTCTTTTTCTCCCCAATTTGGAATTCCCAATGCACTCTAAGTCCTGGTGGTGGCGTGGTGACTCGCCTCAATCCAGGTGGCGGAGGACGAATCTCAGTTTTCTCCGCGTCTGATACTGTCAATCTGCGCATCTTATCATGTGGCTTGTTGTGCTCATTACCGCGGAGACGTAGCGTGTGTGGAGGCTTCACACTATTCTCCGCGGTATCCACTCACAACTCGCCCCACGCCCCACCGAGATCGAGAACCACACATTATAGCAACCATGTGGAGGTTACCCCATGTGACTCTACTCTCCCTAGCAACCGGGCCAATTTGGTTGCTTAGGAGACCTGGCTGGAGTCACTCGGCACGCCCTGGGATTCGAACTTGTGACTCCAGGGGTGGTAGTCAGCGTCAATACTCGCTGAGCTACCCAGGCCCCCCAGAAACAGCAAATTTGAACTTTACTTCAGAGTTTTGGTCACATACTACACCGATCAGCCACAACATTAAAACCACCTGCCTAATATCATGTAGGCCCCCCTCGTGCCACCAAAACAGCTCTGACCCGTCGAGGCATTTACTCCACAAGACCTCTGAAGGTTTCCTGTGGTATCTGGCACCAAGACGTTAGCAGCAGATCCTTTAAAGGAATAGTTCACACAAAAAATGAAAATTTGCTGATAATTTATTCACCCTCAGGCCATCCAAGATGTATCTGAGTTTCTTTCTTCATCAAAACAGAATTTAAGACATTTAGGATTTCATTTCAATGTACTCCATTTTTTGACGGTCCAAAATGCATATTTAGGGTGCATCGAAATAATCCACACGACTCCAGTCGACAAATAAAGTTCTTCTGAACACAAACGATTGATTATTTTGTGGAGGAGTCAGGAAGCGCATCATTGTTTACAAGTTAAACTTGTGCCATTCACAAACCAAAACAATTTCAAAACAATATAAAATAAAACATAATTTCTAAATAATAATAAAAAATAAACAATGTAAACAATGACGCGCTTCCTGACTCCTCCTCCACGTGATGCGTGACCTTACCAATGAGCTTACATCATCCCTCTCATGAGCGCACCTCACAGAGATGTACGGAAGCGAACATTTGTAGTTAAAAAGTATAGAAGTATTGTTTTGTTTCTCAAAATAATCAATCGTTTGCGTTCAGAAGAACTTTATTTGTCGTGTGGATTATTTTGATGCACCCTAAATATGCATTTTGGACCATCAAAAAATGGAGTACATTCACTTGCATTGTTTAGAGGAGGAGGCCTGAAATGAAATCCTAAAAGTCTTAAATTCTGTTTTGATGAAGAAAGAAACTCAGATGCATCTTGGATGGCCTGAGAGTGAATAAATTATCAGCAAATTTTCAATTTTGGGTGAACTTCAAGTCCTGTAAATTGCGAGGTGAGGCCTCCATGGATCGGACTTGTTGGTCCAGCACATCCCATAGATGCTCAGTCAGATTGAAATCTGGGGAATTTGGAGGCCAAGTCAACACCTTGAACTCTTTGTCATGTTCCTCAAACCTAGGGTGACCGTACGTCCTCTTTTTCCTGGACATGTCTGCTTTTTTTGGACCAAAAAAAAAGCGTCCAGTCGGGATTTAAAAATCGGCTATAAATATCTGGGATTTCGCTTTCTTCATATTGACGTGCAGTTGAGACTCTCATACATTGTGTATTTGATACTCCGCCCCAGTTTTCATGTTCACTTGTCCTTACGTGATTATTTTGACAGAGAGCGGCAGACTAAGGGTGCTTGGCTGCAGCCTCGCTAGGCTGGATATCTTGGCTGCCACGTCATCAAGCACCGTCGAAGGCCGTCTCACTTGTGAGGACACTTGGAAGGCAGCCTCATTTCGCAGCCTTCTTTGCCATATTTTGGAGGATGCATTGGGTGTATCCTTTGTGGCCTTCAGTCACCCATAATCCTTTGCACATGTCCCAAATTATTTTTAAAAAGGGTGGAAAACGAGTTGCGTGACCGCAGAGGCAGAAACCTTTATGACGCTGCTTTTTCTCTCTCTCTCTCAAGTTTTATTCACATTTGCACCAAGACAATATGTAGAAAAATAAAAAATGCAAGTCGTGTAGACAATGCAACAAATTAGAAGATACAAAGCACAAGATGATAAATAAATACAATTAATAAAAGGGCAGTTACATGAATTTGAAAAGCTTTAAACGTTTTATAGTTTTTACAAGTCTAGGGTTCTTTTTTTTTTTTCCATATTTGAAAGGGTTTAAATATAAATTCTAAGATCAGTGTTGCAAAATGTATTATATTAAGGCTTTTTTTGAGTGACTCTAGCTTTGTGAATTAAACATTTGGCTAAAATAGGGATTAAGGACATATTTCTCGTTTTCTGAAGTATATGGGTTTTCTAAAAGTAAAACATCACATGGTTCTAAGCTTATGGTTCGCCATGTACACTTACTAGAACATCTCATTCTAGTGCTGAATCCTGAAGAGTCTAGCCTACAGCCTCCGAAGGACTGGTCTAGGAAGGACACAGCCTTACTAGGCTGCAGCCTTCCATTTGAGAAGCACCCTAAGTGTGCAGTCTTTAAAAAAAAAAACAAAACAAAAAAAACTCTCTCTCGCCTGCTCACTTGCTTTATGCAGCCGCGCACTGTATGTTTGTAAGCAAAATGTCACCAGATGTGCTCTGCGCTCTCAACCAGAATCATAAATAAGTTGTGAAAAAAATGTTGACTTGGAAACATACTACTTATCAGGGAAACATAAACTAATAGGATGGATAAAATAGACCATGATTAAAATTTTACAACACCTTCCTCTGATATTTGTAGTGCAACATCTGTACTTGACCTGTAAAGCTTGTGCTTTTTTTTTTTTTTTTTATTCAGAAAATAAAAAAACAAAACACTGATCAGGCCATATGAGGGGTGAAACAAGCGTCTACATTTTTTTTTTTACGATTTACACATTTCAAATGTATAGAAATATTATACATTTTTAGATATACATGTAACAATAAATGTTATTTGTTAAATATATTAAATACAATGCATTAAATATACACCCCCTCCACCACAGTGTTCTCTTTTTGGACAACCACAATATGGTCACCCTAACTATGTTACTTCCCCATTTTAAGCTGCAGTGCACTAATGAGCATGTAATGGGTGGATTCTGAAGACGTGAGGATTCAGGTTGCCTCTGCGAAAACAAAAGTGAGTTTTAAAATATTTTCCGTTTGATTTTATGGTTAAATATGTTTTTTCAGGATGTCGATATCGTTTTAAACGATGTATTTGTGTTTTCCATCGAGTTGTCAGCTCAGCGCAGAAACAGCAAGTTTGAACTTTACTTCAGAGTTTTGGTCACATACTACACCGATCAGCCACAACATTAAAACCACCTGCCTAATATCATGTAGGCCCCCCTCGTGCCACCAAAACAGCTCTAACCCGTCGAGGCGTTTACTCCACAAGACCTCTGAAGGTGTCCTGTAGTATCTGTTACCAAGACATTAGCAGCAGATCCTTCAAGTCCTGTAAGTTGCGAGGTGAGGCCTCCATGGATTGGACTTGTTGGTCCAGCACATCCCACAGATGCTCACTCGGGTTGAGATCTGTGGAATTTGGAGGCCAAGTCAACACCTTGAACACTTTGTCGTGTTCCTCAAACCATTCCTGAACAATTTTTGCAGCGTGGCAGGGTGCATTATCCTGCTGAAAGAGGCCACTGCCATGAAGGAGTCTACGTGGTCTGCAACAATCTTTACATGCCAGTGTAACTGGGGGGTTTCCCAGCAGAACATTGCCCAGAGCATCACACTGTAATTGTGTTACATAGTGTTATGATATAATGATCCTGCATGTGAATTTTCACAGAGCATCTTGTGAAAGTGCTTTAATGAAAGAAAACCTGTCCTTTTGTACAAAATGAGTTAACACCTTCAGTGTCACAAATTTGCTTATTTGATTACTGTTAACAAAATTGTATGGAATCTTAAATATTTCTTATGTTGTTGTAATCATGTAATCACTAGTACGAAAGGAACGGGGAGAGAGAAGGCTATTTTATTTATATTAAGTTTTTCGCATCTGCATTCCAGTCTACATCTTGATGTAATCCTTCCTCATGATCCTCACGATTGCACGAGTCTGCTGGGTATACTGCAGTCTCGTCACTTATTTTTTTGTTTAGCCTCCCATTCAGCTCATGAAAACACGCTGTGTGATCATGAGAATTACATCAAGATGTAGATTGGAATTAATATATTTATTTATATAAATAAAGTCTGCTCCTCTCGCCGTTGCTGGCGTGCCAGTGATTACCTAGATTGCATAGGTTGCCGACCCCTGGTCTAAAAGAAGACGTGAATCATCAGACCAGGACACCATCTACCATTGCTCAATGGTCCGGTTCTGACGCTCACGTGCCCAATTTAGGCGCTTTCGGTGGTGGAAAGGGGTCAGCATGGGCACTCTGACCGGTCTGCGGCTACACAGCCCCATACGCAGCAAACTGTGGTGCATAGTGTGTTTTGACACCTTTCTGTCATGGTCAGCGTTAAATTTTTCAGCAATTTGTGCTACAGTAGCTCTTCTATGGGATCGGACCAGACGGGCTAGCCTTCACTCCCCAAGCGCAACAATGAGCCTTGGTTGCCCATGACCCTGTCCACTGGTTCACTTTTGGTAGGTACTAACCACTGCATACTGGGAACACCCCACAAGACCTGCCATTTTCGAGATGCTCATACTCAGTCGAGTCATCACAATTTGGCCCTTGTCAAAGTCGCTTCGATCTTTACGCTTGCCCATTTTTCCTGCTTCCAACACATGAAATTCAAAAACTGACTGTTCACTTGCTGCCTAATATATCCCACCCCTTGACAGGTGCTATTGTAACGATAATAAATGTTATTCACTTCATCTGTCAGTGGTTTTAATATTATGGCTGATCAGTGTATATTGTGTACAAATGCATCCAAATAAAGCTCTGAAAACAATTTAGTACCCCTGTTTGAATGCAGTCATGTAGTAGAATGGTTGCGTCTACGAATAAATGATATACGAAAATAAATGAATTAATAATTAGAGTAAGTGAACCCTTTAAGCCTTCATCTTTGAAGAGAAAAATAAAAAAGAAACACTTATTTTTTATTTTTTTATATATATATTTAAATAAACCTATTTGTCATTCGAGTTATTTTTATTGCAAGCCAATCAGATGAGCCAAAATTCAGTTTAGGACTGCCCTTGTACAAGCATTCCCCTAACCACACAATATGTGGTAGATAACCAATGGTGTAAAGAGACCCTGCAAATGAATACATACTTCTTATATGTCCGATCAATTATTTGGTAATTATTAATAATTTGTGTAACAGATTAATGGTTTGATCAAGCATGTTAACCGTGCTCTCTTTACATTTTTGTTGTATTTCATTAAATGCAACTCGCAATATTTTTTTTATTTTATTTTTTTTATTTTTTTTATTAAAACAAAATCCAACCCTGAAATCTGATTATATGGGCCTTGTTCAAAGCCGTTGTAAAATGACTATAAAACGCACACATGGGATAGCACGTTCTGTAGTACTAATTGTTTATTAAATTATTAATACATTGAACTGCTTATTAAAATGTTTTGTCTTTCATCATATTGCTGGTGCCACCATTTTATAAAAGCAACAAGCCACTCGAGCTTTGCGGTTTGCCAAAAAACACCTCTTATCCATGGTACAATCACTGTAACATAAGGACATGGTGTCATTACTGTAACATTACTGTTGTGACTGTTTTATAAAAGCAAAAAGACTCTAGTCTGTGTGTTACAATTATTTAACCCCCATTAAGAAGGATTTAGGCACTTTGCTTCGCCTCATGCCAATGACCCTGTCCCAGATGGAACACTAAAGGCCTGGGTATACTTTGTTAATCCGCATTCTGGGTCATCTCACACACGGTCGAGCACGCAGACTTTCAAAGTAAATGCAGACAGGACACGCAGACTGTGCTGGTGACAAAATTTGCCTGATGCATAATGTGCGCATTCCAATCAGCAACACGGACAACAGAAGTATACTTTGGCCATAATCCCTTGCGGACCACAAGTCCACATCAGGTGTGCCATTTGGAGCAGGGCCTAAGAATGCACCTTTCCCATGCTGAAATCACTGTAACGCACTGTCTCTTGTGGCTAGGCCTGTCGCGATTATTAAATAACCATCTGATCACGGTTATTTGATCTAACAGTTGTTATTTGAGACAACTACGATTATTGGGCATTCAAATTCCAATCAAATTTTAATGCCCAAATAAGGGAAGTTTAAGCTAATATACTGTATAAATGCCATGAACGGCACTTCTGTATCATTCAATTGAACTCCAGTCCGAGCATCACTGAACCGCACCGCGGAGGTCAACCAGCTCCTGTCCTGAAGAGCGCGCTGTCAGCAGAGGCTTGCGCCAAACTCCTGCGAAAGTACAAACAAACAAGTATTAACTTTGATACTGAACGCAAAGCGCTCCAGTTTCACTTTAAACGATCATGTAATGGCAAATGTTCCTGGTTCATACATGCTGTGTTAATGACACACAGTGACAAAGAGACAAACTTAATGTATTTCTGTGGAGTGATAAAATGATGAAACGAAATCTCAAAGGTTCTGCTTCATGGCAAATAAGGGTTGGTGGGTTTAATCAGAGCATTAAAATAAAATTTTAAAGTGTAGAAATTAGGAAATAAATATTTTACTACTGCATAATATAAATATATATACAAATTATATTTTATTACAAAATATAAAATGAGTTACAAAAACAAGTGTAAATGTAAAATTAAAGTTGACCAAAAAGAGAGATTTCAATTATTTAGAAATATTTTGATATTTTTCTTGTCATTCATATGTTTTTAAAGCATTAAAATGAAATCGTAGTTTATCCCTATTTTATTATTTGATTTGTATATTTGAAGTTAAATATGTAAAAATGACTTCTTTAGGTGTATGAAGCACACATACAGAAAAAAGCACACCTTACTAAAACATGACAGTTGTATGACAATTAATCACTAAAGCCCTTAACGAGACAATTAATTGTCACAGCCGCAATTATTTGTTTGACAATTAATCGTCAGCCAAATTTAATAATCGTGACAGCCCTACTTGTGGCTTAATGCTGTATTAGATTTTTCTTTTTCATTAGATGTTCACTGTTATTTGAGAAGTTTTTTTTTTTTCTTTTTTTTTTAAATGTGAATGTAAACTTAATGTATTTAAATGCATAAAATGTAATTAATGCATATTTTAAATGTTCTAATGTTGATAAATGTATTTAGGATGTTCACTCAACATTAGGCGTAACTGTTCACCTACTGATGTATTACATAATATAGAATGAATTTATGTGTTGCTGTAAATGTTAAATTGTTTACCAGTCATGTTGGAAATGTTTTCCTAATTCTAAACAATAAAATGTCTATTTTTCAATTAATCAAAAAGTGGGCTCAATTGGAAAACCCATGGGCTTAAATGGACATCATGTACCATTTTAAGCCCATTCACATATTTCATGAAATATTTTGGAAATTGTATGAATTGACATATATAAAACTTGAAATAAGAGAGTAATCTTCAATTTTATTTGTTTTTTATGTGTGAACTCAGGAAATATAAATAAAAGTCAAAAAACAGATTTTGGTGGGCTTAACAGGTACACTTACCCTAATGAGAGTTAATGCATTACATGACATCTGTTGTTGAAACTTAAAATTGCAAACAATTTGCGGAAGAATACATTAAGTCAGTTGTGTTCTGGCACTGCATTTCTGGCGGATGATTCTCCCAATTTGAGCTTACCTTGCCTGTGTGTGATCATGACTGGAGCATGTTGATATGTTATACGAATAAATATTTGAAATGGAAATATTACTTGCTTTAATGAAGATAGGCAACATTCTTATTTACATATTTGAATGAATTTTACACTTACAGCGCTTTTCTGACACTACACTCAAAGCACTTTTAAATAGAGAACAGGGGACTCTCCTCAGCCACCACCAGTACATCTTAATATGATGACTCAAGTGTTTTATCTACTATTAATGTTTGAATTGTACAACAGTTTTCAATTTAAGAGGTTAAACTCATGATATGATGCTCTGATACATCTGATTGAACAGTAGTCTTTTTTTTTTTTTTTTTTTTTTTTTTGTCCACAGCAGACAATGGATAAAGTCAGTGGCCAATTGCCAGATTTTCAGACAGTGTTCAGCTGTTTTAAGCAATAACTTTACTAGTTTGCTCATGAAGCTTAAATTCTTCAAAAAGGGTGATGATGAGTGAAAATGTCTGTTATTATTTTGTTTAATCATGAGTCACAATGAATGTCTTCTCTCTTGTTTCCCCCTTAGTGAACTCAACCAGTCACCAGCCCAGCCAAGTCACAACACAAGATAGCATAATGCCTTTTGACTGCAGTGAGGTAAGCTAATAAGTATGCTTTTAGTAGTTTCATACACTTTCTAAATTATTCTGGAAGTTTTGAGAAAGGTAGAGCTAATGTAGGGCCCTGTGATTTTTGCTATATTTATTGGATGATACATTTGTGTATGTGAAATGATGGTGTACAAGGACGGGATTTGGTATAGAAGGATGTGTCTTCACTCCTATAGACAATAGTTCATGACTGTCTAGACCATTTTTGTGTATATAAAATTATGGTGTTCAAGGACATGATTTGGTATAGAACGACATGTGTATTTACTTCCATAGATGACGGAAAGGTTATCTGGATCAGTTTTGTGAATGTGAATTTCGTGTCTATTCAAAGCTTATGAAGAGTATTATTTATTTAATAGGTATATTTTCATATTTGTGTTTGTCACTGTATAAAAACAAGACGACACATTATGTTTAGGAATTATGTATTAAGTGTATACCTATTTTTCTGCAGAACACTCTGCTTGAAGCTGATGATCAAACAAATGTTACACCAAGACAGCCTGATCTCAACGACTATGAGATGGAGACTTCTGTAGTTCCAAGTAAGAATGTCTAATTACTTCATGCTCATTTGATGCTTTTGTGAGTAGCCTGTTCATTATTCAGATTTCAACAGAATAGATACAGTATATAAAATCAGAAATAAATTGAATACAAAATGCAAAAGATGCATTTACACAGACTTGCAATGACTTTCCACAGCATGACAACTTAACACAGTAACAGTTCTTGGTTCATTTTTAGTCGGACATAACTGATGAACTTGCAATTCAGTAAAAGAGTCCAATTAATTCAATAACCACTCTGAATGACTTGGAATGGTGTTTGTGTTTTATTCTGAAAAGAACCGGTTCATAAAGAGTCATTTTATTAGTACAGAAAACACTGTCAGAGCACTGTGTTCCCTCCGTACAAAGTTCTAAATGAGAAATGGTTCTCTGTTCCCAACCCTAGTTCCAGCCAGGCATGATGTGACAATTTCACAGGGTTCCCACGCATCCTGGAAAACCCGAATTTCGCAATGCAGTTTTCCAGTCATGGAAAAGACATGGAAAATTTGAAGAATTTGTCTCTGCCGGCAGATGCGCACTGTGAAACAACAACGGTTAACTGTCATGAATGAGTTCCAGTCACATTCTTTCTCTGCTCATCTGCTGTCATCTCTGTTTTGCTCCGTCAAAATAGTTCAAGTATTGATATAGTACAAAATATGATTTTTTTCATTCTAACATTGCTTTTGTGTTAACCACAAAAGCATTTGAGAAACTTTAGACAACGATGACGGTTGAACCACTTTTTTTTTTTTTTTAAACAAATTCACAATCTGAATTGGTAATGTGGTGACTCGGACTTCACACTTCGGGATGTGATTTTCAATAATTTCAATAGTTACCACATGTAGTATGCGGAAAACAGACAGAATCACACAATCTAGTCATAAAAATAGCATTAGCTAGATTAAAAGCCTAGAATGTCATGGAATACAACATATTTGGACAAATTTATGTTTGAATGCACAATTAATCAAATTAAAATTGATATGTCCTAGTGTGGTAAACTGCAAAAGTCTGTGATTTAACTGAATAAATATACAGTCTGCAAGTGATGCACGCTTCAAAATTAATGTGTGAAGATGGCCGCTCATACACTGAAAACACCTCATCATGATCATCACGTGCGCCCGTGTGTGTGTGAGGTAACCATGCATTCTGAAGTGTGCTGAACATACAGGCTTTGCATTTGCTTTTTTTTTTTTATATATATATAATTTTATTATCTTCCCTGAGCTCCAATGATAATGTTCTAAAAGTTTTTTGCACCAAAACAGTCATAATTTAGTAATATGTGATCATTTTCCATCCTGTTTTTGGCCCTCTGTCTGAAACTTTCGGTTTTGGCATAAGCACCTCCTTAAAACTTCAACATAAACACCCACTGTCATGATTGGCTAACATCGTGCAGCCCCTCAAATTCAGAAAACTAAATCGGAAGAGAATGAACATTGATATTATAAAACAAAATAGCATGGTTTACACAACACCTATCCAACACATTACATCTGAATATATTAAACCGTTCATCTCAAGCACAACTGTTAACACAGGGCACCATAAACTATCAAACAGTCATGACATTTGAAATATACTTACGTTTTTGAAGTGTTTTTAACTGCCACATTCTTCAATAAGTTCCTTTGCAAAGCTTGAATCGTATTTTGTCTGTTCACAAGCAATCCATGCTGACAAGAGCTGAAAAAAAATGCACATACATAGTCCAAAGAATGGTGAAATTACGCACATAAATACTGAAGGCGCATTGAGGTGCACATTGGTGGAAACGCACTGAAACGGTCGAAGACATCCATAGTCGAAGACATCCTATGTTTACATACACCAGCAATTAAAAATAAAGCAGATGGGCGAAGGAACGTGTCCATGTTCTGTTTGTGCTCAAATAAACGAGTGGCAGCAGCTAAATTAGAGAATTGCTTCTCCCTTTCTGAGTTGTAACTTGACACCGCTTCTTTTAAAAGCGTATAGATGGCAGCAGTCATAGAGTTTGTGTAGTTCATGTTCATATAAAAAATAGTCCAGATGGGTCCCCTTAGGTGTTATGTTAGGAATAACAAGGGCTACGCTCTTTCGCTGCTTGAGCTGCGTGCCAGTGGGCGGGGCCAAGGGTGTGATGACGTATGTTGTGGGATGTGTAAATACAAATGAGCAAAGTGTTGTGATGTTATTAACACAGATTTCAAAACGAGACGTTTCAGCAGGGTGGCTGCTCTTTTTAGACTGGGGAGGAAGTTTTGAGTTCTGAAATTTACAGTATGTTTTTATAGTACATTTACCTCTTATATGTCTAAATATCAAGGAAAATTGGATTCTCCATTTCATGACCCCTTTAATTAAATCACAGCTTTATGGGGATTAATAATCACACTGGGCCATGTAGCGAACTGCTCATTTGGAGGAGAGAAACTACCGTCAAAAACACACAGAAAAGCCAAAATAAAAGCTCTGTTTAAATGGATGCCTGTACTTTTGATTAAATGTTGTACTTGTTGGGCACAAAATGTCCTGGAAAATTGTGCCTTGAAAAGAGTGGGAACCCTTTGTGAATAGCAATTTTTTTGACCACGCTGAAAGTGGAAATGCTGCACAGTGCAACAAATGCAGGTCTCCCACACTCTCAATGCACTTCACAGCTGCGGCTTCACCTTGTTAGGACAAAGAGTCAGATTAACATGATAGCGATACCTTATATTGCTTGTTACTTTATCGCATTGTTTCTGGTTAGGACACCTTGTAAACCTGTGCAAACATAGCTTCAGAAATCAAGTTGATAGAGAAATGTACACATCAAAAACACTGCAAAATGTAGACGTGTTTAATTCAGAAGATACACATTTAACACTGTTACAGCCTTGTCATCTTCCTTTGCTTTAATGACTATGTACTACAAAATGCTTTTAAGGATATCGAAAATAAGCTTTTCAAATAATTTGCATCTGGAAATCGGACATTGCTGATAGGCTGGAAACTAATGATAAAACTACAGTTGTGTAATAAAATTTGTTTTCTTTTTCATCTTGTAAGAAGCACTGTGTAAAAATAACATTTATCCTGTTTCGAGAAATGCATATCTTGCCGTGGACCATTCTCCCCTCTGAGTCAGATGTGAAGGTTATCAATGCCCTTTTGAATTTTTTAGGAGATATTTTGAATACACTAGACATTGAATAAACAAGTAATGAGCAGATATGGACAGTAACCATTGCAAACTAATTGTAATTAAAAAACTGTCATGATTTTATTTTATAATCTCATGGTTCTTAGCAGTCAAAACTTGTATCTTTATTCTTTACCTTCAATCTAGTCATTTCTCTTTAATGAAGGTTATAATTCACATTTTTACAGCTTGCTCCACTGTATGGCACACACGATGTTTTAAAAGGGCACATCATTATGTAAGCAAATATTCTTCAAAATTGCATCTAAAGATATAAATACATAAGCATGAGTATGAAATTCTATTAACACCATTCCTCAATATTTCCTCAGAATGCATCTGCATCCAATGAAGAGGATGAAGTATCATCAGAAGAAGAATTTGTTCATTGTTCTGCATCTGACACTGAAACAGAAAGTGAATTGGAAGATCCAGTTGGTATTCCAAGGAAACAGGACTTGCTAACTGCATATGGAAAAGCTACCACAACAGACCCAAACATTCCTAATAGTAATTTTGTTGCCATGGAAAGCACTGAAATGGAGAACGAAACATCCAACGCAACACAAAACATGGAACACATAATCGGTTGTTCTGCGTCAAAAAATGAGTCAACCTCTCTGGCTAAAGGGGGGCAGAATTATTGCTTTGTTTGTGGGGAAGCTCAATCCAAAATAGCAAGACACTTTAAGGTTCATGTTAAAGAAGATGCTGAAATAGCAAAGGCACTGAGTTTACCAGTAAGATCTAGACAAAGGAAACAACTGCTTGAGATGCTGAGAAACAGAGGCAACTTCAACCACAACAACAACGTCTTGAAAAAAGGAGAGGGTTCATTAAAAGTTAAAAGACGAGCCGTTCAAAAAACCGAATCGGTGCACAAAAAGTATGAATACTGTGTGTATTGCAAGGGAATGTTTGTGCGAAAAGAGCTATGGAGACACATGAGAAGATGCAAGTCTAAGCTAGCCAAGACAGATAAACCCTCTGGGGGCAGACATAGAGTTCTAACTATTGCAGCAGTGGCCAAGTCTGCCTTCTCTACGAGATTTGAGGATGGGCTACTGAGAATGATAGGATGCATGAATGATGATGAAATTGCACGTGTAGTAAGAAATGATTTTGGACTACTTGAGTTTGCTCAGTCTCTATATAATCGGCATGGGCATGACAAAGCAAAGCATGAATATATGCGTCAAAAGGTACGAGAACTTGGAAGGTTCTTATTAACATTGCGTAACAAAATTCCATCAGCCACTCTGGAAGATGCCATAAAACCAGCGAATTTTATGAATGTCATCAAAGCAGTAAAAGAAATGGCAGGATTTCATACAGATCAACATTCTTTTCAAACACCAAGCCTAGCTTTAAAAATTGGACACTCTCTCTTAAAAATTAGTGAAATTCTTCACTGCCATGCTCTTATTGCTGAGGACACAGAGTTGACAAAATGTGCCGAAGCTTTTCAGCAGCTGTACAAAGCAAAGTGGTCAGAATACATATCCCACAGAGCATTATGCACCATCAGTGATGCAAATAGTGTTGTCACGGTAACAAAATTTCAGTAGTCGGTACCGATACCAGTGAAATTTCACGGTTCTCGATAGCAATATCGATACCATAGAAAATAATTTGCTAATATGATAATGTGCTATTGAACACACTCCTTTAGCCTAAAGTTAAATTTCAATGTAAATAATAAATTAAAAGATATGCATGTTTCCTTCAAGTGTTTCTAATACTTCTTTGTTTTTAAGCAGGGCCCTACTGAAAGTTTGTATTTTTTTCCCCAAATCCTTTATTTTTTTTGTTTTTAATTTTCCAGAATTACATGTTTTAAAGTTTAATTTCATTTCATTATCAAAATAGTGTCTAATCAAACATTTTTCCTTAAACTTTTAAAGACTTTTAACAAGTAAAAAATAGAAAAATTATTTGTCAACATACCATTGCATTTCTTTAAACTTTTATTCAGTACAAAAGCACTCTTGCTTGTGATATATTGCTTAATTTTTATTATTACAACAATAATTATTGTTCTTTCTACAGTGAGGATTACATTTTACTATACTGTTATATTATATTTCTGTTGCCATTTCTTCAATTTCAGGCGTTTAGCTTTTATGAATCGTGCTTTTATTTTGATGTTTATTTTATTTTTTTATTTTTTTTTACAAGTAAACAGTTCGCTGCATGGCCCAGTGTGATTGTCAAAGCGTAAATGCTGTGATTATATAAATTATATAAAAATAACGCTTCAGAGTGGATTAGTGCTCTGCTCTGTCATCTCTCATACAACTCGAATGATTCTCAGTCTGTGAAGTTTCCAGTGTATGAGCAGTCTGCTTCACACATTCATTTAAACCCATGCAGCTTATACCAAGGTTATTATAGTTTTGCATTTTCAAATCAGTTTTTATTTTATATCGTTTTCAAATTTGCTATAAATTTCAGTTCAGATTTAGTTTCATTAATGATTTTGTTAGTTTTAGTTTAGTTTTTATTTTGTAATCACATTTCTATTTAGTTTTTATATATTTTAGTTTTAGTAATTATAGTTTTGAGTTACAGAACACTTCCAGAGTGTAGACCAAAGCAGGACATTTGAATTTAAGTTTGGCAAACTTATACAATACACTTAAAGCAAAATGAAACGGTTGAATATTTGCACAGTTTACTTATACTTGTGCATAATAACAATAACATAATGGATTGTGATTCAATAAAGTCACAAAGAACCAAACAAGCAAATCAAATGTATAAAAGTTAAATGTATGAAAATTTCAAATGAACTCAAATTCATGTAAAACATGAAATCATGTTAAACTGTTGATGCTCACTGTACGGATGGCGGGCACTCCGTCATTTGTTTATATGTTTACATTTACTGCATACGGTATGATAAATGTCTCGTATAATCTTGAAATCCATGGTCATCTGTTAAATATAGTATGTTATCCATTCAACCATGAAGCCAGAAGCCACTGCAGTGTATAAATGATCCAAATATGGTCATGAAGAAAAAAGTCAGAGACCACATGAACAGACTTCCTCATTCGGATCTATACGTATAAACTGTAAAGCAAAAAACTAATGTTTTGTCTGATGAAAGATGTCATGAATATATAGATGACTACGAAAATGTATGGTTTGTCAATATTTTCCAAGCGATCACTGGTATTTGTATAGGTTTATTGAACAGTTCTGGATCTGGCACTGGACTCAACCTGCAAATTCTAGAAATATTATGCTTTCTGCTTCATTCTATGAATGGAATCCACATGAAATCGGTAAAAGAAGCTGTTATAACAACTCGATGATAATTGAAAGCAAGACATTTGCCGTAGATTATGTGTAATTTGTAATGTTTACATGGGCTAATGCTAACGCTAGCACCTTTGCCATAGTATTGCACCCGTTACCCCAGTATGCCAGCCTTCGCCACAGTGGGACCTGACAATATTTATAGATGAAATTACTCTGATGTCACATGCTTCCGGGTTCTTTCGAGCTGCAGATTTCAATGGTGGAAACAGGCAGCACTGCAGTTTTAATAATCTTTTAAGCTTTTAGAATGTAATAATGTCTGTTAATGTTAATAAAAGTTATTATAAAGGAATATCTGGGTGGTTCTGCAACTACAGTCACTTTTGATTCTTCCAAATGTAAAAAAAAAAAAAAAATCAACCCCAATGAATTTTAATTTTAACCATTAGAGTCTGAAATGCATATAAAAAGGTACACAAAATTGCATGTCATTAAGATTTTAATCTGGAACATGTTTATTTTTTATGGTTTTCATCTCTTGTTCTTACAAAATGTCCTTACATTACAATAACGTTCATTTTATACATTTTTCTTTTTTAAATTCTATATAAATGTAAGACATTTAAATAGATTTTTTTCAAGCTTTCTGCATCTTTTAAATACTGACATTAAAAAAGAATTTAAAAAATAGGGGATTTCATGGTTTTCTCTACGTCATGTAAAATTTAGACAGTAACCTTAGATGTCAATTGTTTTCATATACAAAAGATAAAATAGTTTGCTTTATGACAGATATTGCAATTCTAATGTGTAAATCATCTCTAAGTGTTAAAATAATTTTTGCAAATAAAAATCTGAATAATTCAAATAAAGCATTACTGCGGTAATGACATCTTGTGACGGTAAGGACACAGTGTTAATGGTACATGTTAATAATGTAACCTTAACAATAGACTACTGTAGAGAACAACAGTAACAGACAAAAACAGAAGGTATTACATGTGTCAAAGATAGTAGAGGTATTGCAGTAAAGACTGGGTCAAACTGATTTTCATGTTTCAAAAATATGGCCTAAAGTTGATGTGGCACGAACATTAATACTACTACACTAACACAAACCCATAACACTAACAGCCACATCATTACATATCACCACAACATTACATTTGTGTACCAAGCCCAACTATTTCTCATTTCAGACTGAGGAGTAATCTCATTGCAACTTTGAGGCTTTTGGTACATGTAGAGGTAACTAATTAAGAGTTCCTTCCACACTGAGTAGTAAGCATCATGTGCCTTGATGTCACTGGTTTTGGTTCTGGCACAAGCCCAACCACACTCTCGTGTGTACCAGTTCACATCATCCTTCATTGGTCAATAAAACCTACTGGCCCCAACCCTGTGCATTGTTTTGACCAAAGCACAACTCTCGGTATCAACATCTTGGATGATGCCTGGATAAAGGTCATTGTCATACAGAACGACATACCATTTACCAATCAGCAATTTGACATCAGAAATTGTTTGTATCACCTTGGTTTCCTGGAATGTCGGAGGATGCTGATGGAGGGCTCCTGTGGAAGGCTTTGATGCACAAGCAAAGGTGACGCACTGTGGGCTGAAGCAGGTGCGTGGATCTGGATCTGGGTTTCTGCAGAAGCAGCTCAGCACTCTCCACATGATTTGCCCAGAGACTGATGTGTGGATCTGAAAAATATACTATTTTGGCAACTTAGCAGAATATTCTGCACAATTCTCAAACATCTTAGCCACAGGACAGAGACAATAATTCTAACGTCTACTGAAAGTATTTGTTCACATTCATCTATAAAATTTATATTTATTTTAAATATTCATTAAATTTAATGGTGCAGCATTATTACATACCTGATGGATCTTCATGGTGCCTTTAACTGTCTGCAGATCATCAATCAGGGATCTCTCAACCTCTGATATTTCATCATACGATTTGGCCCCATTCTCTATGTCCACCCCCTTTGCCACTAGGGCATCCGTCGTCCTCTTTACTGCTGCACCCACACCATCCGCTGGTCCCTTGCCGTCCTATTTTGCCTGCAGCAATTCGGAGAAGTCATCAATGAGGCTTTGGAAGGTTCCATATACCTTCTCCTTTGTTGTTAAACGGACTGTAAATTTCTCTGTACCGCCATCTTTTGACATCCTCTTTCTCCTCCACATTGTTTTGCCACTGATGCCACCACGTCTGACTCCCCTCTTCAAATGGCAGAATTTAGAGTGCTTTCTTCCTGCACATGGAGCATTCCCTGTACATGCACTCTTTTGATGGGATTACAACATATGGATACCATCTAGTCTTCAACCTTGCTAGTCTTCAATACACTTTGCTGGAATAGCCTGTCCGCCATGAATTGTGCATTTTCACATAGCTTACAGAGACATGTTTCCCTGTCTTTGACTGATGGATGTACAACCCAAAATGGTTTTCTCTTGCAAAACTCACTCTATGAGATTTTGATATTTGGATTCTCTGCTTTGAATTTCAGGTGTAAATTCTTAAGTGAATCAGAGAGTAGGTGCTTCTAAATTTTTAGTTGCTTTTTAGTTATTGTGTCCCGTTTTCCTGTGGTGGCCCTGCTGTTGTCATCCCTTCCAAGAAAATGTGCCACTGTTATTTCATCAGCATTGGTGATCACATTTGATTGTTGTCTCCTGTGATATTCCAGGGAGCTTGGCCTCTTTTGGTTTGCTCTCATCATCTTTTGTGACAACCCGAACTCTTGGCGTGCACATTTTCCGAGCCGATATTTCTTAATGATCTTTCCTGCAATCACTTTTGAAAGGATCTGCTTCTCCTTGGGGTTGGTCAGTGACTTACTATTCTCTTTTAGCTCTGACATAATGACATTATGGAACAGTAAAAACCCTTTTAATTTGGTGTTGGGATGTGCGATTCTGGTGGCGATCTTTGGTTTGCAGTGAGTCTGTTGGGCACAGTTTTCTGAAAGCCTGAAACAACACTTCCTGTATTTTTTGACTGAGGCCAATGGTTTCTTCAGCTTGTACTTTGCATCTGTGAGTTCTTTGTACATCTTTGATTGCCTCTTTTTTACGCCCCCTCTTACCAGCAGCTACCACATTATGTGAGACACCAGCAGGTCATAGAGGAGCAACGAGTCAGTCATAACCAACTTTATTCACAGGTAAGGCTTCTGGGGATAGTGGTGGTGTGTGTGTAGCAACAAACTGATTTGAGGCCTGCAGAATTTTGGTTTCTTTTATTTATCATCCACTGTTGTCTTTTCAGATTTTGCTCTCTTTTCATCAGTTGGGAGACACTCTTAATTAATAATTATTTATTTATTTATCACACATTTGCACATATACAGTGAAATTCTTTTTTTTCACATATCCCAGTTAAGCTGGGGTCAGAGTGCAGGGTCAGCCATGACACCCCTGGAGCAGATTGGCTCAAGGGCCCAACAGTGGCATCTTGGCAGTACTGGGGCTTGAACCTGACCTTCTGATCAGTAACCCAGAGCCTTAACCGCTGAGCCAGCGCTGCCCCTATTTTTTGCATATCCCAGCCAAGCTGGGGTCAGAGCACAGGGTCAGCCATGATACACCTGGAGCAGATGGGGTCAAGGGCATTGCTCAAGGGCCCAACGGTGGCATCATGGCGGTGTTGGGGCTTGAACCCCTGAACCCCATCTAGTCAGTAACCCAGAGCCTTAACCGCCAAGCCACCACTATCTGCCCATTTTCCTTTCGTTTTTTGTAACGCTCTTTTTCCTTCCGGAGATACTCTTCATATCTGTCTGGGTCTTTTCTCATTTCCTCTCTGCATTTTTGTGATCTTATTGTAGATGTATTTGGTCTCATCCAGGGTTGCAAAAATGCCATGTTTATATTTAGTTTACAATAGACTTAATATTTGCAATATAATATACAGTATAAACCTTGGATTTGTCTCTACCGCAACACAAGGTCTTTACCACGACACCTAAAGCTGCTATGGTAAATACATGTTGCGGAAATGATACTTTTGCTATATTGCAGATAATTGGCAGCTAGCAAGGTCTGCTACATTAGTTTTGACTCTTAGCATCTAATATACATAAATTCAACAGTAATATACATTTATTTTAAAAATGTGGTTCAAAATACACAATTACTAAGCTGTATGGTAAGGACACACAATAAATACTTCAGAAGAAATGATGATATTTACCATGTGCTCACGTGCTAACTTCTGTTTCCATAGAAACTAGATTTGTTTGGCTTTGAAAAAAAACTTTTACTATGACATTTGTTCAGTTTTGCGGTAAGGACTCAAAAGTGTGCGACAGGCGCATTTATATGGGAGAAAAAATAATAATCATATAAATGATCAGTAAACAAAAAAAAAAAAAAAAATCAAAGGCGTAAAGTAATATTTATATGAAACAATTTCATTTGAAATAATGTCATATTATAATTGAATTCGCTCATTTTACGTAGCCTATCTCAACACTGAGACCGCAGTTGTGGGACATGAACAAAAATGGTGTTTGGACCTATAAATGCGTCATAATTTTTTTATTAAAGCGCATTAATCAGTAATTATTTTTTATGTCAAGGTGTGTAATGACATTGTGTTTATATTTATCAAGCATCATATGACAAATTTCAACATAAATCTAAAATTTCACTGCTGGGACTTAAAAATGCCAGTAGTTGCAGAAACGCTATGGTTCTTTTCTGAATTTTCGGCAAAACAAGTTTAAACTTGGTTCAATGAGCCTGTATGATTATGTCGGACATGAAACAGGTTGATGAATACACATCCTCACGTTTAACACACTTCTAAAGCCTAAGAATTAGTGTACTTAGAAATGAAACTACCGTCAGACATACATTATGTGTCTTAACTGCTTAAATTATTAACCCACATATAATAAATAATAATATTTTACTTCAATATCATATTCCATATCAAAACTTAATAACAGCCGTTTCGATTGAACAATATTATTTACTACATTCAAAATAAATGCAATGACATTATTTTTATTCACTTATCCTTTCTGAAACAGTAGTCCATGTGCGGAGTGTTGGAGACGGGATCTGTTCCTCCCGTTATATCTGGTCATATAAAATCATCATTAGATGATATTTGACCTCATTATCTCTCACAGCGACAGCACTTTGGAAATTAAAAACAGCCGCTTGCGATCGGAGTTTGTGTGATTTGTTTTCGATAAAGTTAATATCCACCAACAGTTGCTGCGGGTCAATTGTGTCTAATAGAGCAAACGCGATAACAATAGCCTAGTTTCCATCCACTTGTCGCGCTATTTTGTTATCGACAAAGTGAAAATACGTTAAAAAAAAAAAAAAATTTGCGAAATTTGCCATCTTCTGCCTGTTTCCCTTCAAATGGCCTTTTATCGATAAAAATGGTGTGCGTGATGACGTCATGCCTAAAAAACACTTTGTCGCATAGGTTTTGGTTTATCGCAAAAGAAATCTGCTCTTAAGCCATTTCCATACAGAAATGTGTGTTTATCGCTAATTCGCCTCCCAGATGTCCCTAATTTTTTTTCCTCTGAAGTTTTGGTAAAATGGGGAGAGTATTGAGACAATTCATTGAAATTAACCAGCTAACTGTCATTTTAATTTCACAAAAAATGCAATCAGAAGACGAGGAATTGCAATCAAAAGGGAGCAGTTGCCCTTCTGATAGGACTGTAATATTGGTCCTGATGTTGCGCATATCGCAGGTTGCCACCGGTTCGACCCGAAAGTGAATCGTCATGGCCCTGTTCAAGCAGGCAACCTGCACCAAGTAGTGGGGAAACTTTTGGTCTTAGTATAAGGACCATCCGATATACCGATGTGTATATGCTGTGCACAGCTATTAAAGAAAAACTGATGCAGTGTAATATCAGGGTTTACATATATGATACATTCCTGATATTCAATAGGCGATTTTGAACAATCATCTAAAGCATTGCCATCTCAACTGCATTATGTCCGTATATTTGTCCAGCAACTTTTAACGACCAACTGAACTTGATTATCATCTAAAATTAATTTTAGCGTTATAATGCAATTTACATTTTCTGAAGAAGCTCAGCAAATGCGATCCGAGGTAAAGAGGGTTAGATTTAAAATATTTAAAAGTTTTGAAATGTTCAAAAGCTCGTTTTCTGAAAGTGAACTCCACATTGGACAAATAGTTCTGATAGTTTATAGTCTTGAAGTGTAGAAAATGTCATTCAGCCTACTTTATTCGTCTACAGAACAGGGTACGGCTAATTTAAGTATGTGTAAAGAAAAGGCATATATATGTCTAAAAATATATTTATTTTCGTTTGGTAATTTATTTTTTTAATTTAATGCTTTTTTCATTTGGTAATTTATTTAATTTAATACAGGGAATTTTGCCAGCATTTCTTCAAATAACAATAATTTTATAGAATTGTGCTATATGTTAGTGTTCCAAAAAGCACACTGATGCTTTTCTTATTGTGTATTTATTTTAAATTACAAACCAAACAAATTACCTCTTACTCATGATGCTGCCACCCCCACGCTTAACGGTTGGGATTTTCTTCTTCGGCTTGCAAGCCTCACCCTTTTTCCTCCAAACATAACGATGGTCATTATGGCCAAACTGTTTCATCAGATCAGAGGACATTTCACCAAAAAGTAAGATCTTTGTCTCCATGTGCACTTGCAAACTGTAGTCTGGCCTTTTTTATGGCGGTTTTGAAGCAGTGGCTTCTTCCTTGCTGAGCAGCCTTTCAGGTTATGTCGATATAGGACTCGTGTTACTGTGGATATAGATACTTGTATACCTGTTTCCTCCAGCGTCTTCACAAGGTCATTTGCTGTTCTGGGATAGATTTGCACTTTTCGTACCAAACTACGTTCATCTCTAGGAGACAGAATGCGTCTCCTTCCTGAGCGGTATGATGGCTGCGTGGTCCCATGGTGTTTATACTTGCGTATTATTGTTTGTACAGATGAAAGTGGTAACTTCAGGCATTTGGAAATTGCTCCCAAGGATGAACCAGACTTGTGGAGGTCCACAATTTTTTTCATGAGGTCTTTGCTAATTTCTTTTGATTTTCGCATGATGTCAAGCAAAGGGGCACTGAGTTTGAAGGTAGGCCTTAAAATACATCCACAGGTACACCTCCAGTTCAGTACATCTCCTATCAGTAGCTAATTGTCTAAAGGCTTGACATTATTTTCTGGAATTTTCCAAGCAGCTTAAAGGCACAGTTAAATTAGTGTATGTACATTTCTGACCCACTGGAATTGTGACATAGTCAATTAAAAGTGAAACAATCTGTCTGTAAACAATTGTTGGAAAAATTACTCATGTCATGCACAAAGTAGATGTCCTAAACGACTTGCCAAAACTATAGTTTGCTAATATGAAATCTGTGGAGTGGTTAAAAAATGAGTTTTAATGACTTCAACCTAAGTGTATGTAAACTTCTGACTTTAACTGTACATTATATCAAATGCTTAACTATTTTATTAAAGTACATAGTAGTTAAAGACACCTAATTTAAGTATGACCTTAAAAAAAGATACAAAATGCTTTGTGTTTTGTTATATTTTACGGATGAGGATGCTGACAGTGAGGAGCCTGATGAAGAAGACATTGGAGCCAGATCTCTGAATGCAACCTCTGACAATAATGGTATGTCGGTTTGTCTGTCTTCACATTGGAATTGCATTAGGCCAAACAGTGATGTGTTTTGCTGTGTGTCTAAATTGTTGTTGCTTCAGTTTTGTATTCCTGCACATTAAACGTAAAGTGAAACAATAAATTTGAAGTTACAGATGATGATGCCATATAGACCTATACTTGTAAAAATACATTGATATTATCAGGGGGCTTCAAGATTGCAATTTCAAGGACTAGAAAGTCATGAAATTTTCACCTTTAGTTTTGTGCTGGTTTAATATATTTAATTGCCTAGATATTACTTGTTGTGACAGCTTGTGTAGAGTAAAACGTCTCACAAGCCAGTTTTAAATATCTATCTGAATGTTCAGGTTCTTACTGAAGACATTTGTTCCCAAAGTATTTTCATTTAAATGTAATGATTTGGAAAATTAGTACCTGACTTCCAAATGGAAACTTGAATCCCTATAAAATGTACAAATCTTATCCAGTAATTATTAATGACTTGGTTGTCATTCATCAAGTACTGTGTAATACAGAATACAATGAATTGTGTTTCTCTTTTTACTCGATTGTTTAGTGAAACAATCAGACTTTCTGTAGATAAACAAGAGAACAAGACATTTTTTCAGAGTTCTGTTATTCAAGGAAGGCTACATTTATTCATTAATTTTTTTACACCTGGTATTAATATGCATTTCGATCCGATCACAGGTGTACATACAGGTGTAAACAGAGTCCAATACGTTTTCTGATTAGATACTCTCCTGTCCAGTGTTTGCTCTCAAGTCAGTTCACTGCAGCGGGCTATCATCTCTCTGACATTCTACAGCACGGTGAAAGATTTATTTCCATTTTTCAATTTGAAGAATTTAGTTGTATGGGCTGCAGTAATCTCCCAAGTAATTGTAAGAAAAAGAAGCTTGTTTCACTGCACTTGAGTTTTCTCTCAGACAAATACTATTTGCTCAGGTGGTTGCTGGGGGACGTTCTCTCTTTTCTGTCAGCTTGCTACATGGCATCCTGTCTTTGTTAATGTCTAACAGAGAAATATGTTTCTAACTAGGTAAGCCTTAGAAAATCATCTCAGGCACAAATAGCCTGCTAGGTCATTAGTTTAAATAAACTTTAAGGCTAGTACAATCTGTTTTAACTAATGGGGTTCACATACGTATTCCAACCTACACTGTGAATGTTTGAATTATGTATTCAATACAAAAGAACAATACAATAATTTGTGTTGGGAACCCTAAGGCAATCCATCATAATAAGGCTGGACTGCGGGCTTCTGGATTCCTCTATCACCCATAGTTTCAGCACAAGTTGTACTTCCTCCTCGATAGCCCATCATTGAGCCTTGTGTATCCGGTAAGGTTGCTGCTGTATTACCACTCCAGGAGTTGTTTTGATGTCATGGAAAATTATTTCCGTCCAACACAGGGTCTCAGAGAACACACCAGAGAATTGACGGACAAGGGCTTCCAGTTCTTGCTTCTGAGTTGGCGCAAGATAATCTCCCATGGCAACCTTTGGTGTTGTATCCATCGCCAGTGCAGAGAGTTGAGCTGTAGGTTCCTCTCAGCGCTTAACTGTTTTACATGATACATTTGCTCCACTCGTCACTGGCCCAGCAGGTGGACATGGTAGGTCACAGGTCCCATCTTTTCCACCATGGTGTATGGCACCTGCCCAGATGCAAGAAATATTGATATGGCACATGGAATCAAAATTAATAATTCATAACGAGGGTGGAACTCACATGCCTAAGCCGATATGTTATATGTCCGCTGCTGGGCGCACTGAGTTCCCTCCAGGTGTTCATGTTTTAGTGAACATTCGATACTCTTTCTCATGTCCTGTACATGCTCAAAGATGGATTGGTGGGGTGATGGCTGTTGCTCTGAGGCTTCTTTAGCAACATCCAGTAGACTTCAAGGTGGTCCAAAGAGCAGCTCAAATGGTGTAAATCCTGTAGAGGCCTGGGGCACATCTCGAAAGCCAAATAGCACATACATGATCATGAAATCCCATTCATGCCCATCTTCAGCTAAACCTGCTTCAGTATTCTTTTAATGTCTGGTTAAATCGTTCCACCAGTCCATCTGTTTACGGGTGGTAGACTGAAGTGCGAAGCTGTTTTGCTCACAGCAGCTTACACAGATCCACAACCTGCCAGGAGCAAGTGGAGTGCCCTGGTCGGTAAGAAGTCCTTTTGGTATGCCTACTTGGCTGCACAATAGAAAATAATTCCTAGGCAATGTTTTGTGCCGTGGCTTTTTTATAGTGGAATGCTTCAGATAGAGGGTAGTGTAATCTACCAAAACAAAAAATATATATTTGTGACCGCGAGGGCAGGATTTCGGCAGCGAACCCAGCAGATACATTCCTATGCACTCAAGGCGCACCTCTGTAATGGGCAGTAAAATCAGGGGGTTGAGTGGTCATCATTGGGGAGCTGCATGTTTGTACAGTTCACTGAACTGTCAGAAACGTTTCACCTCCCTGTCCAGTCCCGACCAATGGAAGCTATCTCGTATACATTGGGCGGTGTTCTGCACTCCCAATTGCCCGGCAAGGTGATGTAAGTGTGCCTGTTGGAATAGATCAGAGTACAGAATTAACCGGTTCCTGTCTAGACCCACCCTCTCTTTCACTGTCGGTGGCTAGCAGGGCTGGTTGCACACAGGGTCTTCCGGGGGGAGCTTGGCCTCTTGTTCGGGCTGGAGTTTGCATGGTAACAGACAGCAGACATTAAAAACCCGGCCGGTCTCTCCCTACAACCAAGGGCACAGGAAGGTCCTTCACTAGACTGAACTCCAAGGTCCATGATCCGGGCCCAGCCATGATGGTGACCACCCTGGACAGCACATAGTGGGTATCCCCATGCACCCAGGTAATGGGTATAAAGGATTTTCCTGATTTCTCTTTCATCAGTAGCTGGGTTTGTACTGACCGGCTTGTTTTCAAATTAAGAGGTGATCATCTCATCTTGTGCATGCTTTGCCTCCACTAGCTCTCCTGCCTAGAGCTTGCTTATTTCCAAATTCTGTTTTAGTTTTTTCCCAAATTCTGTGTTTTCAGTTTTATTTTCTCTGAATTCTGGGTTTTTAAGTTTAATTACATTTTAATATAAAATAATAAAACTGTCTAATCAAATGAATTCATAGCATTTTAATCAAATGAAAACAGAACAGTTACTTTTCAACATACCATGGCACTATTTTTATCAAATGAAGCGCTTCTATACTGATACTCAGAACTCAATCCAAAACGATTGATTATTATTATTAATTATTATTATTATTTGTTTAAATTTTTTTTGTCAAATACAGTGCTGCACTGTAGAGCATTACAATATTAATGAAAGCAGTGATGAAATTCTTGCTTGTGAGACATTGCTTAGATATAATGTAATTATTATTGATTTATTATAATTATTATTACTACAACTACATTGAATATTACATTTTACACACAAATTGCATGTGATGATTATGATGCGGTTAGTGCTTAAGCAGTGGCTTCCCCACACATTCACTTACTGTTGAAGCATAGCTCATGCAAACCATATATTTGTTTAATTAAATCTCAGCCTTTTATGTATTAATCATCAAATCAGGACATATTAAAATTTTAATTTGATTAATTGTGCATTTATACATTTTATTCCAAATATGTCAAATTTTGTGACATTCCATGTTTTACAGTTCATTTAGTTTTTATGACTGGATTCTGCGATTCCGTCCGTGTTTTCCACAACATGGGAATCATAGGGCCCTACAGTTCATATTACGTATTTTTTCCTCTATCTACCACAAAATGTAGATCTGAAATATAGGTGGTACTCTTAATGCATTTTAGCTCATGCACCACCCCCATTGTTTCATAGAATATCTCGGCCTCTTAGTGGACTAGAAGCTCAATGCAGGTATCACTAGAAAGCTAAGATCCTCCCCTTTTGCTATTATGTATAAGATTTTATCATCAATAATCAGCAGTGATCGGCTCGCAAAAGAGACTTGTATTTGATGTCTTACAGACACTTTGTGATTCTATTGAAATCTTTCGATCTGTGGTATCAGGGCAACAAAATAAACTGTACTGTATTTGCTATACAGTATGACTTGTCTAAGTGCTATTTGAAAAACTTTTATATTCATATTTCTACAACATGACCTCTTGGTGGCACTGAATTGCGGCGCGAATATTTTCCTTATGTTATTTTATGTAACATAAATGCAGAAGTTATGGTTCTAAGCTTTAAAATGATACCACGATACCTCTTACACCTGACTTATGTATTCAGAGACATGAATATTTTAAGCATAAACATTTTTCACGACATTTTTGGACCCGCAGGTGGGTCCGCAGTGTTTTTAAGTATTAAGTCCTAAATGGTGCATTAACGTGTTACAGGAAATAGGTTAACATGTTTCACATATTTAACTTGTCTCCACAAAACACTTTTTAACATTTTATGCTCACTGGATGTTGTTGTTTTTTTTGTTTGTTTTTTTTGGCACCATTCCGAGTGAATTCTAGAGACTGTTGTACATAAAACTCCCAGGAGATCAGCAGTTACAGAAATACTCAAACCCGCCCGTCTGGCACCAACAATCATCCTTGCGATTATCTAATTAGCCAATCGTGTGGCAGCAGTGCAGTGCATAAAATCACGCAGATATGGATCAGGAGCTTCAGTTAATGTTCACATCAACCCATCAGAATGGGGAAAAATGTGATCTCAGTGATTTGGAGTGTGGCATGATTGTTTGTGGACGGAAATGCCTTGTTGATGAGAGAGGTCAACAGAGAATGGCCAGACTGGTTCAAACTGACAAAGTCAACGGTAACTCAGACAACCGCTCTGTAAAATTGTGGTGAGAAGAATAACTTCTCAGAATTCTATTCTGAGATGCGGCTTGGCGCTGTTTTGGGAGGGACCTACACAATATTAGGCAGGTGATTTTAATGTTGTGGCTGATCGGTGTATAGCATTTCTAGTTATAGTGTAATAGAAAATTTGTCATTTACTTGTCAGAGTAAAAAAGTTGCCTCTCCAGAAAAAAAAAGACTTTTATTTTTTCAATTGTGGTGTAAATATAATTTATTCAGAAGCAATATTTTTACTATAAATTACGATAAATGCCCAACCTAACAGTATACTTATACAGTACTATCAACTTGATTCTCCACAACAGAAAAATAAACTGTGCTGGGTAGGGGAGGAGGCTATTGTCATATGAAGTCCAGGTCTCCCTTGAAAAAGAGATTTAATCTCAAGGGACTTCTTGGTTAAATAAAACATGGTTGTTATATTATGGTATGTACGGTAGTCAAATAAACAAAAAAATCCTCCATTGCCATCATTTACAGCTAGTAGGGATCACATTAAAGGGGCATGCTGACATGCCTTTATTATTTTAATATGCTCCTTGAGGTTCACTTGCAATATAAGTTAAGTTTTTTTACACAAGAAACAGTCATAAATTTGTAAAACATGATAATTTTCAACCCTCATTCTGACCTACTGTCAGGAACGCTCAGTTTTGGTGCTGCTGCTTCAAGACTTGACCGTAAACGCCCACTGTTATGATTGGCTAACGTCATTGCATAAGAAAAGTATCAACACCATGCCAATATTACACGTGGAAGTGCTTTGAAAACTCTGGCACAGTGTTACATCAAAATGTCGGGGGAAGTGGAGAATGAGTTATTCTGGCTGCTTGATTTCAACAAATTTTTTTTTTTTTTCTCATTGAGGAGGACGTTTTGAGTTCTGAAACTTCTGAAACTGTATGTTTTTATAGTACAATTACCATTATCATGACCCCTTTACCATGATAGTGCAGAAACACTGTTTAACTTAGCGCATATAGGCCCACTGTGCCCCAAGCTTTTCTACAGGTAACCAGGCAATGTAGCTAGCTGCCACAATTTCAATATTATTTATGACTTTAGCTAAAGTGAATGTTTTATTCCTATCTCAACCATCAGTTAGCCATTTATTTTCAAAGTTGAGAACATTGTCTAGCCTAGTAAATCAGCTAGCCTACTCAACTAAAATGAACAGGATAGTAACTTACTTGTCAGCCAAGTTGGGATGCATCCGACATACAGTGCAGAGCATCACTCAGTTTTCCTCATACCGCACAGTCGAATTCATCCTTTTAGGTAGGGAGTTTCCTCTCTCTTTTAGATTTGTACTTCACTGAAGTAACTGAAAATTCTGCTCCAAAGATGTTTGTGGTTCAATTAAATTCATGTGTAATTTGGAGAAATGGTGCACCATTTCTGGCCACAGGAGACACATTTGATTGACCAGATACAAACAGCAATGTGTCTCACCTGACCACTTATGTTGGGATGATTTGAGACAGGTCTCAAAAACAGGTGTAAACAGGGCCTTTGTGAAAGTTACTTGTTTGATGGACTGTCAGAATGTGCTTTGTTTGTATGTATGTGCTGAAAGTTTAGAGTTTGCATCTAAAATTTAGATGTTTTCCTGTGAATATATCTATTTAAATTACCATGTTGTTTAAAATATTTTCAACAATTGTTTTACATGCTGTATAGGTATAAACAAAAACAAAAGCTGTGGAGGAGCTGCTGCATCCACCAAAGAAAACGGTATGACTGATGTTTACTCATTTTATTTTTGCAAAATTGGTTGAATGATCAGTTCTGTGTTGAACAATTACAATAACCCATTCTCTTTTCATTTTCTAATAGAGCTTGACCAACAGACATATAACATCACATGAAAAACTAAAGTGATGCACATTGTATTGGACTTTCAAGGTATTTGGTATCGTGATTCTGTGAGATTATCTCCCAATGGCCATATCCTGTTTGTCCGCTTGACCGAGAGTGTATGTGAATGAAGACATGTTTCTCATGCTAACTAGGTCTAGTAGCCCCTTTTTGCCTGTGATGGCTCTAGGTGCCCCAGCCCTATTCTGTGAATTGGTGGCCATTGTTCTTGGTTCAATCAATGTCAGAGTCAAATGTAAATGTATTGCCGTAGGGGTGGACCCTTCCTTATTTATATGATAATGAAGTTGTCTGAGTAATATAGTTGTTATGCTAATTGGATTAGGGGTAATAGAATTCAGAGTCTTCACCCACAGGATGCTTTAGTTTCACCTGAATGCTTTGTAACACCTGGAAGTACTGCTCCTTGAATGCCTATAAAACACAATGTATGCCTCCCTAAGTCAGACTTGATGACTGCAGCACGAGACAGAACGTTCTGACGTGTAGACTGATGCTACTGATCTTCTACAGTAAAGAATCCTGATGAAAATTAACCCGAGTCTCCTGGTCCTCTCTGAGAGTTTCCAACAGTGCCCAACACCTTTTCAGACATAAGATTTGATGTTTTTATACATTAAGTGCAAGCTTTTCAGAATTCATTTAAATGAATTCACACTGGGTTGGTAGCATGGTGATTTGACCTTAATACGTCAGGATGTGAATTCATTTTCAATAATTCAATGATCAGAGCCAGCTTACATCGCGGTTACCACATGTAGTATATGAAAACATGGAATCTAGTTGTAAAAATGGCATTAGCAATAAAATGCAAAATGTCATGTAATATGACATTTGGACAAAAAGTAATGTTTGCATGTACAATTAATCAAATTAAAATTGTGATATGTCCTAGTGTGATAATTAAACAAAAAAGTATCTGATTTAATTTAATTAATAAATAATCTGTAAGTGATGCACGTTTCAAAATGAATGTGTAAAGCTGGCTGCTCATACACTGAAAACACCTCATCATGATCATCACATGCATTCTTGTGTGTGTGTGAGATGACAGAAAGCACTCTGAAGTGTGCAGCACATACAGACTATGTATTTGTTAAATTGAATCACAGCTTTATGGGGATTAATAATCACACCAGGCCATGGAGCAAACTGCTTATCTGGAGATGAGAAACTACCATCAAAAACAAACAGAAACGCCAAAATAAAAGCTCGATTTAAATGTATGCATGTGTTTTTCCTTAAATACTACACTTGTTGGGCACATAAAATGTCCTGGAAAATTGTGCCTTGAAAAGAGTGGGAACCCTGAGGATGTTTTTTTGTTCTCCGTTTTTTCACTGTATTTTCAGACGTCAACTATGGCAATCAATTTGATATTGCAAATTATTATCGCCAACAGGATGCGGTACAATGCTCTATGTCAAGAGTTAGACCTGAGCATACACAGACTTAGTTATATAGATTAATTCCCCTCTGAAGCAACCCGTGTGTTGGATTTGTGTGCGAAGCAAGGACTGGTGAGTCGTTTTTAAGGAATTTACTGGCAACGAATGGAGAGAGAATTTTCGAATGACACGGAGCTCATTTGCAAAGTTATCAGAATCAGAATCAGCTTTATTGCCAGGTATGCTTACGCATACAAGGAATTTGTCTTGGTGACAGGAGCTTCCAGTACACAACAATACAATACAGCAACAAGACAGAGTGTGACGAGGAGGAAGGTGGGGCCGGACCATGACTACGGATGCCCGGTCCCCAATCGGGCTAATCAGCCAAGGAGAGGGATAAGTGCAGCAGAATGTGGCAGTTCGGGAGAGAGAGAGCCACACGCAGCTGCAGTGTGTTGGTTTGTGTTCTGTGTCTTTTTAAGTTTTCATTAAACTATTATTTTGACGGTTCAGCTGGTTCCCGCCTCCTCCTCATCACACAAAGATAATAAGAAAAAATAATTTAAATAAATAAATAAATAAATAAAATAAAGAATAAAAATAAATAGAAATAGAATAAGAATAAAAATTGGATAGACAATTAAGTATATATAGAATACACAATAAGACAAAATATACATATATATATACACACACACATATGTATACACACACATACATATATACGTAGTGCAAATACAAATCTGTTATATATAGATAGTGCAAGGGAATGTAATGGCAGAAGAGGTTGGATGTGTTGGATAAATATAAATAGACTAAGCTGTGTATTGCACATAATTATTGCTCAATGTGGCAGTTTAAACTGTTCATGTGATGAATAGCCTGAGGGAAAAAACTGTTCTTGTGGCTGACGGTTCTGGTGCTCAGAGCTCTGAAGTGTCGGCCAGAAGGCAACAGTTATGTATTAAACTTAAATATGTGATGAGCCCCAACGAAATTACTGTGCAAAATCACTCCACTTTGATGAATATAAAATGTTCCTATTAACAAAAACAAATCAATAACATACACTTTTCTTTTTTAAATGTTATATTCATTTGAATGAAGTAAAACTGTTGATAGATTTAGGGTTAAATAAAATTTCATTTTCAAACTCAGAAATTGTGACATCTCATGCCAAAAAGATGATGAACAGGGATATTCAAAAAATAATGTATTACAAAAAGAGCTATTGTAATCTATATCCAGATGAAAACGCTCTAGTGTTTCTTTCACATGATATATTCTGTGAGCAATTTTAAAGGATACCGCTCCCCAAATATTTTCCCAAACAAAACAGGGAAACATTTTCCAAACAAATTTCAATGGAGGGGTAGAAATATTAACAAAGAGAGATCTAATCATCTGATTACTGCACTTAACATTAATTACATCAATCTTATCCAAAAAAAAAAAAAAAATTATTTTAGAAATCTTACTGCCTACAATGTTACACCAATTGCTTTGATCTCTGAATCTGAAAGAAACTGAATTCATGACAATACAATATTCTTTAACGGAAATATGGCACTTAAATTTAGAACATAGTTTGTTAATACTCAAAAACTGACAATCAGTATTCAATAACTGACCAACTAATGACACTATCTAAAAAACAGAGATCTATTTCAGTGTGTGATATACTTATTGTTCCAGATGTAGAAAGAGTGAGGATAATTTTTTTTAAATCAAACACCACGTCATAAATAGATAATTTAAGAGGTATTTTGTTAACATCAAAATTGCATCTAAGAAAAACATTTATACCACCAAGTTGTTCAAACAAATGGTTAGAGAAAATATTCCACATAGAGCAACAATAAAATTATTTAGCCAGTTTATCTTGTTTTTCAAAGTTGTGAAATCCAAAACATTCAAACCACCCTGATCATGTGGATTGCATTTTTTATTTTTCTTTAAGTAATGAGGCTTATTTTTCCACACAAAATCAAATAATAATTTGTCAAACTCTTTAGTAAATGACTTTGGTACAAATGGAGCCTGGGAGACATGCAGACCTCGACAAACCCTCCAAATTAGACATTAAAACACGACCGTAAATGGACAAATCTCTCTGCATCCAAGAATTAAACTTTCTTTTAGTACTGGCAAGAATGGTATCAAAGTTATGAGAGGCACGAGATGTTTCATCTTTACAAAGTTTTACACCAAGGTATATGACAACCTCCTTAACAGGGATCCCTTCAATTTCATTGAAGTTAACACTCTTAAGTGCAAATAACTCACATTTACTAATATTTATTTGAGACCAGATACCTCTGGTACAAATGGCCTTGCTAACCTCTGCAGCATTTTTTAAGGAACAAGGTGGTGTCAAGTGACACATTTTTTATTAATTTCCAAAAATGTTAATAGCTTGAAAGAAATTCACAATCTCAAAACATGTATCAGAGTTTTATCAAACTTTGTATTCTAGCTCTGGAATATAGTTCTCATTAATTGAAGCCTTAAAAAAAAAAAAAGAAAAAAACTTTGATTATAACTCATTTGTTAGTGATGAGTATAGCAACATATGTGAGAAAGAGCTTAGTATTATAGTTGCTGTTGATAATATTAAGAAACTAAATGACAATAAATCTCCTGGTAATGATGGCTTTACGAATGAATTTTATAAGACTTTCAGAGATGTCCTCTGCCCATTTATTTTATTTATGTTTAATGAATCCATAAGTAAAGGAATATTAAACCCCCTCTCTCAGACAAGGGATAATTACCTTAAAGGAGACCTATTATGCCCCTTTTTACAAGATGTAATATAAGTCTCAGGTGTGCCCAGAATGTGTCTGTGAAGTTTCAGCTCAAAATACCCCACAGATCATTTATTATACCATGTTGTTAATGCCTCTTTTTGGGTGGAATCAAAAACACGCTGTTTTCGTGTGTGTCTCTTTAAATGCAAATTAGCTGCTGCTCCCCACCCCCTTTCCAGAACAGGGCAGTGCCTTTACAGCTCCTGCTTTGGATACTATAGCAACAACAAATCAGAACCAATATGTCTGACACCGTAAATACCGGTGTTTTTTCAGCCATTTAGCAACGATGGATGAGCAACACAAAAATATACTGTAATGATGTTAGCTATGCGCTATAACGAGACATGACATTTTAGGGGGTTGTCTTGCATCATGCGATTTGCAAACATTCACAAAATATAAAGTGCGATACTTACATCTTCGGGATATAAAGCTGGAACACGAACAGTTGGTACTGATCCATGCTTGAGAGACAATTTTTTGGAAAATCCTGCTTTACATTGACCCCCATTCACAAAACAGTCCAGTGTAAAATGATTGGCTCAAACATACATGAATTTTGGTATGTTTTGGGGCACATTTTCTTCAAAAACAAAACTTGTCCACTGCGTCTTCAGTGGCTCTGATGCCGGGAGTACATGAAGACTCTTATGTTCACTTTTACAGCCTACAACAGAACACTTATGACGCTTACGAAGTTGAGACATTATTTTTCTCACTGTAGCTGCTCCAGTGCAGAAAAAAATGGCGGACTGTGTGCCGATCACTCAGTGGAGGATCTATGATAATAGGGTGGAGTCCGTCACCAGTCGTGGGCGTGGCCTGCTCTAAAGTGACGTCACTTTAGAGCGGATACCAAAACCAGTCATTTTGAGACACTGTTTTTGATTAATAGAAATGTAAGAAAGAGGAATGCGTGGACTTTTTAACATTGTAGGGTGGTTGTGTACACACACTGCTGACTCACATTTATGTTCAAACACCATGTAAAAGTGAATTTTGCATAATTGGTCCCCTTTAATACCCAAGCCAAATAAGGGTACTTTATCACTAGACGGGTGGAGACCCATAACTTTATTAAACAGTGATGCCAAATTGTTTTCTCTTATTTTTGCCAGCAGACTGAAATTAGGGTTGGATTCCCTTATTGATCAATTTCAGTCAGGTTTCATGAAAGGAAGGCATATTTGCAACAATATTTGTCTTATTCTTGATCTTATAGATATAACCACCACCTTAGTGATAATAACCTAATCCTGTTTATTGATTTTAATAAGGCGTTCGATACAGTAGAACACAAGTTTATGTTCAAAACACTTAAATACTTTAAATTTGTAAAGTTTTTTAGAAAGGCAATAACAATCCTGTACACAGAGTGTACGTTTAAAATGATTCATGGGACTTCTGGTAGATTTTTTCTTTCTAGGGGCATTAGACAGGGCTGCCCAATTTCACTGTTTCTTTTTCTTTTTTGGCTCGTCACACAAGTTCTGTCTGTATCTAAAACGTGATAGCATAGACTCTATATAAAGATGGCGTCTCCACTTCATCCCACTGTACAAAAATGAAGCCAAAATATCCCGGAAACGGGCGCTGCCATCTTGCGCTGATGAAGTCATTTGGAGCCAGAGTCTGCACAGTAGTGATCATGGGGTGGAGCCGCGGTATCTTTAGACAGAGTATAATTCAGATTTTTTACCATATTATTTCCTAAAATAAAAAATAATTAGTAACTGCTAGCTACCGATCACCTGCGTTTTTTCCACATAGCTAACGTTAGACTGGTTGTTGTCTTAGCTAGCTAGCTAATAACATTAATTTACTGATTAGCTTACCAAGCACAAATATAACTTACCGAAAAAAGTGCAATGATCCCTCAGATCCCTTAGGCCGGTTAGTACAGTTTACTGCAGAACAACTCATTTTGTCTGTTTGAAACAGACAGTCACAGTTATGGATATTTAAAAGTTAAAGTTTAAAAGCTTCATCTCCTCCCAGCTTTCCCGAAAATAAGTCTGCAGATGCCTTCATGACTTCTCCACTCAGAGATGCTGTCAATCATGATGTCACACCTCCTTTTTATAGCATCAAAAAAATAATTAAAACCCATCTTATCAGAAAATGAACACTTGAACATACATCAGCGTCATAAGAACTACCTAAAATGACAGAGAAAAATTTATTTGAGGTGTACTTTGAATTTTTAGTTTGGCTCATGTCCCATCCGCTAACATGGAGGGGGCAGGGTTTGACTTATACTGCAGCCAGCAACCAGGGGGCAATCGAGATGTTTTGGCTTCAATTTTGGTGAGCTGTCATGTCCTCCATCTTAATAGCTGTGTCTCGTTTCGAAGGCTGCATGCTAGGTAGGATGCGTCCTTTGAAGGCTGCAGTATACCGAGCATCCTCCTTTAAACAAGTCTCATTTAAACGAGATGCCCTTCGTAGGACAAATTGAAACGTAACGTAACATGGTTGCTACGACAGCACGCCACTCTTTAACAAGTGCGAGCGCTTTGAGTGAGATAGTAACAAAGTCCCTTTAGAAGGGAATGTATGAGGTAAATTTTAGGAGAGTTTTAAAGATGTAAAGAGAAAAGAAAATAGATTTTACAGGTGTATTTTTAGTCTAATACTTTATTTTAATTATATATTAATATAATAATACATATTATATACTCTACACCCATCTACTGAGGTACTTCAACTTGGGAATTAAAATTCCTTGTGTCTGAACATCGTATTTACGGGCAAATTGGCATTATTTTTTTTTTAGACATTTCCATTGAAGCAAAGAATTGTGGGTGTGAGTGCCAACGGAGGATACACCTCATGCATCCTCCGAATTCTCGTGAAAGAAGGTCTCATTCGAAGGCTGCATTCGAAGCGTCCTACTCGCTTTTATGAAACGAGACAGCCTCAGTGACGTATGCGGCCGACAAATGCGACCTCCGGAGGATGCAGCCTTCCAAATGAGACACAGCCACAGTCTATATGGGTGATGGCCTTTTTCATACTTCCGCTTTTCTCACTTCCAGGGGTGGCCCTCGCAGGGTAAACTTACTTCCGGTATCAACAACGGCCACTGAAAAGTGAGCAAGATCTGCTAAAATCAAAGTCTTCATTCAAATTAAATAGCGTGTAAATGTTTAATCTGACTTTATGCTGTGTTGGTGACTACAGAGCTCTAATTAACATTCTGACAACTTTAAGGAAGGCAAAATGCGACTGAATCCAGCATATTCATTGAGATATTTAAGCTGTTACTGGTCATAGACTACACCGGTAAAAAATAACTATAATAATAAGATAAATAAGACAATAAATTGTCATCGTTATTCTTCGTGTCTGTTTGGGTCGGCTCTGCATTATTGCAAGTAAAACAGCACGTGTGCAGAGAAAATCATCGGCAGCCAGCTCCGCTCTCTCACACACCTGTGCAGCTCCAGAATGAGAAGCAGGGCCAGGAAAATCACATCTGATCACTTGCACCATGGACACTTTTATAAACAGAGACACTTCAGTCATCTCTCTATCTGATATTTCATCTCATTCACATGGTTCTGACATCATAAAACTGAATGTGGTAAAGTTAATGTTTGACATTCGAGATAATATTCATTAAACTCTGTGTATTTCACAGCATAAAGCCAAACCAACTCAGATATACATCTGTCTTTAACATAGCACACGGTTCAAATTTTAAAATAAGATGAAATGTTCAGAAAAATATCCCTTTCGTGAGACAAGGCTGTTTTCGTGTTTTTAATAGATTTTGAGAATTGTATGTAGCTAATGTTCTTACTATGTAAATCCACGCTGTAATAGCCGATGTAGTGCTTACTCCACTATACACATATTAATATTTACCTTCTACATCAGCTGACCATTGGGCCTTGCAATTTCTCCCATTTAATTTAATAGAAGTGGGCAGTCTCTGCTAAATAGTCTCTGGTTGCACCAAAATATAGGCAAATATTGTTCATGTTTAACAGATTAAAGGTGCACTAAGACTTTAGCAAGGATTTAGCTGGCTCTTAATCATCCCATCGGTCCCAGAACTACTTGCGGTTTTGGACTCTATACTGACACCTGTCATCCTGGAATGCTGTCACTTCACACCAAATGTGCTGTTTATCTTGTTTTGTTACTTTTAGTCTGTGTTTTTATCCATCTCATATTACAGACATCCCTGTAATGGACATTTTTCTATCCAATCCAAATGAATTGTTGCGTGCCAGACTGTATGAAGGTAAATCAGTAGCAAAACTTGAGAGCTTGCATATATGGATTTGAGAACTTGTACAATAAATATTTGTACTTGTAAGTTGAAATTTACACACAGCAATGATGTGAAAACTTGTAAAATACAAATTTGAAGTTGAATGTTGCAATTTGCACTCACAGACAATAATTCAAAGCTTGTGTTTTGAATTCACAATTGCAGACAAGTAGTCACAAATGTGTAAAATGACATTCACATAAATACAACTACAGACACCAATTTGTATTAAACATTAACTTTTGTACTTTAATTTTTGCAGTACAACCACAAATCGGCACTTACAACCTCTCAAATCTGGCACTGCAACTTTAAATCTTCACGCCTTGACTTTTGCAACTACTTTTGCGAAAAACCTGTAGCAAAACTCACTTGTAAAATCCTGATGAGAGAGCAAGACCAGTGTTCGGTGGTGGAGGGGAGGGGTCAGTGAAGTCGTTTTATTGGTTGATGCCTAGCCAATGAAATGGGATGTTTTTGTACACGATGACGTCACTCCACAGTGCCAGCCTGTGCTTTTTTGTTAGGGCAAATCAGAGCCGGTGTTATGGGTTAACTGGGGATGTGCACATGCATGTGAATAATTTCACTTGCCTTTTTAACAGATTCGTTCAATGTGAATTGCCAAGGAGCAAAGAAAAGATGTTTTGCACATTATTAAAAAAAATAAAATGCTTGTATCATTATTAACCTGCTTTGTTTCATTGATGTCTGTTCTAATGAATTTGACACCATTTAAGAGCGATTTTAACTGTTCACAGTGGGTAACATCTGGTTTCCCATGTTAACGTGGGACATTGGTTTGAACAGAAACTGCCGATTATACTTGTCAGAGCAATAAATCACAAGTTGAATTATTTTATTTGCAACATTAAAGCATCATAGGCTGAAATGTCTCAATAAAATAGTTTCAATTGCTTTTATGTCTTTATAAAGAATAATGACTTGATTAACCTGAAAATCAACAAAGTGAGAGATCACATAGAGCAGGGATGTTGGTGTAGTGGTTAATCTTACTGGTAGTACATTCAGCAATCTGGGTTCAAATCCAGGTCAGACAGGATGCATTTGTTGCAGATTTTGATGTATTTATAACAGATATAATGAAAACAATTTTGTAAAACATGCATACACAGACAAACAATTTATAAAATTGTTTTAAATAAATCAATCAAAATTGTAACTGAATCTGACAGCCAGCAATTATAGAATAATCTATTGAATTTTCTGAGAATGCTTGAATTACTGAGAAAAATAAATAAATATGAACTACGTTTTCCATACATAGTAAAGAGGCTTTTTAAAATTGTCAATTGCCAAACAAACTGAATTATTAAGTTTCTGAAGAACTTTCTCATGCTTTCTCAGAGTTTATTCTAATTTATGCCATGGGTCTGTTGAATGCTTGATTCTGATTGGTTGATGGATGTTCTAAGGTGTGCAATTATTTTTCAAGTAAACACACGGCTATGAAGTAGTTCCAGTTCTTGACCATATAACAGTTCCATATCACTTCACCAAATTATTTCAGTTATTTCAAAGAGCCCTACAGGCTACCACAAGAAAATAACCAATTAAAACAAAGATATTGGTTAGGTACATCGGATAAGAGTGACAAACAAAGTCTATAATATTCTACATTTATTTCAATTTCGATTGAAAAGCATCCTTGGGATCCCTTTCTTTCTTTCTCTTTCGCTCTCGACTTATGAGGTGTGAAAGCTGACATAGAACTGGATTACTTAGCTAACTGACAGGATAACAGGAGTGTCTACGTTCGCCAGCACCTGTTGAAAAAATCCTTCAATTTTGATTGTGTTGATGGAGTATACAGGTGATGTCATGGCGACATTAGACATCAGACGTCACGGCGACGTGTCAGAGGTGAGCTCAATGTGCATGGTGTTATGGCTGCGATGGAGCTGAGAAATGTATATTTTTTTACTTTGCACCTGGATAACGTACATGTGGATTACAACATGGATAATGTGCATGTCTGGATAAGCACATAAGATACGTGTGGATAAGCGCATGGATAATGTCCGTCTCGCCTCCGATAGCATAGCATTATATTAGCTTATATTAACCTATTAGCTTGACTCCTGTTCTGACCCAAGGAAGGGTTTAAGGTGGTAATGAGCATAATGAAGCCTGGAGGAAGCATTACAAATCCGTCTCCCTAGGTCTAGGACTATGATCATGGAAGGCTTTAGTATAACACCCCTGCATGTCGGCAAACACAGCTAATTACTAGTAGATCTTTATTGCAAAGTTATTATTTCCAGCAGGCTATTTTTCTTGATGAACTACAGGAGGCTACAGGAGACAGTGGTGGAAGAAATATTCAGATTCTTAAGTAAAAGTACTAATAGCACATTATTAAAATACTCTTTTAAGTCCTGCATTCAAAAACTTACATAAGTATTATCAGCAAAATGTACTTAAAAGAATCAAAAAGTAAAAGTTGTGTAAAAGTACTCATTGTGCAGTAAAATGGTCCCTGACAGTGTGTTACTATTATAGCCTATATGATATTTTTGGATTAATATCACTGCTGCATAAATGTTGCATTTTACTGCTCTAGGAGTTTAAGGTTGAGCTAATTTTAACTACTTTATATACTGTTGGGTAATTTAATCTACAGAAATGCATCACTGTATGAGATCATCATATGTTTATGAAAAATTTTATCCTGAAAAGTAACTAGTAACTAAAGCTGTCAGACAAATGTAGTGGAGTAAAAAGTACTATATTTGCCTCTGTGATATAGTGGAGTAGAAGTATAGAGTTGCATAAAATGGAAATACTCAAGTTATTTATGGTCAAATTGCTTGTAGTTGCTGTTGTGGTTAATATTTTCTACTAACACTGTAACCTAGTTTAGGTTAGGTAGTGTTAGCATTATTACATTTATGGTATTTTATAGGTGGCCTCGAGTGGCTAGAATGGAGCATTAGGGCAAAAAGCAAAGGCCATCCTCTCAGAATAAGCTCACCCCCTTATCTCAGACTTTTAAGTTGTTACCATCTGGTCTACGTTTTAATACCCCTGTGGCCATGAACACAAGTTGCCACCAGGGCCCTAAATGCTACTGGTTGAGGAGATAAATGCTGCCAGTAGTTAGTAGTAGTGATGATGATGATTAGGGCTGGGAAAAAATATAGAAAAAAATCCATATTAAATAATTTCATTTGAATCTAATCGAATCTTAAAATCCCAAGATCGATCTTCTAATCAATCCCGCTTTTCAGTGAATGTGTGAATAATTTCAGTTAACGTTATATCTAGCATGCCTACAGCCCTGCAGACGTCTCAAGTTTGCCTTGTGCTGATATTCAGCTGAACTACTACGGAAACTCAGTTCGCCAAATTTAACCTTTTGACATGATGATGATGATGCGGTGACAATCATGTTTTGGTGTTTAGGTGGTGACTACATATCCCATTGCACCATTCACAGCCTACACTCTAATGTTGCATCTTCTTGTCTCTTGCTCATTATCACTCCCGCTGCGGTATGGCTGGGATATGTTGTCATTTTTGGTGTTGTGTTTTTAAGTAGGGAAAAGTTTGAAACAGGGGCTTAAAATCAGCAAACCCAGAGCATCATCTTTGTTTTTGTTTTTTGTTTTTAATAGTCAACCCCCCTACCATTCACCACACAATCCTCCAAAAAATTTGCATGATGGACTGACTTCAATGATACATCTTTATTCCATTAGTTTCACACAATAAAAGAACAATGCGTTTTGCAAATGCACTTCATCAGGTTCATTGTGTGTGTGCGGTCCTTTCCTATGGATGTGAATCCTGAGAAGGTTTAATTCCTAATGTTTTCACTTTTTCTTGCTATGACCAGCACCTCCCACTCTTGTGCACGAGTGCTCTCTAACTGAATTGATGTCATCTACAGTTGTATTTGTATGTGTGTGCAGATGACTAACATCTGGCAGATGAGATGCAGGAAGAAGGTGAGGAAGAGGCATCAGTGGGCCCCAGAGACCATGGAGGAGGCCGTGGCAGAGGTCAGAGCAGGCAGGCAACCAAGGTGTTTGATGTTTTTTAAGTCCAGCTCAAATTGACTGGGGCTGTCATGTTTTCCGCAAATCAAGCTCGAACGAATGCGAAGTACATGAGAATTCGTTCAAATTATTTCAAAAACTTTTATATAATCAGAAATTATTACATTTTCACAGTCTTATGCCTTTTGAAAAGTTTTATGTTTTCAGTGGTGGGAAAACAGCAAAGACACCAACTCATTATTTAGCCATTTGTATCACCTCGGAGCATTGTGGACTAACTGAATGTGTGGAATGATTTGGACACCAATTGGATCGCACATACTGAAAATCCATAGACAAAATTGTGTTGATTACTGAGTGACTGACACTGTCTATGGGACATGCTATATGGGAGATCCACGAAAAGGCAAGCATAACATTTTTAAACTCCCTGCACCTTTGACATCCCCATGTTTTTCCCCTTCTGCCATAGCTGTTGCATTTTCATAGTTAACCATTTAACTATTTAAATAATTCTGTGCGATATGCCACATTTTGCAATAGTGCAAGAGTTCATTGAGCTGGTTGTCTAAGAGTTATGTTAACAATACTGTATTATAAACACATCAACTGTATTATTTCCTTCTACTTGTGTATTCATGGGAAGTGGAGAATGGATAGAATGGACAAGGATTTTAAGATGTATAGTAAATATGTTTTGTAAAATAGTTGCAATAAAAGCTCTGCAAATGTAAAAAAAATAAAATAATGCATATAAGAACACATTATTGAGACATTAGCCTTCCCATAAACTCTTTTCCCCAAACACTTACCCCAACATGCACCTGGGAGCAAACTGCAGTGTGTCCTTATATATACTGTATATTGTTTTTACAGTGCGCACCCGTTTTTCTCCTCTGTGTTACACGGATTATTGCATCGATCTCAAAGCACCGCTTATTAAGAACAACCATAACAACAAACAATTGCGTGAGGGATTCACATCAATCTCAAACCCTCACCACTCAGGAACAACAACAACAATCAATTGCGGTAAGTCATGGCATCCGCTCATGTTATTTCTTCCTGCATTGTATGTCACGTTTACAATAGCTTCTTTCGTCAGCAGTGAGGGATTCACATGTGATAAATGTAAGGAATTGGTCAGGCTGATGGAGAAGGTTTATGAGTTAGAGACACACATCCAAATGCTAGTGGAGGTCAGTGAGAAAGAGAAGCCGGTAGATACTGTTTCAGATTGCTTAGTACAACACACACACACTTTGGTTCCGGCTCTAGAGCCCCCGCAGCAGGGCGTTTGGGTGACGTCTTGGCGGCATACTCGCTCAGCAAAGCGACACCACTCTCCCATTCCTGTTAGGGTATCCAATCGATTCTCCCAACTCAGTGATGCACCCACTGAGAATCATGTTGAAAGAGCCCTAATAATTGGTGATTCTATTGTAAGGAATGTGCAAATAGACACTCCAGCCACTATTGTTAAATGCATTTCAGGTACCAGAGCGTCTGACATCAGATCAAATTTACAAATGCTGGCTAATGCTAAACGTAGATTTTCTAAAAATTGTTATTCATGTCGGCACTAATGATGTCCGGCTTCACCAGTCGGAAATCACTAGAGATAATCTTAAAGAGGTGTGTGAATTTGCAAAAATGATGTCAGACACTGTAATATGCTCTGGCCCCCTGCCTGCTGAGGTTTATAATAGATTAGTGTCACTGAATGGCTGGATGTCTGAGGGGTGTCTGGAGAATAGAATAGGATTTATAGACAATTGAAAGAGTTTTTGGGGTAGACCTGACCTGCTAAAGAGAGACAGACTCCATCCCTTCAGGGAAGGTGCCACTCTCCTCTCTAGTAATTTGGCTGATAGTCTTAATAATGATAGTATTTGACTAACTGGGGCCCAGGTCAGGAAGCAGACAAACTAGTTAATCCGAACGTCTGCTAGCTGCCTTGAGATGTCACACAGGTCATATAAACTACAACACATAGAGACTGTATCACCTAGATATCACATAGAGACTGTGTCTGTTCCCCCAAACTACCAAACACAAAACTCACTAAATCATTTAGAAAAAATTTGATTAAGGTCAAACTTGAACAAAACAAAAAAGATAAAAATCATATGAAGGTAGGGCTACTAAACATTAGATTTCTTTCTACCATAGCACTAATTGTAAATTAAATTATTACAGATCCTAATTTGGATGCGCTCTGTTTGACTGAAACCTGGCTAAAACTGGATGAATATATTAGTTTAAATGAATCTGCTCCCCCAGGTTATTGTTATAAACATGAGCCTCGTCTGAAGGGCCGAGGAGGAGGTGTTGCTACAATTTACAGTGAAGTTTTTGGTGTTACTCAGAGGACAGGATATAAATGCAAGTCTTTTGAACTAATAATGCTTAATGTAACCGTCAAATACAAATAAATAAATCTCTGTTGTCTTTTGTCCATGCTACAGTACATAGATCACCCGGGCCTTATCCTGATTTCCTTGGTGAAATTGCAAATTTTTTATCAGATCTTGTAGTTAATGTAGATAGAGCTTTAATTGTTGGTGACTTCAACATTCACATAGATAATGAAAATGACACATTGGGATTAGCATTTATCGATATTTTAAACTATCTTGGAGTCAGACAAAATGTAACAGGACCAACTCATCGCCATAATCATACACTAGATTTAATTCTGTCTTATGGAGTTGATGTTGATACTATAGAAATTCTGCTGCAGAGCAGGATCATTACCTCGTCTCTTGTATGCTGCGATCAGCTAATGTTACTCAATCTACACCACGCTATCATTCAGGTAGTACTATTCTTTCGACCACTAAAGATAGCTTCACTAATAATCTTCCAGATCTATCTCATGCACTCAGTAAACCCCAAAGAACTTGATGAAATAACAGAAAATATAAATACAGTCTTCTCTAGCACTCTTGATAGTGTCGCCCCCCTTCGATTAAAGAAAATTAAAGAAAAAAGCCCTGCACCATGGTACAATGATCACACTCATGCACTCAAGAGGGCAGCTTGGAAAATGGAGCGCAAGTGGAAGAATACAAAATTAGAGGTATTTCACGGTGCATGGAAGGGTAGTGTCTGTAGCTACAGACAGGCACTAAAAGCTGCCAGGTCAGCATATTTTAGCAAACTCATAGAAAAACACCACAACAATCCTAGGTGTTTATTCAGTACTGTGGCTAAATTGGTTAGGAATAAAGCCTCAACAGAACCAGATATTCCGTCGTAGCACAAGAGTAAAGACTTCATGAATTTCTTTACTGATAAAATTGAAATAATTAGAATTATGCAATCATCTGTCACAGTACCTCATAATTTTCCTCACGTGCAACTTCAATCCTTCGCTGTCATAGGTCATGAAGAGCTTACAAAACTTAGCGAAACATCAAAAGCCACAACATATATGTTATATCCAATACCAACCAAGCTCTTAAAAGAGGTATTCAATGTAATCTCACAACCTCTTTTTAATATTATTTTCTCCTCGCTATCCTTAGGACATGTCCCAAGAAACTTTAAAATGGCAGTTATCAAACCGCTTATTAAGAAGCCACAACTTTATCCTGGAGAACTGGCTAATTAAAGACCGATTTCAAATCTCCCGTTTATGTCGAAAATACTAGAAAAGGTAGTATCCTCCCAAATATGTTCATTTCTACAGAGAAATAGTATATATGAACAATTTCAGTCAGGATTTAGGCCCCATCACAGTATAGAGACTTCACTTATCAGAGTTACAAATGACGTGCTCTTATTATCTGATTGTGGCTGCATTTCACTTCTAGTGCTTTTAGATCTTAGTGCTGCATTCAATATGATAGATCACGACATTCTCTTGAATAGGCTAGAGAATTATGTTGGCATTTGTGGAGTTGCATTAGCATGGGTTAGGTCCTATTTAGCAGACCGCTACCACTTTGTCTATGTAAATGAGGAATTGTCAAACCAAACAAAAGTAAAGTATGGAATGCCACAGGGATCAGTTTTAGGGCCTCTGCTTTTTTCCTTGTATATGCTTCCCCTGGGAGATATTATCAAGAATCGTGGAATAAGTTTCCACTGTTATGCCGACGATACCCAACTTTATATTTCTTCAAAACCTAATGAGATTTCACAATTCTCCAAATTAGCAGAGTGTATCAATGAAATAAAAGATTGGATGGCCATAAATTTCCTTCTACTCAATTCTGACAAAACAGAGGTACTAATTATTGGACCAAAAACCTCTAAAAATAAGCTGCTAAAAAATAATTTGACTCTCAATGAATGTACTGTTACATCATCTTCAACAGCGAAGAACTTAGGTGTTATATCTGATACCAATCTGTCTTTTGAAAATGAAATTACCAGTGTTTGTAGAACAGCATTCCAACTAAGAAATATTGCTAAATTATGACACATGCTCTCTGTTGCTGATGCCAATAAACTAATTAATGCATTCATGACCTCAAGACTAGATTATTGTAATGCATTACTGGGAGGATGTCCAGCAAGATCAATAAATAAACTTCAATTGGTTCAAAATGTAGCAGCCAGAGTGCTGACTAGAACCAAGATATATGATCATATTAGCCCTATTTTATCATCGTTACATTGGCTACCTTTTAAATTCCGTATTAATTTTAAAATTCTGTTAACTACATATAAAGCTTTGAATGGTCTAACTCCGCAGTACTTAAGTGACCTTCTACCATGCTATATTCCATCACGTTCATTATGATCGCAAAATTCTGGTCTGTTAATAGTTCCTAGAATATCAAAATCCACAAAAGGAGGTAGATCCTTTTCATATTTGGCTCCTAAACTATGGAATAGTCTCCCCAACACTGTTCGAGATGCAGACACACTCACTCAGTTTAAGTCTAGACTAAAGACTCATCTATTTAGCCAGGCATACACCTAATTTATCCTTCAACTCACAATTAGACTGCTTTAGTTAGGTCTGCTGGAACCAGAAACCAGAAACATTGATCGTGATCTATAACTCTGCAATAAATTGAATGGCATCTATGCTAATATTATTCTATTTGTTTCCCTGTTTCAACCTCGGGACTCCTATTCTGAGGTCACCAGAACCGGCTGGATCCAGCTCCATTCCTGCTTCGTGTTGGACTCCACTGCTACATGTCACTGAGTGATGATGACTAATAGCAGCCAAACATCACTTCAGTCTTTTACGATGGACTTCAGAGGATGAACTGATGCCAACTCCAACCATAAGACATGGGATACTTCATATGCCATTGCCTGAACCTTGGACTTAGGATAGACCTCACCGAAACTACCGGCCGGTTGAACTGCAATGCACCTAACTGATCTCTGCCTACATCACCTTGGTCTAATGATGGACTACACTCTTGAAATGGAATACATAGACTATCAATTAATTGCCAACAAAACCCTTCATCAGCCAACTAACAAGGACAATTGCATCTATGTGAACTTCTGCAGTTAATCCAGGATGGACTTCAAAGACATTAGTCATTAATCAGTTCATACAAAATCTTTGTTTTAAACACTGACCCTTAACACTTACTTAGTTTAATCATTTTAAACCATGACTTGCACTATACAGAAGTAATATTTGCATTATATTCATGATGTTAGCCAGAGGGGAACTGGCCCCCACAGTGAGTCTGGTTTCTCCCAAGGTTATTTTTCTCCATTAACCAACATCTTATGGAGTTTTGTGTTCCTTGACACAGTCGCCTTCGGCTTGCTCACTGGGGTTATAAATACAATTATTATTTAATTACTTATTTTTAAACACAATTCACAATCGTATTTTTATCAAACTACACAATGATGACTCTAAGACATTATAGATATTACAGTTTCATTTTCTGTTAATGCCTGATCTTCTGTACAGCCGCTTTGAAACTATGTGTGTTATATATTATGATGCAGGCCCAGGCCACAATAATGCAGCCATTTTCTGACCATTTGAACCAGATCAGGAGATGGACAAATATTTTGTGATTGGGAGATGCTGAAAATATGTATGCCATTAAAGTTTTTATAAATGTTTCTTTTCAATCAGTCATTCTACATACATACGACTCATGAATGTCTTATGTTATCAGTATTATATGTCAACTTTTCCAAACATACACTCCCCTAAAGGGAGGAAAAACAAAACCAAACAATACGAAAACAAAACACACACACACACACACACACAAACTCTAAACAAAACAGAAAGACATTCATTTAGAGCACTTCAGACATTTTACAAAAGTACATGTATTATATCGATCATTGCTCCTCTCACAAACTTTTAATGCACAGGAAGAAATGATCCCAGACTTGTTAAAAATGTCCCTACTGTATTGTTCTAGATATCGATTATTCAAAGGAAGCTGTTTCAGTCATAAATTTAACCCATTCAGTGAGTTCTGATGTTTTTGTGTTCTTCCTACAGTTTCACAAAAAACAGTCTTACTGCAGTTATGAAGCCTTTCAGTATTAATCCGAAATGTGCTTTGCTGACACCCTGTGGTAGAAGTGTTTTATCACCAAGAAGACATAACTGAGGGGAGTCTGGCAAGGGTTGTTATATTTGTTAAATCCATTCTCCAAGTTTCACCAGCACTTCCTTCCAAAAGGGAAGAACCATGAAGCATTCCCATATTGCATGTAAGAAGGTGATACTGTGTCTTTTCAACATCTTGAGCACTACTAGAAATGTTTGTGCTTTATGGCCTAATACTTTCAAAGGTGTATTTTAAGACCAATTTCAGCCTTTGATAGTTTGTTACTACCTCCAACCAATAGCTGGTAGTCCATATGCTACAATTTCTTCAATATCTATTTTTTCTATTTTTTTTAAACTGAATTACAGTGAGCACTCAAATATATGGCCGTGTCAAATAATGTGTAGAAAATCCCCTTCAGTGTGCTTAGACGAACTATACACTCACAATGTCCCAAGTTAGTTTCTGAGTGTGAAGTTTTGTGAGGTTGTTGTACTATGACTACTCACATTACACAAACGCAGTTATGGCTGTTGGATTCACAAGTTTATCAACTTTACAGCCATACCCTGAATTTATGCAATTCTTACTGTTTGGGATGACATTATTTTGAAATATTAGGGGAAAACTGAGTTATGGAAATCACATCTCTATACAAAACTGCATAGTTTTTGCCGTAAAATACATGGTATCAACCAACTGGGCACAGTTGTAAAAGCTGAGGCTCTTGTGGTTCCAATAAGCCCAATTTCATTTGGTCATAATTATTTTTTGGTAAAAGATTCAGAACTATATCCTTAACCTATTTATCCCCTTTCCATGTGAGCTAGCATGGCACTGTGACCTCTGCTATCAATATACCTCTATCTTCACTCTCTACTATTAAATCAAAGCCCGCTAATGAAAGGCTCACTGTTGGCAAGCAACTATACTGACATGGAGGCTAGCTTGCTATAACCAAATCAACCAGGTAGCTATAACATTGCTGGGTTATTTGGTGATAACTGGCAAAATAAAGTTACTGCACATGTCACAGACGTCACATGGCTTCTCCCGCCCATTCTCTAACGAGAGGGGTGACGACGAGAGAGTCACACTTCTCTAACGTCACTGGTCACGGCGTCAGTTCACAGCAAGGTAAGTGACGATCGACACGATTGGCTGCTTTGTTATCAAAGTGTTGTCATCTTTCACACCCCATATCGTCTCACCCAGCCACCCACCCATATACCCACACCCACACACATTGAGACTCGTGTGTGACCAACAAATAGAGCCGCACCCCCCGTGACTTGATCGATATAACTGTTTCTATTATCCGAAATAACTTTTATTATGTGAAACTTTTTATGTTTCAATGTATTTTGCTCTAATCAGCCTCACATAGCTATAGTGGAAAGCACCGCGCTACCTCTCCCCCTCTCTTTTACTCTCACACAGACTCTCTCAGGAGCAAAGTCAAAGGTGTACATATGAGGTAATGTGTGATAACAGAAGTGTATAAAAAGTAAGCTTTGAATGAGAGGATCAGACAATACAGCTGGCGTCTAGGCTTTGTTGTTTTGCTCAATAAAATCTAACCTTTGACATCTGGAACCCCTTACTTCGAGAGTTTTCTTACTGAGAGAGAAAAAGAGTCTTCAATATTCCATGACAGCGGCTACTGAGAAGTAAATTTAAACTTACATCTTGGCAATTTGAAGCGTTGTTATTCCTGACGAGAGCCACTTTAAACACAGGTAATTCCACTCAGGATCTATCTCAGTTTCTCTCTCTCTCTCAGTTCTGAAAGATCATCTTTTGGCAGTGTCATGGGTAGTTATAAACATACGACATTGTCATGCAAATAAATAACGTTTAAAAATTAAAAGAATTTAATAAAAATACAGATGATCACAGGGGATTAGTACTTAGTCCGATATGCATGGTTAGCAGACACACAGGGGTCGGGAACCTAAGGCTCACAAGCTACAAGTGGCTCTTTGTTAAAAACCATTCACAAACACATGATCGTTTAAAACTTTCTAGAGATAATTTTCCTGCAGAAAGTGTGGGTACGATTGCAAAGCTTGAAGTCAATGACACTGTTTTAATTTCCTTTCTTCCAAATTTGTCGTACAGCCTACTTCTGGTAAACAAGGTTTGAAATGAAAACCAGCCAAATGCGGATTTTTCATGCACAATGGTGGGTAATTTTGCCCTGTAAGACTTCTCGGAGTGATATATGACAAGAAATTAGACACAATGACGCGCGTTTGACGAAACATGTGATTATATTTTGAAGAACAGACGAAAGAAAATCTGCCAGTGCGCGTCTGATTTGATATGTGTGCGCAGTGAGCTCTGCTGTACACAAGTCACACCCAGCGTGTGATATAGCACCCGCCACACTCCAAATGCAATGAGGTTCAATCAAGTTCACGAGCTCCTCTTTCAAATGTATTTCATGTGCTCATCTACCCACAACAGGTGGGTGACCTGTAAGACGTCTCGGAGTGACACATGACAAGAAATGCTGTTAGTCACAAAGACATGTGCTTGAAGAAACTTTGTTTTATATAATAAAAATATAATAGACAAAAGAAACGCCATCATTGCTCGTGTCTGATTTGCTGTTTTTTCTGAGGAGTGCAGCGGGACCCTGTCTTATGGAACACAAAAGAGTTATCACTCCTTTTCTCTGTTTCATTCAACTGAAAACTGTTTGCAAGAATAATGTCGTCTATGAGAATGATGCGAATGATTTCCGATCATCTCGTGAGGTGCTGTGAGTTTCGCTTTATTTCCATGGAGCAGTTCGCTCTTACACATTGTGAACGCAACTCTGCAGGTTCAGTAATATATACAGCTATCTTTGTATTAAAGAAACAAATACGAAAGTGATTAAATCATAAAGTAATACAAGACACGTTCACCTTGAACCTAAAATTGAGTTCTATTTTTTTTTCTTTAGGCACCATTAACTGTATTACCAAAAGCAATACATTTATAACTGTCTTTAGTTCTTAATTTGTAGGCTATAAGTAATTTTTCATCTATTGTCATTGATGGATACTTGCGTGATGGCAAATGGGGCCATTGGAGATGGTAAATGTTTGGATTTGAGGTTGTTATATATAAGATTTTTTAATCACTTCGTTATTTTAATTGCTTTTTTCATTTCGTTTAAAATGCAATTTGAATTTACAAATGTCTTAAGTTTTTCATGTTTCAATAAATTAATTTAATTTTTAAAGCAAAATCAATAAAGCAAAAATATTCACCAACCATTGGAAGGGGGGTTGAACATATAATCGGATATTGAAATATTTTAAAGTCGATTACCATTAAAATATTTTTAACATATCGCCCAGCCCAAAAGGGAAGTTAAATTTTCCATGAACAATTGTAAAATGAAGTCATTTTATGGAGACCCGCACAAACGCGTGTACTCAGTTCCATATTGCAACATGTTACCTATTAATTGTTGCATATTTGTTTGTTTTTTACAAACAAAATTCTATGGGCAATATAAACATTTTAAACTTTGTTTTTAAAAATAGTAAATTATTCATTTGTGCTATGGCTCTTTCGAAAAAATACATCAACCAAATATAAAAAAATTGTCTCCTTAGTGAAAAAAGGTTCCTGACCCCTGATCTAGACCAACTGAACCAATGAAAAAACATCAATAATTTTATCAACCTATCATTTTTCATAAATAAATCAATGTAATTTAAGTGTATCGGCCAATTATTGAGACATTTCAGCCTATGATGCTTTAATGTTGCAAATAAAATAATTCCATTTGTGATTTACTGCTCTGACAAGTGTAATCGCCAGTTTCTGTTCAAACCAATGTCCCACGTTAACATGGGAAACCAGATGTTACCCTGTGAACAGTTAAAATCGCTCTTATTTTTTAATCACAAATGCAGTTAACAATATTAATATTGATTTTTTTGTCATAGAAATGCACATTTGACAGTAAAGCATTGATTTTGAGGTGGGCAGCAAAATTTACTCATTAACCACAGAAAAATCAGCAAAAGTTAATTAACAACTAATTTATCTAGGGCTATGTTAACTCTGTTACATATTAATATTATCCAAAACAATCAATTTTTTTCCTTTTGCCAGACTCTTAATTATTTAAAGGTGCACTCGGTAATTTTTTCCCCTTTAAAAAAGTTTTACTCCAAAAGAAATTAAATATAATTTTGAAACATATGTATAACATCATGAGCACTCATGAGATGAGGACTCTAGTCATATCAGCAACCTTATAAAAGCTGTTTTATTGTAGTTGGGGCAGGGGCGCCCTCGTGGGGGGCTGCAATTTTAGAATCACATGACCAGCTGAATACTACTTGCTTAATCTCAGCAATCTTGTTCTTGGACACTTTCACTCCTGGATTAAATTAATCATGGTTGAATGTGAATAGTGAATTTCTACAATGGCATCTGTAACTGAAAACTATTGATTTTGAATAATGCTGCATCCACACCACTAGGTGTCACTGTAAGTCCAAGATGACATGAGCAAAAAGTTACTGAGTGTACCTTTTTTGATTAAAGTTCATTAGAACTGAAAATGTTTACAAAGGAGAAACAGTCATAACTTCATCCTTAATTCACTAGTGTCCAGGCTTTAAAGCTTTTTTGTTAAATTCTGCTTTGTAGATGCCTTTATGACAATTTACCATTGTTCGTGCATAGTATCCAGAGTTTAACTATAGTATTAGTAAGACCATGATAATCACAAGATAAAAAAAATTTAAAAAAAAATTTAAAAAAATCACCATGGTTAGATGTAATTATGATTTGTAAATAAATAAATAAATAAAAATAAAAAATAAAATAAAAATTCAATCTATGGAATTTGTAATGAAAAACAATATCCTAAACACATGATGAAAGGATAAAAACAACCTCCATAAAAGTGACTTTTATTGCCCTAATATACAATATTTAATATTTTTGTATGCTAATAATATTAAAATTTATTATAAATATATACACTATTTCTGGCAAAATACCATAGTTACTACAGTTTATTCAGTTGTACATGGCATCAATTTATTTTTGAATATGAAAATTGTACAGAGGTCCAGACCTCGGTGACCTCATTGCTGGTTATGGACAATGACTGACCCCTCCCCTGCCGAACACTGGTCTTGCTCTCTCATCAGGATTTTACAAGTGCACAAGTGAGTTTTGCTACAGGTTTTTCACAAAAGTAGTTGCAAAAGTCAAGTAATGAAGATTTAAAATTGCAGTGCCAAATTTGAGAGGTTGTAAGTGCCGATTTGTGGTTGTACTGCAAAAATTAAAGTACAAAAGTTAATGTGTAATACAAATTTGTGTCTGTAGTTGTATTTATGCGAGTCATTTTACACATTTGTGACTAATTGTCTGCAATTGTGAATTCAAAACACAAGCTTTGAATTATTGTCTGTGAGTGCAAATTGCAACATTCAAATTTTTATGTTTTCACATCAGTGTTGTGAGTGTAAATTTCAACTTACAAGTACAAATATTTATTGTACAAGTTCTCAAATCCAAATATGCAAGCTCTCGAGTTTTGCTACTGATTTACCTTCATAGCCTGTTACCGGACAGCCGCAACTTGCGAGCTCTCTGCCGGCGTAACACCGCTTTATGCTTGTTTGTCGTTTGATGTCGCGCTGCTTATCCATGATCCGCGCTGTGAGAGCTGCAGGTCGCAGATGTTTGTTTCATCACTCAAGCAAGGACCTCTTGTTTGGCCATTCTGTTTGGACTGTCTGGTGGATCACACTCCTGTTTTATTAGTATTATTATTATTTTATTAAAGTTGTTTTCGCATATTACAATAAGACATTATACAAATGGTTGATTCAACAATTATCGATTGAAGGAATAACATTAAATGGAAAAAAAAAAATATATAAAATAACATCACACAGGAAAGGAAAAAATAGAGAGAGAGAGAGAGAGAGAGAGAGATAGAGGTCATTAAAGAAAGTAATAATCTATACATCTATTAAGGTAAAGAGTTTCACACTCTTGTTCAGCTGTGATATGCATTTGTAAGCGAATTTGTAAGTCACCGTGGGTTCCCTGTCGATTTTCCTATGGGTTTTTATAATTGGGTTTTTGAACTTGTGTGTAAAATAAAGTCTGTAGTAAATATTACTTGACTTGAATTTTGAAGCCACCGTCGTTTTGTTTTTTTTTTAAGTATGGAATTCAATCAAAATTCACATTTGAGATATGACTGTGTGTAATTTATGTTGTAGAACAAAACGTCAATGTATCGTCAAGTAATGTTTACCACAGACCTTATTTTACACATAACTTTAAAAACCCATTATAAAAACCCATAGGAAAATCCGGAGGGAACTCATGGCGAATTCTCTTCCTGGTTTTTGGACTACAAGCTGAACAGCATATTGATAACCATTGTATGACAGTAGGCTTGTTTGAGATGCCAAACGCTCCCCTTGAAAGTAGATGAGAGCCAGGGGAGGAGTGAAATGAGTGCAGTCAAGTCAGACAGTTCTCACTAAGTGTGTTCGTTTTCGAGCTTTCTGGAGCTGACTCCGATTCCCGACTCACGCCGTTTCAATCAGGATAGTTTCAAAATTCAGGGCCGTCACCAGGGATGGCCATTAGTGGGCAGTGCCTTCCCACGTGACATACATTATTTTCACCCCCTAAAACTGCTTGTCAGGCATGAGCGGAAAATCAATGGAATTATAAAAATCATCGTTTAATTTTCAGTCGTTTATAGTTCACTCAATCCACTGCTTATTGCGTCCGACTGCCGCTCCGTGATAAAGTTTTTCTGTAACTGCTGGTCAGTTTCTACCCAAATCCAAACACTAACTCAGAAGTCTCGATCACAAAGGATTAAATAGCAGTGGGTTTTATTAAGATATATTGGTGTGGTTATTGGTTTGATAAAATATCACTAGTTTACCTGTAATTTAATAGTGTTTCCAATCCCATATGTTCTGGCGATGGCACTGTGAAGATTGCAGTAATCGCACACTAAATGTAGTTTTTATTTTCTCTTAAGAGTTTTTGAAATGTGTGACATGAAGACATAAACTCCTGCTATTATAATTAGAGACAATCGTAACTTTACCTTAAAATGACTGGTAACATGTCATTCCCTAGTTGCTGCTCATATCCAATTTTAAGAGGGAAAATCACAAGAAACAGGCTGGGTCAGAAATAATTTCATTACCATATAGAAACTAGACAAATTGGGAGAATCCACTTCTCCAACCACTGTCCCTTGGATTGATGTAATACACATCCTCTCTCTCTATCTCTCTCTCTCTCTCTCTTTTGCACGCACGCACATTATCTCTCCAACCAACAGGTGTGTGTAGAGGATGTGATTGGCTCAAAATAATGAATTGGCATTCTTAAGAACCAATTACAACGTCCTGTTCATAAAGTTACGGAGTCGAACATAATAACCGATTCCTGTATCAGAGTCGACTCCGATTTCAGGACGAGTCAGAGTTGAGGAATCGACTCCCCATCACTAGTTCTCACTTCTCGTACTGGATCAAACACATTCTAGATCAAAGGCAGATATCGCGGGATTCATGTTCATGTGCTTTGATGTTAATTAAGTGGACGCAATTGAAATTTTGATTCTTTAAAATGAAAATAAATATGATGAAAAAGACAGTCAGTGTACATGTTATTTAATTCCCCCCATAAGACGTGTCTTTCCATCCATTTTTAGTTGAATAAAGACATGTATTTGAGATATTTCAGAAATATGATAACAATCACATACCCCTTACAGAGATTGCACTGTCAGAGTGTTGGGAATATTCACATATCATTTATACACATAAAAACATGATGAAAACGAAACATCACAGTTGTTTAAGCCAATGAGCATTAAGCTGTCATTAGAAAGTATTTCCCATAGTGCTTGCAGTTCGTTCAACTCGGAAAAAGCAACTGTGCCACCTGCATGACATCACAGCAAGCCGGACAGATTTCTAACACCTGGCGGTGATCACCAGTGATCGGTTGTGCACAGAACTCGCTCGTCTCAAACGAGCCCAATGTCATGTGTTGTCAACATGGCACCGCCCATGAGAGGGCGACCCGCTCCATATAAAATAAAACATCTTTTATAGGGTTTCTGATGTGACTGGAGTCTTCATCTTATGTGAGTGTGCATCATTTTCAACATATTTCTAAAAATGCTAAATGTTTTTATGTGTAAAACTTTTATTAACACAAATGTACTGAGGCAACAACACTACGTAAAAATTCATCAATCATGAAATTATTTTGATTTAAAGGTTTTGTATCAAGAATCAAAGATGTGTCCATTTTTGTCTTTGCATTTGTGACGTTCTCTACAAATGACACATTAAGAGAAGGATCAGCATTTATCTGTTTATTTTATATGTATTTAATTATATCATTCATTATATAGCTATTTTACAGTGCTTTCACAGAAGAAAACAGACTGGAATATGACAACACAATGCTGACACTAAGTGAACCGCAGGCTGGAGAGAGAGAGAGAGAGAGAGAGAGAGAGACCCACACCAAACAACTCAACATACTCCATTCCATCCTTTTGTAAATCACTATATTCATCTGCAGCGGCCTTGAGATTCATACCTACCCAAGAAGTATCTTTAAGAGGCATTGCTGCAGTAATGGTGCTGCTCAGAGGGGCTTCAAGTCATTTCCTGTTTCCTCTTCCCGTGTGGTCCAACAGTGTGTGAGGAAACACACTATTTACTGAACTGACTGCAGCTTATCACAGAAAAACAAGAATTCTACAACAACTTTCACTTTACAGACTTATCCATAGAAATGAAAAAAAGGTTTTAAAAAAGAAGGGAAAAAAAAGAAGAAACAAACAGAATTACACAAATATGAAGGGGAGTGTGTCCTCCCGAACTATCATTCACAAAAAAAATCATTAATATCCGGCCTGTCTGAGAAATATCACCCAATCGTCAGGTGTCAGTTAGGGTGTGGCCTCGGCTTTGTGTCCCATCAGTACCGGTAGGAGGAGCATGCACAATTCTTATAGTGATAATACACATTTGTTCTTCTCCTCTAGTTGTTTCGCATCATCATCAAATATTGCGTCATTACTAAAAGCCCAACAATTCAAAAGATACACACAGATGCACCATCATGCAGATCTACGACCAGAGACATACTTTAAGCATGAACATCAATGCTCAACCAGTTCATTGCCGGCATGCGTCCTGTTGAACATATACGTAACGTGGTGGCAACAAACATCAATTCTCAAGGGGGCGATAAGAGTTACCTTGAAACATCTGTGCCAGGTAAACATATCGACTTTAACTAACGTGAACTAACTAAAACTGTTCCTCCACCATGACAGCAGTTAACAGGACAGAGAAAACTGGCTGATTTAGACAGTTTAATCTAATAGCGCCCCTTCTGGCAATTCTGAGAATGCAACATGTGCTTGTGTTGCGATCGGACATATTTCGGAACACAACAGCGCACAAAATCTATCTTGTTAAGCATTTACGTTTACAAACTTGCGTAGAGGAGAGAATGGCTTCCTTTTCACTTGACTAGAGGTTTTAAGATAGAAGACGAACTATAAAAAAATATATATCCATTAAAGATTTGCGTCTTTCCGTGGGAAAGCTCTGATCAGCAGCTTGTTCCACATTCTTTCTTTTCATAGTTGTTGCATGTTCTTTTCTTCAAATTGGAAAGGACATAAAACTGTGCTCTGTGTACTAGTTTTTCATTTCGTCTTACGCTAACCACATAACTTTCAAACAGCCACAAGTTTACTTCCTGTGCCACAGATTCACTGCACAAAGCCAATCTCTGAAACGATTAAACGACCAACAAACAAACTATCCAAAAACAGTGAACGCGTCACTTATTGCACAGACAGTACAAATCTAAAAACAAATTCAAGGTGCCTCTGTGTCTACACAATCCCCGTAATCGTACAAACCCTCTTAAGCATCTACAACGAAACCGTTCCAGTTTGTGTCTGCGAGTCGTGTGTGTTAGCAAAAACAGAGGCGTTATTGTTTTACAGTACAATGACTTATGTATCCACCCCGTCCACCTTCATATGAACCCAGCAGTCCTTAGAAAGTCATGGGAAGAAACCTCAGCCGAGGGGGATCGAGTCGAGAACAGGCTCCCCCTCGGCTGAGTGGACCACAGGAGCGGGCCCGGAGCTTCTGGAGGTGGACAGGGAGCGTGGTCCACAGTTCTGGGGGGTGTCGGGGGGTGGTCAAGGGTGGACCTTGAAGGCCAGGAGCTGCTCCGAGTGCATGTTGTTGAGGGAGCGCAGGTCAGGCAGTTTAAGGAGCAGTTTGGTGAAGATGGCGATCTCGTTGGGATGGTTCTTGGTGATCAAGCTGCGCAGAGCTCGGATCAGAGTCTCCTGAAGCGCCTCAACCGAGTTAACGTTCTCAAGACCAGAACGATCTGTGGGAAGCATATTTCATCATCAGTTTGAGGCATACTGTGGCCCAGGAATAATAGTGTGCTTTGAAACCATCATAAGTCGTCCTGTGTCATTCTACAAAATGGGCACATTCTGTGTCCTTTATTTGCAAATATGCAAATGATGACATAAGACTTTACAATAAAGTTTTATCTGTTACCTGTTATTTCAACATATATCAAAATATATTCATATTGCTCAAGAGGATGAAAGTATTATCAGGTTTTTTGTCTTCTGGAATGTTTAAATCTTTCAGAAATTTCAAAAGGAACAGGAATGATGTAGGACACAACAGGAAGTAAGAAGGACACAACAGGAAGTGACATGTACCTGCTGACACCAGCACTACGGCTGTGAAGAGGCTCATCTCCTCCTCACTGAGGTTCAGAGCTCGCAGCTTCTCAGTGAAGTCAAACATTGAGTTGAGGAGGTCACCAGCACCCATTGAGCGCAGCACATCCACGCTGTACTTCCTGCCACTCAGAAACGTAACGGTGCGCTCCTTCACATCGAATAGCGACGTAAAGCGCACCACTAGCACCTACAGATCAAATAAATGAATAAAATGAAGGTCCAAATTAAAATGAATCTATACTATCTTTATGAATCTATCTGTCTGTCTGTCTAGCTAGCTATGCTGTCCTGTAGATCAAAACATAGTAAATACACATTTTGTCAAAATTGAGTTGTGACTGAAAGCAGGTCTCTTAGACTATAGTCATGTTTCCATCCAAGTTACGAATTTTATTTATGCGCAAAAACAATTTACAAAAAGCACCATTTACGAGAACAAAATCATTACTTCTAAAGAAATTAGCGCAAATTAAAAATGACACGCAAGTTGAAGACACTGTGGCTCTTGCATTAAATTGAATGAATTACTTTGAGTTTAGGTTTGGCTCAACTTGCGATCTTGGGTTTGGCTGAATTCTTAGATTAAAAAACACAGACTATTTTATAATCCACATCTGGATTATAGGGCAGCACATTACTCAGTTCTGTTACGATAAATTTAGTCTATTAGACTTTTTTAGGGGCCAGGCACTGAAAGTGCATAGGCACCTATTGTATTCATTAGTGTTGTTGTTCTTCTTCTGCCATCGAGTCTACAGCAGCCCATAGAAACGTACATAGGAAAGTTACTAAATTTGGCACACCGATAGAGAACACTCTGATCTATAACTGACTGAAATTTGAGGTCTCTAACAACTGCTCAAAGTTTCACTCATGTTTATGATTATAACTTTTGAACCGTAATGTCCTCTGATTCCTTGGCTCATGCCGAGACGAATGCATACCACGGTTTCCGCCTGACGAGATTTTCCAGCATTTAAAATTTTCTGAAAAAGCTACTTTTTCAAACTCCTAGACTGTATGTCTGATTTGCACAAAATTAGTTGTGTATCATCTAGGGACAAAAGTTTTTTATAACTTTTCTCGAATAATGCTTCAACAAATTCGATGGCGAGCTTGCCAAAATGGACGTGAGGCTGTATCTTTGCAACGCTCTAGCATATTGACACAAAACTTGGTATATGTCATAGCCATCATGACTTGAGGGTACCTGCACAATTTCAGCAAAATGGCTATTTTTGCTTAAAACTTCTGAATATTTTGGTCTAAAATTATGAGGCTGGTCTCTGTAGATTCCTTGGGGAATAATGAGTTGAATGATAGCAAATTTTCCTATGTCGGCCATTTTAGGCATCGGCCATTTTAAATTTTGTTGTACAATGCTATATTTTACAAACGCACTGGCGCATCCTTAAAAACTCGGTATGCATCATCGGCACTATGCCCTGAGAGTACCTATAAAGTTTTGGGCCAATGCCCCCTTGTGGTCAAAACTTATCAAAAGTGTCAAAATGCTTATAATGTAAGATTATTTTGGTCTATCATCCTGTCACTGCTCTCTTTAGATTCCTTTGGTCATGCCAAATACCCTGATACCAAATTTGCCATGGTCGACCTTACTTCCTGTCTGCCATTTTTAATTTAATTGAAAACCTACTTTTTCGAACTCTTCCTAGGCCGTAAGTCTGATTTGCACTGAATTTTTCATGTATCATCTAGGGACATGACAAAAAGTTATCAAAAGCTTTTCAATAGACAATACGGTTCTCCAATAGTCATCAAAAGCATCTGAGGCTGTATCTCTGCAATTTCATGAAACTTTGTGCATCATAATGCCAACACCCTGACCTCACAATGTAAGTTTGGTGAATGCGCCATCTACTGGTCAAAAGTTATGATTAATTGTATTTTAATTTGAGCAATTCTACCTATGTTTTTTATGCTGCTTTTCTGAAAGTCATAAATCACTGATGTCCAGTAACACTTCCACACATGCCATTGGTGTGCTTGGCCCCGTAATTGCTGCTTGCAGCTATATTTAATTTAATTGGGATTGTGTTGTTTTTTTTATCATACCTCAAAAGTCCCGGCCTTGAGCAGGCTGACCTGGTCATGCTGGGACAGATCTTTGAATCCTGGGATGCGCTTTGCAAACTCCACCACCTCCCTGACCGCTGGGGTGAAGCTCATGGAGAACTCCTCCCAGATACTGTGACCCAACTTCTGAGGGTCCACGTAGGGTGATGTGTTCATGGGACAAACCTGTGAAAAGAGTGAAAAACTAGTGAGAGGAGCTTAGAGGAGAACGTCAAAACAACATCTTATATCAATATTTCAGACTTTAAAAATACAGCATCAACACCAAAAGTCTAAGACCATAAAAGAAAATGTCTATTTTGCACTTTGTTTCTTCATTTTAAATTATATTATCAGCATACATATTAGAGTAAACTGTTAACCTGAAAAACTAACAAGAATTTAAAAATTTTGTAGCATTTGGTATATCCCCTTGTTTAAAAGAAATGTTTTGGGTTCAATACATGTTAGCTTAACTGACAGCATTTGTGGCATATTAGAGATTACCACAAACAAATTTTCAACTTGTCCTTCATTTATAAAAAAACAAAAAACAAAAAAAAAACAAAAAAAAAGCAAAAATAACAGTAAAGCACTTACAACGGAAGTGAATGGAGCCAGTCCATGAACATTAAAATACACACCGTTTCAAAAGTATAGTCACAAAACAAAAGTTTTACCCTGTAAGGGATTTTATCATACTAAAAATAATGTGGAACAGAGATTTGATCACACTAAAATCATGTTAACATGTATAATGTTTCCGTCTTTTACTTACTTGAATTCCACCTATACTTTTGAAACAGTGTGTATGTTAAAGATTATGGACTGGCTCCATTCACTTCCGTTGTAAATGCCACACTGTAACCATGATTTTTGATTTTTTTTTTTTAATAAACAAGGGAAGAGTCAACAATTTTTTTTGCTGGTAATCAACATCATGATACAACTGCTGTCAATTGTACTGAACTCTTTCTATTCCCAGGTTTAAATTAGAAATACAAACTCGGGGGACCTGGGTAGCTCAGTGGTAAAATACGCTGGCTACCACCCCTGGAGTTCGCTAGTTCGAATCCCAGGTCTCCTAAGCAACCAAATTGGCCCGGTTGCTAGGGAGGGTAGAGTCACATGGGGTAACCTCCTCGTGGTCATTATAATGTGGTTCGTTCTCAGTGGGGCACGTGGCGAGTTGAGCACGGATGCCACAGTGGATGGCATGAAGCCTCCACACGCACTATGTCTCCATGGCAAACATGTCAACAAGCCACGTGATAAGATGTGCAGGTTGATGGTCTCAGACGTGGAGGCAACTGGGATTCATCCTCCACCACCCAGATTGAGGTTAATCACTACGTGACCACAAGGACTTAAAAGCACACTGGGAATTGGGCATTCCAAATTGGGTGAAAAAGGGGAAAAAGAAAAAAAAAAGAAATACAAACTCAAAACTTAAATATGAATCCCACATTTTCAATGTAAACTTTTAGGCCCCATTTCCACCTGGTATTACGATGTGTCTCTCCGATCACATGTGGTCAGGTGAGACACATTGCTGTTTACACCTAGTCACTTAAATATGTCTTCTGTGACCACTTGTGTTCGGATTTGGAGGGGAGGGTCTCCATTTCATGACGACATACATCATTCACTATGTCAGTGTGTTACTGCATGATAGTAAATCACAACAAAGTCAGAGAAGACAAAGAAAGCGCAAAAAAAACGGAGCGCTCTTTCTCCCAGATGAAATTTAATCTAAGCACAAATGCAACATGTCAAGCAGAATTATCTGTTATTTTAGTGCATTACCTGTATTAAAGGAGCTTCAGATTTTCATTCTTGTCATCTATGTTGATATCGGACACACAAAAGAAGATCCACAAAGCTCTCGTGATTGTGTATGTATCGGCTTTTTTAAAATTTTCTGATCAGATGGCTATTTCCTTTTAAAGCCGCTCGTTAAAAGCAAAGTTTAAACTCGTTAAAGCACAGCAGTTGATCGACAGGTGAGGGGTGGCACTTCACTGCTGCCAGGACACATACAAGATGGATTAGCGTTTACAACTCAATGCAATGTGGTCACATGCATTTTTGACCACATTCGTTTGTGGTTTTTGTGATCAGATCACAAAACGGTTTAGACCCCGTTTAGACTTGTATTTATGGCTGATCACATGTGATCGGATCACCCGAAATGCATCTTAATACCAGTTGGAAACAGGGCCTTAGATTCCAGTGACATTTACTGTGGATAATCTTTCATTTGGATGTGTCTATTAACTCACCAGGTGCATCCTGTTCCCCCAAGCACATGGCGGGACACTATAGCTGCCATTGACGTGTGATTCATTGTTATTTTGAGCTCTAAAGGAGAAGTTTTGCAGAAATGCCCCTTCAGAGCTGCTGTTATGTGGTCTGATGGAGCAGCTGCTCAGAGTATTGATGTCTCGACTGGACTTTTCAGGCTCCTGCGGACCATAGCTCAATGGTGGGTTGTGATTGGTCACTGAGGATGCATTGATCTGCTGGTTCCAGGCTTCCTTTGTGCAGTGGCTGAAGTTGTTAGGGGCCTCTGAAGGCACGATGCCCTGCTCCTGATTGTACATGAACGTATCCTGGTGTGCCCTAGTTACTGTACCTATGACCTCTTCCTCCCCGCTGTCCATGGCACTGGAGGAGTCCGAGTTTGGGCTCGTATCCATGGTAACCAATGACTCAGGGTCGTGGCTAGGCTCGGACTGGTTGCTCCTGGGGGAGGTGGAGGAGGAGCATGAGGAGTGGCCCGAGCCACTGTCCTCTGATGCTCTTTCATTCATGTTGCTTAGAGGCAGGGGCTGGTTGCCATGGCTGTTGTTCATCATGTTGTTCATGGCGTTCTGCATCTCCAGCAGCATGCGCTGTTTCTCTCGTTTGGGAATGCGGCCGAAACGCACAGCTGAGGAGCACAAATACTGTCAGTTTTAAAGATTAGAACAAACTGACAGCGCTGTAGTAAATATGATCCGTTACAAGTCACATGAATTCTTATTTTCTCTCTGTATCTTGCAATACATTCATAATTTATTCTGTGTATATTGTGGAAAGTCTGTATGAAGGGCACATTCTCCTTAATCTATTGTATTTATTTTAATATTTATTTATTGTAAATATTGTCATATGATATGTTGTTCCATAGAGTGTTTATTTGTCTGTCTGTATGTCTTTTAACACTGTAATTATTTACTTACAATACAATACATTGTCTAAAAAAATTTTCTTCAAGGAAGCATAAAAAAAGTTCAGGTGTGTAGAAAGTGTTTGTGTGTTACTAAATGTTAGACGCAATTTTCAGTAGCATGACAGTAGTTCAGCCATTTTCACAATAGTGTAGATTTTCCGGTTACAAGCTTCATTTTCCAGCGAGTAGTGCTGTAGTGTCACAAAAGGCTACATTTGTCACAATGTATTGTGAATGCAGCAATGGAACAATCAAAAAACACACCTAAACTGCCCCTCCTCTAATATAGCACTGGGTAAACTGAATCATTTAAGTGAATCAGTTCTTTCGGACAGTTCCTGTTAATGAACTAGTTCACATAACTGATCCACTGATTCACTTAAGCCCCGCGCAGCCTAAAAGGGACTTTGCCTTCTTTTTTTGGAGCAAAATATTTATTTTATTGGTGCTGTTTATATTTCTTCAAATCAGTTATATGTAATAGGGTGTTATGTAGTTTTATTAGTGTAAATTAAGTAGGCATATGATGGTATTCAGTAATACGGCATATCTCGGTAATTAACATGCATGATATTGTTATCGTGGGCACTTCAAAACACCGTAAATAATTCTAGATAACATTTTTATTCAAACTGTTTAGATTTTTCTGATCGCACAGTAGTTTTTTCCCTATCAGCGAATCAAGATTCACAACACTGCGTGTATGCGGCACAAATGACACATGCACACTGATGTAAACAAAAGAGAGTGCACAAAAGCATGGCTGAAGGAGGAACGCAGCCGACCCTTTATTCGCCTTCTAATAGGGTAAAGTAGGAATTGTAGAAGTATTTTGGGTGGCAAAAAAATGCAGAAGGATTGTTGGTTAAAGATGGCTTCCCTTTGTGTATAATGTGTTAGAAAAGTGGCAATGAAACATGGGAACACCTCCAACATGTTCGCTCATCTGCGGGACAGCTAAGTTGTGACAGTTCTGCTTGTTTTTCCAAACTGTTTTTGAAAACTGAGAGACAACACTAAGAGACAACAAGCTAAGTGACAACTAAGATGACAAAGAAAGTGAACTGTTGTTGCCATTTGCAGATATTAGCTTGCATTCAAGTGGCAGAAGAGTAGTTCACTAAATAATTCACTAGCTACACAGTATGTTTGCGTTTTGTAGTAACTAGGGCTGTAACTAACGATTATTTTGATAATCGACTAATCTAACGATTATTAGAACGATTATTCGACTATTCGGGCGAATTTTGCTACGATTATTCATCAGCTCTTAACCGATTATTCAGCTTGTGCCCCGAGTTAAAAGGTTGTATTAAACATGCTTACTAACAATAAAGAGGACAAAATCATCTTTTAAAAATACCTCTAAATGACATTCACTGAATTAAAGGAATAAATATTTTTATTAAGTTTAATTCAGTAAAGAAATTCACTGCAAAAAAATCCTTGTTATCAAGTGTTTTTGTCTTGTAATCCATTTAAAATGGTCTAAAAATCCTTAAAACAAGATACATTTACTTGAGAAGCGACATATAAGACATTTAGACTTGCTTTAAGAGAATGTATCTTATATATAAGTGTATTTTTGGTTGGTTATACTTCTGTGAGTGCAATAAAGACAAAATATACTTCTATTCAAGATCTGTTCTCTAAAAGCAAGTCTAAATATCTTATATGCTGCTTCTCAGGTGAATGCATCTTTTTTAAAGGATTTTTAGATATTTTAAAATATTTGTATTTTTAATATTATATTCAACATTCTCAGATAATAATTTGTTCTTCTGCAGTATAGCTGCTAAAGTAAATGTACGTTGTTGTAGATATTTATATTGGAAAACAAGCCAAAACAAAAACAAATCAAAAACGTATTTTGTTGCAGTGTATAATGGGGCAAAGACTCGACTCTCTCACCTTTCTGTTCACTTCAAACAAACTCTCTCTTATTAATAAAGCTGCGTATTGCCAATTTTCTTCACGATAAGAAATGCACAGTGACATATATTATGATTCAATAAGTCACGAGCCATCACGTTATAATCTAGCTGCATTAAGCACGTGCTCGAGGGACGAGCGTCCACGTGACAGAGTGTGCCTCAACCGGGTGCAGTTTCAATTTCTCCCCCTTAGATCGGGACACTTCTCACAACTCATAGATGACCGCTGACCGCACAGAGAAATGCCAGTCTTCTTATTATTTGAACTTTAATAAAGCTATAATGCATTAAATAGAACTGCATTTAAGATGTAATGCCGGGGTGTTTCCTTTAAAGACGCTCGACACGCAAGTTTTGCTTAAGCTGAGCGTCAGCTCTGGCTCTGCTTATTCCACAACGAGTGTGCTTCTGTATTTATTTATTTGGTATTTTTGCATTATAATTCCCTCATACTTTGCGATCTACATCACCTGAAGCTGTTTGTAAAGTTTAGAGTGCGTCTGGACTCTGAGCTGTGTAATTCTTCCTCTGCTCAGTCAGGCGCAAGCTGCAGTGCTGCTCTTGTGTGCAATCATTAGAGTTTCATATGATCTTATGTTACATTAAGATCAAACGACTATTTGACAACGAGAATTTTTGATTGTCGACGTTGCCGATAATGTCGACTAATCATTTCATCCCTAGTAGTAACAACTAAAATACAGTTGTAATCAGCTAATACTACATCCTATAATTAATCATGCCAATGTGGCACAATGATGATTTCAATATGAAGTTCATGTTGGAGTGCCACGCAATCATACATTGCATACAGTTCGTGTGAACTTGCGGTTATTACATTTGTAGTCAGTGCCTAGCTATTTATTAGCAACTGGCTTGCTGTCCAGAAAAAACGTCCATACTATTGTTGCAGCCTAATAGCTGGCCCAATAAAATTAGTCTAGCCTTACATTAACATTAGCCTCAACAAGATATGTTGTAGGTCTGTACTGATCTGTAATGATCAATGGCCCCATGGCATAGTGACCATTTAAATATTAAGACATCAACTTTATGTTATATTTGGCTATGTATCTATGGTGTTGAAGGTAGTTTTTTTTTATGTTATGGGTTCTTTTCAAAGTTATTTGTTATCTGTTCATTTAAAAGGCTAGTTTGGTATTGAAAAAGTAATTAAACTTGTTATTAAGAGAACAACAATAAAATGTGTTTATCGTTCAACCCATTTTTGTAATGTAACTCAATACCGTGATAATACCGTATACCATAATAAAGCTTCAGCAATTATCGTGATGTGAAAATCTGATAACGTCACATGCCTAAAATTAAGTATACCATGACTGAAGTAACCATGGTTAATTATTTTACTATAAATGCCATGGTTAAACTATGGTTACAGTAGTAAAACCATGTTCATTTTCATAAAAGAGTAGCTTGACTGTAATTTAAGTGCTTTAAGTAATGAGCAGCTTGTAGCTTGGGAAGAAAAATTGCTTCTCCAACATGTGTGTGTGCGTGTGTGTAACTGTTTTTGTGTTAAAATACTTTTTCCCAGACACTATAAGTCAACCATACGTAAACTCATTTGCATGAAAATTGTAAAAAATGTCGCTCTGTGGTGCTTTCAAAATATTGTTCTATCAGCCAAACACAGTAACACTGGTTCAAACAATGGAGTGAATTGGGGGCAGGACTATATCTGTGCGCGACCAATGGCCGACAGGATGTGTTCAGGAAACATGTTTGAAAACAATAATTATTTTCGCGATTCTGTTTGGTGACGCTAGTGGTGCAGAAACTGCAAACTTCATGTTTAATATTTAATCTTTTATAAAACACTAGGTTTTAAATATGTCAGCCTGCAAGGTAACAGATTCCACTGTTTGTATCTAGGACATCATGCCTGATGGAGCTCACCATCTCTGGACATGCCCACAAGCAGACACTTCTTAAAACGGCACTGCTGGCATCGGTTCCTGTTGATGCGCATGATGGGGCAGCTCTCGTTCTTAAGGCACTTCTTATACTGAATGTTCTGCTGAATGCTCCTCCTGAAGAAACCCTGCAGAAGGGAAAGTGAAAGAGAGCGGGGAGAGGCGTTAGGGTCACAGTGCCCACACAGCGGGTAACAGGTGTCGAGACATGAGGTCAGTACAGCGAGCAAGTGTTGCTCCATGGACTGAAGAAACCGTTCTGACAGTTAAACAGACTGCTGGGGCGGAGGCTTTCTGAATATAAATAAAGACCCTTCAGGGTGTTACTTGGACACATGCACAAGAAGATGTGACCTGGATATGGTACAAAGACCATGTCACATCGGCCCCATCTAAAACAACCACAGTGACATTTGAACACAGAAACAGACACTATAAAAGCACAACCGGCTCCACTGTGAACAAAAATCCAGACTTTTTGACTTCCACTGTAACTGCTTATATCACAAAATTAAACCTCTAATGCTTATTATTATGCACTAAAATGTGGCTGGTGACTCACTAACTCATATTTCTCACCTTACATCCCTCACAGGCGTGAACGCCGTAATGAAATCCCGACGCCATATCTCCACACACTTTACATAGGAGCACCAGACCGTTAATCTCTGCAGGAAATACAGAAGATCAGATGAACAAGAATGCTCTGCGCTTGCTTTGGCTTTCTCCTAAGAATAGCTGGTACCACATCTGTTTACGCAAACAGCTGGAAGACCGTTACAAACAAGTATAATCATGGGTGATTCTCACGAAATCTGTCAAGAAAATGTCCAGTTCATATTAAACCCTAAAATCAATACAAAGGAATATTAAATTATATTTTGCATAAAGAAAATGAAGCCTACATTTAGGATCATATGACCATCTTTTTTTGCAATGGGGTATCTGAGAATTGGGGGGTAAATTGTGTGTAACAATCATGAAAAAAATGTCACAATCTAAAAAAAATCTTAATGGCCTTAAAAATAGGCTCCTATATGTAAAATGTAATTTCTTATTTCTTTTGATTTTGGAGTAAAAAAGGACCAGGACATTTTCTTGATAGGTTTCATGAGAACCCCCCCATATAATGAATCCAGGCCTTTTCAGAGAGACCAGTTCATTATTTTATCATATACTATTATTATTCAGACCAGTCACAATACTTGTTTTCTTGTACTGTTCTCTTGTGAACTGCTGGACATTAAAGAGAGAAGGACAAGATGTGCAAATGCATTATTTCTGTTTATCGAGAATGTTACATTAATTACATTAACATTAATTTTCTATATTCTATATATCTAATACAATTATAATATACTACAATCAGTGTTGGGTGTAATCTCATTACAAAGTAATTGGTTACTGTTATTAGACAAGATAGAGAGAAAAATGTAGCATAGCACATTTTAAGTTCTAGAAATCAGATTACAGTTAATGACTTTCAATTAAGGTAATTCATTTTACGTACATTACTTAGGCAACACATTTCCAGTATTATGTAGAATTTAAAACATGATTTATGTTCACATGTTCATCTCTTTTAGTGTTCGACCTATATATTGCAGAGGCTGAAAAATCGGCAGACATTCAGTATTTTTAAATGACTGGCATTTAGTAAAGACGCTGGCTACCACCCCTGGGGTTTGCTAGTTCGCTAGTTCGAATCCCAGGGCGTGCTGAGTGACTCCAGCCAGGTCTCCTAAGCAACCAAATTGGCCAGGTTGCTAGGGAGGGTAGAGTCACATGGGGTAACCTCCTTGTGGTCACTATAATGTGGTTCGTTCTCGGTGGAGCGCGTGGTGAGTTGAGCGTGGTTGCCGCGGTGGGTGGCGTGAAGCCTCCACACGCGCTATGTCTCCGTGGCAACGCATTCAACAAGCCACGTGATAAGATGCACGGGCTGACGATCTCAGATGCGGAGGCAACTGGGATTCGTCCTCCGCCACCCGGACTGAGGCGAGTCACTACGTGACCACGAGGACTTAGAGTACACTGGGAATTGGGCATTGACTAATGTTTAAAGTACTTCAGCTGACTGAGTGAAAATGGAATAAAACTTCTGGTGGTACTTTAAAACTTACCGAAATATGTAATTTCTTTAACAGAGAAAATGTAATAATTATGCAACTACACCGATTTAACCATAATATTATTTATTGTATACAGAAGCAATGCAACATGCTCACTTCACTTCTGAGATAAATGTATTTCCAATTACTGCCAACTTAGGAACAAAAATTACATTAAATAACATGGCAATTTAAAACAAACTGGGAGAAAAATGAAACAAAAATTACCAATAATGGTCCTTAATCTCTACTTGTACTTTTGAGAATGTAGGCACGTTGCAAAGTTTCGTGGACATGCCCGTGTCTATGAATAAATGAACTAATGCGTCTTCCCGTGTTTTATACTTATTTGAACTAGTCGCCCAGGCATGTGACCTCACAAGACACGATGATAATGTTTGCGGTCTCTTTTGTTTCATTTGTTTAATGCTTTTCGTCATTACCTCATTTCTGCTGTCTTTGCTTGTTCTAGGAATTCCTGGTAAACGTGTCTAAGAGAGCACAGGTCCGACTTCAGATTCTGTCATATTCAAAGTACTCCCACACAGCACTTACCATCCATATTTCCTTTTTCCTAATGTATTACAATTTCTGAAATGTGCAAACAATTACAAAATGGGAAAACTAAACAGAAATCAAGACAAACTGCTATCTACCCTCTAAAACACACAATCTTATTTTTTAAAGATTTTTTTATTACTATTTTTACAACGTAAACCTTTTTTGTGAAAGTTTGAGTAAATATAATGCTAAATAAAAGTTAATTCATTTTTTGTGTATGTACATGTCATTTTCCTATTATATTAAACTGTGTAATATATCAGCATTATACCGGCCAATCTGCCACCCAGCTCTCTGGATATTGGCACTGGAATCAGCATTAAAAAACCTATATCGGTTGACCTCTGGTGTCTTTGCATTTCAGTGACAGTCGAAAGGCGTGCATCCCTTATTAGTCTTTGTAAGGCAGAAATGTGTGGTGCTGGCTTTATGAGTTAACTGCAAGAATCAACAAGGAGGAAATATAGACACTATTTTGAATTTGTTAAGCATAGAGTGCTTTAGAATAACTTAAATAATTAGTAATGTGATTACTGATTAATTGACTGGTAAAGTAATCTGATTAAAAATGTATAGAAATAATTAGTCATTTGTAGTGGATTACTTTAAGTAATTTACCCAACACTGATTATAATGAATTTATATAATGACTAACATTAAGGCTAATACAATAGAAAGCAAAGCATACACATCCCTATAGTTCCTTAACTTAGTACTAAATGATGTCATAAAAACAGGCCATTGCAGCATAAAAAGCCTCTCACTTGTAATGCCACTTTTGGCAGTGGAGGGTGATCGTGACTTCCCTCCACCGTGCCTGGGTGGGCGGGATTGAGGGGCCACAGGAAGGGCTTCGCCCTGCTGGCGGCTGGGTGAAGAGCAGGACTGATAGCTGCTGTTGGAGGAGTCACTGTGGCATGACTCTGGACTGGAGGCCGAGCTCGAGGAGCTGATGTATGCTATTACTCTACCTGGTGGACAACACACAGAACAGCAACACAACTTCAGTTAGGAGGGTGGCAGTTTATTCATATTCCACATGTGAATCCTGATCTGTGCATTGTGAATCATAAAAGCATGTGTTCTCATGCACACTCTCTCCTATCAACTGTCATTAAAATAGGCTAAAATCCTAAAAATAAAAAAAGACTATGTGCAATCAGGGCTGTAACCACCACTGAAAATGAATGGGACAAAACAGGGTTTTGTTTTGTTTATTGGATTAGTGGTTGATCAATATGGATTTTTTAATGACCAATTACTTTTTTTTTCTTTTTTTTTTTTTCTTAATCTTGAACATTTGGTTACATCCTTGTGTGCAAAACAACTAGTTGGATATTATACCCTTATAGGACAAAGCTATATTATGAATATGCATATATTTCCAATGCTCTCTATTGTTTTATTTTAAAAAGAGGCAGTCTTTCTTATTGACTAAAAGTGGACCAGGCTGCGTGCTCTCTTTCTATAGGTTGACCTGATTTCGGCTGTCCCACTCTCAATGGTTAGGTAACACCATTACATAATACATCTCTTAGAAGGGTGTAGGTCCAGCCAATTCAACTCAATTTTTAAAATGTTTGCTAATTCTCAGTATTTCATTTGAGTTGAATTGGCTGGACCTACACCCTTCTAAGAGATGTATTATGTAATGGTGTTACCTAACCATATATATATATATATGCTGCTATAAGATAAGATGATAATCATATGCTAACTGTCTGATGAATTATTATATAACAATTTACAAACTAAATAATTAAATGAGCCCTGAAACCAGCACGTATTCATCTGAAAGAGTATGAATCAACTATTTAATATTTTATAAACCATTTTTTTTCCTTTAATTAAGACATATTAGGAGCACAAATGTTCACTTGAACTTAGTAAGTAAATTTACAAAAATCCAAATCTCTTTTTCTATTTTAAATTATATTTTAATTGTTTATGTTAGCAATTATAACTTCACGTTAACAATTATAACTCAGATAAATAGTAAAAATAAACAATATAATATTTCCTTTAATCATATTAGATTATGATACATAAAAGTCCACTTTAAAAAAAATATATATAAAGTACACTTACAAAAACCCAGAGCTCTTTTAAGATTCAACTCAAATATAGAACATTTTTTACATTAATTGTTTTCTTCAGAAAAAAAAAATGAATGAAGTGTTGGTTGACAAGCTCTTAGCTCCGCCCCCACGTGTTCTAGGCATGTTTTTTGCTAGAGTAAAAGGCGAAAAGTGGGTCAGCCTGCAGCCGCCTCACGTGTATCTGCAGCCCGCAGACGCGTCCATGCTACCATGCAAATTATGCAACACATACGTCACGATTTCTCTCGGCCTATCAGAACAGACGCACAGTACGCGTAAACACATATGCACATGACTAGGCTGAGCGGTCCATGTGAGTTGGACTGACTGCAACTCAATAGTAACCTACAATCTAATGCATAACAACACAACCCTGATGCTATTAACCTACTTAGACTTTTCATGCTGCAAATAAGGCACTAAAAAGACAAACTACGCCTTAATGCGGAGTATAAACTTCCAGAATCACGTGTAACTACATGCGTTGGTCTCATTTATTAAAATACGCTTACACAGAAAGGAATCAAGGTTAAGAAAGTCATATTCAGGTCTAGTAAGCTGTTATCGTCAAAAGTAACGGTAAAATAGACTGCTCTTACCAGCCTTTGTGGAATCCATGTCCTCCGACAGCTTTGAGCCGCAGTCACCTGTGTTTAAGTGCCGTTTTTAGACAGTTTACAGCAACTATCAGTCGCTGTCACGAGTATCTCGACCTGTACACTACCCGAGGAACATCTCTAACTAAACCTACAAAAGAAAGTGGATATATCAGCGCCGTTTTGCTTGAAAAAACACCCCCCTCGGTTTTCTTTGATAAATCTTCTTTTTCGGTGTGAGGTAAAAGATTAGACTTCCAAACTCTTTAATACTAAAACCAGGGCCGATTAGAGAGCAAATCCAGACGATAAAATCGTCTAATAAAGCATCTATAACAGCTCACCAAGTAGTTGTGACTGGCTTTAGTGAAGAGTTCTAAATAAAAAGCACTTTAACGCACAGCAGGCGCACGTACAAAGAGACTGAAAAAGAGATTGCGCTCTACCGCTGATGATGTCTCCAGATCATGTGACACACTTCAGCGTGGCTCCTCCCCCCAGCGTAAGGATAACCCACTGACACACTTTTGCTCCTCCTGTGTACCCTAAACACACACCGGGATGCCCTGGTCATCCCCAGGAGGATAGATCATTTTTTGGGGGGACAAATTTGGGGCATGAAGTAGACTATGGGTGAATCTCATGAAATCATTCAAACTTTTTCCAGCAATTTTTCACCCCCAAAATCTCAACAAATCAGAATCATCAGAATCAGAACGAGCTTTATTGCCAAGTATGCTTACACAAGAAATTTGTCATGGTGACAGAAGCTTCCAGTGCAAAGAGAATGCAACCATATATACATACAAAAATACATTTAAAAATATATACAGAACATATAGTGACATAATAAAAAATAAGATACAACAGATAAAAAGAGAAATATACAATAGAGCAATAATGTTGTTCGAATATTTTATATATTGATATACAGTTATGTGCCGGTATTTAAGATGAGGTAGGATATGTTAAAGAATATAAATGAAATATAGATATAAGTAGGAATGGATGGATATAATATTGCACATGGTTGTGTTGACAGAAAGGAAAGTGTTGTAGTCTTCTGATGTCTGATTTCGTAGCTGAACCAAACCAGACAGTTATTGAAGTGCAGAGGACAGACTCAGTGACTGCTGAGTAGAACTGTATCAGCAGCGCCTGTGGCGGGTTGAACTTCCTCAACTGGCAAAGGAAGTACAACCTCTGCTGGGCCTTTTTCACAATGGAGTCAATGTGTGTCTCCCACTTCAGGTCCCGTGAGATGGTCGTGTCCAGGAACCTGAATGACTCCACTGCTGCCACAGTGCTGTTTAGAATGGTGAGAGGGGACAGTGTTGGCAGTTTGAAGTCCACTATCATCTCCACCGTTTTGAGCGTGTTCAGTTCAAGGTTGTTTTGACTGCACCAGACAGCCAGCTGTTCAACCTCCCTTCTGTATGCAGACTCATCGTCATCTCGGATGAGGCCGATGACAGTGGTGTCATAACAAAGAATTAATATTATGTTTTGCATAATTACAGTAAAGCCTATGTTTAGGACTATTATGATTTTATATCAGTATGGTATATTAAATGGTATATATGGTATACAAGGTCCGCAAAGGGGTGCTTGGGGGTTCGCATAAAAGTTTCATAGAAAAAATTTGACATTATTACTGATGTTTCATTCTGCTTTCTATAGTATAGGAAATCATTAGATTAATCACAATTATTTTATTCTATTGTTTCATAGTTAAAAATATGCAGATTTGTTCCCATGGCAACACTGATTCCTTGTGCCAGCGGCACCTGAAACACGAGGGGAAAAAAACGTCAACACGCTTGGAACAAAACAAACAGAACATGGAGCATGTGTCCGGATCCCGACACTGACCAAAACCGAACGAGACAGGAAGTCAGGATCCCAACACCATGCCCTGGACACAAAACACAAGACAGACAGGGAACGATGATGCCACGGTCCTCATCAGAACAAAACCCCAACCTGACAAGATGACAGGACCGTGACATCACCGGAGAGCGCACGGCAGTAACTCCCAACCAGACTCGTGCACTCACACAAAGACAGGACACGAAACAGTAGACAGAACATGGGGCGATGATGACACGGTGCCGTCAGAAAAAAACCCAACCTGACAAGGTGACAGGACCCTGACAGAGGGGACACTAAATCAGCTTCTCTTCACAATATGACAGTTTTAAATATTTTTCTTATTTTTTTAGAATACGTTTTATGTTTTTAAAAATATGTGATATCATTTGAAAGCATATCAACAGAACTTTTAAGAAACATCAGCATTTTTTATGATTGAACTTTAATTAGAACTAAAATGTAGAAATCATGTATGAATGAAAATGTTGATATTAAACAAAATAATTACCATATAATTTAATGACTTTTAAACATTTCAAACATCAGTCCAGTCAGTCAGAATCAAAGCACCAAAAAACAAAACAAAAAAAAACAACAACAACAACAACAACAAATAATCCTTAATGTCCATGTCAAATATGATCTTACCTTAACAATTTCAGAAGCTTGTCGCACCTCTCTGTCTACACGGTTTACTTGGTTTCTTCTTTTTATAAATATGCCACAAACAATACCATTACCATTCATCTAAATTCAATATAATAGCCAAACCAAAACATGGAAAAGTCAAAGAACAATATCATTGAACATGTCCCCCTCAGTTATAATGGTTCCTAAATTAAGAATTAGGGCATTTAAGTGTTTTATTACTCTTATTGCGTGAATAAGCAGGGTACAAAATTCATTATAATACATAAATATTACAATAATTGAAATCCTCATTAACAGAACAAATTCAGAGAACAGATTCACTTCTTTTATGAAATATTTCAAAACAGTTAAATGGACATCATGTATTTTATTCATTTATGTCAATCAATTGTAATTCATCTGAAGTATTACATTAAAAAATACTCATCGCGTCATTGATTTTTGTGTCATGATGTCATGACGTTTGGTCATGACGTGCAAGAACCAATGTGGTTTGACGTAACTGACATTATTGGATTTGCGTTCTGTTTTTATGAGTTTACAATGATTTAATTTGATTTAATTTGAGAGTGAATAACAACTAACATTTCTTATCCATTTATCATACGAAGTGATTGTGTGCATTTAGAATACTAATAATCATAATTCGTTACATTTATATAGTGCTTTTCTAGGCATTCAAAGCACTTTACATAGTATTGAGGGAATCTTCTCAATCACCACTAGTGTGTAGCATCCACCTGGACGATGCGACGGCAGTCATAGTGCACATAGTTAGAAGACTTGGAATATGACGCACAAGTTGCATGGTCTACTTTATGACACTTTTTGGTGCTTATTTAAGCTTTAAAGTGCATCACTATCTATTGCTATTGTATGGAAATCAGCAACTGCAACATTTTTAAAAATATCTCCTTTTGTGTTCCACAGAAGAAAGAAAGTCATAAGGCTTTGGAATGACATGAGGATTAGTAAATAATGATAATTAAAATTTTTGGGTGACCAATCAATGTTGTTCCACTCAATGTTGATGGCTTCAAACAGTTGATGAGTAGTTGGAAAATGCTTCCCATAAAAATCTGGACTCTGACCAGGCCAAAACATGAGCCTGATGGACTTGATCTCAAGCCACTTCTTGGTGGTCGTTGTAGTGTGGGCAGGAGCGATGTCTTGTTGAAAAATAACATCTGATCGTTCCACTTTAGAAAACAACTTTTCAATTGTGGGAAACAAGCCTTTCTGTAATATTCTCCTGTACTCCAAAGCATTCATTGACTTTTCACAGTGAAGCAGCTCAACAGTTCCAGCAGCTGAAAAGGCTTCACTACGGTAGAGATGATTCACTATTATATTTCTCACCAGATAATCGAAGACACCTCAAATCCTGATTTATTACTTCACACAACTCTGCTGAACCACTCTGAATCAAACTGTCCATATTGTGAGACAGCAATGACTTTTTTTTTTTTTTTTTGTACACATCTTCTGGACACAAAACCTGCTTTATACAAACTTCTGCTTATAGTTCTTTTCGAAAGAGTCTTGTTTTCTGCTGAAAGTGTTTGTAGGATTTTTTCCCTGTCTTTGAGAACTGTAGATTTCAGCAGGTGTTGAAATTCCTTCATCGCTGCATGAAGAGGCTTTGGGCCTTCCAGATCCTTTCTTCCTGGTAACATCACTTGTTCAAAGTGTTGACCTATTCTCTTAATAGCTGATAGGTAAATAGGGATTTTCTCTGTCTGTAGGGTCTTGTAATCTTCAGAATAGCTACAGTTGGCCTGACGCAGACCAGCTATGCCGTTTCTGACAGCAACCCCTTATTTTGCTTTTTTTGGTGCAGATTTTCTCACTCCTTTACCTTGTGACTCACAAAACTGCATATTGTAGATCTCTCCCTGCTCTATTACTCCTGGTCCCATTTATGAGCTTGTTATCAGGCCTTTGATTGTCTGCAACAGGTATGGCAGATCACCAACTAATGACTAATCATCCCAGAAGGTATTTTTAGAACATTTTGTATACACAGACATGCATTATTTTAATCATTATCATGATTTTACCTTTGCATTAAAGACTACATCAGTGAATTTCCCTTTTTCCAGCTTTTTCCCCAAACAGTTCACTGCAGCAAAAGTTTATGAACAAATGGTGCCACAAAAGTGTACCAGGAGTGCATTTGTTTAATTCAGGCTAATTTCCTGACCTTATTTGTTGTGGAGACAATTAAAAGCTTAATGCTTTGCCCTTTTGTGCTTGGCCCATTTTTGCCCAGGAGTGTATATTTACAGTATATATATATATATATAGTGGTGGTGGGTGTGTGGTCGTGTGTCTGTCTGCGGGGGAGAGAGAGCGGTAAGGCTCGTCACCTGGGTTGTCATTATCTCTGACACCTGTTTCTTGTTGTAGTGATGGCGGAGGGAGACATAAAAAGGCATACGAGGCGTCAGAGAGAAAAAGAGAGAGAGACCTTTAATACACCTTTATTTATAATTACACTGTACAGATTTACCTCATTTACACATACATAAATACACAATAATTAGTTAATTAATAAATTAATAAATAAATACAATTGTACAATTCTTAAAACATTTTTGACAATTACAGTCACCCATCATAAATTTAAAACCAACTTATTTTCATAATTCACTTTGCACAAAACATCATTCAAAGCCCAAGCTTAAATAAATCTATCCAAATTATTTGTCAGTTTAAAATACACAAACTCTGCCCTAATCCTAGCTGCTATAAGAGCCTTTAAAACCATCTCAGGGTTTACTATGCCCTCTCCTTTTAATTTCCTTTTCCGTGTTAACCATATTCCCAGCTCTGCTCCCCCCACCACAAAATTAATTAACAAGATTTTGATACAACATATTTGGGTCCAACAATGAACAGTTCTTTGGTAAAGCCTAACCCCAATTTTCTAACCCACCCCTCTAAGATCTGAAACAATTCTCTTAACCTAAGACAATTTAAAAACAAATGATCTATTGACTCTTCAGTACCGCAAAAATTACATTCTTTGCCTACAGTGGGGTCAATGTGTGCCACATGTCTGTTTGTAGCTACCGCCCAATGAAAAACCCTCTATTGGAGATCTGCAGTGCATTTCTCTATAAGAAGTTTGTACAGGGACCTCCAGCAGCACCTAGGGCAGGGGTGTCAAACTCAGTTCCTGGAGGGCCGCAGACCTGCAGAGTATGGTTCCAGCCCTGCTCCAAAATGCCTCCTTGTAATCTTCAAGCACTCCTGAAGACCTTGATTAGCTACTTCAGGTGTGTTTAATTAGGGTTGGAGCTAAACTCTGCTGGACTGTGGCCCTCCAGGAACCAAGTTTGACACCCCTGCCCTAGGGGATGAGTCTGGCCTGAACAAATCTGACCACTTTGACTCCTTGCGATCTTTGAGTACGTTGTAGTGAGATACTTTCACACAAATGGTGTATAATGTCTATTTTGAAACATTCTCAAAACTGTCCAACTCAGGAGTCCTGAAGTTCAGGAGAGAATCTTCCTCAGACTCTACATCCACCGCTGCTGAAATCTCTACTTGGGGAAAACTTTTATGACTCCCTGTGTTCTGTTCAGGAATTTCATTTTCCTTTGAGCCTTGTCTGAAGACAGAAGGTAATGCTGAAATGATTCCCTCCATTATTCTCTTCATAACCCTTATAGACTTGATACCTGTCAAGTTGCACATGTCCTCTGGATTTTCCCAGTTAGCACCATTCTTTAAGTCAGCAATTTTTGTATACCCCGTTCTTGCCATTACATTTTGTATACTTCTGGGCTCTAGCACCCATGCTTGTATCAACGGGTTATTAAACAGAGGTTCATTTTCTGTCCAAAGTCCAAGGTTTGAGAGGTTCCGCTTAACTTTAAGAACTGAAAACCATGCTCTCAAATCTGCTTTATAGAATGGGGAAACATCCCACAAATCCATGTTAGTCAGTTTAATTAAAAACAATTGCACATCATATTTGAAAACATTCATTTTTCTCAACAAAGCATGAGCTGTGTCAGCCCTGCATGGTTTCCGAATACAGCAATTTCTGTGCTGCTTGAAGTCTGAAAGTATTTATTCTGTTTTTAATGTCCATAAGGCCTTGTCCTCCCTCTTGAATAGGCAGGAAGAGTACAGCAGATTTTGTCCAATGCTGTCCAGCCCAGAAAAAAAAATCAATTAACTTTCTTTGTAGTTCTTGAACAATACTATCTGGGGGTTCCAGAACATTCATTTTATGCCATAATGCAGAAGCAGCCAGATTGTTCGTGACCAATACCCTACCCTACCCCTATAAGATAGCTGAGGTAGCACCCACAACTATCGAGACAACCGGTCACACATTTTCTCCACCACACCCTCCCAGTTTTTCTGCCTATATTGCTCCGTTCCTAAAAACACTCCCAACATCTTCAAACCCTCTCTTCCCCATTTAACTCCCACTGGGAGCACTGGAGGGGCCCTCCCCTGCCAATCTCCTATTAAATATCCTTCGCTCTTCTCCCAGTTTATTTTAGCTGGTGAAGCCTTTTTGTAAATATTTAAAAGTTTTGTTAAGTTCAATACATCTTTATCACTTCTTATAAAAACAGTAACATCATCAGCATAGGCCGAAGAGTGATTGGCCTATTTTCAAAACTCTCAACTAGAAACTCCTGCAATTTCTTCCTCAGTTGGTAAAGTAAAGGTTCAATTGCCACAGTGTACAACTGTCCTGATAAAGGACAGCCTTGCCTTATACCTCTATGAACTGACACAGGATTACTTAGCCCACCTCCAACCTTTAATAAAGCAGAAGCGCCAGTGTATAAAAGTTTAACCCAAGAGATAAAATTCTCACCAAAACCAAATGCTTTGAGGGTTTCAAATAAATAAAGATGATCAACTTTATCAAAAGCTTTCTCTTGATCAATTTAAATCAAAATTTGAAACACTCCACCCTCTCTGCTCCATTATTTGGTGCATAAACATTAATGAAAAGAAAAGGAAAACCCATTAGCTCTACCTGCACAACAAAATTCTGCCCTTATCTATCTCATATGAAGATAAATTAGTCATATTGAGCTTCTTTGAGAACAGAATTGCAACACCTCCACTAAAGTAAGAGCCATGACTTGGAAAGCTCTTACCCTCCCACCACATTCTCCATTCTACTTCACTGCTTAAATCACTATGGGTTTCTTGCAAAAAAATATCATTGATATCTTTATTTTGAATTAATTCATTCAAAACTGCCCTTTTTTAAAAAAAATATAATTCCTTCCTCCATTAATGTTAATTGTCCCTATCTCAAAATAAAAGGCATTATTTAATCACCTCAAATTTAGGGTACAGCTAAGCTGGGGTCAGAATGATACGGCACCCCTGGAGCAGATAGGGTCAAGGGCCTTACTCAAAGGCCCAACAGGGGCATCTTGGCAGCGCTGGGGTTTGAACCCCCGACCTTCTGATCAGTAACCCAGAGCCTTAACCACTGAGATTACGGGAAAATCAACTTGTTACCTATTTGTGCAGAATTATTTGTATATTTTAAAGTGAAATGATAGCTCAGTCAGAACCCACCTACACAACCTTATTCAGTGCGCTATTTCTAAAAATAACTATATATTTTTTACATATATTTTAATCCGCTTTTCTCCCAATTTGGAATGCCCAATTCCCACTACTTAGTAGGTCCTCATGGTGGCGGTGGCGGGCATCAGTTACCTACGCTTCTGAGACCGTCAATCCGTGCATTTTATCACGTGGCTCTTTGTGCATGACACTGTGGAGACTCACAGCATGTGGAGGCTCATGCTAATCTCCACGATCCACACATAAATTACCACACACACCACTGAGAGCGAGAACCACTAATCGCAACCATGAGGAGGTTACCCCATGTGACTCTACCTTCTCTAGCAACAGGGCCAATTTGGTTGCTTAGGAGACCTGGCTGGAGTCACTCAGCACACCCTGGATTCAAACTCTCGACTCCAGGGGTGATAGTCAGCGTCAATACTCGATGAGCTACACAGGCCCCCCAACTATTTCTATTTAAATAAATATTATATTCTTCACACTTTGTTCAAACTTTCTGCAAATTCACACATTAGAATAATTTAAGAATATTTTATGGATTATGTGAAACCTTATTTTCTAAGTAGACTGGAGTAAATCTGCTGAAAATGGGGCTTTGATATCACAGGTGAAAACTGAAATTTCAAATAAAACGAATTCAAACAGTAATAATAATTTGCAGCATTACTAGTGTTAAAGGTAGTGCTTATGATCAATTTAATGGACCAGAGATGAAGAGCAGCATCAATTTCTTTCATGAAAGTGATTCCAAAATTGAATGGGTAAAGAATGCAAAGAGAAAAAAAAAGTTCTTCATTCTTCTGTGCTGTTTCAGTCTTTCTAGACATGTGCTAATTTACCAGGTTAAAGGCTGGCATTCAGAAACCCAGCTGAACAGGGGCTAAAAACGGTTCAAGGAATGAAAACCGAAAATTAACCATTTTTAGCAGAACACAACCAAAAACTGAAACCGGTTTATTTTGTTCCAATAATATTTTCATAAAACTTAAGGCCAAAGGGTTTATCAGTCAATTTTTAAAAATTAAAAATGTTTTGATCCTGAGGGAAATTGCTGCATTACACATTTCTGTGCATACAACTACCTGTTCTGTACGTCACATTCTGTGAATTAAGACTAACAACTATGTATAATTACTACATAAAATACACATGCACTGTTAATCCAGAAACAAAGAAAACGTTACTAGAGGTAAAAAGTTAATTTCTCAGTTGTTTCCAAGTCATCACTGAATTATTGTTAGATATTATGCATGAACACAGATTTGTTGCTGCTGGGATTTCACTGAGCAGATCTGTAATCAAAATTACACTTAACTGTTAATTAACTGTTTATGAATTCTAAGCTGATCAATCCACCACACAGGAAAACATTTATTGCTTATTTTGATGAGGCAAGTGGATTATTTTTCCAGACCACGTTGCTTGTTTCTTTTGCAAGATCTGGCAACACAGCAATTAGTATTTCACTCACCACTTAGCACAGAGTCCTGTCATTTTAAAAAGAACGCTATTAACCGTTCTTTTATTTTGGTCTAACCGGTTACCTTTTCAAAGGAGGCTGCGGAACTTAAATGAAAAACATCTTGTTTTTAGTCCGTGATACTGAATGCCTGAATTGACTAAAACCACCTCTCACGTTGTGAAAATTAGACTGCTTTACCAATGCCTCAAAATAAACAAGACACAGTGTGTGACCATACACAAGGAACTTTATTTGGATAAATGTACAGTTGTAGCACATGTTCCTTAGCGGTAACGGTGCAGCTGCAGGGTGTTGCGTCTCTTCCAAGCTGCATGTCGAGAGCCGCCGATGGTGAGGTGGAACTTGTGGCCCTTGCCGAGTCCGCGGCTCTTCTTGCCTGCAGATGTAAGCCCACGCATCTCCCTGTGCTTGTGTACGGCCTTGGTGATCCATTGCGTGTCGGGGTTGCGTCTGATGGCTTTGTGGAAGGTGTCGATGAGGATCACTTCAAAGAACTTGTATGTGGAGTCTTCACCCACCCAGTATGAGTTGAGCACTCGCAGACCACCGCAGTGACGGCCAGCACGCTCCTGTCAACACAAGACAAACTGAGGGGTTACAAAACCGAACAATACAGCCAGAATAAAACAATGAACAAATAGCACTTTTGGGCTCAAGTACTGCTTTAAAGGATATTTAGGAAGCAAATAAAAAGTCCTTATGTATGCTTTACGTAGAAAAGGTCTCACTCAACAATGATAAAAGCCAAATTTGATACAGTGACAAACTCTACATATAGACCAACCTACAAGTAACTGCAGCCAAGAAGTGCAAAAAGCTCAAATAAAACTAAATGACATACAAAGACTTGTTGGATAAAAATAAAAAAATGATTGTGTCACAACTAGTAATAGAAGGCCAAGCCATTATTTGGCACTATTAGTGATTACTGGCTGATAGCAGTGTTTGCTTGGCCGACTAACAGAAGTGTTTACTTTCCCTTATGTCAGTTCCAAAGTCTACCAATAGATGTCAATGGACGATAAACAATCAGTTTTCAAGAGGCTTCTTTCAAGTTTAAGTGAATGAGAAAAAACTCATTTTAGAAATTGTGTAAATCTGATTTGCTGTTAAATTTTATAATACCAGCATTTATATATGCCATCAACCTCTCTAGATATTGGTATCGGCCCTTGAAAAACCCATTTCGGTCAACCACTTTTAACTATCCACTTGATCTCATACTGAAAATAAGAGTCTTGTACCGACCGCTGATTTGATTTTTATAAGCCTAGTAATTTGGTCTACAAATTCTAATTCATAAACCAAATTACTAGGCTTATAAAAATGCAACAAATTAAATTTTAATGTTGACAAGTCTGTAGACCGTAGAAAAGTCCCGTTTGTCCATGTGTTTCTTCCCTCTGCTGTTCAGGAGAACTTTAACCACTAGTGAGTTACAACAATGTCATCTCAAAAATGTCACATCCTGTAAAATTGACAACAGCACCACACTGTAGTATGGTACCGAAATAGCAACAAGATTATATTGTAACGTTTAAAATTTCTGTATTGTTATATTTCGTTAGTACCGGCATACTGTGCAACCCTACTACCAATGGCAGGCGGACCAGCATCCTAGTTAGGCAAAACTATTGTTCGACACCTACACTAGGCTGTACCATCCATAGAATGCCAAATAACAAATTCTACACCCCTAAAATTTTAGTGAAAAACCTTGTGCTGTTACAATGCACTGGATAAACACACTTAAATTTCTGAAAATGTAATGCACATGAAATCTATTCAAGCAAATCCCATCAATCTGTTTGACTGAAATGTAAATCATACACCCAGTCTACACTGGACGCGAGCAACGTCACAACGAGCATTCTAAACAGTTTACTTGTTTTGTTGGCAGAAGCGCTAACCCGTGCTGCACAAAATGGCCATTTACTGTAGGCGTGACGAGACTTGCGCATCCAGTTTAGACAGCATCATTGATTGTAATGGGAGTGATTTGCTTTTATAGTATCGCTCACGTCTGTTGTAAACGGGGTGATAAACTGAGACGAAGCTCACTTACCTCAGCTACTGACTGAAGACTGCGTGCAAACTTGATCTGGTTAACGCCATGGTGCACGGGTTTGCCATAGGTAGCACCCTTGGGCACGGGGCGCTTGCGACCTCCACGGCGCACACGAATACGATAGATGACATAGCCTGTTTGGAAAAGACCAGAGTTCAGATGTAAATGTTCTTCTGAAATGACATCCTTTAATGTAAAGGGTACAAAATAGTACGATACAAGATTGTTTTTACTGGGTTTGTTTAATTCTGACCCTGTTTCACAACAGTAAATTAGATCGGAAAGGGCTCTCTTTGAAATTCTGCTCAAGTTGCCCCATGCCATCACGTTGTAAACCACCCTACAGTTTATAGTAAATTCTCTACACCTCGAGACCATCAGTCACTGGACTGAATGGATGTGGTACCAGTCTCATCACTCACCCTGTTTGGCCTTGTATCCCAGTCTGCGGGCTTTATCAGGTCTGGTGGGTCGAGGAGCCCGGTGGAGGGAGGACAGCTGCCGGTACTGCCAGCACCTCACACGCAGCAGAAACCTCATCACATCTGACTGCTTCTTCCTCCATAACTCCTGCATGTACTTGTACGCTCCCATGATGCCTCACCTGTGAGAACCAACAATAAGGTTTTCTTAACCATGACAAACGTAAATATACAAGTAGAAAAAAAAATTTTTTTTTTGGAAGCTACGTTATATGTAAACAGGTAATAAGCATGAAATGATTTTGGCAAGTTGACATGCTACTTTTATAATTGTGCATGCAGCTTTCAGTTAGTTGGTTCTTTAGTATCAGGTCTATCAGTGAAGTTAGACACAAAAGACTTTACATTTGAAAGATTAAGTGAGGGGCTTTGAACAAGTGTATATAGCAAATAAAACGAGATAACTTAGGCCTGATTCTTTGTAGACTGTGTGCAATATTAGTGTTGTAAAGCAGACTTTTCACCATCACAGCTTGATAAATGATCAAGTTGTTTTGGGCCTTAAAGCATAATTAAAACAAACTAAATTAAAATTTAACTGTGTATATTGGTTATTAAACAATTAAAAATCAGTCATTAAAAGCCAATATCTGTCGATCTCTAATTAAAAAAAGGAACACTAGAAAGCAAATCGTGGAAAACTCAAAATAGTGACCAGTCACAAAACCAAACGATATACACTGCATCTTATACTTGATATTGAGCAAAGCTCATGCTGCCTACACGTGTCTAAGTTATTGGATATCAGATCTGAGAAAGAAAACGGTTTATTTGAGTGTTATTATAATATACATAAACAGCAGTCATCTACAGCTATGGCATGGAAACTGGCATAAACACTCGCGCAAGTACTTGTCAAACAGACTTGCACATTAAAGCAACTTTTACACACACACACACACATAAACCCTGACATGTGAAACGTTACAAATTTAATTGCGGTTTGCTCAAACGGAAAGAACCGTTCAATGGAGGCATGACACTAGGGTTAAATCATATAAAACTGAAACCGATGCAGAAAATAATGGTTAAATACGAATGTTAAAACATTCCGAAACATATAGATAAAATCTGTGATGTGGATGCCTTTAAATGACTTGTGATATTTGATGGATTAAACATTCAGAAAAATGAGAAAGTCTCCCTTACTTGATGGCGTACTAACCGGAAAGAGAGAGGAGGATTACCCAAAATGCTTTTAGAGAACGTCCATGGCGTATTTCCGCTTCCGCTATTAAAGACTCATGGGAAATGTAGTCTGAGCTTTCGAATTAGATTTTAACGTCATCAATGAGATACTATAATGTCGTTATAATACAAATTTCTTGGAGGCAACAACAAGTAATACGACTTTATTCTCTGTTCTGTTATTACATCTTTAAAATGCATGTGTAAAGAAAGTGAGGAAGCGACTCCCGGAAGTGACGTATGACAATAAAAGGGCTTGCACACAGTGACGATATTAGAAGTCATTTTATTCACAGTTATCTTATTGATCGGTTTCGTTCGGCACATGTGTGTTGTCTGTCACGCAGTGTGAGGTAAGTTATCGTTTTTCTAACTATTAGCTCTCTCATTTTAAGACAGCGGGTTAATGTCTTTCCATTGACAGTAATCATATTACAAAAACGCTTCACACTACAAATATATTTCGGCAACGCAGTATTTAATTTGATATAAAATGTAGTTATTTACAGTGGGGTCTAAAAGTCTGAGACTACATACTGAAACTCTGGGCTTTTTTATTTAAACGTTTTAGGTTTTTTAATAGTTGTAAACGAAGAAAAGTTATAACGTAACATAAAGACGAAATATTTAGGACCTTTCGCTATTTCTTGGTCGCTTATCAAATGTTAGCAAATTTGGGACATTGAGCATGTTAACTTCTTTGAGTCATGCTGGAGTGCATAGACACTCTGACATTCATGTTAATATTTCAATTCAGATTCCTCAAATTGTCATGTTGAAAATATAATTTGCAATGCATTTTTTAATTATTACATTGTGTAAAATAAAAAAAAAAAAAAAAAAAATATATATATATATATATATATATATATATATATATATATATTTATATATAATTTTTTTTTTTTATTTAATTAGAAAATGAAAACAACAAAAAAGGCATTTTTCGCTAGTGTTCTCAGATATTTGGATCCCACTGGCTACTAGTAGTTTTAAAAATACTTTAAATAACTGAGATGTGTGTGTGTGTGTGTGTGTGTGTTTTGGGGCAGGTAACTATGGGTAAGGGTTGTAAGGTTGTGGTTTGTGGTATGGCAGCTGTGGGGAAAACAGCCATACTGGAGCAGTTACTGTTCGGCAATCACACTGTAGGTATGTGTTATCAGTCTACAGTCTCATACACACATGAAAACAGTGTCTTGTGCCTTGTGACACTGTCCTCTAGTCAAGACATAACTACAGACTCATCCTTGGGCTTTGAGATCAAATTAATGGGACATTATTTCGAATCACTATAACAGACATTAATTTATATAAATGTACACTAATTTTAAGTATTATAATATGAATAATTATAATATATTGTAAGAAATATTATAGCATTATAATTATAAAATATACAATAAGTTAATAGCAGTTGTGTAATTTATCTAATTCTGTGTGGGTCTTCGTTCATGAAAGTTTGTGTAATGATATTATCATTCATCAAAGTACTCATCTTAATGGGCATAAATCAGGACAGTTCTGTTTCAGGTGCAGAAAACAGTGACACTCAGGAGGATATATACCTTGCCTCTGTTGAGACGGATCGTGGCGTTAGGGAGCAATTACGCCTTTACGACACAAGAGGACTTCGTGATGGTCTGGATTTCCCTAAACACTTCTTCTCTGTGGCTGACGGTTTTGTGCTGGTCTACAGTGTGGACAGTCTGGAGTCTTTCAAGAAAGCCGAGCTCTTGAAAAAGGAGATAGACAAGTCAAGAGACAAAAAAGATGTATGCACATTTACATATGTTCAAGTATTAAAAAAAAAAACGTCCTATAGAGCGCAGCAGTAGGGTTCTGGAAATAAAAATCCCATCCTTTTAACCATAGAGAAATTGATTTTTAACGATTAACCTATAAGCTTTTCGAGACAGACTGTCTGTACCATACTAGCGTTGAAGCCACAAGCCGAATTTGTGGTGAAAAACTACACTACCCATAATCCTGAAGAGAAATTCACCAATTAGAGTTGGAAACGTAAATGTCAAAAAAAGAGCTCAACAGTGACCACACACTCCCATGAAGCATTGCAAATGACGAAATCCAGTCAGTCTCCCTACACTCTCAAACAATTTGTTTATTTGTATATACCTAAATGTTTTGCTAAAACTGAAAAATATTATACTTATAATGAATTAGTGCATTTACATGAACAATAACAACAATTACCAGACAATGATTTGAAATCATCAGGTTTGATATGGCAAGCTGAATTGACTTTTAATCATGTGCAGGATATGAATTATATATATCAACAATTACATTTTCACTAGTTAAAATGCATATTTTTTTATATCAGGAGTGGTATTACTACTAGTGAAAGTGCTAATTTTGTAATCTGTACACTAATTACATATTAAAAACGTTAATTAAAGATATAAAACTTTGTCATTACTCACAGGCGTCACTTTTTTCTTAACAAAAAATGGAATTTCAACTAATAAAAAACTTTTTTAACATCTGTAATTGCATTTTCAGAAGTAGAATTTCACAATGATCTGTGATTCACTCCTGTTCAAAACACAATTACAGATATCTATGATTATTTTTTTTTTACTAGTTTAAATAACAAATGTACATATCAGCTATGGACTTATTTATAGTACATTTTTAAATTTTTATTTCAGTAATTACATTGTTACTAGTGCAAATATCCATTCCAGTGTTCATTTCAGATATCTGGAAAGTGACTATAACTAGTAAGAAAGCCTTTTACAATATCTTTCATTACTCTTCATTGTATTGATATCAGAAATCCATTTCCAGACATCTGAAAACAAGTGAAAACCGAATTACAGATATTAAAAATGAGCAATTTTACTAGTTTTAATTCAGTTGTTGATATCAGGAATAGTCATTTGCACTTGTAACAATGTAATTATTGATGTCAAATTGCTGATGTGTGAAACATGCGTTGAAATAAATGTGAATTTGTAGGAAATTATAGATATCTGCAATTGCGTTTTGATCAGGAGGGAATGACAGATAATTGTGAAATTCTACTAGTGAAAATGTAGTTACAGATTTAAAAAATTGTTTTTTACAAGCAAAAATTACATCTTTGATATCAAGAATTAACATTCTCCCTAGTGCATACCTAATAAAATTTGCATTTTAACTAGTGAAAATCAAAATGTGTTATATGTGTTGGGTGTATCGGAATAAAAAGTAATTATTTACTGTAATCTAATTACTTTTTAGTGAAAAAAGTTGTGTAACACATTACATTTTAAATTCTTGTAATCAGATAACAGTTACTGACTTTCAATTAAAGTAATTACTTTTAAGTGCATTACTTGTGCTAAAGTAATATTTATAATACATTTAAAATATGAATTCATATGTATGTCTGTAAGTGTTTCTGCGACAGCTGAAGGGTTTGTGACAATGAATGAGGAAATATAGACCATTTGAATTTAAGCAGAAAACCAAAAACTTTTCAAGGAAAGGTGATTTAGAAAGTAACTTAAAAGTAGTGCTATCAGTCGATGGCAGATTTTGAAATTTTACTCTATATACACATTTCTTTTCCTGTCAAAATGAACGTATTTCCTTAGAAAATAAAACAATATGTAAAAATGTTTTATTAACATTTTCTAAATAATACTTTCCACAGTATAAACATAGAAATGTACTAAAATAGCACCAATTCAAGTAACATGAAACATTTTGCTAAGTCTAAGTGGGAATTTGACTAATTGAAAAGAACTAGTTTCCCCATAGGTTGCATATTCATTGCAATGGGCATTAAATCTCTTAAACTCTCATCCTCCACAATGCTAATCAGCCGGCAAATCTGCTTTGCTGCAGCAATCGTGAAGCCGCGTTCATGATTCGCATCAGGGCGTCAACGCCATCTCGTTCTGAATTTTCATGGTAGTTAAGACTTGATGTGCTTCTGTGGTAATTAAACTGCACCCTTACAGAAGCTGCAAAGTACATGATTTATCCCATCTGGTCTTGTTTCCCCACAATTTGATCACTGACATGGAAGCGCTATTCACAAAGGTCGGAACCTGGACACATCACAAAGGTTCTGACCAGTGTTATGCTGGTTTATGCTTTATTAACAGTAAATGCATTAATTACGATTCAGAAAAATTAACGCGTTAATCCTTTCAAATAAATCGAATGCGTTAACACGTTAACTTTGACAGCTTTATTTAAAAGTAAAATAATTAGTAATGTAATTACTTTTTAGATTAAGTAATCAGTTAAGTAATATTACATTTTAGTTTACTAATTTGTAGCGGATTACTTATTGAGTAATTTACCCAACACTGCTTATAATTCATATCCTTCACATGATTAAATATCAAAAGAGCTTGTAATATCATGGCATTGTATTTAATTTCCTAAAATAATGTAAGTACACTCTTGTACCTTTTCAAATACTTTTCTGCTTCAGATCAAGTGTTGTGATTCATCTCGGAGCTGGTTGGTTTGGTACAAGGCTTAGAACTCTTTATTGAAGAATACAACGATAATGAAACCGGTGATCACTGTTGTGCTCTATATGCAGGAGTTGGCAGCCACATTACACCCATGATAATTTGCTATGGCTTTATATTCTCACAGTTGCTGTGTGTGTGTTCAGGTGATGGTGATCGTTTTGGGAAATAAGTGTGACTTGCGTGAGCGCCGTCAGGTGGATCAGGAGGCGGCGCAGCAGTGGGCGCGTGGGGAAAAGGTCAAACTGTGGGAGGTGAGCGTGACGGACAGAAGCTCTTTAATCGAACCCTTCACCAGCCTCACAAGTCGCCTGACGCAGCCGCAGAGCAAATCTGCCTTCCCTCTGCCCGGACGCAAGAGCAAGGGCACCCCCTCTAATGACATCTGAACACACCATACTACAACCATTTCAGCACTATATATGCACTTCTTTAGAGTAAGTTTAAGGGCTTCTAGAGGAAGAGGTTAGTTAGGAGTAGCACTATTTTTACTCAATAATGCACTAATAAGATGTGAAAGTGAAAAACACAAAACATACAGAAATGCAGTGTCCTCACAGAGGGGGTTAGACTACAGTATTGCTGTGTTAGATGGCTTGACTTACTCTAGTAAATAAATCTCAGAAATTGCTGTGTGTGTGTGTGTGTGTGTGTGCGCGTGAGACATTTTGTTTTGGTTGTTATCAGTCTGCCTGGTTGAAAGAATCTCACAAAAAAATGTTCAGGTCACATTTCACCCCAAAATCAAAAGAGAAAAAAGTAAGAGAGTAATTTCAATTAGAAAATGAAGCCTATTTATACAACCATTAAGATTTTTTTTTTCTCATTACTGTAAGGCGTCCGGATGTTTTACTTTAAAGTTTGTAATTTGTATTATTCTCAATGGTGATTCACATTAGATTCTCATCATTGAAATACATACTTTAAATATACTGTAAAAACAATTCACTATTTAAATCTTTTTTTTTTTTTTTGTGATGAGAATTCAGAACTTCTCGAAGATTAAATATACACATTGCTTGTGATATTATATAATACATATATTACATAAACCAACAAAATATAAAACATAATATATCATTATTTAGTACATTTAAGAAAATTGAGAAAAGCACAATAAAATAAAAGTGGGGGGATCTTATTTCCAATTTGTCACCATAATGTCACAATGCAAAAATCTAAATGGTCCTTAAAATCCTTTAATTTATTTGTGCAAAACATAATGTCTTATTTTGTTCTTTGTATTTTGGTATGAAATATGAACTAGACCTATTATAGCATTAAAAGATTTAGCAAGATTAACCTAGTTGTATTTAAACAAAAATTGTACTGCACCATTAAAATGAACAGTTATTCATCAGGATTGCTTTAGTACTTCCATAACACTACAGAACGTCAAGCTTTTACAGGCAAGAGCTGCTATGAAGTGCTTTAAAAGTTTCAGTGCATAAAAGTATGATAAAGCAGTATGTTGTGTATGGTAATGACTTCCAGCATTATTTCCAAGATTAACAGTAGTGCTAGATCTGTTTTGTGCATTTCAGCCAAAGCATTATAAACCCAGTACCATATATCTGATAATCATGTAGTCGAGATGTAGACCTGTAGTTTGTGTTGGCTATATTTTAAATGGCTGAACTTGTGTACTAATAATATATAATTTTCCATGTAAGTTACTTTTGTTGCCGTAGTGAGTAGGACACATAACAGCAGGTATTATCAAGAGATAAGTATGCAATCCCTGGCTTACTAGCAGATGTGTTCTTATTTATGCAGAAGATCTTGAGGCAAACACAGTTTGTGTCTTATGCACTAAATGATAAACCAAATAAATGTTTATTCACGGGTTGGGTCTGTTGTCTTTTTATTTCAGTTTGTCACTGCACTTTACTTAATTTTAAATGTGCACTGTATTTTTTTATTTTTTTTCATTGTCCACTATGAAAAGTGGTCCAGGACTATAGACCTATCAGTGTAGATGCAGCATCACACGAAAGCAAACGTTTTCAGTAACCGATACTATTGCAGAAATACCCTATTCAACATGATCACACAGAAATTTTCTGCATCCTAAGCTCCTGTAATAACAAAGGCAGTAAGTCCAATAACATTCTGCAGTAAGACAAAATAAATGGACCCACTTTGTATCAAATGTACTGAAGCATTTGATACAAATGTACTCATTCTGTACATACACGGATGAGCCAAAACGTTATGACCACCTCCCTAATATGCAGTTGGTCCTCCCAGGCGGCCAAAACAGTACTGAACCACCGAGGCATGGACCCCTGAAGGTGTCCTGTAGTATCTGGCACCAAGACATCAGCAGCAGATCCTTCAAGTCCTGTAAGCTGCGAGGTGGAGCAGCTGTGGATCAGACTTGTTGGTCCAGCACATCCCACAGATGCTCAATAGGATTGAGATCTGGGGAATTTGGAGGCCAGGGCAACACCTTGATCTCTTCATCATGTTCCTCAAACCATTCCCAAACAATGTGTGCAGTGTGGGAGGGCGCATTCACCTGCTGAAAGAGGCCACTGCCATCAGGGAATACCGTTGCCATGAAGGGGTGTACCTGGTCTGCAATGATGTTTAGGTAGGTGGCACGGAATGGCCGGACCCAGGGTTTCCTAGCAGAACATTGCACTCCCACCACCTGCTAGTTGTCTTCCCACAGTGCATCCTGGTGCCATCACTTCACCAGGTAAATGGCGCACACGTACACGGCTATCCACATAATGTAAAAGAAAACCGGACTCATCGGCCCAGGGAACCTTTTTCCACTTCTCCAAGGTCCAGTTCCGACACTCACGTGCCCATTGTAGGCGCTTTTGACAGTGGACAAAGGTCATCATGGGCACTCTGACCGGTCTGCAGCTTCTCAGCACCCTACACAGCAGGGTGTGATGCACTGTGTGTTATGACACATTCCTTCCGTAACCATGATTACAATTGTCTGTGACTTATTCCACAGTAGACCTTCTGTTGTCGGACAAGACAAGATAGCCTTTGTTGCCCTCGAGCATGAATGAGCCTTGGGCGCCCAACACCCTGTCACCGGTTTGTCCCTCCTCAGACCACTTTCGGAAGGTACTCACCACTGCTGACCGGGAGCACCCCACAAGCCTTGCTGTTTCAGAGATGCTCTGACCCAGTCGTCAGGCTATAACAATTTGGTCCTTGTCAAAGTCACTCAGGTTCCTAACTCGTCCGTTTGCGCGTCTGTGAGTGAGAAACAAGTTGGGTAGGCCTGTTTATTTTTTCATTCATACAAACCCGAAATCTGTCGGGTTCTTGAGTCCCGTCGGGCCCGGGTCGGGTTGCAGACCTCTAAATCTGCCTAATAAACCTTATATCATGCTCCCCCGTGAGTATTTATTTATTTTAGTTCAGTTCTGGTGACTTTGAGATAAGCATTTGCTTTACTTTCTCGAGTATGAGTAGCGTTCATGTAACTTGGCTAAAGCATCTTCCAGTAACCGTTCAGAACAGACGCGTTTTCGCGCTAAAAAAGCAAAACACAACAACGAAAAGAGCAGAACTCAGGTGTCTCGAGACGCGTTCTTTTTTTTTTTTGATCAGTTGAAGAAGTTATTTTTAACTTGACACGGCGTCCAAAAATGCAATGCTCCCGTGAGAGATCCTAAAAACACAGCGAAACGTGACGCAGTTGTCAAAAGACATCCATTTAGCGAATGGAAAACGATTGAAAAACAAGGCGAGCAGACACAAAAACACGTTCAGATTGAACAGCCCCAGTCAAACAAGAAACAGCACTAGCTGAGAGTTGCCTCTCAAAAACATAGACTTTTGTTTCAGTTGATTGTTCGTAAATATCCAGGTACTGTTTTACTGTGTGAGAAACCTCTCCAAATAATTCAGTGAGAGAGCGGTCCGAACTAATTGTACTGAATCACTAATCGATTCAGACAGTTTTGCAAGCCTGTTTGGCCAATTTACTGAAAAGAATGATTCATTTGCAAATTGGTCATCGCTAACAGAAATACGGGACACATTTCATGATTTATGAAATATTCTGAGTAATTATTTATCAGGTCGGAGCGCTCATGGTACGCACAGTGTGTATGGCCGAACAAATGCAGGCACCACTGGATGTTAGTATATAGTAAAGACACCTAATATAAAAGTGGGAACAGATAAATTAACATATTCTGTGGGCACACCTCTTTTCATTGAGATATTTTCATTAGCATAATCCTAAATTTACAATGTTACAGGGTGATCTTTGACATTTTCATGACAGTTAAAGCACCCTTCTCCCCAATTTACATTACCATTGTGCAAAAAACAAATTACTGTAAAATGCATCAGTGTTTTGCTATTGAAATTGTCATTCTCATTCTCAATGGGGATATTAGATTCTATGTAATTTAGGCACAGTTTCTTATAATCATCATAAATTGATGAATTGAATTGTCAGTACAGCACATACTACCATTATGTAAAAATGTTTACAGTAATAAGAATTTGGTTGCAGTGTTCAGTTTTAGTTTTTTATTTTAAATTAAAATTTTTGTCTCAAGACAAAAAAAAAAAAAAGTCTTTTAAATTTAGTCAATAATTTATCAGTCATTAATTTGTCAATTTTACTCTAAAATGGCATCCTAAGTCAACAAAAATAATATTTTAGTTGATGATAATGTGAACTAAATGACAAAATATTGTAACCAAATATTCAAATATTTAAAAATAAAATTATAAACTACTTACAATTATTTAAATGCATCAAACATATTTAAGATGAATATATTTCATATCTAAGATTAAACAACAAGATAAAACCAAACGGAAAACATGAGCTCCTGAAATAATAACACATCATAAATATGGTGAAGTATTAGATACTTGTTACAAAGTTAATCTTACAAAGTTCCTCACATTTAGATAGTTTAGGATATTGCTTTACGTGCAGTGTTTTAAAGAAATGGTGCAAAATGGGATGTCATGAATTTCATTTTTTTATGCCAAGTATAATTTCGTATATCTTGGGGGGGTGAAATATCAAACTGTTTTTTACAAAATCAATGTTCATTTTCATTGAATTGTTCCATTGTTTTGTTATCATTAGCAATGTAGCCATGAAAGACGCTGTACGACTGTGTACACCAATTTCAACTTTACTATTGGTGGGGAAAATACATACATTGAACAATCTTGGGGTAGGCTCATGCTGAGATATCATTTGACAAAAATGAAGGAGCTCCAATTAAAATCAATTTACAACAGGAAGAAAAAGAAAAACACATTAAAAGATCCATTACTGTCAAATCATGATGCTACTCGAGCCAAAGGGAAGTAAAAACAACAACAAAAACATATGCAGGGAATAAGACAAAACAACTGAAATAGGAATTTAAATTCCATCATAAAATCCACCCTGTATCTCTACCCTATAGCTGGATACCACCCCCCACCTCATACTTCCTTCTAATTCTAACCCCCCATCCCCGAGATGTCCGGCAGACAGCACTCTGCAGCAGGAGTCAATTATGTGGCATAGCGTTTGGTCCACTGTTTGGCTATCCTGTCGTGCTCAGGTCTGTTGGTTGTGTACTGCGTAGCGATGCTTCCTACCAGAGGATCAGCTGGAAAAAACAGTTAAATGTGTGTTCAGGTTTAAAACACTTTCAGAGTAATGCACTCTGTTCCAAAACCTTGTGAGCTGCCTCACTACATAGGCAGCTCTTTTCTAAGGCAGCATCTAAACAGAAATGGAGCTGACTGGAAGTGACTGAATTGAGAAGCTCTTCACAGGCAGCAACCCTAAAATGCAGCTCATTAGGTTTTGGAACAGAGTTTTGTGGAAAAGCTATTACTTTATTCCTCAGAAATCATAAAACACGTGTATGCAGTTTCATACATGAGCATGAAGCGTCTGTATCTATGCTCACACCTGTAACTGCGTCTGCTTTAGTGTAGGTCAAACAGGTGGAGCTTCAGCATACAGCCATACTGACAAACACTGGAGCTTCAGCCCATGACCAGTTTACTACACTATGTCTAAACAACCGTGTGTCTGTGTTATCTTACCAGGGTTACAGTCAGTGAGGAGGGAGCAGATGGACAGCAGCACTTTGGAGATGGTGAGCGCTGGACTCCAGTTGTCCTTCAGGATGTCTAGACAGATCACACCCTGACTGTTGATGTTACAGTGGTAGATTCTCGTACGAAACGTCACCTTCAAAACAAAACAACAATCATACCTTTCAGCATGCAGTGCACAATCAGAAGTATAACTGTATCAAATTGTCCTTCAGCAAATTTGATATATTTTATTCAATAGAGATCAACAGCATCATATATAGTGGCCCCAAAAAGTATCTGGACACTTCCAATACAACAACTACACAACACAAGTTAAGCTCAATTGACAGCATTTGTGGCATAATGTTGATTACCATGAAAAATATTTAGACATCACTCTTTCTTAAAAGAAAAAATCTGTGTTCCAGTGAGACACTTACAATGGAAGTCAATGGGGCCAATTTTTGGAGGGTTTAAAGTTGAAATGTGAAGCTTATAATTTTATAAAAACTCACATTACTTCTGTTAAAACTCGTGTATTAATTGAGCTGTAAAGTTGTTTAAATAGTCATTTTTTAAATTATTTTAGGGTTTGTTGACATTACAAAATTGGATATAACTTTACACAGATGTGGTTAATAAGTGATTTTATTACACTAAAATCATGTTTACACACGTATTGTTCACGTCTTGTAGTGATACTTTTGAAACAGTGAGTATTTGAATGTTTACAGATTGACCCCATTGACTTCCATTGTAAATGACTCACTGGAACCCAGATTTTTGCTTTCTTTAAAGAAAAGGAGGGCAGGGTTTCTGCAGGTTCAAAGGAATTAAATGTAAGACTTTTTAAGGCCAAATAAAAGAAAAATTTAAGACCACTCTTGCAATAATAATAATAATAATAATAATAATACATTAGCTGGTAAACACAAAACCACTGAGGCTACTTGGATGTCTCTGGACATGTTTTTTACATTTTAGTGTGCATTTATGTGTTTTCTTTTTTTTTTTTTTTTTAAACAAGTTAATACAACATTAAAACTCTAAATGAATACATTAAGAATGCATGTAGCCTAAAGTATGTAGCCTATATTGTGACCCTTCTCTTTAGTCACTTGCTTTCCAGCAAGACGTGACACAATAGAACAATGCTTTGGCAAAAACCATGCGTAAAAAGTAAACTTTTATCAGATTACGTTGTTGAAAAATGATTCCGAGGGCTCTCGTTGACTGCTGTGGCTTCAAGATCATCAACAGAGCTGTATGGACTGAGGAGATCATTTCAGCTCACAACTTTGCAGCGAAAATTTATAGCGAACATGATTACATGTTTGTCATTAACTCATTTCATTATAGTACTTTTATTGCTAAGAATATGTTTGTATTTATGATGGTTTTTTGTCATACGTTCGTTTAATAATCTAATCTGTCAAATCGAACACAACAGTCAGCGGGCTTTCTGCCACCACTTACTGCGCATGTGCTGAAATTTTTGTATAAACAAGAGGATTGGTCTATAGACCTTATTCACAGTAGCGCCATGTTTGATTTTTAATGGGAATGGAAACTAAGCCGTGAGGGATAGACTTACTATCTCTTCAATGACATGCACGGTATAAATCTGTAGAAAGCTCCAATATCCCATCTGATTTTCCACAACTCATGTTGTCTGGAGTTTTTTGTCTACTGAGTGTCCTTGAAAATATATTTTTCCAATGTTTTGTCTGCGGAACGATCCAAAAACACTTTAAACTGCAGTACAGCCCATATTCGTCATATTCGTCAAAAATTAAATATGGTGCTGCTGTGAATAAGGTCTAGCATGTGCTGAATAACATTTATATATTTTTTCTTGGCAGATACCTTTAACAAATACTTTAACAGTTAAAGGGCAGTTCATTTAAAAATGAAATTTCTGTCATCACTGCTCACCCTTGAGTCTGTATGAATTTTTCTCTGCCATGGAACAAAAAAGGAGATGTTAAGCAAAACGTTTAGTCTCAGTCACCATTCACTGTCACTGCATCTTGTTTTTCAGTCAATGTAAGTGAATGGTGACTGAAACTCCCTAATATCTCCTTTTGATATCCGCTGAAATAAGAAAGTCATAGAAGTTTGCAACAGCATGAAGGTAAGTGATGACAGTTTTCATCTTTGTGTGAAATATCTCATCCGTTACCTTAAAATGGCCGTTTAAAGTTGACAATATGTATTGAAAATGTAAACAGATTCAATTACGAAAGAGAACTGTGCTGCATAATTTAAGATGTATAATGAAAACAGATTATATACTAAATATTACATATAGATAATATATTTTCATATTATGTATATTATTAATATTATAATTTTATATAATTATATTATACAGATGGCAGAGAAAATGCCTGTATATGTCAGATGGAGCACAAGAGAGATGAAGATGAGAGATATAACAGGTGTAACTGCAGCTGAGTAGATCTGTTAGCTTTACAATTGTCAAAGGTGATGTAAAATAAAGAAGCGCCAAGATTTGGAAGGCGTCTAAAGACCGCTCCAACCTCGCACACTTGCAAACTGTAACGTTGTCAGCTTTGTCGATTATAAACAGAAGCGATAGTGTTAGTGCATTACTCACTTACAGAGACGCAAAATAACGGCATTAGCATTTCTGATTAATGGGTTTCTGAAGGTTTATTCATGTGTAACATCATAAGTTCAGTAAAAATGCACTTCCATGCGCACGCTCACACTAAACTCAAGCATCAGTTTGAGAGAGATATGATGATTTTGACTGCAGATTCTGCCGTTTTAAACGTCTCCTCTATTCACGGCCCCAAATTTAAGACCTCAGCAAACCAAATTTATGACTTCTTGTAATTTATTTACAATTTCATTGTCTTCTGCAGACATTTGACTCCACTGAAACACTCCACACTACAGCCCAGTAGGTGGCGGTAATGAAACAAAAACTGGATTGCCAACCACCAATAAACATCAAGAAACAAGAAGAAACACTTTGATCATGAAAAAATGTTCAACTAAATAAACAGCAATGGTGTTGATGTCATAGTTGTTGTTGTGTTCAGCCGATAGCTGTATTGCATTGTCAGTGCAATCTTGTTCGGTACACAACGATATCTTAATAGCTGGATTGCTAGGTGCTAGCTACCGGCTACCTAGCCTCATTATTGGTTTATATGACAGCAGGGCTATGTACATTTACACATTCATTTGGCAGATGCTTTTATCCAAAGTGACTTACAAAAGAGGAATACAACATAAGCGATTCATCTTAAGGAGACAGAAGTACAAAAAGTGCTGCATCACAAAGTTTCAATTGCATCAGAATAATACTATCCAAGACAGATTAGCGTGCAACAAGAATAATATATATATATATATATATATTTTATGAGTGTATGGTCAAGTGCTCAAGGAAAAGATGTGTTTTTAGTCATTTTTTCTAGTTATGATAATTGAACCCCTAGATTTCTGACCGTTTTGGAAGGTGTAATTGTAGATGAATCAGCTGAATGGTGATGTTGTGCTCAACAGAAGGGTTGGCTGGAAAGACGAGGAGCTCAGTTTTTGTTAGGTTAAGTTGCAGGTGGTGTAGCCGCTAGCCAGCAAATAATTCCTAACTGGCTGATTTAATGACTGTGATTCAGTTAGTTAGTCGTGTGTATAACTTTGCCGAACTGCTTGTGTTTTTAGCAAACACTATGTAGACTATCGAAATTTACTCGAATGTTTATCACTGATATAGGAATTTTTTTTTCTTTCAATAAATATCAATATAATTTTAATTTTATCACCCATCCCTATGCTTAATTCCACCTGAGGTTACTCTGCTGTGTAAACTTGAGGGGAACTGACTTCATACATCCACTAAAAATCCCCAAGATTAAAAATGGCTTCGTAAAGTGAAGTTCAGAAAAAAGCTTGAGTAGGATTTGTTCAGAGACGGCACCTGCTTTTATATATGTAATTGTTATCTAATGCAATGACATGCACCCGTTTAAGTTTGACTTATGTTTATGGTTTCTTCTATCAGAGATCAATTGCTGCTGTGCTTATTTAGTTAAACCACAGGTTATCTTTTCTTATCAGAAAATCTAAGTTTGCACATTCCCCCTCAACTTCCTCTTCCTCTACAACCCTGCTTCATTTTGAACAATATTCTTGGTATCTCTTGTAAAAAACAAACGAGTAAATGTCCACAGACCAAGTGTACCAGAGGGCTTTTAAAGCAATGCTTTAAAATGCTTGTTATTTGAGCCGTAAAGTTGCCTAAATCATCCAATTTGTGGTGAGACTGCATGTTGTGGAGTAGTTAACTAAACTTAGCGTCGCTACTAACCAAACTAAATTCTTCAGTAGCATGACAGTAGTTCAGCTATTTTCACAATAGCATAGCTTTTCCCGTAATGAGCTATATTTTTAACAAGTAGCACTGTAGTGCTACATTTGTCACATGGTATTGTGAACACAGCAATGGATGAATCAAAAACACACCTAAACCGTCCTCTCTTGCTCATGTAGTGCTGGTAAAACTGAATCATTTAAGTAAATCGGTTCTTTTGGGCGATTCACATAAATGTACTAGTTCACATAAATGATTCACTTATTTACTTGAGCCCCACACAGCCTTTCAGGGGCTTTGCCTTCTATTGAGAGAAATCTTTCTTAATTGCTGCTGTTTATCACTATATTTCGATTCAGTTATATAAATACGGTGTTTTCTATACAGGTCGACCGATATATTGGTTTTACCGATTAATCAGTGCCGATAGTTGCTTTTTGGAACTATCGGTTATCTGAAAAAATCAACACCGATAGTTGCCGGGTTTTTTTCTCCATGTTCCTCTGTGTCCAGAACCCTTAATCTGATTAATATGTAGGCTATAAAAGCTTACTTTGTTGAATATTTACATATAGAGGATTGTAACAGAGCCAAGTCACTGTCATCATCACCTTTATGGACTATATTATTAATATAAAATGTAAAAAATAAAAAAAAAAATTAAAAAAAAAGACACATTAAGCACAGACACTGTTGAACATTTATTTATGTAACCCTTTATTGATTATTGAGTTCATGTTGATTTTGACTGACAGTGTCGCTATTAGGGTTGCTCCGATACCAAAATTTTGGCTCCGGTATGATACCAGCCCTGGTACCTCGGTATCGATACTATAATCAACAAATAAAAAGCCTCAGATTTTTGATGAAATTACACAGAAAATGATGATTAAAAGAACTACATAAAGTAATTTTTCTGCACAGTATTAATGAAAACAGTAATCAGTCTGATTACCAAGGCTGCTATGGCTGAATCACAACATGTTGATAAAACACTTGCATTTGTTTGGAATTGCTATCAAATATGATAATAATAACCATTTCATATTACATAAATGTTATTATGAGTATTATTGCTACTTTTTGAATATTACAGTTTTATACAGTAGTTATATTTTTCTGTCTTCAATTTCACGCATCCATTTGCATAGAACTTTCATATTAGTGGGACTTTTATTTTGACAGACCTTTGAGTTTTTCCATATTAAGCTTCCCATCAATGCTGGGATACTCCCGTCACAACTCTCGAGCTGAAATCTCCGAGCTGCACCGGAGGAGTTCATTTAAGTGTTAACAGCCATTTATACTCTAAACAAACTGCATGAAAATTAAGCACCAGCAGTGTGTGTTGCGTTTGTGTGAGTGTGTGTTTGTGGGAATCATATGACAGAGCAGAGCGGCACCTCTTGCTCATTCTGTAGCGTGCAGCGCATTTGACTATATATTATTTAATTAAATTACATCCTTCTGCTGTTTAATGATCACACTTGGCCATATCCAGAGTTTTTTATTTATTTATTTATTTATTTATTTTTATTTTCATTGATTTCATCTCAAAACGATCACATCTAAAATAATTTTGCTAATGACAGCGTACTGTAATATGGTACCAAAATTAGCAACAAGATGATATCATACCATTTAAATTTTTTTGGTATCATGACACTTCATTAGTACTGGTAAACCGCACAACCCTTGTTGCAAGAGAACAGGAAAAAGTATTTTATAATACCAGAACAGACAACTGACAAGCAAATTCTGTTGATATACTATTGATGAATGATGATCATGTTAATGAATTACTGCTTATAGAATATTTATTAGCTTATAGGACAATGTTCACTTTGTAGTATTTTATATAGTAATACATTGTAGATGATTCTAAGACATTTCAAACTAAGTGTCCCCAGTGTGTTTCAGAACGTTTTTCTAGTTATTATTGGGTTTTTGGTTGCACAATAAACCTGCATCTGGGATTTTACTCATTTTGGACTCTTTTAGCCTCTATGTCAGTGCCCCTCACTGTAAGGAAAGACTATGAAAATGTTTTAACATTCAATAAATGGATTTTAAAAACGATCTGCCAATTAATTGGTTATCGGCCGTTTCCACCACCTTAGTTATCGGTATCAGCAAATTCCACCATCGGTCGACCTCTAGTTTTCTAGTGTTTTATTAGTGTAAATTAAGCATAAGTTTATATTCAATTTAATGTTGTCATCCTACTTGTTTAACGTACAAAATTTTGCCATCATTTTACTGCAGTAATATTGTGATAACCATGACAGTAGTAACCATGTTTTTTTTGACAGAAATCATGGTTATGATACAATTAATCATGGTTTTACTACAGTAATACTGTTCTATAGTAATATTATAGTAACCATGACTGTAGTAACCATGATTACATTTTGAGCTTACTATGGTTTTACAACAAATACTTTGGTTAATCTATCGTTACTGGAGTTAAATTAAATATATAGTTATTAGGTATTATTATTAAATTCTGCCATAAAAAGAGACTGCAGGAAAAACTGTCATCCCATTGCAACATATCATAATTTCTTCTTTAAATAGCTTCAATGTAGTTTGCTACTTTTTGTAAGTAACTTGTAGTGTAGCTAACTACTTTTTCAAAAGAGTAGCTTGAATGTAGTTTAACTACTTTAAGTTATGAATAGCTTTCCAAAGATTTTCACCCACCATTACACTTGGGTTCTGTTCATTGTGTGAACAGTTACTGGTTTGCCAGCTTTACATGGTCACGACAGTAGCTGGAATCGGACTTTACAAAATTAGTAAGTGATTGTATCGCACTAGTGTTGTGTTAATATGTTAATGTTTAAGCGGATGTACCTGTATGACAGTGTGTATTTTAACATTTTACCTGGTACAGTGCCTTGCCCCATAGTATTCCATTGTAAGTGCATTACTGTTAACACAATTTTTGTCTGTTACAAACTGAGGGCTGGTCAAAATTTCATCAAATTGCAGATTTGATTCATAGCGTGGAACTTTTAACTTTAAAGGCACTTTAACTCTGAAATACACCAGGGACTCTTATTTTGAAATGTTTGCACTTCACTGCTTCCAGCTGCTCGTTCAAACAAATAAGGGATATAAAATGTGCAATCTTACAATAATCTACAACAAATTACAATATAAATAATTATAAGTAAACATTGTCATATTTCATCAACACTATATCATCATCATCATCATCAACAGTTGATCTTTAGTGATCGCTTGTCATAAATTTCCGATATGGCCTAATGATTGTGAACTGCTCTGCAACAGCTGGAAACACTCACAAGCCCCCGCGTGCTTGAAGAAAATACAACAGTGATGCATTTTCACTCTGAGGGATGCAGCGAGTGCATTTATTTATTTAATTAAATCGTATTCTTCTGAAGTTTGATAATCACATTTAGTCATATCACGATTCCGTCTTTCTGCTCCAACAAGAATTTTGTTGTATCGTTTAAGATATTTAAGACTTTTTAAGACCTTAGATTTCATAAAACTGCATTTAAGACATTTTAAGACTATTTAAGAATCCGCGGGAACCCTGAAATTATTTTCTGTGGTACTAAGAAAACATGTCACAAATTCTGGAGCTTAAGTTTGTTTGAAACCAGAGCACTCCTTTCAAATTAAACCTACATAGACCGCTGCCTGAGTGGTACTTATTAAAGGAATGTTCTGGGTTTAATACAAGTTAAGCTTAATCAACAGCATTTGTGTCAATGTTGATTACCACATAAATGTATTTAGACTCATCCCTCCTTTTCTTAAAAAAAAAAAAAAAAATATATCGAGGTTACAGTGATGTCCTAACAATGGAAGTGAATGGGGACAATAAAAGTGAACGTGGCCAATTTTTGGAGGGTTTAAACACTGAAATGTTAAACTTACAATTTTATAAAAGGACTTGCATGAATCATTGTTAAACCATGTGTATTATTTGAGCTGTAAATTTGTTTAAATTGTCATTTTTACAGTCGGTTAAGGGTATGCTGATATTTCATCATCATGGACAAATTGTAAAATTGGCTATAACTTTACACAAATGTGGTTAGTAAGTAATTTTATCACACTAAAATCATGTTTACACACATATCCTTTATGTCTTGTGGCTATACTTTTGAAAAGGTGAGTATTTTATCATTAAAAAATTGGCCCCCATTCACTTCCACTGTTAGGACCTCACTGGAACCTAGATTTTTGCTTTTTTTTTTTAAAGAAAAGGAGGAACGAGTCAAAATAAATTTTGTGGTAATCAACATAATGCCACAAATGCTTTCGATTGAGCCCAGAACATTCCCTTAAAGGGCCTGAGCATGTAATTGTGTGGTATAAAGATATTACCTTAGGCGGTTTGAAGGGGTAGTCTGGTGTGAATGTGATGTCCAGGAAGAACACTCCTCCCTCATAAACTGAACCTGGAGGACCCAGAATAGTGGATCTCCACTCATAGATGTTGTCTCCTTTAGGACCCGCACTGAGAACAGAACAGGAGAGGTTCATTTACACAGAACAGTAACACAACAGTGTTTTATAAAGGGCATTTTCAACAGTGTTTATAACTACTGGTCTGCAAATACATCAGCATAGGACATAAACATAATTCTTGAAATAACCTCATAACTAGGGCAGATTTTGCGATTCAGTTCCGATTTGTATGGTTATATTTCAGTTATAATGTAAATTTTGCTTACATATGAAAGAAATCCTCCCCCAGCTAATGCTGTTAATTATACAGGGGGCCTTTATGAAAGGTCATTTATGAAAATATTAATTTGACATATTTTATCATTATTTTTTGGTCACATTTCAGCTTTTTAAAAATGTACAAATCCAGGTATTCCATCAATAAATATTTTGCTTACATTCATAATTTGTACCATTTCAAGTATTTACACTAGGGACGTGCATGAGTAATCGATTCCCCGTTCAGGTTTAAATAATTCCACTAGTAAAAACACTACTCGAATATTGCAATTTGATGTGCCTTTGACTGCCGTGGGCAACAATGAAACTGCTTCTCTCACCTAAATCTTTAGGCTGTTTCTACTTTATGTATTGGTCGGCACTGTCACCCAAAAGGAAAATTCTGTATAAAGTGATGTTGTTTGTTTCTTTGTGTGAGTGCAAGTGTTTTTCTTTGTCATTCCTGAATCTAGATGATGTTCTTTATGCGTAGTGCTAATTTTTTCATTAGACAAAACAGGTTCAAAGGTTAACCTTAAATTTGAGATTTTTCAGAATGACAGATTTTCTGTTGTTGTTGCTATTTTTGATCAACAACTGGCTGTAAAGAAGAGAAAGGATATTAAAAGAGACATTATTCAATGACAAATGGATTGTGGGGATTTCGTCTCTGGACACACATTACACAGAATGAGACAAACCAAACTTTTTGGTTGCATATGTGAGGGATTATAGAGGGTTGTGTGTAAAGTTAAAGATTAATCTTTCAAATGAAGATTGCGATACATCCGAAAATCGATATTTTTACACAGCCAGAGTCCAGCTATTCTTTAAACTTTAAAAAGGTTTTGCTAATCTCAATGAATATAAATTATGAATAAAATAGCACTGGTTTAAAGAACTTTCTCAAGTCTTGAATATTTCTTGAAGCATTGTTATGATAATGGTTGACAATTTAAAAGTAAATGCCCTCAATTCATAAAAACACCAAGATAAGTAAACTAGACTGCCAAGCAAGACTGATAGACTGCAATCAGTAAACCATAGACTACCTGTGACCTGTGTTGGAAACTCGCAGAAAGACCAGGAGACTTGGATAAAGCGTCAGCAGGATTCTTTTTTGTAGAATATCAGGAACATCGGTATACACGTCAGAACGTTCTGTCTTGCGCTGCAGTCATCAAGTCTGACTTAGGGAGGCATGCATTGTATTTTATAGGCATTCAGGGGGCAGTACTTCCAGGTGTTACAAAGTATTCAGGTGAAACCAAACCATCTAATAGGTGGAGACTCTGAATTCTACTAGGCCTAATCCAATTAACATAACAGTATCATCCAGATGGCTTGATGGGTTCACACCTTGGCATTGGATTCTCATTTGATTCAGAATATGATTGCATCATGGACAATGGTCACCAATCAGAGAATGGGACAGAGCCATCAAGACCCAATAACAGACAAAAGGGATAGAGCTAGTTAGCATGAGAAACATGGTTTCATTTACACACACACTCTCATTCATGAGGACAAACAGGATGCAGCCATTGTTGGATGATCTCACAGAATCATGATACCAATACATTGAATGCCCAATACAATGTGTATCACAACTTTCATGTGATGTTATGGGAATTTTAGTTGATCAACTGATCTTATAGCAACACTTTAGTCTGCAGTTACACCTGAAAACAAGTAAATCTGACTAAAATAGCTGAAATATAAAATCCAGTTTTTTTTATCTTGTATTAAGTGTAAACCTCACTAAATCTGGTTAGATTTTTGCTTAAAACATGGAAAAAAAATACTATTTGCCAATGGGGTAAGAAAAAAAAATTAAAGGCTGGGTGATATTTTGAATATTCCTGACATTCCAAAGATGATTTTATTTTAAAGGAGGTGCAAAATGTGCAAATAAATAGTGTTTAAAAGCAAACATAAAACCAAGGTTGCATAAAAATAAAATAAAAAAACACTAAAGCAGAACCAACTCCCCTCCCTCAACAATGGAGGCCAGAGTAAATTGTGCTACAACAGTGCTAGCAACCTTGTCCATGTGCTCCAAACACTCATTGTCCATCTTGTTTTTGCCCCTCTAATGGCAGCTGGTTTAAATGCACATTTTTCCCACCACTTCCAATTGGACCATACCATTATTTTAAATCAAATTAACCCTCACCTCCCCATTCTTAAATACAATATAATTGAACAAATACATAAGAACAAGAGATAAATCAGAGTTAAAACACCAATAAATGCATTAAACAGGACGAATAAACCATTTGCACAATAAAACCCAGATAAATACTGAAAATGATGAGTAAAACAAGAAACAAGCCCTTTAGACTGTGATGGAGACTGACTCACAGGCTCTCCATCACAAACCTGAATGGGTCCCACTGCAATAATTTAGCATATTCAACTGGGTTCCAAAAAAGAAGTCGTTTTTGCACCTTGTTTATTCACAAACATGTGTGACTAAAAATATATCAAGGTAAATAATGCTTTATTAAGCTTCTGTGTGTCATTGTATATAAAATATAAAAGTGCATATCAATGACAATGATTAGATCTCATTCTCCCTTTATGTTTATTTAGTGGAAAAACTGAGAAACATGCTCATTATTTTTTATTCTGTGCCTTTAAAATATTGAATCTACTGGCTACAATGGCTGTTTGGAGGAAATGATGGTTCCTCTGATTAAAAACAACAACAACTGGCTGAAAAATAGGGATCATTTTTGTATCTATATCGTCCCAGCCCTACTCTCAAATTTAAAATAAAACTGAATTTATGCACAGCTTTAAGTGATAATATTTAAAATGCTGTTTGTCATCAAAAATGCCTGAAACTGTTCAATTATAGAACCTTTAATTAAATAGTCAATTTAATTTAGTCAATTTAAAAGAAACTTCAAATAAATGTAATGTTATGTGCTTGAAGACACCACACAAACAATAACTGGAGCACCATTAAAAATCCCTGTTGGTATTTTCACCACAGTGCAGTGATGGAAGCAGATTGTAATACTACGATACTGAAAGATCAACACATTTGTTTTGCATGGTATGTCAAGGTACCAAAGAACACAACATGATATTACCATAGTTGATGTCCAAAAAACATTACCCTAATAATGTCCACAACAACATGATATTACCATAAAACATGTCAAAATAACATGGTATTACCATGATACTTTTTCGTAAATGTAAAAAAGGCTGTATGTTTGCTTAAATCCTCCTATAAAAGTGGTGTGGTTTCAGACCGGAACACTCTTCTAATAAAAGAAAGACCTGAGCACACAACTACAAAAAACGATGGCATGAAGCATTCTGTTTTATGCACAAGTTCAGAGACAGAAGTGACAAAAGTCAAAGAGAATATTAAAACAGGTGCAAAACTTGCTAAAAGACTAAAAGTTTTTATTAAGGAACTGAAATTATGCACATGTGGGTCTCTGGCATTTGAATATATAGGCCTCTTTTCAGAGTAGTGCAAATAATGACCTAAATATATCAACTAAAAATAATCTGAGAGGCAAATTTAGGCCCATGTTTTCCCCATTACAAAACCTTCCTTTCAAATCACCAGATTTTAGCTGCTGGATTTCACCAGAAACACTTTCTACGTCATCGTCAGAGTGTAACCATAGTGTGGATTTGGGTGTGTGCTTCACAACAAAACTGTCTCTACTGCTGAAGAGAACAACTGACAAGAGGCACCGTTAAGGCCCCAGCACACTTACAGAGAAGCTTCGTTCTTCGCTCAGATTCAAAATTAAGTTTGAAACAGCTGAGCAACAACATACTGTCTGTGAACATTTAGACACTGACTGAATGTGAATTAGCTGTTGGCCTCAAAATAGGTGGAGCTCCAGGTCACACCTACCGATGACGTGAACTAACATGGCTATAAGAAAGAGTTTAGCAGCTGGTAAGAACTTTCCCTGAAAGCTCACTCTGGCGAGCTGTTACGATTCACCGAAACGTATACAAAAACACCTTCGTTTTGGCCAGATTTGATTCTAAATGACTTCACATGCACATTCAATCTTAGTTTTCGTAGGAAGTATGCAGGGGCCTTTAGTCTATCTATCAACCTAACATGTCATTAGAAATTATGTAAAAATGTATTGTATCTTGTAAGCCAGTCCGAATGGTGCCCCGGCCTGAATCGGGCGGTGGAGGAGTGTGACATGGAGGAGGGTGTGGCCGGGCCGTGAGGATGCACGCCCGGCGCTGAGTTGCCTAATCAGCGGGAGGGAGATAAGGGAAGAGCCGGGGCTCCCTCTTCCTCCTTTCCCAGATGAACAGAGATCATTCACAGGTACGATATCATCCTGTTGCCAATTTCGATACCATATTACCATATTACAATGTAATACAATAAACTGCTATTAGCAAAATTTTATCGGATGCAACATTTTTGAGATGAAATCGATTCAAAACTTGATATGGCCAAGTTTAATCAGTAAAAAACAGAAGGATGTCATTTAATTAAATAATATGCAATCTACACGTGCTGCACACTTCAGAATGAATATGAGGTGCCACACACAGAGAGAGAGAGAGAGAGAGATCACACGTGATGCAAATAATGCGGTGTGTTTAGTGTATGAGCAGCTCTGAACTACAGGTAGACTGATATATCGGTGCCGATAGTTGCTTTTTGGAACTATTGGTTATTGGCATAGCGTAAGACGGCATAACCAATAGTTCCAGAAAGCAATCGGCACAGATTAATCTGTAAAACTGATATATCGGTCTACCTCTAACATTTATATATATAAATGTATGAGTAAATAAACCTTATATAATTGTTAATACACATGGTGTTGATATATATATATATATATATATTTTTTTTTTTTTTACTAAGAATAAAGACAGTTTCTTTTTTTTTCTCATTTTTTTATTCCTCATCAATAAACCTCATCTGGTGAAACATACATATAAACTCTTCATCTGGTGAATATATAGGCTGTAAAGCATCATTTGGTAATTAAGAGCATTGTAAGTTAGCCAAGTCTCTTTCATTTTTAAATAAGAGCCCCCTGTGTATTTTAGACTTGTTTTAAGTTGAAAGTCCCCTGTAATGCACCAAATGTAAATTTTTCTAGTTATAAATGAGATTTGGTTTTCACAATAAACTGATTTTGGGATTTTATTCATTTTGGACTCTTGTAGCCTCAATGTCTGTGCCCTTCATATTGAGGAAAGACTAAGATTTCTTTTTTAATCATTCTATATATTGACAAAAAAATGTAACTACTGGCCGATTAATCGGTTATCATCCTTTGCCACCACCTTAGTTATCGATATCTGCAAAATCCACTATCGGTCGACCTCTACACTGAACACGCACACGAACTCCTCTGGTGCTGCTTTGAGATCTCAGCTCGCAAGTATTTCAGCATTTCATTAAAAATTCGGACCTTATGGACTACTTGCACTAGGGCTGCTCCCCGACCAAAGATTTTCATAGTCGACTAGTAGGCGTTAGTTTAAGGCATTAGTCGACTAGTCGCACATTTATGATATTAATTTAATTACTATATATTAAATATATATATAGGGGGCATCAGAAAATGGTTTGAGTTCCAGGGCTGAGAAAGAATGTTATAAGTGACATTACTCACACTGTTCTGCATTACAGACAAATACTAAACCATAATAATGAGCCTTTAAAATATAAATTTTACAAGCACACGCAAGAAGCGAGCTGCAGCGACACCGGCAAAAGCAGTAATGATTCTGAATGTGTCGGAAAAACAGCCAGGAGACTGTCTGAACATTGTGTTAATTTATAGAGAGAAATGCACATTAGGGTTGTGCCAACAGACGATGATCTCGGGGATCGACGATGGTCAGAGTGATCGCCAGTAGCTGATGCCTTTGAAGATGTCAAGACGATATTTGGCTCATTTGTATAATACAATCCCATGTATTATAATTATTAAATAATAATAATAATAATAATAATTAGGCTATTATTATTATTATCAAATTAATATTACAAATAATTTGCCTGTAGACACACAGACACACGCTAGAAGAAACACACTTTATTATATTTTTAAGAACAGATAACAGTAAAGCTGTCTATGCACATATATGACGCGCTGATTCGGAGGCGTGCAGTCTCGTGGAACACGCGCATGTAAATATTTCTCACTCTTTTTTGGTTCTGTCTTTTGAATTTTTTATTTTTTTTGCAAGAATAGTATCATATATTAGTGCTGCAAATGATCTCAGGCATCTCAGCTCAGGAGGTGCTTTGAGTTCAGTTCACTTTATTTCCACTGAGAAGTTCATTGTGACCAACTCTGCAGATATATATATATGTTGGGCCTCATGTATTCAGATAGAAGACAAAGGCAGGCCTAACACAGTCGTAAAAACCTAACTCAAGCCCCCACATACCAAGTCGTAAATCTTACTGATAAAAATCACGCCAAAATCAAACAAAGGGAGTCCAAAACAGACTACAAATCCCATGAAGCCTTGCTCACTAAAGGATTGAACTCTCAACTCCTATTGGATGAGGCACACAACAGAACGTCCCTCAAACCATGACATCATCAGGAGTAGAAATACCTCTGAAATGCTTCTGGGATTTGCTTCCAGCAACTTTGTTCGCAGAGTATAGACGTAGCTCATCGCTGCTCTCAAGTGCAACCTTGTGGCACAAGGAAGTAACGTCCGACTTGAAACTGTGGCCATACAATCCCCATCTCGCTGGACGAGTTGAGATTACTCTGTGTTCAACCGAACACTCTAACGGATCCGAAGGAGACCGCTGAGCAATCCGCATCTTCATCCGTTTGCCTGCAGAAGTGAAGAGATTAAAGATTTCTCTTCCATCTTCAATCAAGTCGACATTTCTGAGTTCTCCGCCAGCCCGCCGAGAATCAACAGCCGTGCCCGCCGACAGAGCGAGGAAACGGCCTCCCGTCATCACACGAGCCTCAAGGAACCGGGTCAAAGTTAAAGGACGGAGGAAAACACATTCTACCTGTGTCCTCATGCGATTCAAGTAAGAGGTTACGTCTGGGCAGGGATAGAATATTATAGTGTGTTATTCTTGTGTTTCAAGGTTTTTGCTTGTACAGTTTACGGACCGCCGTGTCCGCTCATTATTAATACTCAGGGTATTAATTATCACAAATGAGATTTGCTGTATTGTGGTCCAACCAAATTGGACTGTTGTGCATTTTTGCCATCGCGGGTGAGACCGGCAACTGAGTTTATCCATTAAAGAGTCAAAGAACGCGGGACTTTTACTCTGAGTGATAAACTAACAGCTGCTTTCTCTCCCACGATCGTGAAACCGGCTTTAGGGCCGTCACTTTATTCTCTCTATCTCTCATACTAACCACACATACACACACACTCGCTCTCACACACACACACACACCCTCATGTGTTATAGGATTATTTTATTTCCATATCTAATCATATCACTGTTTAGTTTGTAGTTGTAAGTCGGAAGTTTATTGACTGCATTGTATTAATTATTAATTGATATTACTGCATAAATAAACTTTGTTTATATTACAAAGAGAAGTGTTTTGGTTTGTTTTGCATATGCCTGTGTCATGCTGACGGGATGTCAGTGCTTGGATTCAAGCCTTCATTCATTGTTTTTTTTCCCAAAAATCGATATTCTTCGGACGTCGATTTTCCTAAGAAAACAATCTAATATTGAGACTGTTTTAATATTCGGTTATTAGTCCCTGATTCCAGGGTGGTGCCCTGTCAATGTTAATCCTTATTAATATTCTATTGATTTTTGATAATTAATAATTATCTTTGATGATTATTGAATTTGAATGATCAATAAGCTAGTGTTAATTTTAATTAATGTTTCATCGATGTTAACAATTAACGATTATCTTTGATAATTGTTGATTTAAAGGATTAGAAAAAGCTAACATTGATTCTCATCAATGTTCTATTGATTTTAATAATTAATAATTATCTTTGATAATTATTAATTATTGCTAATAACCAAACCTGCTCCTAAACGTAGCACACTACATTTACTGGAGCCCCATATGAGGTTTTAATGAGTTAGATTCAATTAATTAATTTAAATATTAATTAATAACTAAAGAAATAATTATTTCTGATAGTAACACTGATCTAAACAACCAGTAAAGCCCTACATATATATACACATACACATACACACACACACACACACACATATATATATATATATATATATATATATATATATATATACACACACACACACATACACACACACACACACACACACACACACACACACACACACACATATATATATATATATATATATATATATATATATATATATATATACATATACACACACACACACACACACATAGATATACACACACCCGGTCAAAAGTTTTGAAACACTTGACTGAAATGTTTCTCATGATCTTAAAATCTTTTGATCTGAAGGTGTATGCTTAAATGTTTGTTTAATAGAGATATTATCTCTATTGTGCCACCATGTTAATTTATTTCATTATAAAACTAAATGTAATTTTTTTTAAATGCCTTGGACCAAATAATAAAGAAAAGCAGCCAATAAGTGCCCAACATAGATGGGAACTCCTTCAATACTGTTTAAAAATCATCCCAGGGTGATACCTCAAGATGTTGGTTGAGAAAATGTCAAGAGTACATGTCTGCAAATTCTAGGCAAAGTGTGACTACTTTGAAGATGCTAAAATATAACACAGTTTTCATTTATTTTGGATTTTCTTTAGTCACAACATAATTCCCATAGTTCCATTTATGTTATTCCATAGTTTTGATGACTTTACTATTATTCTAAAATGTGAAGAAAAAAAAATTATAATAAAGAATGAGTAAGTGTTTCAAAACTTTTGACCGGTAGTGTGTGTGTGTGTGTGTGTGTGTGTGTGTGTGTCTAATATATATATATATATACACACACACACACACACACACCTCATGACATACTTCTGCTTTGAAATAGTCCAGCTTGCTAGTTTCCGGTTATACAGTTGAAGTCAGAAGTTTACATTCACCTTAGCCAAATACATTTAAACTCAGTTTTTCACAATTCCTGACATTTAATCATAGAAAACATTACCTGTCTTTGGTCAGTTAGGATCACTACTTTATTTTAAGAATGTGAAATGTCAGAATAATAGTAGAGAGAATGATTTATTTCAGATTTTATATTTTTCATCACATTCCCAGTGGGTCAGAAGTTTATATACACTTTGTTAGTATTTGATAGCATTGCCTTTAAATTATTTAACTTGGGTCAGATGTTTTGGGTAGCCTTCCACACGCTTCTCACAATAAGTTGCTGGAATTTTGGCCCATTCCTCCAGACAGAACTGGTGTAACTGAATCAGGTTTCTAGGCCTCCTTGCTCGCACACGCTTTTTCAGTTCTGCCCACAAATTTTCTATCGGATTGAGGTCAGAGATTTGTGATGGCCACTCCAATACTTTGTTGTCCTTAAAGGCCATGACACACCAAGCCGACAATCGGCCTTCGGCCAAGGTCGGGCCGTTGTTGAGCGTATGTCAGCCTAGTTTTTGCGGTGTGTTCTGCACCGTTGGCACTAGTCGGACCCCCGTCAGCAGCTTTTCAGCCGATTGAGCATGTTGAATCGGCGGCAGAGCCTGTCAGTGGGACAGGTCAGTCTGATTGGCTGTTCAGCTTAGCGAACCAGTGCATGAGAAGAAAAACGGAAGTGACGAAAACAAGCAAACGACGAAGTCAAGAGGGCACACACACAGAAGGCTCTTCTCATTTTTCATCTTCATCTCATCTGAGCATTTGTCTGTGGTGAGCGAGATTGTGTGAAAATGGTAAACAAGCGCTGCTTTGTTTACGGTTTGTATAGCCGCAATCCTAGCTCTTCCGGTTTCCCTTTTTGAATGACGAATACAGATTATTGCCACCTGATGGTATGGAGAATTATTTCCTCTCACGCAGATGCAAAACGTACGTGCTAGTTGGCTGTAGTCTTTGCGGTGTGTTCAAGAGCAACTTTTGGCCCAGATGCAGGCGACGTGAGCTGACACCACAGACGCCTTTTGTCGCCACTAGTTCTTTGATGTCGGTTTGGTGTGTCACGGCCTTAAGCCATTTTGCCACAACTTTGGAGGTATGCTTGGGGTCATTGTCCATTTGGAAGACCCATTTCTGGCTGATGTCTTGAGATATTTCTTCAATATATCCACATAATTTTCATTCCTCATAATGCCATCTATTTTGTGAAGTGCACCAGTCCCTCCTGCATCAAAGCACTCCCACAACATGATGCTGCCATCCCCATGCTTCACAGTTGGGATGGTGTTTTTAGGCTTGCAAGCCTCACCCATTTTCCTCCAAAAATAATGATGGTCATTATGGCCAAACAGTTCCATTTTTGTTTCATCAGACCAGAAGACATTTCTCCAAAAAGTAAGGTCTTTGTCCCCATGTACACTTGCAAACTGTAGTCTGGCTTTATTATTCTGGCTTTGGAGCAGTGGCTTCTTCCTTGCAGATCAGCCTTACAGGTTATGTCGATATAGGACTTGTTTTGCTGTGGATATAGATACGTCTACCTGTTTCCTCCAGCATCTTCACAAGGTCCTTTGCTGTTGTTCTGGGCTTTATTTGCAATTTTTGCACCAAACTACGTTCATCTCTAATAAACAGAATGTGTCTCCTTCCTGAGCGGTATGATGGCTGCGAGGTCCCATGGTGTTTATACTTGCATACTATTGTTTGTACAGATGAACTTGGTACCTTCAGGCGTTTTTTCTGAGGTCTTGGCTGATTTCTATTGATTTTCCCATGATGAGCAAAGAGGCACTGGGTTTGAAGGTAGGCCTTAAAATACATCCACAGGTACACATCAAATTCAGTACACCTCCTATCAGAAGCTAATTGTCTAAAGGCCATGCAAAAGTTTCTGGAATTTTCCAAGCTGCTTAAAGGCACAGTTAACTTAGTGTATGTAAACTTCTGACCCACTGGAATTGTGATATAGTCAATTAAATGTGAAACAATCTGTCTGTAAAAAAAAAAAACAACAAAAAAAAAACCTATAGTTTGCTAATATGAAATCTGTGTGTGGTTCAAAAAATTAGATTTAATGACTTCATCTTAAGTGTACATAAACTTCTGACTTAAACAATATGTGTTTACAATGTGCTGTAAAAAAAAAAAGTTCCTAAAAAATCTACTTAAAATGAGTGTTTGGGAGAAGATCTTAAGGTCCGGATATTTTCAGAGACAGGAGAAGAAATATTCTAAACATTACTGTGTCTTCAATATTCAGAGGAAGAAGAGTTTTCAAAGCTTTAAATCAGACCGATCTGAGAAAGTAATGGCTGTTAAATATTTACCACATTTAATTGTTTCTCCTCACACGGAGGTCTCTGTAACAGACCTCCAATTACTGCTCAAACAAATCAGCTTAAACCGTAAATGATGGTTGAAGGAGACTAGTAAAGGGTATCAGCACAAGCACTCTTTGAATGAAACAACTACACGCTTCAAACACTGCAATGCTCCATGTGTGAGGGAGGAGATACCTGACGAACATGTATCATCCTGTTTTTATTAAATGTATCTCTATTCTGTGTCACTGTTTCATTGAAAAGTACACTTCCGTTCAAAGGTTTAGGGTCACTTATTCTTTATTTTTTTCACATTTTAGAATAATAGTAGTCATCACAACTATGGAATAATAGAAATGGAACTATGGGGGGCCTGGGTAGCTCAGTGGTAAAATACGCTGGCTACCACCCCTGGAGTTCGCTAGTTCGCTAGTTCGAATCCCAGGGCATGCTGAGTGACTCCAGCCAGGTCTCCTAAGCAACCAAATTGGCCCGGTTGCTAGGGAGGGTAGAGTCACGTGGGGTAACCTCCTCGTGGTCGCTATAATGTGGTTTGTTCTCGGTGGGGCGCATGGTGAATTGAGCGTGGTTGCCGCGGTGGATGGCGTGAAGCCTCCACACGCGCTATGTCTCCGTGGCAACACGCTCAACAAGCCACGTGATAAGATGTGCGGGTTGACTGTCTCAGACGTGGAGGCAACTGGGATTCGTCCTCTGCCACCAGGACTGAGGCGAATCACTACGCCACCATGAGGACTTAGAGCGCATTGGGAATTGGGCATTCCAAATTGGGAGAAAAAGGGGAAAAAAATCCCAAAAAAAAAAGAAAAAAAAAAAAAAGAAATGGAACTATGGGAATTATGTTGTGACTAAAAAATCCAAAATAAATCAAAACTATGTTATATTTTAGCATCTTCAAAGTGGTCACACTTTGCCTAGATTTTGCAGAAATGTACTCTTGACATTTTCTCAACCAACTTCTTGAGGTATCACCCTGGGATGCTTTTTAAACAGTATTGAAGGAGTTCCCATCTATGTTGGGTACTTAGTGGCTGCTTTTCTTAATTATTCGGTCCAAGTCATCCATTTCAAAAACTTTTTTTCTTTTTCTTTTTTTTAATTAAATTCATTTGTTGGCACGATTATATTTTTGTCTACAAAACTAATTTCAAACATTTAAGCATACACCTTCAGATCAAAAGTTTTTAAGATCATGAGAAACATTTCAGTCAAGTGACCCCAAACTTTTGAACGGTAGTGAATATCATTATAATGTAAATGCACAAGCAGAAGAGCTGTCAAAGACAATGTGTTATAACATTTGAAATTGATTAAATAGGTGTAATGCCATTATATATTTGAGCGCAGTTAATGTGTTTATTCAAACGTTAAAACTGCTTCATTCTGAGTGATTTTTAAAGCCTGGTCAGAATAAGAGCACGGCTAATGTATTTATAAATCAATTAATCAACCTGGGACATTTAACCAAAGTCTTTTGCAATCACTGCATGGTGGATTGTTTTTTTTTTTTGAAGCTCAACAGGTATGAAATATCATCAATAAATGAAACCAGCGTTAATGAGATGGCAAGCATGCTGCAGGTTATATACGTTTTATTTATTATTCAGGAGCTGAGTGTAGTTAAATTTGTAAAGGAAAAATATATTCAAAGGCAAATTACAGCAAATAGTAAATTTGAGATCTCTCACAGTAATGCCAAAAACATGATTCATTGTTTTGATTAACTGAAAACCCTAAAAAGTAGAAATAATCTGCCTTCCAATAAATAAATCTCTGCATGTAGCTGTGCTGAACGCTGTAACCGGAAACGCCCGAGCCGCAACAACTGTGCAAGTAGTCCATTAAAAACTAATAGGGATGTCATAAAATATCGATATATCGATTATTGATCAGCACATTATTTTATCGATATATTTTGAGGCATCGATATATTAAAATTAGTCTACATTTAAATTAGAAGCCCAATTTGTGTGCTTTCCAATACACTCAGTTGGCCATCTGTTTAATAGTCTGGTGTAATAGCGTTGGGAGAACACAAGAGGGTGATAAATTATTACTGAATCCGGTCGCGGTCATGATCACACAAACACACACACACACAGAATGAGCTGATGCGGCACAGCAGATGGCAGTCCAAAGTTACGAAGGTTTTTGTACTTTAAGAATTAACAAAGTGACGTTGATGAGTTTGCAGGTTAGTGAAACTGGTGTAACTGCGCAAAATGAATGATTAGAAATGGCGATGTTTACCATTCAATTTCTCTGTATGTAGCCTTGAATAGGTCTTTCAACTGAAAATACATTGTGTAGGCTACATGAAAGATACATGTTCACAATAGATCATCCAGTGATGGCAAGAGCAAATAATCTTTGTCCTTTGGTAATGATTTGGGTCGAATTTAATGGAAAGCTATGCGAATTGAGCTCTGTGGCACTTCAGAATGTTGACGCTGAGCACTGGTGGTGTGTGCGTACCTTCGCAGGAAATAAATAATTGTACTGAATTTTAGAACGTGCCATGTCATGTGCCAGACGCATCCGGAGTGAGGTCCCCTTTAATTTACCCTGCTGCTCACACTTTACCAAAGTTGTATTGAGAAATATGTCAGACAAAAGAGACAAAGAATATTGTGCAACGAGCAGCCCTATTATATCTAAAAACAATCCCAATATATATATTGATAATCATCTGGAAAACCTTCCAATTATCGATGCGTAAAAAAGGCATCGATCCCAAGCCTAAAAACGACCACAATGGAGAAGCGTAAAGGTCCAATAAAATACAAGTTCAGCGAAAATAAAAGCTCTGTTTAACTGGAATGCGAGAAATTGAAGTCATTAGAACAGAAAAACATTACTTATGTATAGAAAAATTTAATGTTCAAAGTAACAGCAATAATATTACTAATAACAATAATTTAATTATAAATGGTTTTATTATTATTATTACTACAATTATTATTACAATAAAGCAGTATCACAAAAACAAGTGTACTGAGCACACTGTGATTCAGCCTTAGCAGTCTTGTGCCACCGGTTATCAGATTTTTTTCATGAATATTTTCATTTATACTGTGAAGCTCTGTTGTGCAGTTTATTTGACCAAAACATTTTATTTGCTATTTTTTTGTTGAAAATGTATTATATTTTGATTAATGCTTTGTATTAATTTGATTAAACACTGTTTTGATGATAACATTTAATTAAAAGACATACAACCTTGCCATTGACTCTACCTCGCTACAGACTCACAACCTCGCTACTGAAACAAACAACCTTGCTACAAAAACACAACCTTGCTATTGAAACACACTCTCTCTAGGGGTATGAGAAAAAACAAACAAACATTCTCCAAAGCATCACAATTCAGAATCATTTTGCAAATATTCAGAGGGGGTTGGCAACCTACCATTGGCACGTGGAGGCATAATCACCTACATGCCAATCTACACAGGTGGCCAAAAGTTTGGAATAATGTACAGATTTTGCTGTTTCGGAAGGAAATTGGTACTTTAATTTTACAAAGTATAAAACAGCACCATAACTATTTGAAAAAAAGTCATTTTTTGATCAAATCTAGACAGCAGCCATCACTCCAACACCTTATCCTTGAGTAATCATGCTAAATTGCTGATTTGGTACCAGAAAATCACTTCCGTTATATCAAACACAGTTGAAAGCTATTTGGTTCATTAAATGAAGCTTAACATTGTGTTTGTGTTTGTTTTTGAGTTGCCACAGTATGCAATAGACTGGCATGTCTTAAGGTCAATATTAAAACTCTTTGTATTTTAAGAAGGTGTAGTGTAATCCTTCCTCATAATCATGCAGCATATTTTCTGTAGTAACGAGAATGGGAGGTTAAACACCACTGAAGTGTGACTAAACTTGCTCATTCAGTCCATTTGCGCATCACGAGCCGGAGATAACGCGGTGCAGATTTAGGCAGCGCTTCACTTTTCTGATGTAAACTAGAAAATAGAAATAGAGATTTTAAATAGAGATAAAGATTTTCAACCCAGCACACACGCTCCTTAAACCACAATGGCAGTGACTCTTCCTTACAAAAATTAACCATAGTTTTACTACAGTTATATTGTAGTAACCAAGACTGTAACCATACTTTTTGGCAGAAACCATGGTTTGATACAATCAACAATGATTTTACTACAGTAATACTTTAGTATACATATAGTAACCCTAGTTAATTATAGTAATATTGTATCAGAATGAGCTTTATTGCCAAGTATGCTTACACGTACAAGGAATTTGTCTTGGTGACAGCAGCTTCCAGTACACAACAATACAAAAACAGCAACAAGACTTTTAAAAAATAATTACAATTGAATAAAAAAAATAGATAAATATTGAAAAGAAAAAAGTATATATAGAATACACAATAGACAATATATATATATACACACACATACATACATATATACACACACACACACACACACACACACACATATATATATACACACATACATATACACACACACATACGTATACATACACACACATACATATACATACACACATACGTAGTGCAAATCTAAATACAAATTGGTTATGTACAGTGCAAGGGAATGTAATGGCAGAAGAGGCAGGATGTGTTGGATAATATAAAAAGACTAAGCTGTGTAATGCACATTAATTATTGCTCAAAGGTGCTGTTTTTACTGTTCATGAGATGGATGGCCTGGGGGAAAAAACTGTTCCTGTGCCTGACAGTTCTGGTGCTCAGAGTTCTGAAGCGTCGGCCAGAAGACAACAGTTCAAAAAGGTAGTGGGGCATGGTGAGTGGGGTCCAGAGTGATATTTCCAGCCTTTATCCTCACTCTGGAAGTGTATAGTTCTTGAAGGGGGGGCAGGGGGCAACAAATAATCCTCTCAGCAGTCCGAACTGTCTGATTTCATAGCTGAACCAAACCAGACAGTTAGTATAAGTGCAGAGGACAGACTCAATGACCACCGAGTAGAACTGTATCAGCAGCGCCTGTGGCAGGTTGAACTTCCTCAACTGGCGAAGGTAGTACAACCTCTGCTGGGCCTTTTTCGCAATGGAGTCAATGTGGGTCTCCCACTTCAGGTCCAGTGAGATGGTAGTGCCCAGGAACCTGAATGACTCCACTGCTGCCACAGTGCTGTTTAGAATGGTGAGGGGGGTCAGTGTTGGGGTGTTCCTCCTAAAGTCCACTATCATCTCCACTGTTTTGAGCGTGTTCAGCTCCAGGTTGTTTTGACTGCACCAGACAGCCAGCTGTTTAACCTCCCTTTTGTATGCAGACTCATCGTCATCTCGGATGTGGCCGATGACAGTGGTGTCGTATGCAATCTGCAGGAGCTTGACAGAGGGGTCCTTGGCGATGCAGTTGTTGGTGTAGAGGGAGAAGTGTAGTGGGGAGAGCACACATCCCTGGGGGGCACCAGTGCTGATTGTACAGGTGCTGGAAGTGAATTTCCCCTGTCTCACATGCTGCTGACTGTCTGTCAGAAAACTGGTAATCCACTGACAGATAGACGTGGGAACAGAGAGTTGGTGTAATTTAGTCCGGAGAATAGCTGGGATGATGGTGTTGAAAGCCGAACTGAAGTCCACAAAAAGGATCCTTGCATATGTCCCTGGTCTGTCCAGATGTTGTAGGATATGATGCAATTCCATTTTGACTGCATCATCCACAGACCTGTTTGCTCGATAAGCAAATTGAAGGGGATCTAGAAAGGGTCCAGTGATGTCCTTCAGGTGGGCCAACACCAGTCTCTCAAATGACTTCATAACCACAGACGTCAGGGCGACACGTCTGTAGTCATTAAGTCCTGTGATTTTTGGTTTCTTAGGGATGGGGATGATAGTGGAATGTTTGAAGCCGCATGGGACTTCACACTGCTCCAGTGATCTATTGAAGATCTGTGTGAAGATGGGGGCCAGCTGGTTAGCACAGGATCTAAGACATGCAGGTTAAACGCCATCTGGAACCTGTGCTTTCCTTATCCTTTGTTTTTGAAAGACGTGGCTCACATCATCTTCACAGATCTTAAGTGCAGGTTGAGTAGCAGGAGGGGGGAGGAGGGGGGTTGCAGGAGGTGTTGGTGTTTGTGTGAAGTGAAGGTCAGTGTGGGTATGGGGTGTGAGATTGGGCCTTTCAAATCTGCAGTAGAACACATTAAGGTCGTCACCAGTTGTTGGTTCCCTACAGGGTTGGGGGTAGGAGTCCTGTAATTCATAAGTTGTTTCATGCCACTCCACACTGATGCAGGGTCATTAGCTGAAAACTTGTTTTTATCCCCAACTCTGTAAGCATCCTCTTTGGCCTGACGAAGCTGCCTGAGTTCTGCTGTAAACCATGGTTTGTCATTGTGAAACGTTAAATAAGTCCTAGTAAGGATGCACATATCCTCACAGAAACTGATATATGAAGTAACAGTATCTGTGAGCTCGTCCAGGTCTGTGCCTGCAGCCTCAAAAACACTCCAATCAGTGCAGTCAAAGCAGGCTTGTAGTTCCAGCTCTGCTTCGTTGGTCCATCTCTTTACAGTCCTTAATACAGGCTTAGCAGATTTTAATTTCTGTCAGTAGGTTGGAAGAAGATGAACCAGACAGTGATCAGAGAGTCCCAAAGCTGCTCTAGGAACAGAGCGATATGCATCCTTTATTGTTGTGTAGCAGTGATCCAGTATACTTCTGTCTCTGGTTGGGCATGTAATGTGCTGTTTGTATTTGGGCAGTTCACGTGTGAGGTTTGCTTTGTTAAAATCCCCAAGAATAATAATAACTGAGTCCGGGTATTGTTGTTCTGTGTCTGTGATTTGATCAGCCAGCTGTTGCAGCGCTGTGTTCAAACACGCGTTTGGCGCAATATACATACTCACCAGGATAAAATAGGAAAACACCCGCGGCGAGTAGAAAGGATTACAGTTAATAAAGAGCGCTTCCAAATTAGGACAGCACATCTTCTTTAACGTGGTTACATCTGTACAGCAACTTTCATTGATGTAAAAGCATGTTCCACTACCTCTCGTTTTCCCCGTTAACTCCGCGAAGCGATCCGCTCTGAACAGCTGAAAGCCCGGCAGATGTAACGGGCTGTCCGAAAGCCACGCCGACGGAGCTTGACCAGCGCGCCTGCTCGTCTCCCTCGCCTGCGTCTCATAGCGCATTTAAACAACACAGCCGCGCCTCCGACTAAAATGTCAAACAAAACGTCCAAATATTCAAAATCCGGGAAAAGATTGACTGGTGTATGCTGTCGAATGTTCAGCAGTTCGTCTCTGGTAAAACTGACTGGAAAAAGATTACTAAACACAGGACAAACAAACAAAAACAACAAAACAACAGAAGCGCTCCACACCGAGGCGGCCATTCGCGGCACCATCATGATGTATACAACCATGACTGTAGTAACCATGGTTAACTTTGTGGTTACTATTAGAGGTAGATCGATATACTGCTTTTTGGAACTATCAGTTATCAGCAAAAATGTATGTCGAAAGTTGCCGGTTGTTTTTTCTTCATTTCAAAATAATAATATGTGTTTCGGGCTTGTTTATACTTAAAAGTCACACGTTATGCACCAAATCTTCAAAATCTTTTTCTGGTTATTATTGGGATTTTGCTTGAACAAAAAACTGCATCTGGGATTTTATTCATTTTGAACTGTTTGTCTTTGCCCACCATAGTAAAGAAAGAATTAACTTTTTTTGTTGACAATTAAAACGATGTAAAAATCTATCAGCCGATTAATCAGTTATCAGCTTTTCCCACCACCTTAGTTATTGGTAAAATCCACTATCGGTCAACCACTAGTTACTATGGTTTTACTACAAAAACCATAGTTAAACTATGGTTACTCTAGTACAAATCATGGTTAATTTTCATAAGGGTTCAAAAGTACTTAATTAATGGAACTATTAATATATAGAGCAAACACATAATGGGGTTCAAAAATCTGTATGTTTCAAAATCTAAATTAAACCTGGAAATAAATTTAAGCAAAGAAACATGACTACATTTGGCAACACAAATGTAGTTTTTGTCATGTCAATAAAGCACACTAAAACTAAACTTAAAAACTGAAAGAGAGAGAGAGAAGAGAAGGAGAAATAAAAAGGAACAGAAACGATCAGAGAGAGGAAACCCACTGGAAATAAGAGGAACGTCAGAGAAGGTGATGTGACTCTCACATCTTGAACGTAACAAAGTGAGACAGAAAAGCAGCTAATAAGTGCAGACACATGAGAACGAGAGTGTTAAAGTGTTTAAACAGATGATAAAGCAGATGAAGAGTTGTTCAAAGATGAGGTGTGTCAGCTATGCAGTTCTGAGTCAAGTACAATTACCTTCACAGATACCATCACAAAAGACATTATAAAATGGATAGCTGCAGTCCTGAATGTTGATTGATCAATACAGCTTTCCAGTCTTGCAAAATATATAGTAACAGCTATAACGTGAAACATCTGTTCTCCAGCTACTGTGTATATCACTGCACAGCACTCATAGAGACTAACTATTAACCTTAAGACCAAAGCATTCTTCGGCTTTGACGTGAACGCTTAGTGTATGCGTCAAAGTGCTCAGCCTTTCAAAGTACACTTACTGAGCACTTTATTAGGAACACCTGTACGCCTACTTATTCACGCGATTATCTAATCAGCCAATCGTGTGACAGCAGTGCAATACATAAAATCATGCAGATACAGGTCAGGAGCTTCAGTTAATGTTCATATCAACCATCAGAATGGGGAAAAAATTTGATCTCCTGAGATTTTCACTCACAACAGTCTCTAGTTTACTCAGAATGGTGCCAAAATCAAAAAACATCCAATGAGCAGCAGTTCTGCAGATGGAAATGCCTTGTTGATGAGAGAGGTCAACAGAGAATGGCCAGACTGGTTCGAGCTGACAGAAAGGCTACAGTAACTCAGATAACCGCTCTGTATAATTGTGGTGAGCAGAATAGCATCTCAGAATGCAGAACACATTGAACCTTGAAACGGATGGGCTACAACAGCAAAATGCCACGTCGGGTACTTTATTATTGTTCCTAATACAGTGCTCAGTGAGAGTATACTCCATTTGACAGTGCGTGCGGTTGGCGCATGCACGCTACAACTGCTATGAGACACCGGACTTTCTTTTCATGTGTTTCGACCCATAAATATGAGGTGTGAATCTTCACTGGCCACAGGATTTGATTACGATTCAAAGGGTAACGATTTGAGTACAAAATGATTCTCGATGCATCACGATTCACCTTGTCCTCCAAATTTTTTTTTTTTTGCATCAATAGGCGATGCACATTTCAATTGTAAAGAGCTTTACATAAAAAAATATAAAGAAAATAAATACAAGATACAAAAAAAAATCAATTTTAAAACCTATTAAGAACAAGAAATAAGAGTAAAAAGTAATTAAATATTTTTTTTTAAATTATTAAAATAAATAAGTAAAAGAAAGCTGTTAAATAATATACATTTTTTTTATACATATTTTTTTTTTCACTTTTAGCTTTTTATTTAACAGCTTTTTCAAAAATCAGAATAAGTCACATTACTCACATGAGTCACATTAGTCACATAAACGCTATTAAATACTTATGTTAAATATGTTTTTTGCTTAAAGCATTGTTAATCATTTTTATTTAATAGTATATAAAGTTTGCATACCCTTGGAGAATTGGTAATATATGTACCATTTTTAAAGAAAACATGAGTGAGCAGGCAAAACATATTTCTTTTGGGATTCATATTCAACCGTAGGTTATAACAGAATGGCACAATCATAAAACAAAACATGGCAACAAAGAAAAAAATGAAATGACCCCTGTTCAAAAGTCTGCATACCCTTAGTTCTTAATACTGTGTATTGCCCCCTTTAGCATCAATGACAGCGTGCAGTCTTTTGTAATAGTTGTCTATGAGGTCCCAAATTCTTGCAGGTGGTATAGCTGCCCATTCGTCTTGGCAAAATGCCTCCAGGTCATGCAAAGTCTGTGGTCGTCTTGCATGAACCGCACGTTTGAGATCTCCCCAGAGTGACTCGATGATATTAAGGTCAGGAGACTGTGATGGCCACTCCAGAACCTTCATCTTTTTCTGCTGTAACCACTGGAGGGTCAACTTGGACTTGTGCTTAGAGTCACTGTCGTGCTGGAAAGTCCAAGAGCGTCCCATGCGCAGCTTTCATGCAGAAGAATGCAAACTGTCTGCCAGTATTTTCTGATAACATGCTGCATTCATCTTGCCATCAATTTTCACAAGATTCCCCGAGCCTTTAGAGCTCTCTCCTTTTCCGTCTTTACAAAGTTCCATTACCTTGTTACGCAGGTCTTTTGACAGTTCTTTTCTGCTCCCCATGGCTCAGTATCTAGCCTGCTCAGTGCATCCACGTGAGAGCTAACAAACACATTGACTATTTATACACAGACAATAACTGCAATTTAAAAAGCCACAGGTGTGGGAAATTAACCTTTATTTGCCATTTAAACCTGTGTGTGTCACCTTGTGTGTCTGTAACAAGGCCAAACATTCAAAGGTATGTAAACTTTTGATCAGGGCCATTTTCGTGATTTCTGTTATCATTATGAATTAAAAAGGAGCCAAACAACTATGTGATAATAAATGGCTTCATATGATCACTATCCTTAAATAAAAGACAGTTTTTTTGCATGATCAGTCATATTTTCAAAATCAATGCCAAAATTTCACAATTTCTGCCAGGGTATGCAAACTTTTGAGCACAACTGTAATTAATGATAACGTTAATCTATGCTAAGCCTATGCATTTTAGTTTTAACTATAACCACAAGTTGCTGGTGTAAGATGAGAAATCTGCTTCTGTGATTGTGCGGACGTCAGCTTCTCTCCTCACCAGCACAAGTGATAGTAAAGCGGTTTAAATAGCGGTGTTGTTGCCGTAGAAATTTATCAAGCATCTCATATGCGCACTTCCATCTGTTTGCTCTATGGCTCTAAAGTCTCAGGTATCATGACCCCGTAGCAAACGCTACAATGGATTTCAAACACGAGTTATCAGATGTGCACACTGTCCTGACGATCGAGAGACCTGGCAATGAGCAACAGCCAAAGAAATGGAGAGCGCGCAAGAGGGAAAATGCACTGGGAAGCAGGAGGCTAAAAATTATTTGAAAATGAAAATATCACCACCCACGTCTCCTGAACCGCCATACAATAATGGTCACGAGCTTGTGCATGGGTTTGTGAATGAATTTCGGGATCGTAATTTCAATCGGGCACAAATGGTATGTGGTTGTTACACACAGTCTGCAAACAGCCGTGTTTGTGTGCTTTAAACTGAACTCTGAATCGATTCTGAATGTTTTGAGAATCGATTCAGAATCATTGGAAAATGAATTGCGATGCATCACTGAAACGATTTTTTCTCCCACCCCTAATAAATATGACAAATGAAGGTATCTCCTGACCTCCTCACACACGCGTTCTTGACGTGCACATCCACTGTTATTCACTGGCGATTACATCTTCTTGCACTTCTTTGTGAAAATAACTGCTCAATTGTGAGTGTTGCCATGATATGTTCAGAGCACACGTGTTTAGAAAAATTGGGCCATACACGTTTAGAGCTCGAGCACTCTGCTGATTACGAAATTTGCATTAAGCGTCCTGTTTGCAGACACCTAGAGTACGCATCTAACCGAAGTATACTTTCGGCTGTAGTTTAAATTTCAGGGAATATATCTTCTTGTGAAAGGGTGATACAATTAATTTGCTTAATAAAATAGTGTTATTGAAAATTTGTTTCCTTTATGTTTTTATTATAACAACCAATTTATAAATGCATTAAGGCGATATTATATATATGTGTCTAGGCCATGCGATATAGTGAATGCACTCCACTTTATGTTGTGCCAAACACAAGCCATGACTATATTATACTATATTAATACAGGATGAACATTAGTACTTTATTGTTTAAGTGAACACATCCAGTGGAATCCAATGAGTCTATGAACTGTTGTGGGACTGATTTCACTCATCAGATGAATGACGTCAGAGGTCAAGGCTGTAATCTCGATAACAGACTCATCACAATACTTCTCACTGAATGACACAATGCCTGAGATAATAACCCTTTGTCATATTGAAGAGGTTTACCACAATTAAACAAATAGACCACGAAAGGAAATAGAACTTAAAATGTACTCAATGTTTCAAATAACAATAATTCCCCTGAAACTGATTACATTTTTAAAGTTGAACTTTTTCTAATATGACAAAACGTCTAAAAAAAGCAGTCAAAGATATTCATCTGGCACATGTTTACATGGCAATACAACACAGAAGATCACAGGAATGCATTCAGTGTGAACAGCCCCCAAGGAAACCACAGTGGATTGCAGTGCAAAGCATGATTACTTACCTGCAGTTTGGAGGAGGATCCAACATGATATCTGCCAACTCTTTCTGAATTCTAAAAAAAGAAAGAATTGAATGATGAACATTAATTCTTTACCATTAAACTACATAAAGCACTTTGGAATTGTATAATGGCCGTTTCAAAACTATGGCCTTGTTCTGCAGGTTCTGTCAGCTACGGTATTGTATTGGTATAAATAATCTGTTATACTTTCATTTGATTAAAAACATGTTAAAAATGTAAGTAACTTAACTTGTTATTAAAATTGCTCATTTTATGCATTTATTTGATTACACACTCTTCATCTTTAAAGAGGAAATCAAACCAAAAAACATAGAATCTAGAAAAACCAAATAACCAATAAATCTACTAAATAAAATGGATTTCATAGGGCCCAACAAAACCTAGCGAGCTGCATTTTTGTCCATCATAGGGACAAGTGTGCTGCTGTGTAAAAGCAGCGTACTGGGATTTGAGATGCAGCCAATGAATATAAAGAGCTTGAAACCGCAACCAGTCTTTTCCTTCACCCTTTAGCAGAGCATGTTCAGAGTGTATTTCAGTCTGTAAGAAGGTATGGAGTAAAGATGTATCAGAGTGAACGTCGCTGATTTGTGTGTAATGTGGTGTCTCCTCACCTCTTGGCGCTGGTCGACAGAAGTTTGGAAGCCTTGCTCATGTTGGCTTTGCTCTCTTTCTTCTTCCCAGTGATGTCTTTCTCTTGCTGCTGATGGTTGGAGGAGGATGAGGATGAAGAACTTGAGCTGGCACGCGAGTCCTCATCCGACATGCTCCCAAACTTACACACACAAAGAAACTCCCATTAGAACAATGACATATAACAAGAAGTAACAATTTATCGGTTTAATAATGTATTGAAGCAACTACAATGTACAGCAATCGGTGTATCAGAACATCAAATTAACATTGTAATGACGCATTCATTGATATATTTTCATTTGATTAAAGATATAGTTCAAATTTCTAAAACCATGTAACATTTTATTGAAGTAATGATGTATCAGTGTTGTATATTTGTATCTTCTTTTGCAAAGCAGAATCATTGATTTATCTTTTGCTGTTGGAGCAAATGGGTAAGCAAAAATTCAGTCTGCTGTGGTTCCCCATTCACCGGCATTCAAGTTTAGCCAACTGTGACGACTTCCGCTTCGCTTCATGCAGACGTGTGAAAAGGGTCCATAGTGTATCAATGTAATAATGTACAGTCATATCAACGTAACAATGTATTAAAATAGCAATTTAACTATATTGAAGTATCGATGTATTGGTGTAACAGTGTAATGATATGGCATAGTATTAAAATAACAATTTTAGAATATGTCGAAGAACCAATGTATCGGCGTAACAGTGCAACGATGTACCGTCATTTTTTAAAGTAACATTTTAAGAATATCAAAATACCTTTGTATCAATGTGACAGAGCTAAAGTTTAAGGATGTATTGTCATATCGAAAACAATGTATTATACAATTTAATAATATATCAAAGTACCGATTTATCGGTGTAACAGTGCATAATGCAACGATGTATCAAGTAACAATTCAATTAGTACTGATGTATTTATAACAGTGCATCGTGTAACAATGTGTCGTCGTATCGAAGTAACAATGTATCAGTGTTTTGTGTAACAATGTATTAACGTAACGATGTAGCAATGCAACGATGTTATTTATTGTTATCATGTACTAGCGCGGGTTTGACCTTTAACTCCAGATTAACAACACGACGCGATCCCTGTGCGAGATTACTCTTAATTTCACATTAAAATAACGCTGAAATCACCTCTAAACAGATCAGATGTGAATTCATCGCGTCTGTTTGACCCAAACTAATGTAACACTGACCCCGATCGAGCTGAATCAACTTGCACATGCTAACAATGACATGAGATAATAACAATCGGCGGACCGAAGGAAGTCTTGCACAAACACGCATCGATGTCGAGTTCACTAAACTTTGACTTTAACTCGATGAATGAATCTGGTTCAAACACAATAAATGTGTCGATCTATCGGTATGATTGTATTTCCCTGTACAGCAGCCGATTGGAGCTCAGTCTGTCTTCATTTAACGCTTCTGGATGAATATATCTGACCCATATCACATTGACAAGAGTGAATGCAGCTTAACGCGTCGTATATGTACATATGATAATTATATATGGCTATAAAGTAAGGTTTTAAAGGGTTGTGTACCTCTCTTTGTGTCGGTTCGTGTCCGTGGACGCGCGTGTCTCAGTCAGAGCGGAAGTGCTGCAGTCGCGCGCGTCCACACACACACACACACACACACACACACACACACACACACACACACACACACACACACACACACACACACACACACACACACACACACACACACACACACACACACACACACACACACACACACACACACACACACACACAGTGAGCTCCACCGGAGGTATCTGTACTCGGTCCATACACTCAACGACACTAATTCGAAACAATCGAATCACTTTATCTCATAATTCACCATTTTGTAATAGTAATGAACAAATAAAACTAACAGATGATACCATAGTTTTGCTTTTTTGGACCTTTACCATTTTTCTCTTTGAAGTTGACTAAATACCATGGCACATACGAATATGATATTCAATAAGTATCATGTTAGCCAGGCTTTATATTAATACACCATGCTACCCCCACAATAAAATAGCAGGGACAATTTGCAGAATGCACAAAATACAATGTCAATAAACAGAACAATTGGAATATACATATTCTACAGAATGCACAATGTACAGTGATGGCATAATCATGTTCAGCAAAAAAATATGAAGCTTTCCACATTCACTTCCACGTAAACTTTTTCTTTCTTTCTTTCTTTCTTTCTTTCTTTCTTTCGTTTAATTTGGTATTAATGTTTTATTTTGTGTTTATTTTGAATTTATAATTTAAAGTAAAAATCATTAAAATAAACAAGTAATATTAACAAATAAAATAACCATATTTATCCCTTACTTTCTTTGGTTTATAGAAGAGCTCAAATTAAATCTCCACTTAACCCACCCCCCTGGACAATATTAGTCAGCTGATGCTAAAACATCGGCTACGAACATAAAATCTATTCTTCTCAATTTCTGCATACCGGTAAATCTTTACTTTAGTCTCTTTTTTTCCATGCCGTTCTTAAATAGGAATGAACCTGCCTCACAGCAAATAAACCATCAAGCTTGTTGTAGAGTAACAGGGTAATTTGTTGTAATATTATCTTCCAACCACTAGTGGTCAGCCTATTGACATAGGAAGTGATGGGAACAGGAAGTAGGCCATCTTTAAAAAGGCCATGTGCCATGTTCATTGTATGTTGCATATACCTAAGTAAAAGGTCCAGTGCAATTGATGGAGTCTTTCACTTGTTGCCACTAAAACACATATTTGGAGAAAAGGATTAAACTAGGAAGAAAAGGAGTCAACTGGAGGCATCAGTGGAATTTGTTGGACAATTGGAATTGATTTGGAATTGATGAGTGTTTCTTTGTGGCCAATGAAATAACAGAGCCTGGGAAGAAAAGAGCCATTTTGTTAAGTGGTGTTGGACCCCCTCCTTACAGCTTACTGAGAAGCTTGTAAGTCCAGAGAAACCTGCTGAAAGCCATCTGGCCCCGGGGCCAGATGGCTTTGCCGCTTAATTTTATAGAACTTATGCTACAGAGCTAACCAATTAAGTAAAGTTATGACATCTCTTATACATATAGATCAGGTGGGGTTTATTTGGGGCTGCTGCTCTTCTGATAACATTAGGCGTTTCATCAATATTATGTGGTCAGTGACGAATGATCAGACTTCGGTCGTTGCCATCTAACTTAATGCCGAAAAGGCATTTGATATGGTAGAATGGGATTATCTGCTTGTGGCAATTCTTTAAGCACACTTTAGCCAAAAGCCCAGTGAAAATGTACCATGATTTAAATGTAATTCTTGAGTGAGGAAGGGGGAGAATCTGTAGCAGACTATGTGACTTAATTAAGAAGATTGGCTAAGAGAGTCGCGTGGCACCATGCAAGGTTCGGATGTGTGAATGGCAAGCTCTGCACACTTTGCTAGTTTTTGAGCTCTGCACACTTTGCTAGTTTTAATACTTTTTGTGTCATAAACGGTGAGATTCAATACACCCTGGTTCTCAACTGTTCTAGGAAGACAATATGTCAAAGAATTCAAAATCCTCGGGCTCTGGAGATATTAAAAGACACTTATATGCTCAAGCTGAAGCCCCTGAGCAGCAGGCCATAAGCCCAGGAGTCAATTTGGACAGAGAAGTGAAGGAAATTCGGCATTGATTGATGAGCGTGTCAGCAACGCTGACGAAGGTCGTTGCTGATTTGGAGGATCTTGCTGTAATACATCGATCGATCACTGCCATGGAGACAAAATTCACTGAGATATTTACAAGAGTGGCGGATGTTGAGAAACGGATAGATTATCTGGAGTAATTGGAGAGGGAATTAGCTGCTAACCCGCTAGCGAACAAGGCAGACTTGGAGCACATCTGGAAAAGGTTGGAAGACTTGGAGAATCGTAACCAGCGAAACAACATCCGAATGGTTGCGATTCCTGAGGACAAAGATGGGCTCTTCCCAAGTCTGCTCGACATAACAGGCCATAAGCTGGAAATTGAGCGAGCTCACAGAGTTCTGGCTCAGAGATCCTCAGAGGGAGACAGGCCCCGATCAATTCTGGCCAAATTTCTGAGATCAACCGATAAATTCTCGTGTTGTGTGAGGTGAGGAGTAAAGGAAGGCTTTCTTGGAAGAACCACAGCATTTTCTTGTTCCCAGACTTTGCGAATTTGACAAGAGTGAAACGTGATCGATTCAAGGAATGCAAGAATCTCTAACATCAACGGAAGGTCGCTTTTGCACTGATGTTCCCGGCCAAATTGAGAATAGATACTAAGGATGGCCGCAAAATATTTGCATGCCCACAGCAAGCATTGTCCTTCATAAAGTCAATGGAGTGAGTAAGTTATTTGTGGTTCTCATGTTGCAGTTGAGTGGGCCTGACTCACTGAACATTCACTTGACTGTCTGAGGAAGCTGAGCACCTTTTTTGTTTCTTTTTGTGCTGCCTAACGGCTGGAGTTTGTTTTGTGGAATATTTCTTGCAGGATATTGGAGTGATTAGGTCAGTTGTTGCACTCATGTATCAGCCGAATGAGCCAGCTCACTGAACATTCGTTTGACTGCCCGAGGAATCTGAGCACCTTTTTGGTTTCTTTTTGTGCTGGTTCCGCCTAGCAGCTGGAGTTTGTTTTGCGGAATAACACACCTTCAGGACAGTTATGTAGATGAATCTACATGCTCTTTGTGCTTATGCCTCCTATTGGCCGGGGTTTGTTTTATAAATTAATTTCTGTTGTAATTCTGTCTCACAAAATTTCTATAGAAGCACCGGACTTGAGCAATCTGACGGCAAAGTTATCGCGGAGGCTCTAGTAGGCATACATGGACTGTTTGAGTTTAGAAGGATGGCGAGGGGTTAATGCGCACATTTTTTTTTTTTTTTTGTTCTGGGGGATGTTCGGGGTTTGATTGTTGCACTAATGTTGGAATGTGGTCGTTATAATTTTATTTTTGACACACAATCTATTTTTTCTAATATGTCAAAATGTCAAATGTTAATATGAGTGGATTGTCTCTCTCCACGTGGAATGTGAATGGGTTGGGGCACCCCATAAAAAGAAGGAAGGTTATTTCTTTTTTTAAATGTAAGAAATATGATATAGTGTTTCTTCAAGAAACGCATCTTTCCCCGCAGGAAACTGAAAAATTTGGGAAGATATGGGGTGGACATATTTTCTTTAGTGCTGGCTCAATTAAGAGCAGAGGAGTCATTACATTGATAAGTAAGCATCTACAATTCAAATGTTTCAAACAGATTAACGATAAATTAGGAAGAGTCATTATTGTTTTAGCAGAAATTCAGGGGTAGGTTAATTTTGGCTAATATTTATGTACCTAACGCTGATGATCAGGGCTTTTTTATAGATCTTAAAGGGATGTTTCAAGCCTCTGGCACCCCTCATGATTTAAAATTGGGAGGAGACTTTAATCTTTTGATGTACTCAAAAGTGTGTAAGCCCCTTAGAGCAACAGTGACGCTTCACAGGATGTGTACAAATCTTGGTCTTACAGATATTTGGAGACTTTTGAACCCATCTGGTTAGAACTATACATTTCTTTTCATCAGTCCATAAGATTTATTCTAGAATAGATTTTTTTCTATATATATCTAAGTCCCTCATTTCATCTGTTGTTGATTGTTCTATTGGAAACATTTTAGACTCAGATCACTCCCTGGTGAGTTTAGAGGTGTTGCCATATATGGAGAAAAGAAATCATATAGTTGGCGCTTTAATGTATACTTTTTGCAAAATCCTGAATTCCAACAAATGCTAATGGCTGAAATCAATGTCTATATGGAGACCAACTGGTCCTCGGTATCCTCTGTGGGCATGGCTTGGGAGGCACTTAAGGCGGTTCTTAGGTGTCGGATCATACAGTATGCCTCATTCATCAAAAAATCCAAAGCACGAGAACTCGTGGAGTTGGAAGGGAATAATAAAAGTGGCAGAAAAAGCAGAGGCAGAGCTGAAGTGCTGAATGTCGTCTGATGGCCTCAGAGAACTGACCCAATTGAAATACAGATATAATACTATTTTTTCATGGAAGGTAGTGTTTTAGCAATTGAGGGCAAGACAGTCATATTTTGAGTTGGGGGACAAAGCAGGGAAGCTTTTGGCTAGATATATAAAGCAGAGAGAGTCTTTTTCTACCATTCCCTCAATGAAATCTGCTGGTGGTGAAATATTTACCTCAGCCATTGATATTAATAATGCTTTTAAAGAATTCTATCTTGATCTCTATAGTTTCACATCTTCATCTACTGATGAAGATATTAGAAACTTTGTTGAACCATTAACTGATGACTGAGCAAAAAAAATCTCTTGATTCTGAGATAGCCTTGGAGGAGCTTGGCAAGGTAATTAAGGCCTTGCCTACAGGGCCAGATGGCTTTGCCGCTTAATTTTTTAGAACTTATGCTACAGAGCTAACCGATTAAGTAAAGTTATGACATCTCTTATACATATAGATCAGGTGGGGTTTATTTGGGGCCGCAGCTCTTCTGATAACATTAGACGTTTCATCAATATTATGTGGTCAGTGACGAATGATCAGACTTTGGTCGTTGCCATCTCACTTAATGCCGAAAAGGCATTTGATATGGTAGAATTGGATTATCTTTTTAAGATTTTGGAAATATATGGGTTCGGGAATACTTTTATTGGATTGATTAAGTTCCAACTTTATAGACACCCGGTAGCAACGGTACAAACAAATGGATTAATTTCAGATTATTTTACTCTGGATAGGGGCACCCGGGAGGGTTGCCCTCTTTGCCCATTATTGTTCTGTCTTGCCTTGGAACCATTAGCAGCCACGATAAGAAGGGAAGATGATTTTCCAGAGTGGTGGCAGGAGGTGTGGTGCATAAGCTTTTGCTTTATGCCAGGGGTCGGCAACCTATGGCATGCATGCCAGCATTGGCATGCAGAGGGGTAATCACTGGCACACCAGCAATGGCGAGAGAGGGGTAGACTATTTTATTTGTATAAATTCCACACCTGCATTCCAATCTTGATGTAATCCTTCCTTATGATCACGCAGCATGTTTTCATGAGCTGAATGGGAGGCTAAACAAATAGTTAAAATGTGACGAGACTGGCCTCCTGACAGACGGCAGTGACTCCTCTGTCCTCTGGCGGACGGCAGCAGCAGCAGCTCCTCCATCTGCTGGTGGACAACAGTGGGCTCCTCCGCCTCCCTGGCAGACGGCAGTGGCGAGTTCTCCTGGACAGCGTGCTTTTACTCCTTTCCCGGGTTTCGGCATCAATGTAACGAGTTCATAAGATGGACAAGGAGGAGGCGGGAACCGGCTGAGCAGTAAACGTAAACTTTAATGGTAGAAAGGAACTTAAACATAACATAAAACATACAGACACGCACACACAGCAGTCGCGTGCGGCTCACGCTCCCTCCCTCTGGCGTCCCCGGCTCCTCCCAAAATGAACATGGATTGACACAGAAATGTAGCAGTTTCACCGTAAATGCATAGAATTATGGTCTGCTGTGTTTCACAGTCACCATATGACTTTCAGCACTGGGTAAAGCAAAGAAAACCAAAACACACTATTACCAGGAGTTGCAAAAATAAATGTGATCAGAAGTATATCTAAATATATATATTTTTTTCATGTGAAATACACTACACAGCATATCATATAGTGTGTGGGGGAGGGGGACACACGCATCTCAGCAGAAAGCGTTAGTCACTTGACAAGCTGGTGGTCGGAGAACTACACCTTACCTCACATTTGGAAAAACAAGGCGACATAATGGATGACACTCGTCTCATCATGGAGGTGGAAAAACACAAAGTTCTTTTTGACCTGCAGGATTTCTTGTACAAAGATTTGAGTGCACAAGAAAAGGCATGGGAGGCAGTTTCCTATAGAATATATAAATCTACAGGTGCATCTCAATAAATTAGAATGTCGTGGAAAAGTTCATTTATTTCAGTAATTCAACTCAAATTGTGAAACTCATGTATTAAATAAATTCAATGCACACAGACTGAAGTTGTTTAAGTCTTTGGTTCTTTTAATTGTGATGATTTTGGCTCACATTTAACAAAAACCCACCAATTCACTATCTCAAAAAATTAGAATATTTTGACATGCCAATCAGCTAATCAACTCAAAACACCTGCAAAGGTTTCCTGAGCCTTCAAAATGGTCTCTCAGTTTGGTTCACTAGGCTACAAAATCATGGGGAAGACTGCTGATCTGACAGCTGTCCAGAAGACAATCATTGACACCCTTCACAAGGAGGGTAAGCCACAAACATTCATTGCCAAAGAAGCTGGCTGTTCACAGAGTGCTGTATCCAAGCATGTTAACAAAGTTGAGTGGAAGGAAAAAGTGTTGAAGAAAAAGATGCACAACCAACCGAGAGAACCGCAGCCTTATGATTGTCCATCAAAATCGATTCAAGAATTTGGGTGAACTTCACAAGGAATGGACTGAGGCTGGGGTCAAGGCATCAAGAGCCACCACACACAGACATGTCAAGGAATTTGGCTACAGTTGTCATATTCCTCTTGTTAAGCCACTCCTGAACCACAGACAACATCAGAGGCGTCTTACCTGGGCTAAGGAGAAGAAGAACTGGACTGTTGCCCAGTGTTCCAAAGTCCTCTTTTCAGATGAGAGCAAGTTTTGTATTTCATTTGGAAACCAAGGTCCTAGAGTCTGGAGGAAGGGTGGAGAAGCTCATAGCCCAAGTTGCTTGAAGCCCAGTGTTAAGTTTCCACAGTCTGTGATGATTTGGGGTGCGATGTCATCTGCTGGTGTTGGTCCATTGTGTTTTTTGAAAACCAAAGTCACTGCACCCGTTTACCAAGAAATTTTGGAGCACTTCATGCTTCCTTCTGCTGACCAGCTTTTTAAAGATGCTGATTTCATTTTCCAGCAGGATTTGGCACCTGCCCACACTGCCAAAAGCACCAAAAGTTGGTTAAATGACCATGGTGTTGGTGTGCTTGACTGGCCAGCAAACTCACCAGACCTGAACCCCATAGAGAATCTATGGGGTATTGTCAAGAGGAAAATGAGAAACAAGAGACCAAAAAATGCAGATGAGCTGAAGGCCACTGTCAAAGAAACCTGGGCTTCCATACCACCTCAGCAGTGCCACAAACTGATCACCTCCATGCCACGCCGAATTGAGGCAGTAATTAAAGCAAAAGGAGCCCCTACCAAGTATTGAGTACATATACAGTAAATGAACATACTTTCCAGAAGGCCAACAATTCACTAAAAATGTTTTTTTTTATTGGTCTTATGATGTATTCTAATTTTTTGAGATAGTGAATTGGTGGGTTTTTGTTAAATGTGAGCCAAAATCATCACAATTAAAAGAACCAAAGACTTAAACTACTTCAGTCTGTGTGCATTGAATTGATTTAATACACGAGTTTCACAATTTGAGTTGAATTACTGAAATAAATGAACTTTTCCACGACATTCTAATTTATTGAGATGCACCTGTATATAGAAGTAATGTATGGAATATTACATTGTTTATCTTTATTGTGTAAAACGTGAATATGTCTATCAAATATTTTATTACTGTACTGTGTTGCTCTAAGCTTCAATCAAAGTCCTGTCACCCTCCACCTTCATGTCCTTTTCTGAATGTGTGTTTTTACACCACACAAAATTTTCTGTTGGCTGTTGCTACATTAAACAGTTTTGATTTTTCAATGTTTTAATTACATTTTTAAGAAATGTAACAACAAGTGATTCGATATTGGCATTTATATGTTTATTCACTTCGTGAAAAAAAATTAACATCAGTTGTAAAGTTTACAAAGAGGCAAAGCTATTTACTATTTTCAAAGTCCTGTAGATTCAACACTGTATTATTAACACAGCCTTTTCAGTAACTTAAACAATGTTTGCATTTAAAATCAAAATAATGGTGAACTACTTACCCATTGTTGTATTTGTGGTATACAGAAGCCACAGGTTCAGCTGTGCAATGCAAATGCATCTTATGTGAAAGCACAATCAAGCGCGTGCTGCTTCCGCTCTGCCTACGCACCGCATCTGCACTGCTTACACACTGCTACGTATCTAGTGTAAAACGGGTGTTGAGGAAAAAAGCAGATGAAAAGAAATTGCGCACATTGGTTCTTGTGTGTATTGTCACAAACTTTTCAGGAAACGCATGTTAATGCAAGGTGCAAATGGGGCCTGCCTGTGTGTGTTGCCTGTTCAACTCAAACATACAGTATTTGAGTCTGTCATTGATGAAGGGTGTTGAGCTCCATTAGCATCACGGAGGAAAACATGCAACTCCTTTCATATTGTTATACAATGTAAATACATTTGCAATTCATGCCTCTGATATGTGGAATAAAGCACCACTCAAACAATTAGATCATGACTTCTCTTGACAAATAATTATGCAAGTTACTGGACACTGATGATCTATAGCTGTGAAATACTATGCCTACATCATATCCAGTGACCTTTACTAATTTTTGATTGTGGAAGTCTGAAAAAAAAAACAAAAAAAAAAACAAAAAACTGGAAGACAATAGATAAAACATTTTATTTTCCAAATAAGAATAATTCACACCATCTTTTTATTCCATCATGGACAAACAAAAAATTAAAATGTGGCAAAAATGTTGTGTTTCATTATCCTTTAAGTGGCTTTTTTTTTTACACAGTAACAAACAAATAGTGAGTAAAACACTAAAAAATTTCAATTCATTTATTTTGATTCATTAACTACATTTGTTTAAAAAATGCATTTATTATCCTACTTAAATGCATGTGACATCAAATAAACAAGAGTCATGTCAGAAATTATCCAAAAGTAATCAGAATAGATTACTTAAAACATTATCAATTACAAATTTGTAATCAGAACTGGATTGCAATTCATAAGTTACCTACTTAGCACTGTGCACACTCGCTATAATGTCTTGATGAAAAGGGATATATTTTCTGTGCACCATTTTACTGTGTGAAGCAGGATGGTTAACTGTGATTAATGCCACATTTGTCAAAATTACTGTATATTGATTATTTTGTTAAGTGGACCACAGGCCTTCAAACACAGATTGCAATAATGTGTCTTATAAAGATCATTTGTCAGCCATGAGAGGAGCAATAATGGTGAATCTGTGATGTAATTAGATTAGAATATGCAAATAATGCATAATTGCTTGTGTCTCCTACATCTCAATGGCCCTGCTCATATTAATGGAGAAAATATGTAAGGCATAATGTACATCAAGTGGTGACTGACTAACTGTGCATTATACTGTTTACTATATGGACATTTACCAAATAAATGGACATCAAATATTGATTTGAGTGTAAATGATGAGTGCAAGTGAAATGAGAGACATGATCACAGTTGCCCATTATTGACCAATCAGAATCAAGTATTCCAGAAGATGGTGTAATAAAAGCATTTAGCTCATGTTTAGAGGAATATAATATGATCATAATCAAGGTTAGATGTTTATTTGATTCTGATGTCTGTGATATATCATGAGATACACTCAGCAGCAGGATTAAATGCTGCTTCAGTACTGACCGCTGGCTACATTGTACAGTCTGTGAAAATCAATAAGTGCACTGAGTGAATATTGAGCTGTTTGACATAAACAAACAAGAACAGACTGTGGCATTTAAAAACAAATATTTTGGTTTATTATCTTGCTGTACACAAAGTCAGATCCAAACACTACTCTTTCACAGTAAATTAATCAAAGATTATCATGGGTTTGATATGAATCAACATCAATATCTGCTCCAACCAAAGACATGGTCAGAAAAAAAAGAAAGAGAGAAAAAAAAAAAAAAAACAATCTCACAGAGCTCTGACAAATATGAAATGAGCTTGCAAATCTGTCCAAAGTGTCAAAATGCACATTACAATGACAATGAATTCAAACTAGATTTTACATTTTCCAAATAAAATGTGTGTGATGCTTGCCAGGGCAAAACTCACTGTTATGATACAAGGTGTTCTGAGTGCTTTTAGTGTGTTGCTAGGTGGGTGAGTAAGGTGTTCTGGGTGGTTACTAGATTGGATGTTCCGGAATTGTTACTTACCAGCTAATGTCACACTGGCTGAAGTCCCTCCTACGTTACATTTACATTTTGTCATTTATCAAACGCTTTTATCCAAAGTGACTTACAAACGAGACACATAGCAAGCAATTTGTCATGCAAAGTTGAACAACAACTGCAGTATAAGACTGCCAAGTTCTCACTGTAAAAAAAGGCCAATAATTCATTGATTTGCACCTGAGACTTGTGCTGAGAATCAGCCAATATCTAAATGCGCTGCCAGCGCTACCGCATGAAGACGCTCAGCTCTGCCTATTTCCGGCATGTGGTGCTGATTAGCATCTGCAGAGTGTGTGGCTCCGCGTGGAGCCAGATAAATCCAAACAGATTATCGTTAGTAGTTCTTTCATGTCACTTTGGTGTTGTGCGTACAGTATATAACAAAAACCACACATATACACCCATTCTTAACTGACTGACACATTCTGTGGATAAGATGGTGGTGACAATAAAAGGGTCAAAGAACATTAAGCTGCATTCTTCTTGTCTCTAATCGGACATCTATGGTGAGCTACACTTCAACTGGCATCCCCTATTGGTTAAGGCTGTGAAACCAACCAATTTTACATGGTCCTTCGAGCCAGAACAGAGCTTTCCCCAGATATGGAGATGCAGCAATCAGAGCAAGATCCTGTTGTGTGGGTCAGGAGGCAGACAACCCTTCCAGCACATTTGACTGGCTATATTCCCATAATTACCCTTGTGCTATTTCATCTGAAGAGGATGTTGGAGGAGGCACTCAACAGGCAGCAACATATAGTAGTGAGCAGCAAAGTCCACATCAGTGGTATATCACAGATCAATGGGGCCATCACATGGAAGCCCTGCGTGAAGAAAACGCTGATTTAAGGAAACTCCAGAAGAGCCTGATGATCATAGTTCAGCAGTTACAGGAGGAGAGGAATGAGCTTAAGCAGGCTAACAGTTAATATACTGTATGTCCCAGATGGGCCAACTACAGTCAGAGGTATGACAGTTGAAATGTTGGCAAACACAGCAGCAGAAACATCACCAGTTAATAAAACCAATTCCAGTACCTCATCCGTTGAAGACACAAGACCACCCAAGACCAGTGCCAGCCCCATGGATGCCACGATTAGCTGAGACTGCGCCAAGTGCTAACTGGGCCCAAGCTCCTCATGGTTCACCACAGGACAGTAGTCCATCAGGGAGATCAAGGTCAGAGTGTTCAAGCAGTCCAAGAAGTCTCTCCCCTTCAGTAGATGACATGAGAGACCTGTGTCTTAGCCCTCTGTACCACAGAAGAGTTAATGCCAGCTCACACAGTATGAAACAGACTGACAGGGGAAGGGATGGTCGATATTATGCCAAGGCAGTAAATAAAGGTACTGTTCAATATCCTTCTCAGCAACCTCACTCTGTACAATGGCAAAACTAGTCACCCAGAGGTAGGAGAATGCAACACAACACTTCAAGTCTAACACCAACCAGCCAGGAGAGAATATATCATGGACCTACTCCTATCTTACCAGACTTGATCCACCTAAACCCCAGAAAGTTTGCACAGCTCAAGATTGTTCTAGACAACTTTCTGCCAGTTGATGCCACAGAGTGCTTTAAATTCCAAATTCTGCTAGACCATCTCAAGCTTGAAGAGGCTCTGCTGATTGCTGAATCCTACAGCAGTTTATGTCATCCTTATACTAACACCATGGATGCCCTCAATCAACAGTATGGCCAGCCACATCAACTAGCATTACAGCACACAGTGGAGTTAATGGACAGACCAAACATCAATACTGGAGATATTAAAACCTTTTGAATTTTTGCACTGAAGGTGAGATCACTGGTGGGTATGCCATATGCGGAATTAAAATGTGAATCTCATGTGTCCAGGCTACTGGGTAAACTGCCACATGATCTGCGATCCAGTTTCCGCTGATTCATTTACCCATATAATGTGACCATCCCTACCCACCTCAACTTCTCTGACTGGTTAGAGTATGAGATTCAAGTGCAGAAATATACCACCAGGTATTCAAGATGCTCTAGTAGGGAGTACCCAACCAGGTTATCTTGGGACCAGCCGAGAAAGTCAAAGTCTTTGCGCATAAGAACAGATGTACTACTTAGCACTGAGAAAGCACCTTCAGCTCCTCCATCACCTGTTACTACAGTCAAGACAACGGCTAAGCCCTACTGCCCTTACTGTGATAACAACAAGCACTCTTTGAATAACTGCACACATTTTTCTCAATTTACCACCTATCAGAGGCAGAATTGGATTTAGGGACAGAACCGATGTTGGCGCTGTGGTAGGAGACATCAATCTTCAGAGTGTAATCTCAGGATGTGCTGTAAGACATGTAAAAGTCATCACTTACTTGTGCTCCATGAAGTCAGTGAACGCAACCATGAAAATTCAGTGAATATGGAGGACGGAGACCTACCGGCTTGCCGTCACATGGGAGAGACCGCCAACAAAGTGCTGTTCATTGACAAGCCACCTGGAAGTCGAAAGGTCCTATTGAAAATAAGTAGAGTGTACTGCATTAACAGAGCCTTCACTGCTTCAGAGTTAGGACATGTTGTACATTCTCACCCTGTTAAGGCTTTACAGGAAATATAAACGTTAGACTCCCAAACATTACTTTTGCTTCCTGAGGACCAACCCCCTCCTCCATTTCCTTTAGAGAGTCCTGCAAAGGGATGAGCAACCCAGAGTCTATGAATGGCAAGTCCTCCCCTTTGGAACTACAAGTAGCCCATGTTGTGCTGTCTTTGCTCTGCAGAAGCATATACTGGAAAGTAGCCAATATGGGGAAGATGTATGCCACTCAGTACTTAAAGCATTTTATGTGGACAATTATCTTCAGAGTCTGCCCTCTGCAGATAAAGCAAAGCTCCTCGTTGACAAGTTGCAAAGTATCTTGGCGGAAGGAGGATTTGAGCTTAGACAATGAGCTAGTAATGTGCCCTCAGTCATCAACCATTTACCAGCGGTAGCCAGGTCCGACAATGCTGAGCAGTGGATAGACCAGGGTAACACTGTCACCAATGAATCAGTGCTTGGACTTCTATGGAACTGCCAAACAGATACACTGACCTACAAGCTTCGTGCCATAGAGTGCCATAACGTCACCATGTCCAGTGTCTATAAAGTGCTTGCCAGCCAATACGATCCCCTTGGTTACATCATCCTGTACACCACTTGTGCCAAGCTAATAGTCCAGCAGCTGTGGGACAAAAAGAGAGCGTGGGATAATCATAAATTACCTGAGGATCTACTGAATGCTTGGAAGATTTGGGAATAGGAGCTCCATGACCTACAAAAGATCACCTTACCTAGATGATACTCCAGCCCAGATAAGGATGATGTTTCAAATCAGCAGGATATTCATATCTTCTGTGTTGCTTCAGAGCATGCTTATGGGTCTGTTGCCTACCTTAGAACTGAGGACAAGCATGGAGAAGTGGAGATCACATTCATAGTAGTTACATCAAGAGTGGCCCCCAAGAAACATCTGTCAATACCTCGTCTAGAGCTGTGTGCAGCACTTATGGGTGCCCAGTTGGCCAAGGTACTCCAGAAGAAGTTGACTCTTCTGTCTGCGTTGCTGATCAATCCACTTACAGTATGTGTGATGCCAATTTCGTCATCATCACAGTCTGCGCAGACTGTCTTTGTGAGGCCTAGATTTTCTCGAATGTGGACAGACCTTGTCTGTGCGCATCTTTGGTGCATGCACCTACTGTTGACCGCACTAAAAGATTATCATAAAGCAGTGGTAGTGTGCATGATTCGAGGGTTTTCATATTCACTCACGGTCAAAAGAATATACTATGAAAGACAACATGGTCGACCATGTGTGAAATGATATAAAATGGAGAAAAAGTACATCCTGGCCTTTAAGGGAAAAGTATACTTCGGTTGTTTGCGTTGCTGATTCCTTTATGTACACTATGCAAATTTTGTTGTCTGCACAGACTGTTCTTGTGCGGCCCAGAATTTCTCAAAACGCCCAGAATTTCTCAAAAGTCCTCGTCTGTACGCATCGTCAGCGCATGCGCCTACCGTTGAACGTATCAAAAGAGTATAACAAAGCAGTCATAGTGTGCAAGCCTCGAACGGATTTGTATTCACTCGCAGTCAGAAGAGTATTCTTTGAAAGGCATCGCTGTCGACCGGGCGCAATCCAATCTGGAATGCAGAAAAACGTAGTATACCTGGGCCTTTAAGAGCAAAATATACTTAAGTTGTTCGCGTTGCTGATTGCTCCATGTACAGTATGCTTGATGCTAATTTCGTCATCAGCACAGTCTGTGCTGACTGTTCTCGTGTGGCTCAGATTTTCTTGAATGTGGACAGTCCTCATCTGTGCGTATCGTCCGCGCATGCGCCTGCCATTGACCGTACTAAAAGAGTATCAAAAAGCAGTGGTAGTGTGCATGATCCAAGCGCATTCATATTCACTCGTGGTCAAAATAGTATACTATGAATGGCAACGCAGTCGACCGGGTGTGATCCGATCTGCAACAGAGAAAAATGAAATGTATCTTGGCCTTTAAGGGCAATGTATACTTTAGTCATTTGTGTAGCTGTTCGCTCCATGTACAGTATGCGTGATGCAAATTTCGTCATCAGCACAGTCTGTGCGGATTGTCCTCGTGCAGCCCAAATTTTTTTTAACTTGGACAGTCCTCATCTGTGTGCATCATCGGCACATGTGCCTGCCATTAACCATATTGAAAGAGTATCAAAAGTAGTCATAGTGTACATGACTCCAGCGCATTCGTATTCATTTGCGGTCAAAAGAGTACATCATGAAAGACAACGCGGTCGACTGGGTGTGATCCAGTCTGGAATGGAGAGAAACTAAGTACATCCTGATCTTTAAGGGCAAACTATATTTTGGTTGTTCGTGTTGCTGATCGCTCCATGTACAGTATGATTGATGCTAATTTCATCATCAGCACAGTCTGTGTGACCCAGATTTTCTCAAACGTGGACAATCCTTGTCTATGTGCATCGTCGGCGCATTTGCCTGCCATTGACCGTACTAAAAGAGTATAAAAAAGCAGTCGTAGTGTGCATGATTCGAGCGCATTTGTATTCACTCATGGTCAAAAGAGTATACTTGGAAAGGCAACGCGGTCCCAGATTTTCTCGACACGCAATCCAATACGGAAAACAGAAAAACAATGCATTCACTGGCCTTTAGAGAGAGACAGAGAGAGAGAGAAAGGAGAAGGGGAGAGAAAGAGTCTCATTTCCAGCAGTGGTAATAAACACACTGGTGTCTGCAGCGCACCTGTAGAGATCTCAACCTCAGGGAATTCATTGTGAGTTCTGCTGTGAACACCTTCTGGCATTTCTCATGCTCTGATTGATATCTTCTCCATACACATACACATACACATCTAGATGTAGTGCATATCTCCATTAAACAGCTTGAAAGCTTTTTAAGAACAGAGGAAATCCTGAAATGAGCTGCAGCACTGCCTCCAGTGTGGATTATTTACTATATAGTATAGCCAGGACTGGGAGGGTTACTTTTAAAATGTATTCCCCAACAGATTGCAGAATACATGCTGTAAAATGTAATTTGTAGCTTGTACAAATTTATAAATAAAATTGTATTTGTCATTTGTAATCAGAATATTTCATCACTCCCTTAATATGCTCAGACATTCATCAAAGAAGTAGCCAAAAATGAAACAGATGTCACATTTATAGTGTGAATAAATTGGAAATATTGATTAATTAATTTAATATTTAAGGAATAATTCACCCAGAAAATCAATTCTCTCATCATTTACTCAAATTATAATTAAACCCATATGGCTATTTTTCTTCTATTATACATTAAATATTTTGAAGAATGCAGATGTAGATAAAGAATGATAAATAACATTCACAATTATCTGAGCAGCTCTATTCTACACAATAAAGGTGAATAGTAACTGGGTCTGTCAAGCTCCAAAAATAAATAAATTAATTAATTAATTAAATGAAATAATATTAATAAATATAGCTGCAAGCAGCAATTATCAGGGTTCAAGTGATATAGGGCCTTTAATGTGTCACGATGTTAAAGCATTATTCAGATAGCTTGTAAGCACCTAAAATAGAGCTAAAGCAATATCAATTTATTTGTTTATATTTTATTTTATTATGATATTTATGATGGTTTGGTCTGCATGAATAAAAATAACAAGCAGTAATTACAGAGCCAAGCAAACCACCAGCATGTAAGGAAATATTATTGGACATTTCTGATAATTATTTTAAGAAAATCTGTAAATAATTAAATAAATAGAAATGGTTATAAAACATAACTTTTGACCAATAGTTGGCACTGTCATCGAATTTTTGTTGTGCTGTCAGGGTTTGATGCCAATGAGACACACAAAATACATAAAATGCTATAATGTCAATACAGCAAAGCATCACCGAGATACAGCCTCTGATGCTTTTTAGCATCTTGCCATCTAATTCGTTGAAGTGCTGTTCGAGAACCGTTTAGTCTATCAAAAAGGTTTTGATAACTTTTTGTTATGAATGTCCCTATATGACACATGACGAATTTCGAGCAAATTAGACTTTCGGCCTAGGAGGAGTTAGAAAAAGTAGGTTTTTAATGAAATTCCAAATGGCATACAGGAAGTATGGCTAGTTGTGGCATATTGAGTATCAGTGTACTCGGCATGACCCAAGGAATCTTAAGACAGCAGCTGCAGAAATAACATTAGGTAATATGTCTCTTTTGACCAATTGTGTTCAGATTTCAAGGAGAGGGTCTCTGATTTTTTTCAGTCATTACATTAGTGTGTAACTGCATGATTAATGTGTTGTTTAAAGCACAATCAAAAAGTATTATAACAAAATAAAAGCATGAAAAAAGCAGCGCATCATTTCTGTGCTCAACAGTTGCACAATACAAATATTTTAAATTGTCTGTTTTGATAAATAGTCATGGATGTCAAATAAATAAAAAAATAAGGGTAACAGATTATATCAAATAAAGTTAATATTTATTGCACCAATAGATTAAAAAAAATAATGTGCAGGCTAAAAGATGCATGTTTAAATAGAGCAGGGTCATAGAATGACAAACAAACTTTTAGTAGCATGTAAAGACAGTTATACACGGTATACGGAGGCACATCTGCCCACAACTATTTTGCATCTATTGCGGAACACACTGCTAAAGTTAAAAATGTTTTATATTTTCACGTGTGTCATTGGCTAAGTTCTGTTCATGGTTAAATTGTTTTATGGAGAAATAATACATTTTATGAGTACACAAAAGCAACATTAAGTTAATAAATTGTAATCGGGGAAGAAGTTACAACAATGAAATTACTTTGGTCAGATGGATGCTAACATTTTTGAATGACACAAAGCCAAACTTAGCAGCATCCGTACGTATTTATCCATGGTTCGTGGGGTGAACTCAGCAGCATAAAACAGTCAGCGTTATCTGAAGTTACAAAGCTCCATTTTCTGGTGTCTATTGTTGATCAACATCGCTGACAGATGCTGCTTTTACAGGCTTTTTACCAATGTGTCAGTTCAAAGGCGATTCATAGGTTAATTATTACAGGGCGGTTTATAGTAAGTAGATAAAACACGCTGCATTTTTTTTTTTTTTTTACCAGCACAGGAATGCACACTCTGTAAAAAGTCTGTAAACACAGTCAAATACGTATGTCTTAAGTGAAAACAGGCAGGACAAAAATTGTTTGGATATGATCAGATAGGATCTGTGCATTAAGCTTTGCAGTACAAGCGAGTACTGCACCAAGCGCTTCTTTGTCAAACACTAATTAACCTTTTCATATGCAGATCTAAAACAAGTAATAAACTTGAGAAGACAAGGAAACACCTTTGATGATAAATAAATTAGAAATCCGTTGAGTGTGTGAAAGACTGTTATACAGGTATGAACATGGAAATATTTCTGAGGTAAAAATTAAATTATTTAAACATCAGCACACTCATAGTAATACATATTTTATTATTATTATTTTTATTTATCTCTTTTACAATAAATGGCTGTGGCAAGATATTTTATTATTTCCTTTTTAACTCTTTGAAGACATTCAATGATTTATTGTGATGTGGCTTCCTCTGGTGGACAAACATTACAACAGCCTTTTATGGCTATGATTGCCTGAAATACAGTTGAGAAATTAGGTATTTCTTATGTTATAGCCTTGCCAAATTGATGAAATTTTGCATGTTACCTCAGAATGTTCTTTTGAGCATGTATATTACAAGATATAGGTCAATTAGTCATTATAGGCCATACTCAAAAACCTTTTGGCAAATATCTTCTGAATGATTTGACATATAAAAATTATTTTGATAAGTTTTTGTCAGGAATGTCGGTAGATAATGTATACAATGTTTCGGGCAAACAGTCTAGGACGAGTTTGAAAAGGTAGGTTTTTCAAAAAATCAAGTTCAAGCAAAGTTCAATCAAAAGTTTTTTGTGGAAATGGAAATTCATGTGACCAAATGATTTGGAGGTACTGATGGATTCACAGATATACAATTTTTTTTTTATTTTTATCATATATGGTTCTGGAGTTAATTCATCTGCTTTGAGCACAGTTGCACAATTAGTGCTTAAGTTATTTTCTTAAGTTGTAGTGCCCCCAAGCATAAAAAATGAACGAAACTTGTCTGGTTACCTCAGAGTGTTCTCTTGTCTATATGTACAAAGTTTTGTTAAGTCTGAAAATTGTGCCCACAAGATACTGGCTAATTAGTCATTATAGGCCACTCCCCAAAATATATTCGCTTATATCTTTGGAGCAATTCAATGTATCAAAATTATTTTTATAACTTTTTGTCAGGAGTCTCTGTAGATGATGTATACCAAGTTTCGTGCGAATCGGGCAAACAGCCTAGGAAAGTTTGAAAGAATAGGTTTTTTTAATAAATCGAAATCATAGAAAACATTTATTTTGGAAATAGAAATTCAAGTGATTTGGGGACACTTGTGGATTCAGAGAAGCTATAGATTTTTATTGTAGCCTATATGATTCCAGAGTTATTGGCAAAAACGTGAATTAGCTAATTATAGCGCCACCGTTTGGCTGATTGTCACAAAATTTTATATGCGGTTTAGAGTTGACTCCCTGCTTAATTTCCATAACCCTTGGCCATTCCCAATACGAGTTATAAGGTGCTGAAATTTGATTGGCCATTGGCCACCATTTTTGTAAATTTGTGGAATTGATTTTTAAAGAATATGTTAGCATTTGAACCAAAGAAGATGCATATTTAATTTGAACTTTATCGCTCAAATGACTGCAAAGTTATAACAGTTTTTAATTGTAGCGCCCCCTAGAGGTAAAATTGTACGAAACTTTGCTGGCACCTTCTAAACGTCCTGTTTACTATGTATACCAGGTTTGGTTATGTTTGGAGTTTGCTTTGAGTAGATATTGATCAATTAGTCAAATTATGTTAAACCAAAGGAAATATATCGTTAATATCTTTGGAACGATTTTACGTACAAAATTATTTTGATAGCTTTTTGTCAGGGGGGGGTCTTTAGATGTTGTATACCAAATTTTGTGCCAATTGGACTAACGGTCTAGGAGGAGTTAAATATTTGTTTCTAAAAATTCAAAATGGCAGAAAACAGTTATAGATGGAAATGAAATCAGAGCTATACATTTTGTAGGGCTTGACTCAAGGATTTAGAGGAAAAAAAGTTTTTTAGAAAGAAAAACGTAATTCTAGCCTTTATGTTTCAGGAGTTATGGTGCAAAATGTGTTTGCCTTTGTTATAGTGCCACCTATAGGCCGTTCAGGGTGAGAACATGCGTATGATTTTATTTTGTGAGTACCACCATTCCCCAAAGTTTCATGTCTCTAGGCCTTACAATTTGGTCTGCACGATCAGTTTTAGGGGAGAATAATAATAATAATAAATATAGCTGCAAGCAGCAATTAACGGGGTTCAAGATATTAGGTCCTTTAAGTATATATGTAACTGATATTAAGTATTAATTAGACAGTTTGTTTGCACTTAAAATATTGATAAAGTGCCTTTATTTTCAGAACCATCATGTTAGTAGCAAAGGCATATTGCATTTTTTTTACATTTATAACTGTTATAGCACCACCAATAGGCAGATGTGCAAAAAAAAAAGAGTTATAACCATTAAAGTAAATGCGTCCATGGCCACTTTAAATGTTTTGGCGTACCGTTGTGACGATCAATCGAAAGTTACAACTTTTTTTGATAATTATTGATACTGGGACTCCAGAGAATCTCTCTTCACTGGTTTGGTTCCAATCGGGCGAACAGGCTAGGACTGATCTGGACAAGTATTTTTTTTCTACCCAATTTGGAATGCCTAATTCCCAATGCACTCTAAGTCCTCGTGGTGGCATAGTGATTCGCCTCAATATGGGTGGTGAAGGACGAATCTCAGTTGCCTCCGCATCTGAGACCGTCAATCCACACATCTTATCACGTGACTTGTTGAGTGCGTTACCGCGGAGACGTAGCGCGTGTGGAGGTTTCACGGTATTCTCCGCGGAATCCACGCACAACTCACCACACGCCCCACCGAGAGCGAGAACCACGCATTATAGAGACTATGAGGAGGTTACCCCATGTGACCCTACCCTCCCTAGCAACTGGGCCAGTTTGGTTGCTTAGGACACCTGGCTGGAGTCACTCAGCATGCCCTGGATTCGAACTCGTGACTTCAGGGGGTGGTAGTCAGCGTCAATAATTGCTGAGCTACCCAGGCCACCCCACAAGTCATTTTTTTAAAATAATCTTAAATATTTAACAAACGATTTGATTCACACCAATGCTTCATGAGGTAAAGTTGTTCAGAATGAGGCAATCTATCAGATGGTATGAATAACGGATGTCTGAGTGAAACATAGGGGTATATACAATGATTTACACACATGAAAAACACGATAGCGCCTCCCGGTGACCAATTTTTGTCACATTTTGCGCAGACCTCTTGGGCCAAGAGGCAAATAGGCCTATCACGTTTCGTTCCAATCTGACTTTTCTAACCCTATCTAATAGCTGCTAAAAGTTGATTGGTCAATAGTGGCCATGTTTTTCAAGATATGAGACTGTCCTCATAGACCTTGATGAAAATGAGAGTGTGAGGGACAGACTTACAGTTTCTTCAATGGGTTGTACTGTTGTTTAAAGCATTTTGGATCATTATGCGGGCAAAATATTGAAAAAATCATCTTTCCAAATAAAAAAATTATATATATATATATATAAATCAGTAGACAAGAAACTCCACAAAGCACAAGTTGTGAATATTAGATGTGACCTAAAACTTTTAAATGGCTTCATATAGCGCATTAAGTCTATATATCAACCTCGTTTTCATTCCCATCAAAAATCTATTCTAATACACACAGTAGAGTAAAGGGAATCCTTTGAGTTTAAAGACGCTCAAGGATTACCTATCTTGTGTGTCCCTCTAGTGGAAAAAATTGGTACTACATCCTGAACTTTCCTTCAGTGTTGAATTACCTGATCATTTTAAAGTGTTGCTAAAAACAGAAATTAATGACATTTGTCATATATCATCAGACTTTCCTGGTGACCATGACAAAATTACCAAATTTAAAAGAATAGATGCTGTGGACACATTTGTTTTGATGTCAAATTTCAACTGCTTTGATTACTGTTCAAAAACAGTATTTTCTTTAGTTATAGCAACCCTAGCATCATAAACTGATCAAATTTTGCACATAATGGGCTGATCCAAACCGGAACACAGAAAAACGAAGTATACCCGGGCCTTAACTCATACCAAAACCCTAACCCTAACTCAAATTATAAACCTAACTCAAAACCTAACCCTAACCCTAACTGCTTTAACAGTAGCACAAATAGGATTTTCTTAAGTTATGGTGCCACCTAGCACTACATATTGATGACATTTTTCACACAACCTCAGAATGTTCTGTTGTCTATGTGTTTTAAGTTTTCTTAAGTTTGAAAATTTCGTTCACAAGATACAGGTTAATTAGTCATTATAGGCCACACCCAAAGACATATTTTCTTATATCTTCCAAACTATTTAACATTTCACAATTCTTTTGATAAATGTTTGTCAGGAGGGTCTCTAGATTATGTAGATGACAACATTTCATGTGAATTGGGGAAACAGCCTAGGACAAATTAAATAAAATGTAGGTTTTTCAAAAAAATATTTGTGATAAAAATGTTTTCTTGTGGAAATGAAAATCCACATGATCATATCATTGGGGAGCACTGAAGGATTCAGAAAAAACTAAAAAAATGTATTCTAGCCTATAGGACTTCAGAGTTATTAGCAAAAATGTAAATTAGCATATTATAGCACCACCGTGTGGCAGATTCTCACAAAATTGTACACACAGTTTCGTGTACAGACCCTTCGTTGGTATAATAAGTTTCATGACCATCGGCCATTCACAATTCAAGTTATTAGGTGTTAAAATTTGATTGGAAGGTGACAGCCATTTTTGTTGATTTGTCGAATCAATATGTTAACGATATGTTAGCACTTGAACCACAGAAGGTGCATATTTAATTTGACCTTTGTTGATCAAACGACTGCGGATTTAATACAGTATTTTAGTTGTAGCGCCCCCTATGGGCAGAACTGAATACAAATGTGCATGCATCCTCAACAGGGCCTGTTGACTATGTGTACTGGGTTTTGTTTAGTTTGGCTTTTGCATTGAGTAGATATTGATCAATGAATCAAAGTGTGTTATACCAAAGGAATTGTATCGCTAATATCTTTGGGATGATTTGACGTATCGAAATTTTGATATATTTTTGTGCGAATTGGACAAACGGTCTTTGAAGGAGTTCGAAAAAGTAGGTTTAGAGATATGTAGGGCTTGACTTTTTTTAATTCTAGCCCATACGGTTGAGGAGATATGAGCAAAAATGTAAAGGTGCTTCTTATAGCGCCACCTGGGGCAGCAGGTGTGTGTATGGACACCGGAGTAGTGGAGGTGGATTGGGACCATCCTGCCAAGTCTGGTGCCCAGTTTTTGCTGCCCAGACACTATTAGGGCAGAATAATAATAATAATAATAAATATACAGTGGTGTGAAAAAGTGTTTGCCCCCTTCCTGATTTCTTATTTTGTTGCATGTTTGTCACACTTAAATGTTTCAGATCATCAAACAAGTTTAAATATTAGTCAAAGATAACACAAGTAAACACAAAATGCAGTTTTTAAATGAAGGTTGTTATTATTAAGGGAAAACAAAATCCAAACCTACATGGCCCTGTGTGAAAAAGTGTTTGCCCCACCTGTTAAAACATAACTTAACTGTGGTTTATCACACCTGAGTTCAATTTCTCTAGCCACACCCAGGCCTGATTACTGCCACACCTGTTCTCAATCAAGAAATCACTTAAATAGGACCTGCCTGACAAAGTGAAGTAGACCAAAAGATCTTCAAAAGCTAGACATCATGCCGAGATCCAAAGAAATTTAGGAACAAATGAGAAAGAAAGTAATTGAGATCTATCAGTCTGGAAAAGGCTTTAAAGCCATTTCTAAAGCTTTGGGACTCCAGAGAACCACAGTGAGAGCCATTATCCACAAATGGCGAAAACATGGAACAGTGGTGAACCTTCCCAGGAGTGGCCGGCCGACCAAAATTACCCCAAGAGTGCAGCGACAACTCATCCAAGATGTCAAAAAAGACCCCACAACAACATCCAAAGAACTGCAGGCCTCACTTGCCTCAGTTAAGGTCAGTGTTCATGACTCCGCCATAAGAAAGAGACTGGGCAAAAATGGCCTGCATGGCAGAGTTCCAAGACAAAAACCACTGCTGAGCAAAAAGAACATTAAGGCTCGTCTCATTTTTGCCAGAAAACATCTTGATGATCCCCAAGACTTTTGGGAAAATACTCTGTGGACCGACGAGACAAAAATTGAACTTTTTGGAAGGTGTGTGTCCCATTACATCTGGCGTAAAAGTAACACCACATTTCAGAAAAAGAACATCATACCAACAGTAAAATATGGTGGTGGTAGTGTGATGGTCTGGGGCTGTTTTGCTGCTTCAGGACCTGGAAGACTTGCTGTGATAAATGGAACCATGAATTCTGCTGTCTACCAAAAAATCCTGAAAGAGAATGTCCGGCCATCTGTTCGTGACCTCAAGCTGAAGCGAACTTGGGTTCTGCAGCAGGACAATGATCCAAAACACACCAGCAAGTCCACCTCTGAATGGCTGAAGAAAAACAAAATGAAGACTTTGGAGTGGCCTAGTCAAAGTCCTGACCTGAATCCTATTGAGATGCTGTGGCATGACCTTAAAAAGGCTGTTCATGCTCAAAAACCCTCCAATGTGGCTGAATTACAACAATTCTGCAAAGATGAGTGGGCCAAAATTACTCCACAGCGCTGTAAAAGACTCATTGCAAGTTATCGCAAACGCTTGATTGCAGTTGTTGCTGCTAAGGGTGGCCCAACCAGTTATTAGGTTTAGGGGGCAATCACTTTTTCACACAGGGCCATGTAGTTTTGGATTTTGTTTTCCCTTAATAATAACAACCTTCATTTAACAACTGCATTTTGTGTTTACTTGTGTTATCTTTGACTAATATTTAAACTTGTTTGATGATCTGAAACATTTAAGTGTGACAAACATGCAAAAAAAATAAGAAATCAGGAAGGGGGCAAACACTTTTTCACACCACTGTAGCTGCAAGCAGCAATTACAAGGGGTCAAGCGGCATAGGGCCTTTAAGTACATGTGCTACAAGATTTTTGATTGCCCATAATCACTTAAATAAAGATAAAGCAACATAATTTTCAGCAATCTCAGGTTAATAACATAGAGATATACTGTTTTTAACATGTCTGACTGTTATAGCGTCACCTATTATCCGATCCACACCAAATCATGCATGCTTCTATGGAATCACGTTTCATATGTGTACTAAATTTGATTCAGATTAGAGTCTTTGTTTAGATATTGGCTTTTGGGTCAAATAAGCCCCATCCATATATTTAAATTTCCCTATTATAGCCATTCCAAATAAAAAAGTTCTAAAATTTGTTATCATTATTGATCCAGGGAGTCCAGAGAATTGTACTACAATGGTTTTGTTGAGGTTGAGTGAAAAACCTAGGACTAGTTTGCAAAAAAATATATTTTTTAAAATAATCTCAAATATTTAATGAATGATTTGATTGACACCAATGATCCTTGAGGCAAAGTTGTTCAGAAAGTGTAAATCTATTGTGTGATATGTCTAATGTGTGTCTGTGTGCCATGTTTTTCAATATATGCAATTGTCCTCATAGAAATTGATGTCACTTTGGACAAAGACTCTGCATGCATAATCTTCCTGAGTTTTGTGAAAATATTTCATACCGTTCAAGAGTTATAGGTATTTGTGTAAAAGTGGACATGCATGCTTTATACTTTTTGGCATACCTTTCCCAAAGTCAATCAAAAGTTTAAATTTTTTTGATAATTATTGATAATGGGACTCCAGAGAACATTTCTGCACTGGTTTGATTCCGATCGGGTGAACAGCCTAGGACTAGTTCGCAAAAACGGAGATAGCCATTCTGTTCATCTTGAGCCAACAATTCCATTATTGAAATATGGCACTTGATGGTATGTTGCATGGTTAAGGAGTAATGGCCCAAAAAGTATGATTTTTTGTATAATTTACTATAGCTTCCCCCGCTGGCCGATCGGGTCGAGTCCATGTGAATGTGTAGACTGCCGGAGTACTACCATTCCCCAAAGTTTCAAGCCTCTAGGCCTTATGGTTTGGTCTGCCCGATATATAATTCTGCCGCCAGAATAATAATAATAATAATAATAAATAATCCTAATAATATAATAATTCTGACAAATACAATAGGGTTTCAGCACTTCGTGCTTGAACCCGTAATAATAATAATAATATTAAGAAAATCCTAACAAATACAATAAGAAAATCAGTACAAATACAATAGGGTTCCAGCACCTTTGGTGTTTGGCTCCTAATAACAATTACAATAAGGAAATCCTAATAAATACAATAGGGTTCCCCCTAAAAAGAAAATCAGTACAGGGAGTCACGTGACGCCATGCGAGGTTCAGACGTGTGAACGGCGAGCTCTGTGCACTTTGCTAGTTTTAATACTTTTTGTGTCATAAACCAGTGAGATTCGATACTCCCGAATTCTTAACTGTTCTAGAAAGACAATATGTCAAAGATTTCAAAATCCTTTGGGCTCTGGAGATATTAAAATACACTTACGTGCTCAAGCTGAAGCCCCTGAGCAGCTGGCCGAAAGCCTGGGAGTAAATTTGGACGGTGAAGTGAAGGAAATTCGGCACCAATTGATGAATGTGACGGCAGTGCTGATGAAGGTTGTTGCTTACTTGGAGGATCTTGCTGTAATACGTCGATCGATCACTGTCATGGAGATGAAATTCACTGAGATGGTTACAAGAGTGGTGGATGTTGAGAAATGGATAGATTATCTGGAGTCATTGGAGAGGGAATTAACTGCTAACCCACTAGCAACCAAGGCAGACTTGAAGCGAGTCTGGGAAAAGTTGGAAGACTTGGAGAATCATAACCGGCGAAACAATGTCCAAATTGTTGGAATTCCTGAGCACGAAGAAGGCCGAGATATGGTGAAATTCCTAGATGGGCATGTAAATTTTCTACATCCATCCTTAGTATCTATTCTCAGTTTGACCAGAAACATCAGTGCAAAAGTGAACTTCTGTTGATGTAAAAGTTTCTTGCATTCCCTGAATCATTCACGTTTCTCTCTTATCAAATTCACAAAGTCTGGGAAGAAGAAAATGTTGTGATTCTTCCAAGAAAGCTTTCCTTTGCTCCTCGCCTCGCGTAACATGAGATCTCTATTGGATGATCTCAGAAATTTGGCCAGAATTGATCGGGGCCTGTCTCCCTCAGCCGATCTGCGAGCCGGGACTCTGTGAGCTTGCTCGATTCCCAGCTTATGGCCTGTTATGTTGAGCAGACTTGAGAAGAGCTCGTCTAGGAATTTCACCATATCTCTGCCTTCTTCATGCTCAGGAATTCCAACAATTCGGATGTTGTTTCACTGATTATGTTTCTCCAAATCCTCCAATTTTTCCCAAACGCGTTGCAAGTCTGTCTTGGTCGCTAGCGGATTAGCAGCTAATTCCCTCTCCGATGACTCCAGATAATCGATCCATTTTTTGACGCAGTCGAACCGTTTGGTAACCATCCTCCAAATCTGCAACAACCTTCATCAGCATTGCCGGCATGTTCATCAATTCATACTGGATTTCTTTCAGTTCACCATCCGAATTGAATCCGGGGCTTCTGGCCTGCCACTGCGGGGAATCAACATGAGCACGTAAGTGTCTTTTAATGTCCCCAGAGCCTGAGGATTTTGAATTTTTTGACATATTGACTTCCTAGAACAGTTAAGAATCAGGGTGTATCGAATCTCACCGGTTTATGACACAAAAACTAACAAAGTGCGCAGAGCTTGCCACTCACATATCCGCTCCTCGCACAGTGCCACACGACTCTATAATTTTATTTTTGACACACAATCTATTTAAATGTCAAATGTTAATATGAGCAAATTGTCTCTCTCCATGTGGAATGTGAATGGGTTGGGACACCCCATAAATAGATGGAAGGTTATTTCTTTTCTTAAACTTAAGAAATATGATATAGTGTTTCTTCAAGAAACGTGTCTTTCCCTGCAGGAAGCTGAAAATTTGGGCTCAAGTAAGAGAAGGGGAGTCATTACACTGATAAGTAATCATCTATGATTCAAATGTCTCAAACAGATTAAAGATAAATTAGGAAGAGTCATTATTGTTTTAGCAGAAATTCAGGGGCATAGTTTGATTTTGGCTAATATTTACGTACCTAAAGCTGACCATCAGGGCTTTTTTATAGATCTTGAAGGGATGTTGCAAGCCACTGGCACCCCTCATGATATAATATTGGGAGGAGATTTTAATATTTTGATGGACTCAGTCCTTGATCATAGTGAAGAAAAAGTGTGTAAGCCCCCTAGAGCAACAGTGACGTTTCACAGGATGTGTAAAAATATTGGTCTTACAGATATTTGGAGACTTTTGAACCCATCTGGTAGGGACTATACATTTATTCTAGAATATATATATATTTTTTATATATCTAAGTCTCTCATTTCATCTGTTGTTGATTGCTCAATTTGAAACATCTTAGTCTCAGATCGTGCCCTGGTGAGTTTAGAGGTGTTGCCATATATGGAGAAAAAGAAATCATATAGTTGCCACTTTAAAGTATTCCTTTTGCAAAATCCTGAATTTCAACAAATGTTAAAGGCTGAAATCAATGTTTATATGGAGACCAACTGGTCATCAGTATCCTCTGTGGCATGGCTTAGGGGTCGGATCATACAGTATGCCTCATTCATCAAAAAATCCAAAGCACGAGAACTCGTGGAGTTGGAAGGGAATATTAAAAGTACCGAGGCAGAGCTGAAGCGCCGAATGTCATCTGATGGCCTCAGAGAATTTACCCGATTGAAATATAGATATAATACTATTTTGTCACGGAAGGAGGAGTTTTGGCTATTCAGGGCAAGACAGTCATACTTTGAATTGGGGACTTAGCAGGAAAATTTCTGGCTAGATATATAAAGCAGAGAGAGTCTTTTTCTACCATTCCCGTAGTGAAATCTGCTGGTGGTGAAATGTTTACCTCGGCCATTGATATTAACAATGCTTTTAAAGAATTCTATCTTGATCTCTATAGCTCCACATCTTTGTCTACTGATGAAGATATTAGAAATTTTGTGGAACCATTAGAACTCCCTAAACTGATGACTGAGCAAAAAAATTATCTTGATTCTGAGATAAACTTGGAGGAGCTGGGAGAGGTAACTAAGGCCTTGCCTACAGGCAAGGCTCCGGGGCCAGATGGATTTGCCGCTGAATCTTTTAGATCTTATGCTACAGAACTGGCTCCACTTTTGTTAGAAGTTTATACTGAATCATTAAAGAATGGAAAGCTTCCGCCAACCATGACACAAGCCCGGATCAGTCTGATTCTTAAAAAGGACAAAGATCCAAGCGAGTGTAAGAGTTACCGTACAATTTCCCTGATCCAGCTAGATGTAAAATTATTGTCAAAATTTTTGGCTAACCGATTAATTAAAGTTATGACATCTCTTATACATATAGATCAGGTGGGGTTTATTTGAGGCCGCAGCTCTTCTGATAACATTAGGCGTTTCATCAATGTTATGTGGTCAGTGGCAAATGATCAGACTCCAGTCGCGGCCATCTCACTTGTTACTCACTTGCTGACGTTTGATATGTTGGGATTATCTTTTTAAGATTTTGGAAATATATGGGTTTGGAAATACTTTTATTGGATGGATTAAGTTACTTAGACACCCGGTAGCGGAGATACAAACAAACTGATTAATTTCAGATTATTTTACTCTGGATAGGGGCACCCGGCAGGGTTGCCCTCTTTCCCTATTATTGTTCTGTCTTGCCCTTTAACCATTAGTAGCCACGATTAGAAAGGAAGATGATTTTTCAGGGGTGGTGGTGGGAGGTATGGCGCATAAGCTTTTGCTTTACGCAGATTATATTTTATTATTCGTCTCCGACCACACTAGATCTATGCCTTGCCTCCACAGAATTATTAATTCCTTTTCTAATTTCTCAGGATACAGAGTCAGTTGGTCTAAATCCAAAGCTTTGGCTCTGACAGCATACTGCCCAGTAATGGCTTTTCAGCCAGGTGCCTTCAAGTGTATTTGGGCATTTTATCCCAGCAAATTTGTGTGATTTATTTAGAGCTAAGTTTCACCCCTTAATAAAAAGGTTTTTGAGCGATGTGGGCAGGTAGGCTTCATTACATTTATCTATGATTGGGAAGGTTAATGTTATTAAAATGAATTGTATTCCAAAATTCAACTACCTGCTACAATCTCTCTCTGTAGATGTATTCCTCTCTTATTTCATGCAATTTGATAGCATAGCGAAGTCCTTCATTTGGAATGGTAAACATCCCAGATTGGGCTAGGCCTACCCAAGATTTTGTTTTATTATTATGCATTCGGTCTCAGACATTCGACTCATTGATTGCTTCCACCTGAGAGAGCCCCTCCCTGGTTTTGTATTGAACAGGAAGTTCTTGCCCCTATTTCACCATTACAAAGCCTTTCTATTAAACTAACCGGAGAAGTTAAGTTATACCCCATTATCTCGCATTTGCACTTGGTATGGACAAAAGTGTTCAGAGTGTTTAATTATGACATTTATTTAAATGTTGCCTTGAGCATATGGCTGAACCTAAAATTATGTATTAATAAGTCCCCTTTCTGCTGGTCAGAGTGGACTGAGTGGGAGGTTAATACGCTCGGTGACCTATATGAGAGTGGAGTGTTGAGATCCTTTGAAAATATGGTTCAACATTTTGGGACCCCCAAGTCTCAATTCTTTAGGTATTTACAGCTGCGCCACCTGCTTTGTACTATTTCTGGGAGTAGCATACACCCCCCAAAGCAGCAGATACTCTGGAAGTGGTGATTATTGCTTTAAAGATTTAAACTTGGTATTGGAGGAGGGAGTGTGGGCTAGGATTTTAAAAAACATCAAGTCTACATCTAGAGACGCAAGGGTGCATTTTACATAGATTCTATTGGACCCCCTCTAGATTGTATAAGCTGAGTCTTAAAGACACATCCACCTGCTCAGTGGTGGATTTAGGCGTGGGCGACATGGGCAGTTGCCCAGGGTGGGTTCTTGTGCCCCCCCCCCCACCCCAATCACCAACCCCTGCGCATCTCATTTTGCCCCAGACTCTGCATTTTAGGCAGTGGGGCGTTCATTGATGTAGGGAATAAGTGCATGAAGAATTGGGTGCTGGCCGGTGTTATGATAGGCAGACAGGTCATCCTTAGGGGATGGAAGTCAGTTGGAGTGCCCTTGTTTCGTGAGTGGTATGCGGAGATGGGCAGGGTAGCATAGAAGGCTAGGCAACATAGATCTGTTAAACAAGAAATGGGGCAGCTATTTAGCCTTTTTAGAAGGCTCTCAGGGAGGGGCAGTGGAGGGAGACTTGTTTTAAATGTTTGTGTTGTAACCTTTTTATGTTTTTTTATATATTTCTAAATATTTTCTACTGTTTGTTTGTGTGACATTGTCAATTGGCATTTGACCACTGGGGTGTCTGTTTGTGTTGGGTGGGGGGGGTTAATGTTCGGGGGGAAGTGTTGTAAATGTATATAATTTGATTCCAAATATTATCAGTTTTTAAAACAATTTTTTTAATCTTTTTTATTTTTATTTTTTTATTTGTTATATGGAATCAATAAAATTGTTAATAAAAAAATAAAATAAAAATCAGTACAAATACAATAGGGTTCCAGCGCCTTCGGTGCTTGGCCCCCTAATAATAAATTATAATAAGAAAATCCTAACAAATACAATAGGGTTCTAGCACCTTCGGTGCTTGGCACCCTAATAAGAAAATGCTGACAAATACATAGGGTTTCATCCCTCTAGGCTTGAACCCCAATAATAATAATAATAATAAGAAGAAGAAAATCTCTCTCTCTCTCTCTCTCTCTCTCTCTCTCTCTCTCTCTCTCTCTCTCTCTCATATGACATTCTCTTTTGATATATTGTTATATTGTGGACCAAACTGTCAGTCATTGCCACATGTGTTAATGGGGAATTGGGTAAATGTGAACAAGAACATGTCTCAGCCATATTTCATATCAAATCCATATCAATACAATTTTTACAAAAAGCCCAAATTAAAACAGGTTAATACCATTTTTGAGGCTGACTGTGCTTTTCTTCAGATCAATTAAATGATAAACTGTATCATTCACACATTCTGACATGTTCAAAACAATGCTAACGTTTGACTCTGTGTCCTAACTAAATGTGATGTGACAAATAATTTGTCAATTCACACTAAATGCAAAAATTCCATGCACAATGACACAACCAGAACATATTTAACCCTTTTTTTAATTATTCACCCAATGTAAACGGGTCTGATGGGACCAGACCACTATTGTTTTTTTTGTTTTTTTTTAACAAAACAGCCTTAAAAATTTACATAAAAACACCTAATATACTAAATACTAAATACTTATATGCTGACTTAGTATCTTGGATATAAATGACAACATTGTTTGAAGTGTAAGAAGAAAGTGTTGGTATTCTCCTTGTTAGTATTAAACTCGATTTTTTTGGTCAATAAATGATCCACTGAGACTGCTTTTGTTCACAACATATATTTAATTTAAAAATAAATAAATACATTTGGAGGTTTATTCTATACGGCAGAGAACATGTTAACATGAAAACAAAACACTGTCAATAATATTCATTTACCTACAAATTGTCAGGGGTATTTAATTAATATTTTTAAGGTCTGGCCATAAATTCCTTCTTAAGATCTGGTTGAAGAACAAACATGACCTCACACCCTCAACTAAAAAATAGGTTAAGATGTTAAGAAATATATTATGTTAAGAAATATATTATTGTTCAATGCTGCATTTGCTGTGAAGCTGGAGTATTGTCAATTGTCATATTATACTAACTTATAATATCACAGTGACATCCTTTATCTAGCAAGATAAATCAAAATTAACACATGTGTAAAACAGTTGGAAACGAGGACCTTGCTGAGCCAGTGCTGGTCTATGACATGTGAATATTCACCCTCATTGTGGTCGATACAAATTGGAATACATGTTGTTATACCCCTTCTCTTTTTTACTTGATGAAGCAACAGTTCTTAATGTGTCTTAATGTGTGAAGGATATTGTCCAATGTCATTCACAGAAACTCCTGTAAATAAGGCATGTAAAAAGTAATTCCCCCCAGAGTCATCTTGACGGTATTAATTTGCATAGGAAGAAATAGTTTCTGGCACTGTGCCGGATGTAAATGCCCCGCTTGAAACGCGGAAGTGACCGTGCATCGAGTCTATTGCACCTTGCAAATTGCATTGACCGATACATTTTTGGGCACGTTTGAGCTGTTACCTGATTTGCATGTTTCCTATAGTGAATTGGGTAGTACAAGAATGTAGACAGCCTGTGCAAATAAACAAAATGTCAATGGTACGACGTTTCTGTTGAATGTTGACTGATGTGCTCATTCACGATCTTGCTGTGAATTTCTTACATTATTTGGGTTTTAGGTTCACATTACAGCTCAATCACCTCAATCAACTGGTGTGTTTTAAAGGCAGTATAAGTGTGGAAATTGCCAGATAGAGAATGCTTAGTAGCATTTACCAAAAGACCTGTGCCAGCTTGTGATCAGCTTTTATTCTTCCACTTCTAAATGAGCAAAACAGAAGTTCATATAGAATGGGGCTGTAGGAGCTCTGATCTGTGGCCCTGCTGTAGATAACACATCTTCTGACCTTAGCTCAAAACAATTGAAACAAGTCCTTATTGGTTCAGGCACCATTGCCTAGCAACCTCTCCCATGGGGAAGAAATATTCCCATTTTGCCACAGGGGAGGATTTCTATGGAAACAACACCAAATCTAGACACATCAGGATGGGAATCCTGGTGCTGTTTCGAATGACAGGATGACTTGACCTGCGGTAGGTGGTGGTACACTGTAGAAGAAGTGTTGGAACGAATAGTTTAAGTGAACAAATCATTCTCATTCACTTCAATGACTCAGTCATTACAAATAAAAGATGCTTATTTGCATCCACCTACTGGCATAAAGCTAATGGTGACTGAATGAATCTTTGAGTGAATCATTTTGGTGAATGGATTCAAAAACTTCAAGTCAATGGGATGAATAAAAATCCCCATCACTTATTTATAATCATTTTATAGAGATGCACAAAGAGCAATTTACCAGGCTTTTAAATATATCAGAGCAGAGCATGCCTAGAAAAACAATATACATTCACTTTAGAGATATCCGTGAAATTTCCATGCCTTTCATGATTGTATTAAATTCCAAGACTTTTTAAGGCCTTTAAATCACAATTTAAAAATGTCTTGATATTTCCAGGTTTTTCATGACCATAGGTTGATTGGCCATGATTTAAAGGTGCACGCAATCATTTTTTGATTTTTTTTCATTTTTTAATTCCTAAAGATATGAATTTTAATTTTGCAATATATACTGTATGTATAAAATCATGACCACTCACATTAAAATTAAGACTCCAGTCATATCAGTAACCTTATAAAAGCTGTTTTGTTCTACATGGAAAGGGTCCGCACATGGGGGTTGCCATGTTAGAAACACATGACCAGCTGAATACTACTCGCTTAATCTCAGTAACCATCCTGTTATTTGACACTTTCACTCATTTATTAAAGTAATCATTGCTGACTGTGAATACTAAATTTCTACAATGACATTTGAAACTGAAAACTATTGATTATAAATTATGCTGCATCCAAGCCACTAGGTGTCAGTGTAAGACCAAGATGACACAAAGACAAAAGATACTGAGTGCAATTTTAAATGTATGCATTTGGCAGACACTTTTATCCAAAGTTACATACAGTGCATTCAATACATAAAATTTATCAGCATTTGTGTTCTCTGGCAATTGAACCCATGACCTATTATATTATTGTAATGTTTTGCAGAAATGAGAGGCAATGGATCTAATCGCAGGCTTTGTTTAATGAAGACGAGAAGAAGGTAATACAATAAACCTAGAAAAGTACAAGCGAACTAAATGCATACATAAATGCTACAGCTTACCATATGAACATAAGGACAAGAACTGACCATAAGTGCATGAAACAAGAGGGTATATATACACAAGGATGACTGATGAGGGAATGGAACAGCTGAGGAAGATGGGGAACTGATGGATGTGATGAGGGCAGTGCATCATCGGAATTGTAGTACGGGGCAAACTACAACAGAAGACAATAACAGTGTCAAAATAAGAGTCCTTATGAACAGAGGGGTGATGATGAAGATGAAGTGGCAGGAGTGAAGACAATGATGACTTGACAGAAACCCCCCCCCCACCCCCCAAAGGTCAACTCCTGGCACCCAAAGATGGATGAGGAGGGCAGGATGAAGCAGATGACGAGGAAGGATCCAGGGGACAATTATGAGGCCAAGGAGAAATTGGCAGACGATCAGGTGGCCAGGGAGGAGTCTGCGGACAATCAGGAGGCCAGGGAGGTGACCACAGGGCAGGGACTGGGTCAGGAGGCCTGGGAGGTGGCCACAGGGCAGGGACTGGGTCAGGAGGCCTGGGAGGCGGCCACACGGCCGGGACAGGAGTCCTGGGAGGTGGTCACAGGGCCGGGACAGGGTCAGGGGCCTGGGAGACAGCCATAGGGCCAGGACAGGGTCAGGAGGTCTGGGAGGTGGCTACAGGGCCGGGACAGGGTCAGGAGGCCTGGGAGGCGGCCACAGGGCCGGGACAGGGTCAGGATGCCAGGGAGGTGGCTTCAGGAAGGAAATAGGATCTGGTGATTTGGTTGCAGGAGGTGGAGACTGAGGGGGTGGAGCCATAGGCAGATCCAGAGGTGGAGCAGCAGGAGTAGGGATTTGGGATCCCGATGGCGGAACTGGAGATGGAGCCGGAGGGGGTGACAGGGGTGACTCTAGAGATGGATCTGGAGACGGAGAGGGTGGAGCCGTTGGAGGAGGAGTCTCAGGATGAGAAGTGGACGAAGCTGCAGGAAGAGCAGGAGTTTGAGAATCAGGAGGTGGAGCTACTGGAGGATCCAAGACTGGACACTCAGGAGGAGGAACCAGAATGGGGCCAGGCAGAGCCACAGGAGGATGGAGGATTTGCAACGCTGGCTCTGGGATGGACGAGGCTTGCGCATTGTCTCGTTGGCCGTGGCAGGCATGGGCGTTGTCTCATTGGAGGCCTGGAGCAAGGAGCCGTGGAAGTGACGGCCACCCGGGGGGCATTCTCTGTGGGGGGAGAATTAATGTCCTCTTCCCTTATAGTAAAAAGTGAGCCACATAGTTTAAGAGCCAAATCTACATACTCACATAGAGTCCAGTGAGGCATCTGTGCCTTTAATGCTTTATTTAGACCGGCTCTGAAAAAAAAAGACATCAGAGCGCGGTCATCATAGTGCACCACATTTGCCAGCTCAAGGAACTCACAGACATGATCTTCCAATGGACGGACCACTTGAGTGAGGAGGAGTATTTGTACAGCCGCTAGATCCATTTGTTATGTCAGTTCTTCTGTAACATTTTGCAGAGATGGGAGGCAATGGATCTAAACACAGGCTTTGTTTAATGAAGACGAGAAGAAGGTAATACAATAAACATAGAAGAGTACAAGCGAACTAAATGCATCCATAAATGCTACAGCTTACCATATGAATATAAGACCAAGAACTGACCTGAACTGAAGAGGGTATATATACACACGGAAGACTGATGAGGGAAAAGGGAACAGTTGAGAAAGATGGGGAACAGATGGATGTGATGAGGGCAGTGCATCATGGGAATTGTATGGGGGCAAACTACAACAGAAGACAATAACAGTGTCAGAATAAGAGTCCTTATGAACAGAGGGGTGATGATGAAGACGAAGTGGCAGGAGTGAAGACAATGACGACGTGACAATTATATTATATTATAAATTTTTTATATACAGTATTTAAATTAGATATTAGTAACATTTTAATGTTTACATTTATTTAATAAAAAAAAAGGTATTGCATAAGATTATATGTAGTTAGCTACACATTGTCATTCAGTCAAGGATTGATCAGGCTGTGCACTTTGTGATGGGGCCCACTTTTCTCTTATTCTTTTTTGGAACCCAGTCAACCTGAACATTATATCATTTTAATATAATACAGAATAATAATAAAAATAATAATTGTTGTTATTACAACATTAAGAAATTACAAAATTATATTTTTAATTGTATAATAAAAATGTATTACAATTGTATTATAATAACTAATAATAACTATATTATTACTATTATTAGTAGTAGTAAATAATAGTAATATGTAATAAGTATGTAATATTTCTCTAATAATTCCTTAATTGTACGTTGCATTGCTATGGGATCTGGCTAAACCTTTATTTTGGCAGAAAACTGCAGGAACTTTCTGTGTGAAGTTGCATTAACAATATAGCCTCTGAATGAGCGCCTCATTCCAAACATGGTGAAATGTTCTCATCTCCTCTTCTGTCCACAAAAACCTGGTGTCAAACCTAGGGGTGTTTTAGATTTGTATAGTAACTTGTAGTGGCCAATTAAAGTGAATTTGGAGAACTTAAAATATAACACGCTCAGCACACATTACCAAACGAACACAACACGTGTTATTCTGTGCACGAGATGACATTCGTGGACAGAGCTATGCACAAGCTGCGTGTGCAGACTGATAAAATCACAGCCTATTGTGGTTTAATATTCACATAAGGTCATATCTTGTTTTCAGTTTTATTTCAATGGATTATTAAGCCCTACACAATGCAACAGAAATACGTTTTGTTTTTGCATTATTTCCTTACATGTGCTCTTTTTATCTCATCATATTCAGTTGAGACTACAAGCTTACAACTTGGGTATCATTCTTCTGCCATGGCATCAGACCCAGAATCACTCAGACACTATAGTGTGTATTAAGACCATCATGTATAATCCTATTCAGGCAGTGTTCAAATTGTGTGAATGTTGAATACGTTTTAATTTAATTAAACAGAATGGGACCCCCCCCCCCCCCCCCAAATCACTGATAATTAATTTCTCTGACAAGTGTTTTATTTTATTTATAGTGTGTATTTATTTAATTTTTTTTATCTTTATATAAATCTCAAGAAGAGCATGCATGGATTAAACTGTGTCAGACCTCATTCCCAAATGAGCATGTATAAGACACCTACATTTGCTCCAAGATAAATTAAAATGAATAACTTTACATTAATTTAATTTAAATAGCCCCCTGTCAGGCTCACATTTAATTTTATAATTTCTTAACTTTTTCTGTGTTACTATTACATATGAACTAAATTCTGAATTATGAAACTTGTGTCTTTTGGACTGCTGTCACTGTCACCCAGTTTAAAGGAATTTCACATAAGAAACATTTCCTTTTACACAATGCATGCGTTGTAGGCTAATTGTCTGATGCATTTTCCCACCCCCTTTTGACAGGAAATAATCGGCCCTAAAAATTGGCTGTTTTTAAACAATCAACAAATATCATATAAAGTAGATGATTGCTTTTATTGGCTAATACAGAAGTTTGGCCAGTACATCAGACAAATACATCAGATACATCGCCAATACATTGGACAATAAATCTTTAATTTAAAGGTGAGAAGAATTGTGACTTCAGCATGTTAACTTCTTTGTATAAAAGGTCAGAATTCTTTGCTTCCATTGTGAGACACAGGATGGGCTTTGTAAAATTATCAAATTAATGCATCAACTTCAACTTTTTACTCAAACTGTTATTCTGATAATATCATCCGTAATTAAACATTTTATAATAAATTAGAAAAATGTTAAACAGAACCATTTTCATTAATGAACTAAAATTAGTCTCAGACTTTTTGATACCAAAGTTTTTACCACAGTTACAATAGGTACATCTGATGATGTCATAAATGTTTTTATTTGTGATTATCACGTTTGCTTAACAGGTCTTTAAAAAGATGGCATTTCGCAAATGTTTTCCTCCATGTGATAGGTCTGACACGCACAAGTGCTGTGTTGTCTGCCTGGGCCGAGCTCACACAGTAGCAGCGCTAGGTGAGACTGATTGCGCTCACTGCAAGTCCATGAAGCTCAAGACACTTCACTCTTGGATCGCCTTCTTTCTGAGGGACGATGCCAGTCCCCTCCTACCATACTCCTTCTGTGGCTCCTGAGGGACCACATGAGGGAGGCATGTGAGGGCAAGAGCCTTTCCTGCCTCCATTTCAAGCTTATTCGTCAGTGGTCAATGCCTGTGATGAACTGCGCCCCATCATTGGTGTGTATGGTGCAATCACGTTCTGATATTCTGATGAAGACGTGGATGCAATGTCCATCGCTGACAAAACACAAAGACAAAGCTGTGTTGCTTGCCACTCCGGTGTCTCAACCTGGCCTATTCGTTGATGCCATGAGTGACTTCACCAAAAGGTTCCTATCAGCTTAAAAACAGTCACAAGAACACAAGAATACAAGCACCTTATGCCAAGGTGAGGGGGCTCTGTAGCGAAACCGACTTACGCTTCTCCTTGGGTTCCACTAAGCTCAGTGCCTCCGTGGCTCTGCCTCCCAAGAATATGGAGACAGGGTCAGTGGAGAGGCACCAGCGGCAAGCCTGTGCCTCAGAGATGCCCTCGTCCCAGCAGAAAGATTCCTTCTGGGCAAGGGCAGCGTTTCTGATGGTACGAGCATCAAGCAGGGACCAGAGCCCACGGACCTCTTCACTCCAGCTCTGAAGAGGACCTGGACCACCCCTTTGTGTCCCCACAGAATTTCCCTTGCTCTCCCCGCCGGTTGCCGGGATTGAGAAGACATCTGCACCACTGTTTGTTTGTCATGTTGTTGGCTCCATGCCAGATATGTGTCATGCTCCAATAAAACACACGTGCCTCATTGCAATTGCTCGGGGCGCAAATATGTTTACAAAAATAAGCAAATTTCTATTTCACAATATCAAAACAGTCTCACTGCATGACCGCTCCCCAAAGGTGGGCGACGTACAGTTACTGGTGGACACAGGGGGGCTCCTGTGACCTTTGTCCTGTTAAAGTACTGAACACGATGGAATGCGGCTATGTGCTGCAGCTCGGTAGCCGACCACCTCATTATAATGGTGTTATATCCTCCACCATGCTGGTGTGGGACGTGCTGGTATTATGCTCAGTGTTACTAAGTCTCCTAGTGAAAGAAGCAATATATAGGCGTTGCTGGTGTGTGATGCTCAGAGTAGGTTTTACAGCCGCTACTTCCTGGTCACCTAGAAGGACGGTGGGCTGCACCCCATTCTGGACTTGAGGTGCTTGAACTGGACACTTGTGAATTCTCCATTCAAGATGGTCACTTAGAGAAAGATCTTGCCTACAGTATGTTTCGGCCTTAATTCGGCAGTGCTTCACTTTCATTGAATCGCTGCGTGGTTGAGCGGATGACAGTCTTTCTTTTCCTGTTCTATTTTTTGCTTTTTCCTATTAGGACAACATGATGTAAATATGAAAATATGTTACTAATCCTTGAGAATTTAAACCCAAAAACTGCTCCCAAAACCACAGTGATGGTGACTCGCAAAACTACATTATTTAGGGTAAAGAACAAACATAAACAAGCATAGTGGGGTGCAAAAGTCTGATTTAAAATCTATATTAAACCTAGAAATAAAGAGTTTCAAGATTAAAAAAGTATGACAAAATGAAGTAGAAATATTTAAGATTCCACACAATTTCTAGGTCACTAATAAAATAAGCTAATTTGTGACATTAACTGCATTAACACCTTTTGTGCAAGGTCATGTTTTCTTTCTGTGTCTGCACAGTGATTTACAAGGAAAATTAAAAATGGCACTTCATGTCATAAAGGTTGCCGATCCCTGCTCTAGATAAACACACACATGCTCAGGCCTCTTGATTCACAGCGGTGTTATTATTAGAATATAACAGTTTCTCCTCTAGCTCTTGAAAGTTAATGAAAGCATTGTTCATCATTTAAACTCCCAGTGAAACTGACAGCATGAAAACTTCATAAGCTACATGAAATATTGAAAGGAAATTCTCTATTCTTTCAGTACATCGCCATCAGTGTCCTGGAACCTGAAATCTATCTGCTGTGCTGTTTCTTTTCAGAACATACAATGTGATGAAATTATTAAATGCATTTTCCAGAACTCTCTTTTTTTTCTAGGGGTTCTTTGTGTAAAGCTGAAAAATGAGTGAAGAGCTGAGTGAATTTTAAATGAGCCCCAATACCGGCCTGATTCTGCCCTAATGCATGTAATTCTTTGAAGAAATACTTTAGATAAGCCATTGTTAGGGTGATCTGTCTGCTATAACCCCTCTTAAAGGGTAACTCCTGAAGCCCCAAAAAGAAAAATGACAACAGTCCAGGGCGGAGCCGGTGGCCAGGGAAGTAGCTCCAGGAAGGGAGCAGGGTCTGGCGGTTTGGGTGGTGGCTCCAGGAAGAGAGCAGGTTCCGAAGGTCTGGGAGGAGGCCTGGGCTGCGGAACAGGGCTCGACAAGGCAGTGGCATGTTGGAACCTCAGGGGGCAGGGCTGCTGGAGTCGCAGAAGGTGGAGATTCAGGGGACGGAGCCGCAGGGGGCGGAGACTCAGGGGGCGAGACTTAGGGGAGCCAGGTGGGTCAAGGCGGCCTGGAACTAATGCACGGGCTCTGGGACTGACGAGGCTTCAGGCTCTAGCTCTGGGACAGACAAGGCTTCAAACGCTAGCTCTGGGATGGCAGAGGCTTCAGTCAAGTCAAGTCAAGTCATTTTTATTTGTATAGCACCTTTCACAACACACATCGTTTCAAAGCAGCTTTACAGAAGATCAGGCATTAACAGAAAATGAAACTGTAATATATATAATGTCTTAGAGTCATCATTGTGTAGTTTGATAAAAATACGATTGTGAATTGTGTTTAAAAATAAGTAATTAAATAATAATTGTATTTATAACCCAGTGAGCAAGCCGAAGGCAACTGTGGAAAGGAACACAAAACTCCATAAGATGTTGGTTAATGGAGAAAAATAACCTTGGGAGAAACCAGACTCACTGTGGGAGCCAGTTCCCCTCTGGCTATCATCATGAATATAATGCCAATATTACTTATGTATAGTGCAAGTCATGGTTTAAAATGATTAAACTAAGTAAGTGTTAAGTGTCAGTGTTTAAACAAAGATTTTGTATGAACTGTAAGATAAATGACTAATGTCTTTGAAGACCATCCTGGATTAACTGCAGAAGTGCACATAGATGCAATTGTCCTTGTTAGTTGGCTGATGAAGGGTTTTGTTGGCAATTAATTGATAGTCTATGTATTCCATTTCAAGAGTTTAGTCCATCATTAGACCGAGGTGATGTAGGCAGAGATCAGTTAGGTTCATAGCAGTTCAACCTGGCCGGTAGTTTCGGTGAGGTCTTTCCTAAATCCAAGGTTCAGGCAATGGCATATGAAGTATCCCATGTCTTATGGTTGGAGTTGGCATCAGTTCATCCTCTGAAGTCCATCGTAATAGACTGAAGTGATGTTTGGCTGGCACCGGCTGCTATTAGTCATCATCACATAGGGACACGTAGCAGTGGAGTCCAAAACGAAGCAGGAATGGAGCTGGATCCAGGTGGTTCTGGTGACCTCAGGATAGGAGTCCCAAGGTTGAGACAGGGAAACAAACAGAATAATATTAGCATAGATGACATTAAATTTATTGCAGAGTTATAGATCACGATCAGTGTTTCTGGTTTCTGGTTCCAGCAGACCTAACTAAAGCAGCCTAATTGTGAGTTGAAGGATAAATTAGGTGTATGCCTGGCTAAATAGATGAGTCTTTAGTCTAGACTTAAACTGAGTGAGTGTGTCTGCATCTCAAATAGTGTTAGGGAGACTATTCCATAGTTTAGGAGCCAAATATGAAAAGGATCTACCTCTTTTTGTGGATTTTGATATTCTAGGAACTATTAACAGGCCAGAATTTTGTGATCGTAATGAATGTGATGGAATATAGCGTGGTAGAAGGTCACTTAAGTACTGCAGAGCTAGACCATTCAAAGCTTTGTATGTAGTTAACAGAATTTTAAAATTAATATGAAATTTAACAGGAAACCAGTGTAACGATGATAAAATGGGACTAATATGATCATATTTCTTGGTTCTAGTCAGCACTATGGCTGCTGCATTTTGAACCAATTGAAGTTTATTTATTGATCTTGCTGGACATCATACCAGTAATGCATTACAATAATCTAGTGTTGAGGTCATGAACGCATGAATTAGTTTTTCGGCATCAGCAACAGAGAGCATGTGTCGTAATTTAGCAATATTTCTGAGGTGGAAGAATGCTGTTCTACAAACATTGGTAATTTAATTTTCAAAGGACAGATTGGTATCAAATATAACACCTAAGTTCTTTGCTGTTGAAGTCGATGTAACAGTACGTTCATCAAGAGTCAAATTATATTTTAGTGTCTTGTTTTTAGAGATTTTTGGTCCAATAATTAGTACCTCTGTTTTGTCGGAATTAAGGAAAGTTCTGGCCATCCAATCTTTTATTTCATTGATACACTCTGCTAATTTGGAGAATTGTGAAATTTCATCAGGTTTTGAAGAAATATAAAGTTAGGTATCGTCAGCATAACAGTGGAAACTTATTCCACGATTCCTGATAATATCTCCCAGGGGAAGCATATACATGGAGAAAAGCAGAGGCCCTAAAACTGATTCCTGTGGCACTCCATACTTTTGTTTGGTTTGACAATTCCTCATTTACATAGACAAAGTGGTAGCGGTCTTGCTAATGCAACTCCACAAATGCCAACATAATTCTCTAGCCTATTCAAGAGAATGTTGTGATCTATCGTGTCGAATGCAGCACTAAGATCTAAAAGCACTAGAAGTGAAATGCAGCCGTGATCAGATAATAAGAGCAAGTCATTTGTAACTCTGATAAGGACAGTCTCTGTACTGTGATGAGGCCTAAATCCTGACTGAAATTGTTCATATATACTATTTCTCTGTAGAAATGAACATATTTGGTAGGATACTACCTTTTCTAGTATTTTCTACATAAATGGGAGATTTGAAATCGGTCTATAATTAGCCAGTTCTCCAGGATCAAGTTGTGGCTTCTTAATAAGATGGTTTGATAACTGCAAGTTTCTTGGGACATGTCCTAAGGATAGCGAGGAGTTAATAATATTAAGAAGAGGTTCTGAGATTACAGGGAATACCTATTTTAAGAGCTTGGTTGGTATTGGATCTAACATACATGTTGTGCTTTTGATGTTTCGATAAGTTTTGCTAGCTCTTCATGACCTATGACAGCGAAGGATTGAAGTTGCACGTGAGAAAAATTATGAGATACTGTTTTCTGAAGTACTGTGACAGATGATTGCATAATTCCAATTTTATTTCTGATTATTTCAATTTTATCAGTACAGAAATTCATGAAGTCATTACTCTTGTGCTGCAATGGAATATCTGGTTCTGTTGAGGCTTTATTACTAACCAATTTAGCCACAGTACTGAATAAACACCTAGGATTGTTGTGGTTATTTTCTATGAGTTTGCTAAAATATGCTGACCTGGCAGCTTTTAGTGCCTGTCTGTAGCTAAAGACACTATCCTTCCATGCACCACGAAATACCTCTAATTTTGTATTCTTCCACTTGCGCTCCATTTTCTGAGCTGCTCTCTTGAGAGCATGAGTGTGATCATTGTACAATGGTGCAGGGCTTTTTTCTTTAATTTTCTTTAATCGAAGGGGGGCGACACTATCAAGAGTGCTAGAGATGACTGTATTTATATTTTCTGTTATTTCATCAAGTTCTTCTAGGCTTTGGGGTTTATGTGTGTATGAGATAGATCTGGAAGATTATTAGTGAAGCTATCTTTAGTGGTCGAAAGAATAGTTCTCCTGAACGATAGCGTGGTGTAGATTGAGTAACATTAGCTAATCGCAGCAAACAAGAGACAAGATAATGATCCGAGATGTCATCGCTCTGTGGCAGAATTTCTATAGTATCAACATCAACTCCATATGACAGAATTAAATCTAGCGTATGATTATGGCGATGAGTTGGTCCTGTTACATTTTGTCTGACTCCAAGAGAGTTGAGAATATCGATAAATGCTAATCCCAATGTGTCATTTTCATTATCTATGTGAATGTTGAAATCACCAACAATTAAAGCTTTATCTACAGCAACTACAAGATCTGATAAAATATTTGCAAATTCACCAAGGAAATCAGAATACGGCCCGGGTATTCAGGAACTGGCTCTTTGACCATGGCAGGTGTGGGCGCTGGTTCATTGACCGTGGCAGGCATGGGCACTGGCTCGTGGACCGTAGCAGGCGTGGGCGCTGGCTCATGGACTGTGGCAGGTGTGGGTGCTGGCTGCAGCAGGGGAATGGCCTTCGTGGACGCTGGCAGTGGCAGGGGGACGGCCTCTGTCGAGGGTGTCTCCAGAACCACTGGAGCTGAGAGCAGAAGGTCAGCCCCTATGATTTCAGAGAGAAAGTCTTGAAAAGACAGACGATCACAGTCCAAGGGGAGCAGTTTCCTCACCCGGCCATTGAGTCCCAACCAGAACATAGTTCTGAGGGATCCCTCATACCTGTTCAATTGGGTGGCCAGACTGCAGAATTTGAGGCAGTACTCAGCTGCAGAAATGGACCCTTGGGAAAGCTGTACAATAAGTTCTGCTGGATCCATTTTGCTGGTCAGTTCATCTGTAAGGGTTGTGTAGGGAAAAGGCGAGAGAGTCAGGATCCAAATGCAGAACTGTTAATTACTGTATAAACAAACAGAAGAGAATACAACTCTGAAGGAATCTTATGAAGAAGGTAACACAAACAGAACAGCAGTATGCTGGTGTAACAGAGTTCGTATTTTCAGGTCAAATGGAGGAGTCAGAAGGCAGTGGAAACAGTCAACGTGAGTCTTTTATTACTCTTCAGCATCATTCACAAAACATATACAAAAGACCACTCAATGGCCAAGTAATCACACACAAATGAGTCAATAATTCTTGTTGCGCACACACAGGAACAGTCTGGTCTCTCTCTTTCTGCTGACTGATGCGTCTGTCTGCCTTTTCAGGTCTCCCTCTGCCATAACTATATAGAGAGACAGGTGTTAATGATAATGACAGCCCAGGTAACGAGCATTACCGCTCTCCCTCTCCCGCAGACAGATACACGACCATGCCCCCATCCCCACAGCTGGTTAACAAAGTGCTACATACAAACGTACAAACAAGAACAGACAAGAAACAAGAGAAACACAAGGACTAAATATACACAAGGACTGATAGGCTAAAGAGACAGCTGAAAACAATGAGGAAGGTAAAAAGAAAACCAGACATGACAAAAATGGCAGTAATACATTTCAAAATAAGAGTCCTTGGGGGGAAAACATAATGACATGACATGACAGGTGGGACATGTCCCTACCACTTTTTGATATGCTCACGATATCTTACAGTTCAGTTTGATGTACAATATGAGGTTCACAATTCAATATAATCTCGATTCAAAATAACACTTAAATAAAAGAGTATGACAGACAATTGTGGTGTTTTTTGTTGAAAACTGTTTGAGCAAATTGCATTTTATGTATATATTATATATTTTATATATAATGTATATATTTAACTTGAGGCATTCTTCTACCATCTTCTTTCAGCGAACATTACGCAATGGGAGAAAGGTGTAATAAATGTTTCTTGGCAGGCTACTCAGCCTTACAGGCTCCATTTGGTTAGGATTTGGGATGGGGTGGGGTTAGACCTTTGTACAATGGGCCGAACATTAAGGAGAGAAGAGTCTCTCAGTTTTTTTTGTTTTTTTTACCGCATCTGTGCCATATGTGATTAAAATTAATTAGGGCTGTGAATCGATTAGATTTTTTTAACTAAATAAATCGCAGTTTTCTTTAATCATGGTACACGGTACACAGGCCCGGTTTTACTGGAGTGCTTGAGTGTGCTAAGCACCCTCAAACAGACATTAAAGCACGCTTAATTAAACAACATTGGTGCTTTATTGTGTCTTCAAATACTAGAGCACCCCCACTAAATTCAGAAGCACCCTCATAGCCCTTTTCCACCGACATGGTTTGGGGTGGGTTCCTGGGACAGCGCGAATTCTCGAACTGTTCCACGCATTTCCACTGCTGTAAAAAGCTTGCTGGTCTCTACACAGGAACCGATAACGTCGGGGGGTGGAGGACGTGATTATGTTTCGTCACCATGTAGTTTTCCAAACAACAATAGTAGCTACCGTCTGCAGCAAGGAGTATCTTTTCACTCTATAACAACAATAAAAATTCCACAAAAATGTCAGACATCAAAATCATTCAGGAAACATGGAGGTAACGAGTGCTCTACTTGTATTATGGTCTTCTATGGAGATGCAAGATAAACTAGAAAGATTGTAAAGGAAAAAAAGTCTACAAGGAGATACGGCAAGAAATGATGCATGCCGGCTTCAATCGGATGATTGGACAATTCATAAACCAACTGAAAACTTTAAAGAGAGTACAGGGACCATTTATATTTGCCAACTTTGTTAGCTTTCCTAAAACTCTTCTCATCTTATTTTGTGCATTGTTTTGTTCAGTAAAGAGATTTTTGACCAGCCACTAATTTTGCTACTGTCTGTTATGTAAACCAGTGGGATTGTCAGTCAAGACGTAAACATAATAATTTATACAATGGCAAAAATCCAAAAATAACCATCTGCTAAACCAATGTTAATAACAATTCCATTGTTACATTTTATAGTACTTAGCAAGATAAGCCACTTTAAAAAGATTATACATAATAATGTAAAAACGTTACCTGTCGTCTTGGGCATAGTATCGTCTTTGGGAATCTTGTTGAACAATGTAATAACATTGGATCGCATTTGTCTGTATGATTAAATATTTCTTCAAAAATCAGGAGTTAAAATTTTAGGCATTGCAAACACTGTGATGCGCCATGTTTGTTTATGTTTGAGGTAGACATGTAAAACTACCATGTAGTCAGGGTTGGGAGGGTTACATTTGTAATGTATTCCACTACAGATTACAGAATATATGCTGTAAAATGTAATTTGTAATGAATTCCATTAGATTACTCAAGGTCAGTAACGTATTCTAAATACTTTGGATTACTTCTTCAGCACTGGTAGATTTTTTCACTTGTTTTGACTATAAAAACTCTGCCAGTACAGTAAGACAAAATACACATGTTAAAAATACATTCTCTGAAAAACCTATTTTTAGATATTTTTACAGGAAAACAATACAAAAATTATTAGCAAGAATAAAATTTTTGCCCTAATATCAAAGGTCTTACTAGAAAAAAGAAATTATGATCCAACGTGAATTTTCTTGATAAAAAAAATATGATCGTGCCTCGTAACATGTGCATGTAAAATAACATTTTAGCATTTTGAAATATGAAATAGCATTTTAGCTTAGCGTAAAGCTGACAATTTACACAAAGTTTATTTCTATTTCTTCTGCTCCAAACTTACTTTAAACTTACTTCTCTGTCTGCTCGTATGAATGTAACACATCATAAGAAAGTGTTTCACCGCTGTTCAAATGCACTTTGGATCGCATCATTTAAATGTATAAATGTTTTCCATCTGAAAGGACTAAATATTAAATGAAACAAATGACAATAAAATGCAAAGTAATCTCTTCAGTAATCAAAATACTTTTTGAATGTAACTGTATTCTAATTACCAATGATTTAAACTGTAACTGTAGTGGAATACAGTTACTTATATTTTGTATTTTAAATACGTAATCCCATTTCATGTATTCTGTTACTCCCCAAACCTGCATGTAGTCATGCAACCCGTTACGTCACTGGATGGTTTTCTCCAACAGAACAGATTTTTTTACAATGATGAATTTGAACTAAAAGTTTTTGGCATAGTTCAAAAATTATTAATGTTAAGTGGAGTGGGGGCCTGGGTAGCTCAGCGAGTATTGATGCTGACTACCACCCCTGGAGTCACGAGTTTGAATCCAGGGCGTGCTGAGTGACTCCAGCCAGGTCTCCTGAGCAACCAAATCGGCCCGGTAGCTAGGGAGGGTAGAGTCACATGGGGTAACCTCCTCGTGGTTGCTATAATGGTGGTACTCGCTCTCAGTGGGGCACGTGGTGAGTTGTGCGTGGATGCCGTGGAGAGTAGCGTGAAGCCTCCACATGCGCTACGTCTCCGCGGTAATGCGCTCAACAAGCCACGTGATAAGATGCGCGGATTGACGGTCTCAGACTCGGAGGCAACTGACATTTGTCCTCCGCCACCCAGATTGAGGCGGGTCACTATGCCACCACGAGGACTTAGAGTGCATTGGGAATTGGGCATTCCAAATTGGGGAGAAAGGGGGAGAAAATAATAATAATAAAAAAAGTAATGACACCTATGATTGTTTTTCTTGAAAACCACAATTCTCTATTTGCAGATCAGGCAGATGCCAGTCCCATTAAGAGAACAGAAACACCATGAGCTGATGTAAGCCTTTGCCTAGCTTACATTTTATGATTCTTAAATACACACAATTAAACGGGTCATGACACACTCTTTTTTTTAATATAATTTTATTAATTTCACTGAGGTCCACTTATAATGTTAGTAAAGTTTTCTTTTTGCACCAAAATAATTTTTCACCCTGTCTCTGGCCCTCTGTCTGAAACGCTCAGTTTTGGCCTCATCATCTCTTTTAAACTGTGGCAGAATGACCTGCCCCTCCCTCTCATCATCATCGCCCTGCCTTTGAGGGCCATCCTTCAGCCAGGCTCACATTGGGAGTGGGCAGGAGAGAAGAGGGGCACCATTTAATAAGCCTTGTTTGTGCAGCATTTATTAGGCCTCATCACCGCTGCCATTTAAATCATAGAGAGCGCTTCTCCTCGGGGAGCTAGCTTCTATCTCCTTGTGTGCACAACCTGGCATCCTCACAGGTCCAGGAGCAGAGCGGGGAGGGAACCAGCAATTAGATGTGCGCTGGAGCCGCTCCCCTGGAAACCCAGCACGAGTTAGATGTGTCGTGGGGCAATGAGGCACAGACAAAGAATACAGGTGAATCACCCTGAAGGGCTTTTTAGTACAGATAATTGAGTGAAGAAGGGAGTGAAGGGAAGAGTCTGGTGTGTAAGTGCGTAAGAGTGAGTCCAGACTCCTCGGTATGGAGGTTTTCTGTGGGAGTGTGGGTTGTTTCCGGAGTCGAGTGGTGAACGGTGTTTCACTGGGAAGTTGAGAATCTCTGAGTCTCAGTCGGTTCCTGAAAAAACAAAAAGGGAGACCAGTTAGTGCATAGTCGGAGTCTGAGTTCCCCTTGTTTGTGTGCTGCTGCTGTTTATATCCCCAATCACTGATGAAGGAGATCGCTGACAGCTGTTCCTGATTACTTAGCTCCGTCTGGTGTGCCTGAGTTGCTATGGTTTCGAAGGGTGACGTGGATTTGTGCACAGGAGATCACCACACCGGGGATGACAGCACGTGTCCACGAAACCAGGCTCACTGTGAAGGGCCAGTTACGCTCTGGCCAAACAAAATGAATATAATGGCAATATTAGTTAATTATGTGTAGTTCAAGTCATGGTTTAAAATAAATAAACTAAATAGTGTTAGGGACCAATGTTTAAACAAAAAGATTTTGTATGAACTGTAAGATTAATGACTAAATGTTTTTGAAGTCCATCCTGAATTAACTGCGGAAGTGCACACAGATGCATTGTTCTTTGTTATTTGGCTGATGAAGCTTTAGTTAGTAATTAATTTATTATCTATGTATTCCGTTTTAAGAGAGTGTAGTCCATCCTTTGACCAAGGTGTTGCAGGCAGAGCTCAGTGAGGTGCACTGCAGTTCGACTGGAAGCTTGTGGCAGATCATTTTGGTAAAGTCCATCTGAAGTCCAAGGTTCAGGCAGTAGCCAGTGTAGTATCCCATGTCTTACGATTGGAGTTGGGAGCAGTTCATCCTCTGTGAAGTCCATCTTAGTAGAAACCCGGCAGTGTTGACTTCATCACTGATCGTATTTATTTCTAAAATAGATATGCTAGAAATATCAACAATTACCATTAATCTAAATTCAATATAATGGCCAAATAAAAAAACATGGACAAGTTAAAAAACAATATAATTGTTAATTAAATTAGATGTTTGACATGTGATTACTGTTGTCACGAATGAGATATGATGACTTAACTTAAATCTGGGTCTGTTCCTCACACAAAGCTATCACATGGCTTATAAAGACTTGGAATCTAATGCATGAGACACTTTTATGTTGCTCTTTTTTTTTTTTTTTGTCCTTTTAGGAGGTTTAAAGCCCCTGGTCATTATCCACTTTCATTACATTATATGAAAAAGAGCAGCATGAACATCATCTTTTTCTTCATCATCTCATTCTTGGGTGAACTAGCCCTTTAATTCCCTCCAACAGGTGTGGAATATTTATGAGGTTTTCTGAATAGAGGTGCTTTAGCAGTGTAATCAGATCGGTGGAAATTGAATTTTCAAAAATAGTTTTGCACCTCATCAGCGAGATTGAATTATTAATGTAATCTGAAAGTATGAAAAAGTTTTTTTTTAATAATGAAGTTGTGTAGAAAAATAAAAAACAAAATGTGTATGATGATTACAGAGTAAATAATTTATTTTGCCAATAAATTAAATGTATTTTAATTTTATTGAAATAATAGTTTGAAAATATTTGATTTTTATTATATTGTATTGTATTCATTTATCATTTATTTATAAAAAATAAATACAAATGTTCCCTTCACTTTGGATCACTGTTAGATTTCCTGTGTCAATTGATTCAGATGCTGATGTAATGAAGGCAAATGCTTTCTTTATGTGTGGAGTCCTGCTGCTGCTTCTATGTACAGTATCTAACATCTGTACGTTAGTGAACAATCATTGTTGTTGTTGTTGTTGTTGTTGTTGTTGTTATTGTAATGTGGACATAGATGATATCTGTTTCTCTGATCATAAGCCTACTATCTTTAATGCCACTCTCTCTGGCTCAATGCCTAACCTACAGCCAGGCTGTCATGTCCATTCTATAAATTCCTCCACGGCCAGCCAGTTCTCTGATGCTGTCATGAATCCTGGCTTTTTTGTTCCTCCCACTCACCACCAAAGGGCTCCATCACCTGGGGATTGACTTTAACTCTCTGGACTCCATTTCCCATAATCCCCGTACCGGTCACTGATTACCTGCTCAGCTGTTTCTCATCTACTCAGCTATTTAAGTCTCACTCTCACTTTCTATCATTGCGAAATCTTGATTTGCCCTGGCTAAGGTTTCTGAGTGTTCTCTGTGTTTATTGCATTACCTGTGTATGACCTCTTGCCTGTTTATTGTCTACCTCTCTGGATTACCTTGGATATTACTGTTGCTGATGATTGACCCCTGTCTGTCTGTATTACTACGTTTATTGTTATTAAAAGCTGCATATGGATCTCAACTCCGCTGACTCATCATTACAGATGCATATCCCTGAATCAACAGGACAGCAACAGGTCATTAGACACTTTGAGAAGAGCAGACTCTGTACTGTGTTGTGCTCTAAAACCATTGTAAAAATTACAAATGTTTTTTACCACAAGGTAAATTTACGCAAGGTAATTTGAAAAGTAGGTTTTCAATTAAACTAATTATGGCCGACTGGAAGTTTGTCCGACATGACAAATGTGGTATCGTTGAACTCAGCTTGACCCAAGGAATCTATCAAGATTTCAATTTTTTTGCCATAAATTATAATAATTTGTTTACACCACTAAATAATAAATGATTCAAAGAACCTATTCATTCACACTGATCAGTGCATGTAGCTTTAACCCTGTTGCTGCTATGAGTCTAAACACAGAATATGTGCTCCTGCTGGTTTACCAATTATTCCTCAAATCTGTGTGGAACTTATTTCAAAGTACTCAAATCTAGCTAGATTGTAGAATCTAGCTAGATTGCATAGATCTATTGAAAGAAGCAGCAAAAATGTTAGATTTCTGCTCCGATCGGTCATCAGAAACGGAAGAAAGCTCAGAGTGTAATGGTGGCCTTAGGTTCTCTATACAAACATACACTAGGATGACCTCACTGTTCTGGAATGAGCAAGGCCAACCCCAGTAAACATAGAAATGTCATACCAGTAGCTACATGAGCTGTCAATCAAATCTTGACTAGCGATCCATTGGCTGGATCTAGTCACTGAAACAACCAATGTGCATTTGGAGAGGCCTTTGATCTGGTTTGATTGACAGCTCTGGCTGTGAATCACAGAGAGACTCGTGGGTGGGCTTAAACAATGCAGACGTCTCACCAGAATAGCAGAGACCTCAACACCTCGATGCTGATTGATAAAATACGTTTTATAATCAATATTTTATTGATAATAGACATTTTTATCATCACGTGATGATGCAAGTAAAGGATGATCAGTTGTTTTTTTCCAAAAAAAAATGATCGAGTCTACATTCAATCGTGGACATTTACCATTGATTGTATGCTTGAATTTCCTCCCATCATCTGATCGGATCATGACCAGAAGATATAAAAGATAAATAATACCGCTCACATGTTGCATGTTTTAAAATCCACTCTTTCAGTATTTTAATGCATTACTGTAATGACGTCATTCAGATCGATAAAAAAAAGCGTCCCATATATGGGATTGTGCCAGTTAACAGGCTAAACTAGCTCTTCAGTATACTTACTGTCTGATTGTTCATTTGACATCTAAAGAAGAAAACATTTGCAACATTTTGTAAGGAATTTATTTCAATTTTAATTTATTGTATTTAAATGTTTTATCAATTTTATTATGAAATGTAAAAAAGAGTTCACATCTATCTGTGTGTGTATTTTGATAAAATAATTGAAATGGGATAAGATGTATCATGCTGCATCAAGACTTATTTTGTAATCAAATCATAATGATGTTTCTAAAAATGCTAATAACTTTTGATAATTTTAGTCTATTGTCATTGATAGACTCCTTGGCTGATGCCAAGAACAATGTGTATTACATTACAAGTGATTCTATTCATTGCTTTTCGAGCAGTTTGCCTAAAATCTTCACAAAAATGCTATTTTCTCACATTTTTGCCATTCCTGTGCTTGGCACCTATAATTGCTGCTTGCAGCTATATTTATTATTATTATTATTCTGTATATGGTTCCTAATGCAGCCCATAGAACCGTTCGTGGGAAAGTTATGAAAATTTGCACACAGGTAGAGGACAGTCTGAAGTGATACCATAGCAAATTTGGCTTTATCTCAAACCCTCTAGCACCACCAACAGTTCAACATTTCACTCAAGTTTATGCTAATAACTTTTGAATTGCAAGTCCTAGAGACAAAAATATTTTTTCCCTGATTCCTGAGCTCATGTCAAATTGAAATGCATAGTTTCAATTTCTGCCCAACTAGATTTTCTGCCATTTTTAATTTTCCTCCTAGACTGTTAGTCCGATCAGCACGAAATTTGGTTTACATCATCTACAGACCCCCCTGACAAAAATTCATCAAAAGAATTTTGATACCTCAATTCATTCCGAAGAAATTAACGATATAATTCCTTTGGTTTAATGCAATTTCAGTAATTTATCAATATTCACTCAAAGCAAAGTCCAAACATAACCAAACTTGGTATACTTAGTCTACTGGATGTTTGGGAGATGTCAGTAAAATTTAGTACAATTCCACCTTTAGGGGGCTTTACAACTAAAAAACGGTTATAATTTCGCAGAACATTGAGTGACAAAGTTCAAATTAAATTTGCATCTTCTTTGGTTCAAATGCTAACATATTCTTAAAAAATCCATTTGACAAATTAACAAATATGGCCACCAATGGCCAATCAAATTTCAGCACCTTATAACTTGTATTAGGAATAGCCGAGGGTTATGGAAATTACTATACACAAGCAGGGTGTCAACTCGAAGCCACATATAAAATGTTGTGACAATCGGCCACACGGTGCCGCTATTATTACCTAATTTGCATTTTTGCTATTAACTCCAGAACATTATAGACTACAATAAAATGTTTTAGCTTCTCTGAATCCACCAGTGGCCTACAGTGATATGGTCACATGGATTTCCATTTCCATTTTTTATCACATATACAGTATATTTTTGAAAAACATACTTTTTCGAACTCATCCTAGGCCATTTGTCTGATTCGCACAAGACTTGGTATACATCATCTACAGACCCTCCTTACACAAAGCTATCAAAAGAATTTTGATATGTCAAATAGTTCCGAAGATATAAGCAAATATGTTTTAGGCCGTGGCCTACAATTAGCTTGTACACATAGACAAGAGAACACTCTGAGGTTACATGCCTCATTCATTTTTGATGTTAGGGAGTGCTATAACTTAAAGAAATCCTAATTGTGCAACTGTGCTCAAAGCAGTTGAATTCACTCCAGAACCGTATATGATTAAAAAAAAAATTTATTTCTGTGAATCCATCATTGCCTCCAGATTATTTGGTTACATGAATTTCCATTTTCACAAAAAATGTACCATTTTTTATTTTATTGAAATACCTACTTTTTCGAACTCGTTGTATTTGCCCAATTCACACGAAACTTCGTACACATTATCTACAGATATTCCTGACAAAAAGTTATCAAAAGAATTTTGATATTTCAAATCGTTCAGAAGATATTAGCCGATAGGTTTTTGCAAGTGGCCTGTTATGACTAATTGACCCATATCTTGTGAGCATAATATTTAAACTTAACAAAACTCAATATTCATGCACAAAATAATATTTTGAGGTAACATGCAAAATGTAATCAATTTGGCATATAACAGAAGTTATATTGACCCTTGACCCTATCTGCTCCAGAGGTGCTGTATCATGGCTGACCCTGCGCTCTGACCCCAGCTTAGCTGGGATATGTGAAAAAAAGAATTTCACTGTATATGTATAATGTGTGACAAAAATAAAACCTTCTTCTGCATCATTATTCAAAACTGTTTGCATCCATATGACTAAAGTTCATAGTTGTTGATTCTTCCCCGAATACAATTTAATATGTTAATTTTGTGATTGTAGACTGTGTGTATCTACCACACGCCATTCGGCACCAAGTAAAACTACCATCCCGAAATTCATTCACAAATTCATGCACATAGGCATAGTAACGGGAGGGTTAATTCATAATATGTCAACAAACAGCATGAAAGACGAGCTTGTGCCTGTAATTGCACTAATTTGCACAACAGGGAAAAACAGCTGAAAATAATATTGAGACAGGGGTTTGGGAGATGCAGGTGATGTTTTCATTTTCGAATTATTTTTTGTCTGCTTTTTCCCAATGTCTTTCACTCCTCTTGTGCTCTCTGTTTCATTGTCTTTTGTTTATTGCCAATCTCTTGTCAGCATGAGTGCGCACAACTGACGTCTCATCAGACAAATTTCAAGCAGGTGCTACTTATACTAGCGGAGTAAACAGAACGGGGGAAGATTGTACTTGCTTGTTTTGATTATGGGGGGGGGGGGTACTTCCTCCCCATCCCCCCCGGAATCTATGCCCCTGAAAACAGGGTAGGCTATATGCAAGTTTAAAATAATCAAGACATGTTTTCCACATAAATATCACATTAAAATTGGTTTATGTACCATAACATAAATAAATACAAATCAGAGGTCAACAAATATTGGATTTTGCTGATACAATAATGTGTTGAAAGAAAAGCAATTAATCTGAAAATAGTTTTTAAAATGAGTAGCCTATATTAAATGTTCTTAGTCTTTCCCTCCTGTGATGGGGAGGGCCAGACAGAGGCTAAAATAGTCCAAATGTAATTAAATTCCAGATGCACTTTATGGTGAAACCAAACTACCAATAACTAGGGATAAAAAAAGAAAGAAAAAAGATATGATTTATAGTGCGGAAACATTTAACTTTAAAGGCTGAAACACCGGGGACTCTTATTTTGAAATGTATGCGCTTCACTGCTTCCAGCTGCTCATTCAAACAGATAAGAGAAATAAAATGTGCACTCCTACAATATACAGGGTATTACAATATAAACAATTAAAGGTAAACATTGTTATATTTCATCAACACTATATCATCATCATCAACAAAAGCTGATCATTAATAATTGCTTGTCATAAATTTCCGATATTGCTTAATGATTGCATTCTGCTCTGCAACAGCTGGAAACACTCACAAGCCTCCCCCACCCCCACCCCACTATTGTACTAGAGAAAATACAACAGTGCCATATTTTCACCCTGAAGGACGCAACACATGCACTTATATAATAAATCGAATCGTCTGAAGTTTGATACTCACATTAGGTCATATCACAATTCCTGTCTTTCATGATAATTAATACTTTTGTTGTATCATTTAAGATATTTAAGAGTTTTTCTGACCTTAAATTTGGGAAAACTGAATTTAAGACATTTTAAGACTTTTTAAGGATCCGCAGGAACTACGGATAGATCTTTTTAAAATAATAATCCTACTATTTGTGCTGCTTTACCATCACCCATGGTGGTAGGAGAGGCTGCCCTGATAGCACACATACATCACCCAGACAACAATTTGATGTGTGTGTTTGATGTGTGTGTTTTCATGGACCAGCAACCTCTAGTTATGGTTAAAATAAAACTGAAAAGGCAGATATATTTATTCTAATAATAAAAAAATAATAATATTATTAATTTAAAATGATTAACAATGCTTTAAACATATGAAAGTAATTTAATATTATCAGGTGAATTATATAATTTAATAGTATTGAGTGCTTTGATAGAGAACTAATGTTTATTTTCTGTAATTTATTTTATTGTGCTTTAAAGAGGTCAGTGTTTATCACTTTTTATGATGACAATACTGCCATACTAGGTCCCACAGTAATATTTTAGCATTATGCAATGTTCTACTGGGCTACAAAAACTGAGTTGTTAACCTTGTTCATTGGCAAAAAAATGTTTAAGTAAAAATATATAAAGGTAAATAATGCCTTTTATTAGGCTACTATGTATCATTGTATATAAAATATAAATATAAAAGTGCATATAAGTGAAAATTATTATATCTCTTAGGGCCTATAAAGGTCTTAGATCACATCTAATATTCACAACATGCTTTATGGAGTTTGTTGTCTACTGATTTATTTATTTATTTTGGAAATAATCTTTTTTCAATGATTTGTCCACAAAATGATCCAAAATACTTTAAACAACAGCACAACCCACTGAAGAAACTGTTAGTTTGTCCCTTACACTCTCATTTTCATCCTGTTAAAACCCAAATATGGTGCTACTGTGAATAATGTGTGCTTAGCCCCCGATGATTTCCGCTTGCAGCTATATTATATAATATTATGACCATCATGCAATGAAATGCCTTTATGATCAAACATCAAAGATATCAAGTAGAAATATCCCACATCCAAGTTTCATGTAACACAACATAATGACCAAACTTTCATTCTGATAACAGTTACATCATGGCAACCAAAAAAATACAATACCTGCATTCATCTCCAAAACATCACATTCTGTGACAATGCCAGCTCGCTATCATGACATACAGGGAACTTTGTACAACAGTACAACAGTCTATTGTTAACCAGTTGTTAATTTTTGCATTTCATGATTATTCGTATGCACTTAAAGGCCCTAAGCGGCTTGAACCCCAATAATTGCTGCTTGCAGCTATATTTATTATTATTATTTCATTTTTTTTAGGGAATGGTATGGAGAAAATATTCCTACGTCCTGAAAGATATCACTGACTATGGTTACATATACATGTGACTCGGTCAGTAAGCAGCTTTCTCCACAGCAACATCATTTCCCTGTGATGCTTGTATAAATAACACACATGGCATTCGAGGAAGACTTCTATTTTACTCTCTGTTTATTTCTTTTTATTTCCAGATATTTCAGAGTTGTTAATAATGTCTGACAACACATTATAAAAACACAATCTGGCTACTATTAACTACAATACAGTATATACCACTACAATACCTTTTTTCTTGCTCACGCTCCCTCTTTCTTAGTGCACCTTTCCTCCATCAACTTGACCTTGAATTAACTATATCCAAATTATTAGACTAAAAGTTGACTTTGCATGTTTCCAGAAGGCTTTGATCAACTTTTAAATTTGAAAACATAAAGTTTGCTAGATTTACGCTGCTAAATAGGGCGAAAACACGTCAACAGTCAGAGTTTAAGTTTTATTTTTTTATATTTTTTAATTTACGAGTGTCAGCGCCCAGAACATAATCATCATCAACACTGTGTATTGGTGACTATAGTGAGTGCTGTGATCATGAAAGCAGCGGCAGGTGGCGGCGCAAGCTGTGCAGCAATCTGATCTGTTTGGAAAGACAGTGTTACCTTAGGAAGTCTCGATTCTGCTACATTTTTTCTCTCCACAAATTCAAACCAAATTGAACTAACAACAATGTAGCTTAACTAATAACTTTCAACAGAGTATACGTGAAATCGCACAAAATTGTCCGAACGGTTTGGCTAACTTTCACCTGTTTACGAACTTGTGTAGATGCATAAAAACCTTAGAATATTCCACTACAGCCTGATCTGAGGGGGAAGGGGGTTGCTTGCATTTATGATGCTGAAAATAACAGCAATATCAATCATAACGGTGTTGTAACAGTGATATTTAAAATTTCAGCACACGTTATTTAGCACTAATGATAATAACAAAGCATATTATAGGGGGCCCTTGGCTTCTGGGGGCCCTAGGCATATGCCTACCTTTGCCTAGTGCTAAGTCCGCCCCTGCTAGCACATCCTTTCAGAGTCTAGCTAAAACAGAACAAACAAGATATTTGCTAAAACTGAAAATAAACAATGAGGTGTCATTACTGGATCTCTTGTCATTACCGGAAATAAGACTCTTGAGTCAATACATTTTCTCAAAGACATCAAACGTTTACCTGAAATCGTATCATAGTTAAGATTCTCACAGTTATTTCCTCATTAAGGAATGGGAATGTTTGATAGCTCCTGTTATAATCAGTGAAATCATTCAATAAAGCTGTCTACGTGACCTGCGGACAAGGTAAGGATTTATTTTTTAATGATAAAAATACTTTTCTTGTCTCTTTCTTCTGGATGAAAGCATCTGCTAAATTACTAAATATAAGAATAAATTACTTGCACAGCTTCAATCATTATATTGGGAGTGATAGTCACTTTTAGATCTCTACCTCTCAAACTTACTATATGTTGGCATAAATTTCATTCACCTACCTGAGATAAGATGTGTGCTACAGTTGTTATAACTGCACATATCCATCCAGCCATCTCGCTTCACTGAAGTGGTTCATGCGACCATTAATCTTTGCTTTTTCAGAGATCTAAACACTTAAATGTTCGTAATTCCAGGCATCCAGCCACCGAACAACATGGTCCACATTATAATGGCATTTTATAACAATTGTGTTAACGTTAGTAACGTTAATCGTGTTAAAGTCACTATGAATGAAGTGCCTCCTGCTGGTGTTTTGAATGAGGGTGCGTTCCATTCTGAAGTGATCATCCCTATGCCCTATTCCCTTCTAAGACTTTACCATCCACAGTGAGAGCCAGGGATGTGCACCATTCAGAATTGAATGAGGAATGCCAATTCAATTCCACTTTGGTCTGAATTTGAATTGAAGTTGCAAAAAGGATGTAGAATTGCTATTTGAATTTGAATTTAAAGAAGTAGAATTAAAATGGAATGAAATTCAAAGAAATACATCGTTTTTAAGTTTATTTTTTAATAATTCATTTGATTTTTCAATATATCATGAAATATGTTATAATATTATCACATGCATAACAAATGGGGTATTTCCAGAAACACTACACTGTGAAAAAATTATTAGATCAAGTAAAAAAAGCTGAAAAACAATAAATGATTTACTTGATTATTGTAGTTTTTCAGTGCAAGTAATGCTGTTCTCAGTGCAGCTTTTTTATTGCATTTATTTAAGTTTAAATTGGCCTACACAAAAAGTTTATGTGGTTCAGTCCCATTCAATCTCTTCCCAGCATGCACTTGAGCATGAATATTATGGTTGCATTGTTTTGTGATGCCAGGATGAATTTGTTTCTCTAATAAAATTGTAAAATTGTTGATTGTTACCTTTGTCGTGTTTTTTTCCTCATAGTGTTCATGTGATGACTAAAAATGTGATATTGGTTGAAGACAGCAAGTGCATCACTTTCCATGAAATATACATCTATAGAAATGTACATGAGATATTCAGAATATTGAACAGTTTAAAACATTTAAATAAAGGATGCAGAGTTTAAAAAATCTTCTTAAAGTTGCTTCATTTTAATATGTAATTGTTAAACATGTAAAATTAATATTTAATTAACTAATATGTAAAAGTCAAGGCAGGTTGACATTTTAAGTTTTTGGTTGACAAAATTAAGTAAATTAATTAATTAAAAAAAAAAAATCAATGCAAACCTAATGTACAAATGTCACAAACTGCCTCTTGTTTTTCCACCTCACCTTCAGTTCACTTCAGTGTCTGTTTAGTTTTCCCCTGTGCTCACAGACTACACTTCCCAGCATGCACCTGTTGATGACTCTCACCTGCCCTCCATCTTCCTCAGCTGTTCCCTGTTCCCTCATCAGTCATCTGTTTGTAAATACACTACTGGTCAAAAGTTTTGAAACACTTAATCATTGTTTATTATATATATATATATATATATATATATATATATTTTTTCACATTTAGAATAATAGTAAGGTCATCAAAACTATGGAATAACAAATGGAACTATGGGAATTATGTTGTGACTAAACAAATTCCAAAATAAATCTGTGTTATATTTTAGCATCTTCAAAGTAGTCACCCTTTGCCTAGAATTTGCAGACATGTACTCTTGACATTTTCTCAACCAACTTCTTGAGGTATCACCCTGGGATGCTTTTTAAACAGTATTGAAGGAGTTCCCATCTATGTTGGGCACTTATTGGCTGCTTTTCTTTATTATTTGGTCCAAGTCATCAATTTCAAAACCTTTTTTTTTTTTTTTTTTATTAAATTTTAGTTTTATGATGAAATAAATTAATACAGTGGCACAATTATATTTTTGTCTACAAAACTAATTTCAAACATTTAAGCATACACCTTCAGATCAAAAGATTTTTAAGATCATGAGAAACATTTCAGTCAAGTGTTTCAAAACTTTTGACCAGTAGTGTATACCCTCTAGTTTCAGTCACTTATTGTCAGTTCTTATGTTCCTATGATCATTGTCTCCTTATATGTTACCATTTAGTTCTTTGTATTGCTCCACATAGTTTGTATCATCTTCTTCATCATCTCCATTAAAAAAGCCTGCATTTAGATCCATTGTCTCTCATCTCATCTCTGCCTATCGTTACAGAAGAACTGACCCCACAAATGGATCTAGTGGCTGTCCGAGTTCTCCTCCTCACCCAAGGGGACCGGCCATTGGAAGATCATGGCCGTGAATCCCTTGAGCTGTCAAATGTGGTGCTTTATGATGACTGTGCTCTGATATCCTTCTTCAGAGCCAGTCTGAATGGAGCATTGAAGGCACAGCTGCCTCTGGCAGACCCTCACTGGACATTATGTGAGTACGTGGAATTGGCTCTTAATCTATGTGGCTCACCTTTTACTGTAGGAAAAGAGGAAGAGGACATTAATTCACCCCCCACAGAGAATGCCCTCTGGCTACGCCTTGGCTCTCCAATCCTTCGGCTCCACCGGGGACCTCCATCCCTACGGCTCCGCCTTGGTCCTCAGTCTCACCGGCTCCGCCTCAGTCTTCCAATTCCCCCAGCTCCACCTTGGTCCTCCAAGCCTCCGGCTCCACCCTGGTCCTTCGAGCCTTCGGCTACACTCCGGTCTCCAAGTTTTCCAGTTCCGCCCCTTGAGCCTCGCCCCTTGAGCCTCTCTACCTGCCTTCGTTGGGTCCTCCCTCAGAGTCTTCCACGGCTCCGCCCTCACCCCCAGAAACTCCACCTCCAGCGGTTCCGTCCACTTCGCCTCCAGAGACTCCATCCTCTCCTGAAACTCCTGCTCCTGCTCCTTCCAGCGGCTCCACCCACTCCGGATCCTCCTCCTGGGAATCCAGTCCCTGCTTTGTGGCCGCCTCCCAGGCCTCCTGACCCAATCCCTGCCCTGAGGCCACCTCCCAGGCCTCCTGACCCTTTCCCTGCCTTTTGGCCATCTGCCAGACCTCCTGATCGTGCACCAACTTCCCCTTGGCACCTTGAGCATCCTCCAGATCGTTCCTCATCAGTTTGTCCCTACCTGCCTTCCCATCCATCTTTGGGCGCCAGGAGTCATCCCTTTGGGGGGGTTCTGTCACGAACTGCCTCAAATTTTCCCCCCTCACCTTCAGTTCACTTCAGTGTCTGTTTAGTTTTCCCCTGTGCTCATGGACTACACTTCCCAGCATGCACCTGTTGATGACTCTCACCTGCCCTCCATCTTCCTCAGCTGTTCCCTCATCAGTCGTCTGTTTGTATATATACCCTCTAGTTTCAGTCACTTATTGTCAGTTCTTATGTTCCTATGATTGTTGTCTCCTCATGTGTTACCATTTAGTTCTTTGTTGTTCCACGTAGTTTGTATCACCTTCTTCATCTCCATTAAAAAAGCCTGCGTTTATATCCATTGTCTCATCTCTGCTTATCGTTACAACAAACACATTCATTTTACTGTAATGATCAGTAATAAATATAATGAATTGAAATGCCACCAACATAAATTATAATTTAATTTATTTCACTATATTTAATACATTTTTATTTTATGGACCATGGTGCAGAACACTTCATTTCCCAGAATGCTCTAATAAGCTCAATATATTAAACAATCAACAGATTTTTGAATCTATTTTCATGAAGTTATTTGAAAACAATATGGTGGACCATTTCTGGTGCTGTACAGCATTGATGGCTGTGTTTATTTTAGCTTTATTTAGGGCCCAAGCACTGAATGTGCGGAGGTGTGATTTTGATAAATTCAGCTGTATGTTTGGTAATGAAGGCTGATCACATTGATACGGCTATTATGTGTCACGGTCATAGCGCCACTAACTGGGAAGTATGGCACTTTTAACAGACTTCATGTGTTTACATGAATTGCTTCAAAATTCTTTAGAATAATTTCAAGACACTGCTGATGTAAAATTGTAAAGGAATATATGATATCTTAATTACTGTTGCCATGGCAACGGATTAATTGTTATTATTCCTTCCTATGTTTGGGTGTTTTTGAGGCACTTGGCATGATTACAATTTCATGAAATTTTGCACACATCAGCATGTAGGGAGGGCTCTCTAGTACCCCCTTGAAAATTGGCATGTAAGACGGCCTCTGTAGCACCCCCATTTTCACCTACAGTCGCCAAAACTGGTACATATATAGTTCTCATCAAGCCGGAGAACTTTCATAATTATAGTCATTAGGTCCGACCAGCAGGAAGTTGGACATTTTGGATTTTTTTAATTTTGCAGTCTCTGAACTTTTAAATACTCTTCCTTGGGGATTCATGAGACTGTCACCACATTTAGACAACATTATGCCAAGACATTGAAGATGCTAAATTGTGAACAGATTTTTGATATATCGAACAGTGTTGCCATGGCGAGGCATTAAATTAATGGCAAAAATGGGAAACAGAAAGTGTCACATATCTTCTGTGTGCAATGTGTGATTTAGATCAAAATTGAGATGTTTGTTTAATCTTGGGGGCTAATCACATGGATGTGACTAATTTGGGACACGGTCATCGCGCCACCAGCTGGCAGCAGGAAGTGTGGCTCTTACAACAGACCTCTGCTTCAAAATTTGTCAGAATAATGTCAAATGACAAATGCATGTGTCCACCTTGCATTGTTTTCCGAAAGACGCTGGGTGGATATGGACCCATGGTACTTGGGCCTGTCATCGCTGCTTGCAGCTATATTTGATTATTATTATTATTATGCGTCCGTCATTCCGCCCGGCCCTGCCCTCCTCTGCGCTACATTGACGTTCAAAGTGCTTAGCCTTACAAGGTTCTATTTAACAGAGGTTCACAAAGTTTCCACAGAAAAACCACTAAATGTACAATCATATGCAGTTATTTTGTACAAAAAATAAAAATAATCTTTAGGACTGAGCATCAGTGATGAGCATGCAAAAAAGTTCTACCTTCACAACCAAACTTCACACTGTAAGTGCTCACTATTTAAAAATGTAAGTTTCTATGACTTAAATGGTATAAAAGTTGACTTTATTGATTGTTTTAATGAATCTCAACTTTTTCTACAGTAGATACCCTGATAGCACATGTACATCACTATTTGATGTGTTTGTTTACATCTGGAAGACGTATTTTTTACGTTGTTTGCTGCATTATGTCTATAAGATGTTTACTGTAAAAAAAAAAAAAAAAAACAGGCAGCTGTGGTTACCAGAATAATTATGTAAAAATTACAGTAAAAATGTAAACAACTTTACAGAACAACCTGTAAATTTTACAGTTTTAAACAGCTGTTTATACAGTATATTTTATGGTGCAGTACCGTCGTTTATATTATTAAATGATAAACTTGATATATTAACCTTCTGAAACTGTAAAAGTCTGCTTTTCTCTTTATAATGTATTGTTAATCACCGTAGTAATTACAGAAGGGCACATGATGACATGAAGTTCACCAATAGTGGCCCTTCCAGGAGCAATGACCAATAAACATGTAGAGTAGGTGCTCAGTGTAACTCACACAAACACTAAACACCATCAGGGTAACACATGTGAAATTAAAATAATGCAATAAACATTAACTAAACTACATTAAATATAACACAGAACACCTCAGTGTAGATAAGTGATATTAAAAAAAGAAACATACCTATTCCCATAAAATATAATGAAATGTAATGGGTCACGCAGGGAATTCTGGGAATGCTGTATAACTGTTTTTTACATGTACTCTCTTGTTCAACATAATATAAATTTTAACCATTAATAATACTGGAAACCATACTTTTTACATCTAAAAACTTTATTTTCTACAACATTTAACCGTAAAACTACATGTATTGTCTTTTTAAATATATTTAAAAAATGTTCACATATATTTTACGGTAACTACTCGTTAACCAATTTATGCTTTTTTACTGTAGCATTTTTACAGTCTTTTACTGTTAAAATTACAGACATTTTTTACAGTGTATACTGTATGTCAATAAGACATTCAGCAGGTATCTTTGAGACGTTCATGATTTAGCATGTTTGTAAATCTGACCGTTTTAAGATGTTTAGCAGATTATTATTAGATTGGAAAACTTTCCAGATGAAAAGATCTGAAACAGACATCTCAGAGATGGACATGTGCTATCTGGGTAGTTCAACCAACTTTTAAAATTGAGTTTATCTGACAAAACTGAAGTTGGATTTTTTTTACAGTGGAGTTGCAGAAAACATTGCAGACTGCAGGAACATAAACTCGGCTGCATGTAGCACAGATAAATTAATTTTGAGGCTGATTTTATTGGATCACAGATGTCTCTGTCAAGCAATGAACTTTTCATTAACAAGACTTTGGTGTCTCCAACCCACATGAACAGGGGTCAAATTTCACAAGTGCAATTTGCTTCTTACATAACTGTGTAACATGTTTACTTCCCCTCCAACGAGATTTAAATAATGAGGCCAGTTAATAACATTTATGGGCATCAAAAACTATTGCAGACTTAAAATACATGAGTCTGTATTCAACCAGCAGATGAATACAGACTCATCTGATGTCTGTATGATGTTTGCTGTGAAATCTGATTGCAGGTGTTTTTCCTAAAGTGGCACATTGAGGTATGAAACGCTGAACATGAGCTCAAGGGTCCTGGAGAAACCGAGCACACCAGCTCCATTTTTTAAATGCCTCTGCAGTGTTATAGCCAGAAAAAAAGGCTCTGGGTGTGTCAAGGGAAAACAGGGTGTGCAATAACTGAAGCACAATAAATTAGCCTACTGTTAACAACCAATGCATTCGTTTATTTTTAGCTCTGAATTCTTTTTTTAGCCCAGTGTTAATGACTTCAATAAACAAATGCATGGCACTGGTCTCTCCATATTGTGTTAAAACTATAGTGAATTAGCAGGGAATTTATCCCTCACTAATGCTGTGTAATCTATAATGTCAAAAAGAAAAAATCCAGACATTCTACTAAATAAATAAATAAACACAAAAAAACAAAATAAAAAAAGACTGATATCCCCCAGAGTTAATACTTCTATTTTGGATAATTTTCTGTCAACATTGCGCATCATGACACTACAATTTCTACCCAATATCCTTTGTAAAAGTGTTGGAAATTTGCTTTTTGACTGGCCATTCCTGAACGTAAACCATTCTGATTTTATGTCACTCCACAGAGCACAACAGTCTGGTTCCGGAAGTAAAAATCCCGTTCATTTTCTCCATAGCCATAGGCGAATTGAATTTTAATAATAACTTATAAACCTGTAAAGACAGATCTCCTGTGAGTTCCACAAGGTTGTTAATCGATGGTATATGCTTCTGATGAAGGCATCAGTCAATGTTATTTATCCTTCATTCTTAAAAAATAATGTTTAATAGCATATGAGTTGTGTTGTTGCATGAGTAGTGTTTGAAGTCATGTGTAATGCAGATAAACACACACCTGTGGCCACACATTCTATATTAATGCGACAAGTTGAAATGTAAATTCTCTCATCATTTGCTCACCCTCATACCATCCCAGTGGGTTGGTTTCTTCTGCAGAACACAAATGTTAATTTTAGAATAATATTTCAGCTCTGTAGGTCCATACAATGCAAGTCAATGGCAGCCAGAACTTTGAAGGTCCATAAAGCATATAAGGCAGCATAAAAGTAATCCATACAATTTCAGTGATTAAATCCATTTCTTCAGAAGAAATATGATAGGCTTGGGCAGGTGTGCAGGAACCATTATAACTGCTAAATTAACTAGAATACACCATGGCTGACTGTCTGAACACAGTGACAGATAAAAAAAAACTGAGAGCCACTATGACAAGATACAGACTCAGTGGACACAACCTCACTATAGAAACGGACAGAGACAAGAAAACATGGCTGCCACAGGAAGAAAGATTCTACCACAAAGTTAAACATATAAATGGCAGATTTGATAATTTTACAAACAATGAAAAACTGCCCTTCTTATTGGGTGATCACAAAGACACAAATATTCTGGCAAACTTGCCATACATTTGCCACTCAATATTTGCAAATGAGCTTGTGATTTGCCACAAATGATTTTTATAAGAATGCTGCTGTGTAACCTTACCACACTCCCCTCTAGAGTTTTAGCACAAAATTTGTGAACTTTTAGATGGTACCTTACCCACCTGGAGGCACAATTTCCAATGAATATCGAAGTTAAATCACTTTACCCTGCTGAGGTGGTCCCCCTTGAACGATTGCGCCATGACGCCATCTGATAAGCTTAAAGGTGCACTCAGTCATTTTTCATCATTAAAAAAAGTTTTACTCCTAAATAAATAGTAAATTTGAAACAAATGTATATAATCGTGATGACTCACTTAAAATGAGTCATATCAGTAAAGTTATTCACGTTATGCACCAGAGAAACTAGCGCAGACATCTTGAAAATGTTGTCTCAGAACTTCCGTTCTAGCTTTCTCTATATAGATATCTATGGTGTTGATGTCAAAGTGTAATTAGCTAGCGAAGTGGATTTACAGGTTATAGAGTTGTCATATGCTATCCTGAGTATTTGAGGAAGCAGAGCAGGGAGAGTACAATCTTGACATCCGACATTTAAGAGGCTCGGAAAACGTTATCGCTGATGCGCTGTCCAGGACAGATAGTGCTGAAAGTTAGAATGGTGTTTTACATATGTGGGGTAAGTTACATTCTTTTTTCTCTTTCGGTATTTGGTGAAATGCAAAGAAAAAACTTAGCGGTGGGGGTGTTACATCCATGTAAAAAAATGGTGCTGTTGTGTGCGATATGGAGCTTGTTTCAGCTGTGTTTGTGTTTCTCTGTTGCTCCTATCCACTTGACAGGACCATAAGTGTCACCTGATCTGTATTCCAGGTCGTTAAGGGGTGACTGGAGGAGTATAAAAGAACCCAGTGATCTCCAGACTAGGAGAGACACTGAGATTATTCCTCTGTGAGAAACTGTCATCTTCTGGTCCCAGTGCTTGTTTTTCATGTGTGTATTGTGTTACCTGTAGTGTTAAAGTGGACACTGAAAAGGTATGCTTTGTGTTTTCTGCTAATCTGTGTGTGTGTGTGTGTGTGTGTGTAAGGTTAGTAGTTGCCCTGAGTGTGTGAGTAGTGTTACAACCGGCCATTTTGAATGTGTATGGCAATTACAAGTAGCTTATTTTGTATATAGTGTATAAAGGTGTATGTAGTACCGGCCTGTGTCCTCTGGGTTTCCTTTTTATTTATTTATTTATTTATTTATTTTTATTTTGCAAATTTAATTTATTGCGAAGGACTTTTTTGTGGGATCGTCTTTCGAGAGGTGGATGCCATTTTTATTTTGAGAACCCTTGTTTTCTCCTGTTTTTGAACAGAGAGGGAGTAAGGGAAGCATTTGTGTCTTTATTTTCTCTTTTATTTTGAAAATATGTAAGGTGTTTCCAACCTAAAGAATGTATTTTATTTATTATTTTGGCCGTTTCCCCTCCTGAAGCCTTGTTTATATCCCACAATTTGTTGAATAAAACTTGTTACATATTTCATACTTTTAAATTTGGTGTCACTGTGCTTTGTGCCTGCCCTGGGACCTGGAGACAGGAGTCTCTCTCCTCACTTTTTTTATTTTATTTTATTTTTTTTTACCCTCCTTTCCAGCCCCTAGACTTAGAAAGGGCGCCCGTAGCAGTCATAGCTGTATGAATGTGATCTGCCAGGTCCAATGTACCTACGTGGGTGTCTGAAAACACGAACATTTAGAGTGACAGAAAAAACACCTCAAGCATTTTCATGTAGTAAAGGGTGCTATAGACTCATACCATCAACTCTTGGGGAAGAATACTTTCTATGCTCCCACACGTAATCCATTTTGATAAACTCATCTGTAGCTTCAATACAAGCAGGAAGTTAGATTACAAAATTCAGAAGAGCGGAGCGCGGAAAAGGGGCGGGGGTGAATAAAAGCTGTTTTATTCTACACAGAGAGGGTCCCCTCATGGGGGCTGCCATGATAGAATCACATGACCAGACGAATACTACTCGCTTAATCTCAGTAATTTCCCTGTTATTGGACACTTTCACTCGTAGATTAAGTTAATCATGGCTTACTGTGAATACTGATTTTCTACAATGGCATCTATAACTGAAAACCTTTGTGTTTGAATGATGCTGCATCCAAGCCACTAGGTGTCAGTGTAAGTCCAAGACGACATGAACAAAAACTTAATGAGTGCACCTTTAAAAAAAACTGGGCAAATCGCATCCCGTATTGATCCGATATTGGAGGCATTATTTCAATTTCAAATATTTGTGATGCCAATAAAGCACATTTAAATTGAAATTGAATTGAGAGAGTGTGTGTGAGTGTGTGAGAGTTCTGTTGGCAACTACCAGCAAGAGAGATGAGCTCCTGATATAACATCAGTTTTTTTGCCAGAGATTGTTTTTAACGACTCAAACATTGTTTAAATTGAGTCACGTGACGCCATGCGAGGATTGGATGTGTGAACAGCGAGCTCGGCGCACTTTGCTAGTTTTAATACTTTTTATGACATAAACCAGTGAGATTCAATACACTCTGTTCCATAACTGTTCTAGGAGGACAATATGTCAAATATATCTCAAGCTGACACCCTCAAGCAGGCACGGGCCTGGGAGTCGTTTTGGTCGGAGAGGTGCAGGAAATGCTGCGAGAGATGCTGAACATGTCGGCAATGCTGACAAAGGTCATTGATGACTTGGAGGATCTTGCTGTGATACGTCGATCGATCACTGCCATGGAGGCGAAGATCACTGATGTGGTTGCAAGAGTGGGGAATGTCGAGAAATGGATCGATTACCTGGAGTATTCGGAGAGGGAATTATCTGCTAATCCGCTAGCAACCAAGGTGGATTTGGAGTGTGTCTGAGAGAAGTTGGAGGAAATGGAAAACCATAGCCGGTGGAATAATGTCTGTATTGTTGGAGTCCTTGAGGGAGTAGAGGGACGAGGTACGATGAAATTCCTGGATGGGCTCTTTCCGAATAAGCTGGAAATCGAGCAAGCTCACAGGGTTCCTGCTCGGCAATCCACGGAGGGAGACAGGCCCCAATAAATTCTGGTCAAATTTTTGAGATCATCCGATAAAGATCTTGTTATGAGGCAAGAAGTAAATGAAGTCTTTCTCGGAAGAACCACAGCATTTTCTTGTTCCCAGACTTTGCGAACTCGACAAGAGAGAAACGTGATAGATTTAAGGAATACAAGAAACTTTTACATCAACGGAAGGTCGCTTTTGCACTGATATTCTCAGCCAAATTGAATAGATGCTATTGAATAGATTTAAACTGAATAGATGCTAAGGATGACCGTAAAACATTCACATGCCCACAGCAAGCGATGTCCTTCATAAAGTCAGTGGAGTAAGTCATCTTGTTGTACTCACGTTGTAGCTAAGTGGACTGGCTCACTGAACATTCGCTTGACTGTTTGAAGAAACTGAGCGCTTTTTTGTGCTGGTTCCGCCTATCGGCTGGAGTTTATTTTGTAGAGTAACACACCTTCTAGATAGTTTTATGGATGAATCTACATGCTCTTTGTGTTTTTCGCCTATTGCCTGGAGTTTGTTTTATTTATTATCTTTTGCTGTGTAATTCTGTCTCACAAAATTTGTATAGAAACACCAGACTTGAGCAATCCAACAGCAAGGTTGTCATGGGAGCTCTCGTAGGCATTCATGGACTGTGAGTTTGGAGGGATGGACACCAGTTGCCGCTGTCGTGCGCGGGGTGAATGCGCACATTTTTCTTTTTTCTGTTTGCTTGGTTCTGGGGGATGTTCGGGTTTTGAGGGTTGCACTAATGCTGGAATGTGGTCTTTATAATATTGTTTTTGACACACAGTCTATTTTTTCTTATGTCAAATGTTAATATGAGTGGATTGTGTCTCTCCACATGGAATGTGAATGGGTTGGGGCACCCCATAAAAAGAAGGAAGGTTATTTCTCTTCTTAAGCGTAAGAAATATGATATAGTGTTTCTTCAAGAAACGCACATTTTTCCGCAGGAAGCTGAAAAATTTGGAAAGATATGGGGTGGGCATTTTGTTTTTATAGTGCTGGCTCGAGTAAGAGCAGGGCAGTCATTACACTGATAAGTAAACGCCTACAATTCAAATAAATTAGGAAGAGTCATTATTGTTTTAGCTAAAATTCAGGGACAAAGTCTTATTTTGGCTAATATTCATGAACCTAACGTTGATGATCAGGGCTTTTTTATAGATCTTGAAAGGATTTTGCAAGCTGCTGGCACCCCTCATGATATAATATTGGGAGGAAACTTTAATCGTTTGACGGACTCAGTCCTTGATCATAGTGAAGCCAAAGTGTGCAAGCACCCTAGAGCAACATTGATGCTTCAAAGGATGTGTAAAAATCTTGGTCTTATAGATATTTAGAGATTTTTGAACCCATCTGGTAGGGACTATACATTTTTTTTTTTCATCAGTCCATAAGATTTACTGTAGAATAGATTTTTATATATATATATATATATATATATATATATATATATATATATATATATATATATATATATATATATATATATATATATCGAAGTCCCTCATTTCATCTGTTGTTGATTGCTCAGTTGGAAACATTTTAGTCTCAAATCACACCCTGGTGTGTTTAGAGATGTTGCCACATATGGAGAAAAAGAAATCATATAGTTGGTGCTTTAATGTATCCCTTTTGCAAAATCCTGAATTCCAACAAATGCTAAAAGCTGAAATCAGTGTCTATATGGAGACCAACTGGTCCTCAGTATCCTCTGTGGGCATGGCTTTGGAGGCACTTAAGGTGGTACTTAGGGGCCGGATAATACAGTATGCCTCATTCACCAATAAATCCAAAGAACAAGAACTCGTGGAATTGGAAGGGAATATTAAATGTGCTGAGGCAGAACTGAAGCACCTAATGTCATCTGATGGCCTCAGGGAATTGACCCAAGAAATACAGATATAATAATATTTTGTAACGGAAGGTGGGGTTTTGGCTATTCAGGGCAAGACAGTCATACTTTGAGTAGGGGGACAAGGCAGGGAAACTCTGGATAGATATATAAAGCAGAGAGTCTTTTTCTACCATTCCTTCAGTGAAATCTGCTGGTGGTGAAATATTTACCTCAGCCATTGATATTAATAATGCTTTTAAAGAATTCTGTCTTGATCTCTATAGTTCCACGTCTTCGTCTACAGATGAGGATATTAGAAACTTTGTGAAACCATTAGAACTTCCTAAACTGACGACTGAGCAAAAAAATTCTCTTGATTCTGAGATAAATTGGAGGAGCTTGGCTAGGTAATTAAGGCCTTGCCTACAGGCAAGACTCCGGGGCCAGACAGCTTTGCCACTGAATTTTTTAGATCTTATGCTACAGAACTGGCACCACTTTTGCTAGAAGTTTATACGGAACCATTAAAGAATGGAAAGCTTCCACCAACCATGACACAAGCTCAGATCAGTCTGATTCTTAAAAAGGATGAAGATCCAAGCGAGTGTAAGAGTTACCGTCCAATTTCCCTGATCCAGCTAGACATTAAAATGCTGTTAGAAAGTTTGGCTAACCGATTAAGTAAAGTTATGACATCTTTTATATATATATATATATATATATATATATATATATTGATCAGGCGGGGTTTATTCAGGGCCATAACTCTTCTGATAACATTAGGCGTTTCATTAATGTGGGCAGTGGCAAACAATCAGACTCCGGTCGCTGCCTAAAAAGGCATTTGATATGGTAGAATGGGTTTATCTTTTTAAGATTTTGGAAATGTTCAGGTTCGGGAATACTTTTATTGGGTGGATTAAGTTACTTTATAGAAACCTGGTAGTGGCGGTGCAAACGAATGCATTCATTTCAGATTATTTTACTCTGGATAGGGGCACCCGGCAGGCAGGGTTGGGGAGTAATGGAATACATGTAATGGAATTTATGTATTTAAAATACAAAATATAAGTAACTGTATTCCACTACAGTTATAATTTTAAATAATTGGTAATTAGAATACAGTTACATTCAAAAAGTATTTTGATTACTGAAGAGATTACTTTGCATTTTATTGTCATTTGTTTCATTTAATATTTAGTGCTTTCAGATGAAAAACATTTATCCATATAAATGATGCGATGCAAAGTGCATTTGAACAGCGGTGAAACACTTTCTTATGATGTGTTACATTCATACAAGCAGACAGAGAAGTAAGTTTGAAGTAAGTTTGGAGCAGAAGAAATAGAAATAAACCTTGTGTAAATTGTCAGCTTTACGCTAAGCTAAAATGCTATTTCTAGCCATTTTACATGCACATGTTACCAGGTGCGATCATATTTTTTATCAAGAGAATTCATGTTAGATCATAATTTATTTTTTTCTAGTAAGACTTTACTATTTTGTATTTTTATCATGTTTATTTTGTCTTACTGAACTGGCAGAGTTTTTATAGTCAAAACAAGTGAAAAAAACCTTTTCTAAGTTCTCAGGATACAAACTCAATTGGTCTAAATCCGAAGCTTTGGCTCTGACAGCGTACTGCCCGGTATCGGCTTTTCAGCCGTGTGCCTTCCAGTGGCCTAAACAGGGCATTAAATATTTGGGTATTTTATTCCCATCAAATCTGGGTGATGTAGTTAGAGTTAATTTTGACCCTTTAATAAAAAGGTTTTCGAGTGATTGGGCAGGTGGTCTTCATTAACCTTCCCAGTCATAGATAAATGTAATGTAATTAAAATGAAATGTATTCCAAAATTCAACTACCTGTTACAATCTCTCCCTGTAGATGTCCCCCTCCCTTATTTCAAGCAATGTGATAGCATAGCGAAGTCCTTCATTTGGAATGCTAAACGTCCCAGATTACATTCCAGTAAGTTACATAGGCCAATTGACAAAGGTGGGCTAGCCCCTGCTCGAGCACCCCTATCCCAGTGCTAAGGTCATCGTCTCTACCCTTCTCCCTCGCAGAGATATTCCACAAAAAACATTCACGCAATTAATACAGAGATAACTAGTGTTTGTGCACCAATGTCAAATGTGCACATTGCAAACCATCAGCACATCACCCATGAACATCTATATGACCGCCTGCACATTCATCAAGATGGCATGAGACTATTTGCAAAATCCATCAAGGACGCGGCTCTCAGGAGACCCCAGAGAACACATACTATCAGCGAGGAAAGGGTCACACAACATCCCGGCAGACAGTCAGACAGTTACGCCGCTGTTTTGGCTGGTAGAGGTAGTTCAGACACAAGTGACCTCAGCCAGATAAAAAACATGCTAAAAATTATGTGACAATCTATTAGCTTAATTACCTACAGTGTGAGCATTGTAAAGCATATTCTTTATTCCTTTTATTATTATTATTATTTTGTAATGCATTTTAATTGATTCACTATATTTCAAAACAATATTGGGTCACAAGATCATATATTATTCTTTCTGGTAAATAGAACATTTCTCAAAGTCTTCATTTAAAATAACATGCTACAACATTCAGGGGATGTTCCCTTCATCTTTTGGAGAGAAAAGCACTAACCCTGATTTTTTTTAAATATTGTATATATTTCAGATATAATTATATTACTTGAGACATGGAGTCATTTAGAGTCTCAAACCTACACTCCTTTAAACTACAGAGAGATATTTATACCTTCAATCAAAACCCCTCATGTTAAAAATGGAAGAGATTCAGGACGAATTATAGAAAAGAAAAAGAAAAATATACAGAAGCAAAAAAGAAATTGTGAAAGCCGATTGGTTAGACAAAGATTGTCAAACATCAAGAAAGGAATTACGATCATTATCAAATGAAAAACATAGAGACCCTGTAAACCAGCAACATGAACCACATATCATCAAACTCTTAAAATGTACAAGTCACTACTAAGAAGGAAAAGAGCTGAACATATGACAGCAAAACTCAACAAGATTGAGGAGGCTATCAACGAAAATTACTTTTGGGATTTATGGAACAATTTAGATGAATCAAAAAAAGTCAAATCCATTCCCATCTGTAACCCAGAACTCTGGATAGAACGTTTTGGAAACCTCTATTCACAAAATGAACCAAACTTCAGCCAAAAACATTTGACCTCTCAACTAAATAATCTGGAACATACAATAAAAATCATTTAAACACTTTGGACACCCCCATATCATTACAGTAAATGAACTGAATGAAAAGATGAAATCCCTCAAATATAAAAAATCTTGTGGCTTGGATGGAATATATAATGAAACATAGCAGCTCCAAACTGAAAGATGCTATTCTTAAATGATTCAATCTCTTATTAAAATCAGGACACTTTCCTGAGAATTGGAAGGAAAATCAAATCACCCTAATTTTCAAACAAGGGGACAAGTACAACCCAAATAATTACAGGGGCATTACAGTAAGCAGCAACATCTGGAAACTATTCTGTTGCATTATAAATAACAGATAGTGAACTTCATTCAAGAACACTAGACACTAAATAAATGTCAAACTGGATTCATGCCTAAACAAAGAACAACTAATCATATCTACACACTCCACTCACTTATACAGAAATATGTTCAGCAAACAAAACAAGGACAAATATTTGGATGCTTCATTGACTTTAAAAAGGCCTTCGATTCTGTTTGGCATAATGGACTCTTCCTGAAACTCATCCAGAGTGGAATAGGAGGAAAGACATATGATATCATAAAAGACATGGACAAAGACAATAAATGCTGTGTTAAGATTAATGACAAAAGGACCAATTATTTCAATCAGACCAAGCCTCAGCCCAACTCTATTTAATATTTATATAAATGAACTGGACACAACCCTTCAAAAGTTATCTTGCCCTGGACTGATCTTAGATGGCAGAGAAATCAAATGCCTCCTTTACGCTGACGATCTCCTGCTGCTGTCACCTAATGTTGAGGGACTACAGGAAAGCCTCTCCATTTTAGAAAAATATAGCAGTGATTGGGCCTTACCAATAAACATGGACAACAAAAAATCGCATTAAGAGCAATAAATATATTTTTACAATAGTGGAAACAATCCTTCATCATGCCAACTGCTATAATTATTTGGGCCTTACAATCTCTGCTTCAGGACAATTTGATTTGACAATAAAAGATCTGACTGACAAAGCCTGTAGGATAAAATTCCTGTTGACATTTTCCACCTAGAATTCTGCAAAAACATCCTGGGAATTCACAGAAATGCTCCGAGCCTGTGTTGTAGAGCAGAACTGGGCAGATTCCCTCTCCTCACTGAAATCCAGAAGAGAGCAGCTAAGTTCTGGTTCCATTTGTCAGACACACCTCCAGATAACTTCCATCACTGTGCCTTTACACACAGGGCAGGACACACAGAGAGTGACCCTATGCACTGTTTAGTAGAAAAATATCAACTAAATTTTGGGCATGAAAACGAAAACACAACAGACTGAAAGAACAACCCAAGAAGAATACATTCATGATCGGCAGCACAAAGTCACACAAGTACATAAATTAAGATACTTCCACAGAATCAAGACTGTTATAAATTGGCACCATATCTGATCAATATTAAAGACTATCGACAAAGAAAGCTGCTGTCAGTCTGTGAAGATGGGTCGACACATACAGAACTGGAGATCCAGAGAGGACAGACTGTGTTCACAATGCACTGAAGGAGTCGTGGAGGATGAGCTGCACTTCCTCACTCACTGCAGTAAATATGAGACCATTAGAAACACTTACTTTACACAAATAGCTCATATTCTACCTGAATTCCAGGACATAAATGATTTAGACAAACTCTCGTTTCTTATGGGAGAGAAAGTAGAGTGTGTTCAGCTGGCAGCGCAGTATGTGTCCTCCTGTGCGTGTGTGTGTGTGTGTGTGTGTGTGTGAGAGAGAGAGAGAGAGAGAGAGAGAGAGAGAGAGAGAGCATGTACAGTCACGGACATGTAAGGCCAGAACTTTAGTTCTCTCATTTCTGTTTCCGTTTGAGCTAAATAAACTTTGGATCTCCATCAATGGTCCACACTCCAGCCCAGTAGGTGGCGGGAATGCACCTATCGTTTGTTTGCCAACCGCCATTAAACGCCAAAGGAAGGAAGGAAACTGGGGAAATATGTAGTTGATAAGTGTAAAAAAGTGATAAATGCCATGAGATGTCTTTCAGGATTTAAATGGGGGCTAATTTCATTGCTTTGAAACATATTTATACAGCTTTAATAAGGTCAAGATTAGACTATGGATGTATTGCTTATGGCTCAGCATCAAAGTCTGCGCTAGCAGACCTAGATATTGTGCAGGCCCAAGTTTTAAGAGTTTGTTTAGGAGCAGTAAAAACTACCACAGTGTGTGCAATACAAGTGGAAACTGGAGAAATGCCATTGGGGCTGTGCCGAATTCATTTGGTAGTCAACTACTGGATTAATCTGAGGGGGCATAGAGATTACCACCCAACAAAAAAGGTGTTGCAAACATGTTGGGAGAAGGAGAGGATTCATAGGGAAAGCTTTGGGTGGACAGGAGATCAAGTTGCAAAAGATGTGGGAGTATTTGATATAGAGCTTGAAGAAACTGTTATATGGCCTAATAAACCAGTATGAGTGCTGGAGTATCCATACGTAGATATGGAACTCTGAAGATTAGATGAAATAGCAAGATGTCTGATATTATAGATGAGTATTATTGGTATGGGATTGTAAATATAAGGACAATATTCAGGTATTCACAGATGGATCAAAAGATTTAGAATCAAATGCAACAAGATCAGGTGTTAATGTGCCTAGATTCCATGTCAGTCAGTCAGTCATATTTATTTATAAAGCACATTTAAAACAACAGCTGTTGGCCAAAGTGCTGTACAGAGTTTAAACAAATAACGTAATAATTAAAATTAGGACACAAAACACAATCACAGACAAAGCACAATTTTTTTTTTACCACTGCACCTACTTGTGACCATATGCAATAATAAATAAATGAGTTTTAAGAAGAGATTTAAAATCATCATATGTTGATGCAGTTTTTATGTAAAGTGGCAAATTATTCCAGAGCTGTGGAGCAGCCACTGAGAAGGCTCGATCTCCTTTCAGTTTGAGACGTGTCCTTGGAACAGTCAACCGTAGACTATTGGTTGATCTGAGGTCTCTGGATGTTTTATGATGAAATGAAAGAAGATCAGAAATATATGGAGGAGCCAAACCATGCAAACCCTTATAAACGAACAATAATGCTTTGAACTGAATACAATGTTTGACTGGGAGCCAGTGGAGAGAGACCAGCACTGGTGAAATATGTTCCCTCTTCTTTGTTCCAGTCAACAGTCTAGCGGCAGCATTTTGGACAAGCTGAAGACATGACAGTAGAGACTGTGAAACACCCAAATATAATACATTACAATAATCTAATCTTGATGAAATAAAAGCATGTATTACAGACTCCATATCTTTGGATGTTAAGAATGACTTCATTTTAGCTATATTCTTTAGTTGATGGAAACAACTTCTGTCCACAGCATTGATCTGTTTATCAAAAGTCAAAGCAGAATCAAAATTAACACCTAAGTTTCTAGCATGTGTATGAAGGTTACCAGATAGAGGCCCTAATTTACTGGCAACCATCTCTGTAGAAGCAGAGGGGCCAAACATTAAGACTGTTTTTGCTTCATTTAACTGAAGGAAGTTGGTTGACATCCAATGTTCAACATCTCTCAGACAATCAAATAAACACTGTAGACTTGAAACATCCTTTGGATGTAAGAGAACATAACACTGAGTATCATCTGTGTAACAATGGTATGATACATTATAATTCCTAAAAACTGTATACAAAGGGAGCATGTATAAAGAAAACAAAACCGGACCCAGAATTGAGCCCTGTGGGACCCCATACAAAACTGGTGCATGAGACGATGAATAGTTGCCAGTCTCCACAGAAAAGGTTCTATCCTTTAAATATGAAGCAAACCAATTTAAAGCACGACCCTGGATCCCAATAAGCTCTAAACGATTTAGAAGAATGCCATGATCAAGAGTGTCGAATGCCGCACTGAGATTGAGCAAAATTAGAACAGCACAATTACCAGAGTCGACAGAAAGCAATAGGTCATTTAATACTTTGAGCTACGCAGACTCTGTACTATGCTGTGGTCTAAAGCCAGACTGATATTTATCAAAAATACCATTGTCCTTTAAAAATGAAGAAAGCTGGTTAAACACAACCTTCTCCAAAACTTTTGATAAAAAAGATAATTTTGAGATGGGACGATAATTATTCAGGAGTATTGGATAAAGATTTGGCTTTTTGAGTAGCGTCTGCACAATGGCATGTTTAAAATTAGATGGGACTATTCCACTTGTCAAACTACTGTTAACTATTGATAATAAACTAGGACTTATAGTGTCAAGTATATCTAGTAAAAAGCGAGGATGGACAACATCCAATGAACAAAAGGTGGACTTCATTTTTCGGAGAGTTTGTACCAGATAACTGTGATACGCTGGGGTAAATTCAGATAAATATGATAAAACTAGTGTGGGCTGAGAGAAATCCAAAGGAGAGGGAAAAATACATGATCTTATTCCTTCAATTTTATCCATAAAAAATGTGAGGTGGGGGTGATTGTAAATGAGAATGCCCCCGAAGTTGTGTGTGTGTGTGTGATGCTGCTCTGGGCAACTGCCCATGACGCCCATGCCTAAATCCACCACTGATTGCAAGAAATACAGAAATGAAATGGAGAGAGCAAGTAATAATAAGCAGGCTTAGAATGGGACATAGCAATCTTAATGGTACACTTCACATCATGGAAAAACATCCATCATGTTTGTGCACTCAATGCCAGGAATATGAGACAGTTGAGCATATTCTTATGTCATGTGAGAAATTCAACCAAGAAAGACAAGTAATGTTGATCCAACTATGGAAAATAGGATGGATAGAGGACAATATTAAAAGTATTCTAGAATGTATAGACAGTAAACAAGGGAGGAAGTGTCTATTTAATTTTCTGAAAAAGACTGGACTGGACAAGCGACTTTAAATAATTGGACTCTAGGTAAGAGGTGAACAGAAGGTGGCAGTAATGCAACAATCCGGATGCCAACTGCCATAAAATCCCAAAGAAGAAGAAGAAGAAGCAGAAGAAGAAGGAAACTGGGGGTCTGTTTCCTGTGCGTTACACGCGCGTAAGCTGGCTAAACTACAATAAACCTAACCCATTAATAAATCACCATGGAAAGCATTTTAGAGCAACAGCGGCGATACCATGAGGAGAAAGAGAGACTTATGGACGTCGAAACGAAAGAAATGCTGACAAAGAAAACTACGGTAACTCCAACACACACATACGCGTCTATTAACACAGTGTTATAAACACTCGTAACTGTAATTAACACCATATGAGCTTTGCTACGAGAATCACTGATGACAAGTAAATATGTGAAGTCGTCTGTGGAATATCCAGTCAAGAAAGAAGTCAATGTTTCTTGCGCCAAATAATTCTTTTCATGACAATTTCTCTGTGACCCCTTGAATTAAATAGACTTATTCTTTTTCATGTGTGTAAATGTATGTACGTTAAGTTACAGTATGTTTTCATAGTACATCATTTTTATTTATTTTTTGCCCAAAATGCCTCCGCTTCACACGTAAACACCTTCGCTTATGAATAGAATCTCTTGGTATCGTACTGCCACAGTACTTTTTTCTAAGGAAGATACTGTTTTACCCTTTTACGCCTTTTGTTTCAAAGGCCAACTTATTACATGTATATTATTTTTTTTTTTTACGAGTGTTTTATCATTTTAAGTGTGCATTTTCATTGGCAGTAATCATTGCTGCAGCATGCTGTGTTGATGTGCACTTGATAAATAAACCTCTGTATACAAGATCTTTTCTCTCTTCAACAGCTGAGAGACCAGATTAATTCAGATCATCGAGTCAGAGCTATGCTGGATGTAAGAGGCATATTTAATCTGTTCTTTATTTGAAGTGTGCAGTTTTCTGCTTCTCTAGTGCTACCAAACAGAAGTTATTTGCAATCATATGTGTAGCATTTACAAAAAGAATGATTGTTAAACGAGCAGATGCCATGCATGACATGATTATCAGTATGCTTGGAAATAATCATTAGTGTAGTTTGGCATTCCTCCACATTGTTATCATATTCACGGTTATGAAAGCAAATGATAACACCGTTTGCGTTATATTTTCATGCAGATGTACATGGAAGTGAGTACAAACCTCAGAGACTTATACGAAGACAAAGATGGGTAAGACTTTGTCAAGGACACTTGAGTCCATAATATAAAACATACACTGGAGGCCAAAAGTTTGGAATAATGTACAGACTTTGCTCTTATGGAAAGAAATTGGTACTTTCACTAAAGTGGCATTCAGCTGATCACAATGTATAGTCAGGACATTAATAACATGAAAAATTACTATTACAATTTAAAAAAAATTAAACTACTTCAAAGAGTTCTCATCAAAAAATCCTCCACGTGCAGCAATGACAGCTTTGCAGATCCTTGGCATTCTAGCTGTCAGTTTGTCCAGATACTCAGGTGACATTTCACCCCACACTTCCTGTAGCACTTGCCATAGATGTGGCTGTCTTGTCGGGCACTTCTCATGCACCTTACAGTCTAGCTGATCCCACAAAAGCTCAATGGGGTTAAGATCCATAACACTCTTTTCCAATTATCTGTTGTCCACTGTCTGTTTCTTTGCTCAATCTAACCTTTTCTTCTTGTTTTTCTGTTTCATAAGTGGCTTTTTCTTTGCAATTCTTCCCATAAGGCCTGCACCCCTGAGTCTTCTCTTTACTGTTGTACATGAAACTGGTGTTGAGCGGGTAGAATTCAATGAAGCTGTCAGCTGAGGACATGTGAGGCATCCATTTCTCAAACTAGAGACTCTGATGTACTTATCCTCTTGTTTAGTTGTACATCTGGCCTTCCACATCTCTTTCTGTCCTTGTTAGAGTCAGTTGTCCTTTGTCTTTGAAGACTGTAGTGTACACCTTTGTATGAAATCTTCAGTTTTTTGGCAATTTCAAGCATTGTATAGCCTTCATTCCTCAAAACAATGATTGACTGATGAGTTTCTAGAGAAAGCGGTTTCTTTTTTGCTATTTTTGACCTAATATTGACCTTAAGACATGTCAGTCTATTGCATACTGTGGCAATTCAAAAACAAACACAAAGACAATGTTAAGCTTCATTTAACGAACCAAATAGCTTTCAACTGTGTTTGATATAATGGCAAGTGATTTTCTAGTACCAAATTAGCAATTTATCATGATTACTCAAGGATAAGGTGTTGGAGTGATGGCTGCTGTCTAGATTTGATCAAAAACGACTTTTTTCAAATAGTGAAAAATTTGGTGCTGGTGCTGGTAACATCAGTAATGTCCTGACTATACTTTGTGATCAGTTGAATGCCACTTTGGTGAATTAAAGTACTGATTTCCTTTCGAAACAGCAAAATCTGCGCATTACTCCAAACCTTTGGCCACCAGGGTATATGCTGTAGGTTGTGTGATCACATGTTTGTGTTGTGTATTCTTCATCAGTATGAGAAAAGATGAGCTGAATGCAATATCAGGACCAAATGAGTTTGCTGAATTCTACAATCGCCTCAAACATATTAAGGAGTTCCACAGGAAACATCCCAATGAGGTAAAATGGAGTGATCTGTGTCTTCCAGTTACCATGCTTCAACATGCTTGTATATATGAGTGCAAAATAATATGCATCCCTTCAATTCCAGATCTGTGTGCCCATGTCAGTGGAGTTTGAAGAGCTCATGAAAGCTAAAGACAACCCCAGTGAGGAGGCACAAAGTAAGTCCCGATGTTATTGGTGTTGTTTTCTAAGGCAAGTTGGGGGTTAGTGTCTGAAAGTTTAAGGACTTGAATGGTGATGTATTGTTGTTCACATGTTCTAACAGCCTTTTTTGCTGATCACAGACCTGGTGGAATTTACAGATGAAGAGGGTTATGGACGCTACCTGGATCTCCATGACTGTTACCTGAAGTATATTAATCTTAAAGGAGTAGAGGTGCAGTATTCCTTTAAATCTCTCCGTCTTTCCATTATTATCAGAAAGATTATTAATGCGCAATCTGCTGTTCTCTTCTAGAAACTAGAATACGTCACATACCTGTCAACATTCGATCAGCTCTTTGACATCTCCAAAGACAGGAAGAATGCAGAGTATAAGAAGTATGTGCCACTTTTTAAAGATGTAAATAAACCATAATTTGATCAAAAATTATGTAGTTGATGCACGTGTCCATAAACATTAACTGCACATTTGCCACGAACACACTTCAGATAAAAATAGTTGTCAGTGCTTAATCCTTTTCTGTACACACACACAGTTCGGTAATTTACGGAGTGACAACCACATTCTACATCTGAATTAACTCCTGAAAAATTCAGGTAGTGATGTGATCAATAGCGTGTGAGTTATGTCCGTCTTCTCCTGGTGTAGATAATCACACAAACAGAGTTAAGTGTCTTCACACATTCATATGTTCCAGTGTCTCTCCAGTGTAGTTTCTCTCATCAGCCCTGAGGTCTTGGAGTAACTGGTACTTTACAGTCCAGAGAACACATGCTGTTTAATAGCAGCCCCTTAGACTCACATCAGCTAACTAAACATTGCCGGATGATAATACATCTCTGGTGGATAATCTCTTTGCTCAAAAACAGCGAGCAGAGAATGGGTTAAACTTTGCGAGATGCTGCAGCGTTACTATGATTATCACTTGTAAATCATAACAATTATGGGAGTAACTCCTGTATTCCGTTCATACAAGGTATGAAAATTTAGGGGATTCCTTCCCGAAACTTTGAAGTGTGTACATGGCCATTGTCATATCATCAACCATCCAGTAATCAATTTTATTGAAGTTTCACGAGCCTCACAAGTACACAAAACACAATAACAGTTCTTGGTTAATTTCAAGTCAGACAAAACAGACTTTCAGTAAGTTACTCACAAAAATATGTGGCTGTTCATTTGTTCGTGAATCGGAGTACACTGGTCACACTGTATGTTTCGCACTGCTAATTTAGTAGTGGTGTTGCGCTGCGCCATTAAATGCATCGGCAGAAGAGTGAAAGGTCGAGAACCATTAACAGAACTGTAAATCATGAAAGCGATGTGGTTCTAGTTTTTTTTTTAAATTTTTTATGGATGGTTCTCGGTTCCCAACTGTATTTTTGAGTGCATATGTTCTCTGCTGATAAGTGAGCTGGTCCCTCATTCTGCTCCTGCAGGTATCTGGAGATGTTGTTGGAGTATCTGCAGGATTACACAGATCGTGTCAAGCCTCTGCTGGATCAGAATGACTTGTATGGAAAGATCCTGGTGGAGTTTGAGAAGAAGTGGGAGAGTGGGGCGTTCCCAGGCTGGCCGGTGGGTTTGTGTATGAGCTTGATAGATCTCATTAAGAGTGCCTGGAATTCAAAATTAGTTTGTAATAATATTAGCATATCTACCGACCTTGATAATTATGGCAGGTAGATCTTATAAATTGGTGTTACATTAAAATTAACCATTGTGCTATTGTCTCTGTTCCCAACCCTGTTCCTGGAGACCCCCCAACACTGCACATTTTGTGTACAGTACTGTGCAAAAGTCTTAGGCACATAAGATGTTTCACAAAAACATTTGTCTTAAGATGGTTATTTATATCTTCAGCTTTAGTGTGTCAATAGGAAATATAAATGTTAGACTCCCAAACATTACTTTTGCAAATAGAAAAGATTAGAATAGAAGAACAGGGAGCCCTGCAACAGATGTCAATGGCCCCCACAGAGCCCCCCACTGAACATCGTGTCAGTCTGAGATTACATGAAGAGACAGAAGCAGTTGAGACAGCCTAAATAGATGGAGAATTTGCCACAGTTCTTCTGAGAAGCTTGAAACATCCTATCTGCCAACAACCAAGAAAAACTGTGTCCAGGTGTACCTAGGAGAATTGGGGCTGTTTTAAAGGCAAAGGTGGCCACATCAAATATCGATTTAGCTTTTTTATGTTTACTGGACTTTGTATGACATTAAGTGATAAATGAAAACTATTTATGGCATTATTTTTAAAGAAATCCTCACTATGCAACATTTTTCACAAGTGCCTAAAACTTTTGCACAGTACTGTATCTCCCTTATCTGTCACACCAAATTCAGGTTGTAGAGTCTCTACTAATGAGTTAATGAGTTGAATAAGGTGTGTTTGATTAGGAAGATATCCAAAAATGTCTAAAAAAGGGGGGCCTCCAGGAACAGGGTTGGGAACCACTGCCCTAGAGAGCTACCTACCTAGTCAGCATTTCAGAGCATCATTGGTGCACTCCAGATGCATAAGTGTTGGAACGTGACCGTTCCAAACAGTAGGAAGCAAAATGATGCAGCAGTGAAAGATAGCATATGTGTGTGAGCTAATGTGGAGTGATTGAGATGTTTTGGTTTGATATTTGTGTTGTAGAAAGAGACGAGTAGTGCATTGACCCACGCTGGAGCTCATCTGGATCTCTCTGCCTTCTCATCCTGGGAGGTCAGACATGTTGGCTCATTTACACTGACTTTATTTCTTATATCTTTTGCAAAATGTATCTGTTTTTTTTTTCTGTTTTTTCTCAGTACTGTATGTTTGGTTTCCTATATCCATGATATAAACTCTACAAAAATGTTTAGGGGTTGGGGAAAAATTGGTTCACTGGTGCATCACGATTCTTTCTCAAATTCTTGATCAATTAAAAAATGCATAATCAATAAATGAAATAATTGATTCTGCTTATTGGAAAGCATGTACAGGACAAAACATTGCATGTATCAATAAATATGATGTGGTATACACAGCTGCATAAAAGAACTGCACAGATGGCACACCTGCAGTGGCATTTACACAACAAAAAAGGTGCACTTTAGATGAGTTTAGCTACCACAGACAAGAAGGCTGAATAACCTTGATATTACAAAATTTTCATGAAATCTAACCACCAAGACAGTTTAAAGTCAGTCTGGTGCAGTATTTCATTTACACAGAACGAAAGCTATGGAGATTTGAGTATACACTCCTGGGAAAAAAAATAAATAAAAAATGGGCCAATCTTGAAATGGCAAAGCATTAAGCTTTTAATTGTCTCCACAACAAATAAGGTCAGGAAATTAGCCTGAATTAAACAAATGCACTCCTGGTACACTTTTGTGGCACCATTTGTTCATAAACTTTTGCTGCAGTGAACTGTTTGGGAAAAAGCTGGAAAAAGGGAAATTCACTGATGTAGTCTTTAATGCAAAGGTAAAATCATGATAATGATTAAAATAATGCATGTCTGTGTATACAAAATGTTCTAAAAATACCTTCTGGGATGATTAGTCATTAGTTGGTGATCTGCCATACCTGTTGCAGACAATCAAAGGCCTGATAACAAGCTCATAAATGGGACCAGGAGTAATAGAGCAGGGAGAGATCTACAATATGCAGTTTTGTGAGTCACAAGGTAAAGGAGTGAGAAAATCTGCACCAAAAAAAGCAAAATAAGGGGTTGCTGTCAGAAACGGCATAGCTGGTCTGCGTCAGGCCAACTGTAGCTATTCTGAAGATTACAAGACCCTACAGACAGAGAAAATCCCTATTTACCTATCAGCTATTAAGAGAATAGGTCAACACTTTGAACAAGTGATGTTACCAGGAAGAAAGGATCTGGAAGGCCCAAAGCCTCTTCATGCAGCGATGAAGGAATTTCAACACCTGCTGAAATCTACAGTTCTCAAAGACAGGGAAAAAATCCTACAAACACTTTCAGCAGAAAACAAGACTCTTTCGAAAAGAACTATAAGCAGAAGTTTGTATAAAGCAGGTTTTGTGTCCAGAAGATGTGTACAAAAAAAAAAAAAAAAGTCATTGCTGTCTCACAATATGGACAGTTTGATTCAGAGTGGTTCAGCAGAGTTGTGTGAAGTAATAAATCAGGATTTGAGGTGTCTTCGAATATCTGGTGAGAAATATAATAGTGAATCATCTCTACCATAGTGAAGCCTTTTCAGCTGCTGGAACTGTTGAGCTGCTTCACTGTGAAAAGTCAATGAATGCTTTGGAGTACAGGAGAATATTACAGAAAGGCTTGTTTCCCACAATTGAAAAGTTGTTTTCTAAAGTGGAACGATCAGATGTTATTTTTCAACAAGACAACGCTCCTGCCCACACTACAACGACCACCAAGAAGTGGCTTGAGATCAAGTCCAGGAGTGTAGTTATGCAGAATCTTTACAAAGATTTTGCCGACAGGCCACCTTAGCCCAAGATTTGTGCCCCCTATGCCTCTATATTGCCAAGAAATTTAGATGCTTCAAGAATCGTTTTGAAATCGGGATGTGACACCTTGAATTTAAATCAAATTTAAACTGAGGTGTCTCAAGATTCCCACCCCTACTAATGCTGTTACATACAGCAGAGACAAGCAAATTCATTATGTGGGAGTGTAATGTTGTGTGGTTTTGTTTGTAGGAGCTGGCGTCTCTGGGTCTGGACAGATTGAAGTCAGCTCTGATGGCTTTAGGACTCAAGTGTGGAGGGTGAGTGTCAACATACTGTCCCATTCACAGCCTATAATACTCACATTTAAACAGTTTCTAAACCTCTCAAAGACCTGACAGTCCCTGATTCTTGAGTGTGTAGGTCATGTGTCTGGTGCCGAGTGTGTTATTGTGTGTTGTTTTTGTAGTACACTGGAAGAGAGGGCACAGCGTCTGTTCAGCACTAAAGGCAAATCTCTGGAGTCTCTTGATCCCTCTCTCTTTGCCAAAAACCCCAAAGCCAAGGGACCAAAGAAGTAAGTGTCGTCTCATTTGGGTAACTTTCAGGGGCAGATTCACTAAACAGTTGCACCACTTTGCGCGTGGTAATACCTGTGTCTTCACTAACCACCCACAATCAGGTTTAGTGGCCGCAATCAGCACTGAAATTGTGCTGTGTCTTCAGTATTTAAATGAAGTCATCGTCATTCCTTTCCACCCAAACACGCCTCCTTTCTGTGTAAATTAGGCTCATTAAAGATTCATTTCACAAAACTGTTCAATTTTCGCTAAATGAAAGTAGGCGGTAAAATTGATTTTATTTAAGAGATGTTTGTGAAAATTTTCAAATGATGTTGATGAGCGTTATAACCTGGTGTCTGGATCAAAGTGATGCTCTTCAGTCTCGTCTGGGTGTGTCAAATACGGTGGTCTGCGGCATCCTCGACTATATTGCACTCAGAATCGGACCGCAAGATCAGAATTGCGCATAGAAATTGTGTTCAACAGCGATTTTGTGGGCTCATTTGTGCCATTGCCTGATCTGCATAATTCCTTTAGTGAATCAGGCACTGAACGGGTGCAGTTAGTCTGTGCAAAAAAATGGCTCTTCTAGCAGGCACAATTCATTCTTAATGAATCTGCCCCACTGATTTAAATGTGTGCAGAAACAATTCCTCAAGTGTCTTGATTTCAAAATAATTCTGATTAGAATATGCACCTCGATGAAGCCCTTTAAATATGAATGTAACTATTATCTTTTGTTTGTGTCTGCAGAGACTCAGAGCGCAACAAGGAAACAGCATTTCTTGAAGCTCAGATTTATGAATATGTGGAGATCTTGGGGGTAAGCAGTCTCAGTCTCTTTGCTGTTGCACTGAGTGCATCATTAAATGGTGTTGGAAAGGGGACAAGTGTCATGAGCAATGATGTGAATTGTGTAATATTTCATATGGCTAATGTGTATGTGTTTGTGTTGTAGGAGCAGAGGCAGTTAACCCATGAGAACGTTCAGAGGAAGCAGGCGCGTACAGGAGAAGAGCGAGATGAAGAGGATGAAGAGCAGGCTAGTGAGAGTGAGAGTGAAGATGAAGATAACGAGATCATTTACAACCCCAAAAACCTGCCGCTGGGCTGGGATGGGAAGGTACACTTCATTTCACTGTAGTGGGAATATTTGGGAAAAAGAAATAGTTTAGAAGAGTTTGCCTGGGTAACACAGAAATCCCATTCTTCATTGAACATTGAGTTTAATCTACAAGATGTTTTAATTGGTGTGTAATTGACTCTAGTCGTGAGGTTGACTTTTATTAAAGTTGATATTACTGGTTTGATTAATGAAACATAATGGACTGCATTGATAATTAGGGCTGGTTGATATAGCACATTTTTTAAATATTATTCAGCCTTTTGATATTATTTTGATATTTTCGTATTTGCTCCTAAATTACGTAGAGTGAAGTGTGTAAATGCAATTTTTTTTACCCAAAGAGAGAGTACTGCCCCAAACTTTGACACAGAGCTACTCTTACACTCTTCTGGAAATCAACCTACAAATGGTTTAACTATTATTTGTCTACGTATTAAACTAGGAAAGGATAAATAATATATTATTTTAATATTGCACTTTTTTTTATTTATTTTTTTATATAGCCTATTCCATACTGGTTGTACAAACTGCACGGTCTAAACATCAACTACAACTGTGAGATCTGTGGAAATTACACATACAGAGGACCCAAAGCCTTCCAGAGACATTTTGCAGTAAGTTTCATATATTTCCACTGCCACAAATCTATCCACATGTGTAACATTCTGTTTGGAAAAGATTATTATTTTTGTTTTATGTGAATACTTCAGTTCATAAAGCAGTGTTTAGTTGCATTGATTCCTAGGCAAAGACACTAAGCCATGTGTCATCTAATAATGTGAGGTGTTTGCAACAGGATCATGTTTGAAAGATCAGTATTCGCAGATATGCCCAAGTATTATATTATAATGTCATAATTGTTGCACATACAGATGTTGAATGTAGATATGAGGATAACATGTAGAGAATGATCTGTTTCCTCTGTTTTCAGGAGTGGCGTCATGCTCATGGTATGCGCTGTTTGGGTATTCCTAACACTGCCCACTTTGCTAACGTCACCCAGATTGAAGATGCAGTGTCCCGTGAGTATACTGATTATTAAATACCTGAGATATCGTACTGACAATGAATTACACAGTAATTTATCTGGCCAGACCGGGGCTGCGTTTCAAAAAAGCATCGTAAGCCAAAGTAGATTGTAGAGACCATTGGCTCCAATGGTTTCTATGATCTGCTTAGGCTTATGATGCTTTTGGGAAGCACAGACAAGGCCAGTACTTTGGTGAAGTGTGAATATGCTCAAACAATGATCTAGGATAAATAAATTGTATTGTCCTGTCTCAAGCTAAATTAATTTGTCTGACAATTAATTGTCTGTTTTAGGACTTTCCCGATTGTGACTATTAATTGTCAAACAAATTGTCATACTTAAGGTGTATGTGTGCTTTATACCCCTGAAGAAGTCATTTATTCTTATTTACCTTGGAGTCATATATTTGAGTCATATGGCGCGTGCATCACAGCGCTTCAGAAGCGGTTAATCTTGATGCACTCTTCAGGAGCTGCTCTGGGTTGGTCCGCGGTGCGGGTCGAGTTTAGTTGGAGTGCTCGCATAATTAGGGCCTTATGATTTCTGCGAAGCAGAATCCAGTCATGAAATGGAATTATCTATAAAATGCGGAAGTATGTGAGTAGAACAAATTCCAGACTTAGAAAGGACTAAGACCAAACTCCAGTGCAGATAAACAAGTGAGTACAATATTGATATATTGTATATCAATGTTTTCAATCACAATAAACTTATCATAAAAAATAAAGGATGCCTAGTCATGCTGTTCAGGGTATAGAGTAGGAACGAATGTCTCTTCAAATGTTCTGTAGCACGCAATAGCTGCCTTAAACATTTCCTTCAAATTTGTGAAAGAATCCTCTGAAAAACTGCCTGTCATAAAGCCGCAAGGCACATATATCTCCCTCAAAATGAATAAACTCCAGACACTTCTACTGTAACCGTACATTTTAATTTAATCACTGCTTTAACACAGTGTAACACATTTAAACATTTCTTGTGCATTTTAGTCACTTTTGGAGGCATTTTTGGCCAGAATCCAGGGTAATATTAGGCCCTTATTGAGAAGCCATATACAGTATATACTAAACTCAGCAAAAAAAAGGACACTGTATTTAAAAGAAAATTTTGTAAAAATCCAAATAACTTTATGGATCTTTATTGTAAAGGGTTGAAACAATGTTTTCCATGCTTGTTCAATGAACCATAAACAATTAATGAACATGCACCTGTGGAACGGTCATTAAAAGAGTAACAGCTTACAGACGGTAGGCAATTAAGGTCACAGTTATAAAAACTTAAGACACTAAAGAGACCTTTCTACTGACTCTGAAAAACACCAAAAGAAAGATGCCCAGGGTCCCTGCTCATCTGCGTGAACGTGCATTAGGCATGCTGCATGGAGGCATGAGGACTGCAGATGTGGCCAGGGCAATAAATTGCAATGTCCGTACTGTGAGACGCCTAAGACAGCACTACAGGGAGACAGGAAGGACAGCTGATCGTCCTTGCAGTGGCAGACCACGTGTAACAACACCTGCACAGGATCGGTACATTGAATATTACACTTGCGGGACAGGTACAGGATGGCAACAACAACTGCCCGAGTTACACCAGGAATGCACAATCCCTCCATCAGTGCTCAGACTGTCCGCAATAGGCTGAGAGAGGCTGGACTGAGGGCTTGTAGGCCTGTTGTAAGGCAGGTCCTTACCAGACATCACCGGTAACAACGTCACTTATGGGCACAAACCCACCTTCGCTGGACCAGACAGGACTGGCAAAAAGTGCTCTTCACTGACGAGTCACGGTTTTGTCTCACCAGCGGTGATGGTCGGACTCGCTTTTATCATCGAAGGAATGAGCGTTACACCGAGGCCTGTACTCTGGAGCGGGATCGATTTGGAGGTGGAGGGTTTGTCATGGTCTGGGGCGGTGTGTCATAGCATCATCGGACTGAGCTTGTTGTCATTGCAGGCAATCTCAACACAGTGTGTTGAAGGGAAGGACATCCTCCTCCCTCATGTGGTACCCTTCCTGCAGGCTCATCCTGACATGACCCTCCAGCATGACAATGCCACCAGCCATACTGCTTGTTCTGTGTGATTTCCTGCAAGACAGGAATGTCAGTGTTCTGCCATGGCCAGCGAAGAGCCCGGATCTTAATCCCACTGAGCACATCTGGGACCTGTTGGATCGGAAGGTGAGGGCTAGGGCCGTTCCCCCCAGAAATGTCCGGGAACTTGCAAGTGCCTTGGTGGAAGAGTGGGGTAACATCTCACAACTCTATGTCGATACATCAAATGTCACGGAAAACTGGTTTGGAAACACTTTTTGTCAAGAAAATTGGCGTTAACCCAAAAATGTAGTGTCACATGACAGAATTTACCTCAGTCGTTAGCCTGTGTTAATCATGACGACAGTATACATCCATAAAAGCCAATTTATTGTACGTGATTATGGATTGATCTGAATGGCATAAAGATCTGATCACTGCAAACATGACACTTCCAGGAATGCCAACACAAATATCTTGTATCAAGACATGCACATTGACAAGTGCACGGAGAACAAATGAGTGGCCACTCTTTGTGATTAATCATGGTAGACATCCGTTTATTTATTAAAGTTGCTTTTACACACCATTCAAAATAATAGACGGCAGTCACGGAATTAGCCCACAATGCAAAAAACATATAATTTCTGTGCACAAAGATGTTTTAAATTAAAAATAAATACACAATAAGAAAAGCATCAGTGTGCTTTTTGGAACACTAACATATAGCACAATTCTATAAAATTATTGTTTAGCTTTTGAAGAAATGCTGGCAAAATTCCCTGTATTAAATTAAATAAATTACCAAATGAAAAAAGCATTAAATTAAAAAAATAAATTACCAAATGAAAATAAATATATTTTTAGACCTATATATGCCTTTTCTTTACACAAACTTAAATTAGCCGTACCCTGTTCTGTAGACGAATAAAGTAGGCTGAATGACATTTTCTACACTTCAAGACTATAAACTATCAGAACTATTTGTCCAATGTGGAGTTCACTTTCAGAAAACGAGCTTTTGAACATTTCAAAACTTTTAAATATTTTAAATCTAACCCTCTTTACCTCGGATCGCATTTGCTGAGCTTCTTCAGAAAATGTAAATTGCATTATGACGCTAAAATTAATTTTAGATGATAATCAAGTTCAGTTGGTCGTTAAAAGTTGCTGGACAAATATACGGACATAATGCAGTTGAGATGGCAATGCTTTAGATGATTGTTCAAAATCGCCTATTGAATATCAGGAATGTATCATATATGTAAACCCTGATATTACACTGCATCAGTTTTTCTTTAATAGCTGTGCACAGCATATACACATTGGTATATCGGATGGTCCTTATACTAAGACCAAAAGTTTCCCCACTACTTGGTGCAGGTTGCCTGCTTGAACAGGGCCATGACGATTCACTTTCGGGTCGAACCGGTGGCAACCTGCGATATGCGCAACATCAGGACCAATATTACAGTCCTATCAGAAGGGCAACTGCTCCCTTTTGATTGCAATTCCTCGTCTTCTGATTGCATTTTTTGTGAAATTAAAATGACAGTTAGCTGGTTAATTTCAATGAATTGTCTCAATACTCTCCCCATTTTACCAAAACTTCAGAGGAAAAAAAATTAGGGACATCTGGGAGGCGAATTAGCGATAAACACACATTTCTGTATGGAAATGGCTTAAGAGCAGATTTCTTTTGCGATAAACCAAAACCTATGCGACAAAGTGTTTTTTAGGCATGACGTCATCACGCACACCATTTTTATCGATAAAAGGCCATTTGAAGGGAAACAGGCAGTAGATGGCAAATTTCGCAACATTTTTTTTTTACGCATTTTCACTTTGTCGATAACAAAATAGTGGATGGAAGCTAGGCTATTGAGTATTCAGGCCCTTAACTCAGTACTTAGTTGAAGCACCAGCGATTACAGCCTCAAGTCTTTTTGGGTATGATGCGACAAGCTTTGCACACCTGGATTTGTGGATTTTCTGCCATTTTTTCTCTGCAGATCAACTCAAGCTCTGTCAGGTTGGATGGGGACAGTTGATGGACAGCCATTTTCAGGTCTCTCCAGAGATGTTCGATTGGGTTCAAGTCTGGGCTCTGGCTGTCCACACAAGGACATTCACAGAGTTGTCCATTAGCCACTCTTATGTTGTCTTGGCTGTGTGTTTGGGGTTGTTGTCCTGTTGGAAGGTGAACCTTCGGCCCAGTCTGAGGTCCTGAGTGCTTTGGACCAGGTTTTCATTAAGGATATATCTGTATTATGCTGCATTCAGCTTTCCTTCAACTCTGACCCGACCCCAGTCCCTGCCACTGAAAAACACCCCCACATCATGATGCTATCACCACCATGCTTTACCGTTGGGATGGCATTGCGCAGGTGATGAGCTGTGCCTGGTTTCCTCCAGACATTACGCTTGGAATTTAGGCCAAACAGTTCAATCTTCATTTCATCAGACCAGAGAATCAAGTCAAATCATTTTTATTTGTATAGCACTTTTCACAGCACACATCGTTTCAAAGCAGCTTTACAGAAAATCATGTTTTAACAGAAAATGAAACCAATATCTATAAAGTCTTGTTTCTCACAGTCTGAGAGTCCTTTAGGTGCTTTTTTATGTGTCTTGCACTGAGGAGAGGCTTCTGTCTGGCCACTCAGCCATAAAGCCCAGATCGGTGGAGTGTTGCAGTGATGGTTGTCCTCTGCAAGTTTCTTCCATCTCCACACATGATCTCTGGAGCTCAACCAGAGTGACCATCAGGTTCTTGGTCACCTCTCTTACCAAGGCCCTTCTCCCCCAATTGCTCAGTTTGGCTGGGCAGTCAGCTCTAGGAAGAGTCATGGTTGTTCCAAACTTCTTCCATTAGAGAATTATGGAGGCCACTGTGCTCTTGAGAACCTTTTTAATGCAGCTGAAATTATTTGTAGCCTTCCTCAGATCTGTGCCTCGACACAATCCTGTCTCTGATCTCTGCAAGCAGTTCCTTTGACATCATGGCTTGGTTTTTGCTCTGATATGCATTTTCAGCTGTGAGACCTTATATAGACAAGTGTGAGCTTTTCCAAATCATGTCCAATCAGTTGAATTTGCCAAAGGTGGACTCAATCAAAGTGTAGAAACATCTCAAAGATGACCCAGAGAAATGGGATGCATCTGAGCTAAATTTCAAGTGTCATAGCAAAGGGTCTGAATACGTATGTCAGTGTGATATTTCAGTTTTTTTTTTTTTTTTTATTAATTTGCAAAGTTCTCAAAAATCTGGTTTTTGTTTTGTAATTATGGGGTATGGAGTGTAGATTGATGTAAAAAAAAATAATAATTTAAAGCATTTTAGTATAAGGCTCCAACATAACAAAATGTGAAAAAAAAGAAGGGGTCTGAATGCACTGTATCTGCTTGGATTCAGCCAAATGCTGCAATACTTTTGTGAAACCCCTGAAATTAAAGTTGTGGTCACGTCTTGATTGCTTCATTTTAAATCCATTGTGGTGGCATACAGAGACAAAATTATGAAAATTGTGTCTTTGTCCAAATACTTATGTACCTAACTGTGTGTATTCATCCATCTTAAATATTCTAATAAACTCCAAAAAAAAAAAAAAAGGGGAACCAAAACAATTATATCTTCAATGTCCATGTAATTTCAAATGTGTTTTTTCTTTTCTTGTAAATAGTCTGGTCGAAGCTGAAGTCACAGAAATCATCTGAGCGCTGGCAGCCAGACACAGAGGTGAGTTCTTTTGAGACATCAAACCTAACTATGAGTTAAATTTTATTCTGTCTACATTAAAATCAGTGATGGTATCTACTCTGAAAGAGTCTGTTGCATTGCGACGGGAAAATAACTTGCTCATTTGTTTTACAGGAGGAATATGAAGACTCCAGTGGAAATGTGGTCAACAAGAAGACTTATGAAGATCTGAAACGACAAGGGCTGCTGTAGAGCCCCATCACAACATTAACAAAAACATCTCACATACTTGCATTGGGAATACTAAAGCATAAATGTTTCTTTAAACTATAGAGAGTTTAGTCCTCGTCTTCAGAGTTTAAGGAATGTGATGCATTTTTTGAAAACTGTCAATTTTGTATGTCTTTATTTCATTATGATCATTCCTCATTTTCCCTTCTGGTATGAGACAGGATACTTTCATTATTCAATACATTTTTGTACATTGTACGGACAATTGTTGGTTATAGAGACAAATTTGTAAACATGCTGTACAACTGAAATAGTTTCACTTCATTAATATGAAGACAGTATTTCAATAAAAGTGAGTTTTTGATTCAGTAAGGATCTGCCATTATATAAAGGCTTTAGTTGGAGTTTGAGTGCACTGCAGAGTTAAGTGTGAAACTATTCTACTTCCTCCACAGTGGAATTATATTTGCATTCATTTGATTCTAGAATAACAACATTCTTGTTTGGTCAACTCATGCATGTGCAGAACCATCATTACAGCCAAAGACATAGCTGGATTAATATTCTAAAACACTGAGTTTTTTTTTTATAGCATACTATTATGACTCAGGGTATCTGAACACATTATAAATGTAGTTGAACAGGTCAGACAAACCTGTACAGGGTATGAAACCCATTGTATTCCCAAACGTCTCAAGCACTCCCACGATCCTTTAATACGGAGTAGATGTTGCTGTGTTTTCAAGTTACATGTTTTCAAACTGTATTACATATTCTTTGAAAAAGCAGAATTTGTAAAAAAAAAAAAAAAAATCCTAATAAAATCAAGCCTACAGTGAACATAGCCAACAATTTATTTTTATTACAACTGTTTTTTATTCTAGATATGTTGTACAAATTATGTGTATACATATGTATTTAGTGTTGCTGATGCTTTACCAATATATAGCTTCTTCAATATGTATCGGAGTTTAATACTGTGTAGATACAGTATAGGGGCAATAGTGATAGGGCTAGGTTTTTTCAATATGCAAATATTTTTTGATATAGCATGACAAGTGCATCTTCAATATAATCACTACAGAAAATAGTGCTCTAATTGTTTATTTATTCACTTTGGGCATTTTATAACCACCCAAGTATTTCAAAAGAACTCCTGTCATTTTTGCCTTCAGTAAATGGAGCAAAATCTAGAAGTAAAGGAAATTAATCTCCATTGTGATTCCAGCAGTCAATATAAGGTCAGTCATTGTAAGCACCCTTTGCAATGAATCTTTTTCCTCCAGATCTTCAACAACACTTGTATGATCTTATTTTTTAAAACATGCTAAAGATCGTAAAGATTCTGCAAGCTGTATGTACAGTAGACTCATGAGAAAAGTTGTATAAATGTATGAGCACAACTGTAAATCTGCAATGTTTTGAAAATATTACATGTTAGAGCAAATAGTCTCAAAATCAACTTTTTAATCTTATGAAAATATAAACTCTGGTTTTGTCCATACAGCACATATCAAAATCAATCACAAAATATATATATATATATATATATATATATATATTATTAGATTAATCTGATGCTTTTACTTTATAATCTCTTTATTAATCTGCTGTTATTTCAGTTACAGAAGTTCAGCTGTATTATTGATGTAATGATTAGAAATTAGAGAGCCAATAGCACCTCACTGTTACTAGCTTATCATGCAGCATTTAATGCTGTTTTATGACAATATTAGGTGTAGAATCTTTCCATTATCTATACTGTTAAATCACTGTGTCATTGATCCAGGATATAGAGGTTGAGTGAATGTGGTCTGGACTCTTTGGATGAGGGTCATTGTGTCAGAGTTCCTGCACTGTGATCCACATACACTCCTATTCTACAGGATCTGGACACTACAGGCAGATCAGTGTTTTTGCTGTTGTGACTGAATGAACAACTGGAGGAAGAGCAGGACAAACTCCAGGACTGATCATTATATCCAAAACCACTCTCATCACCCTCTCCCCTCCTGCTGATGCTCTTATATGACACTGATAATCACACTTCCATTCCATCTCCCACGTCTCTCGTATCACTCTGTGTGCTCCTTGTCACATAATACAATAATATCAGTATTTAATGCCTATTTATCTATCTGGTAAATAGTCGTGTAATGAGCGGTATAATTTACAGTCGGCTGGTCATCATCACAAAATTATTTGACGATAATGAGCGGCTGACTGATTATCCCTTACATATGAGGTAATATCTGTTTTAGCACGTTTGTCTGTTTATTAGCTTGATGTTATAATAGGAAACACTACTATAATGAAATGCACTCGATGTCACCTTAGGTAATACTACCTCTGGTCACATGTGGTCAATTTGAGACAGGTGCTGATTCACATAGTAACCACTAGAGGGCAGTCCAGACGTCAGAAAAAAGGCACTTTCACCTGTGGAGTGGTCTAGAGATTTGCAATTGTCTTCATCACTTAACAACATAAAGGCTATACCGCAGATGTATCTATATAAATAAATTAAATTGCACAAAGTTCAGAGCCAGGTTCTCATCTATGTCTGTAGTAAGTGTATTTCACCCCTAGTTGTAAATGAAATTCAACTCCACAGTAAACATAAATCTTTCTTATCGTGATGAATACAGTTTTAAAGAGTTGAATGCTCTGCTGTAATGTAATACCAAATGTTGTAGAATATAAAGTTTATTCTAGTCTTCATTTACGTTTGCGCATCTAACAAACACTTTTATCGAAAGCAGCTTCCAAGAGAGAGTTGTACAACACTATTCATCAGAAGGAGACAATGACAAAACAATAAAATAAATGCACACTAACAGAAGTGCACGATAATGTACAGTGCCAAGAATAAGTATGTGGAATCACCTGCATTTATGTACTGTATAAATTTGTCTTAAAATCTGGTTTGATCTTCATCTAAGTTACAATAATGAGCAAACACAATCTGTTTTAACTAATAACACACAAATTATTGTATTGTTCTTACATCATTCAAACATTCACAGTGTAGGTTGTAAAAAAGTATGTGAACCCCTAGGGTAATGACATCAACAAAAGTTAATTAGAGTCAGGAGTTGGCAAACCTGGCATCCAGTTAATGAAATGGGATTGGAGGTGTGGGTTAGAGCTACTTTGACTTATAAAAAGCTCTCAAACATTTTGAGTTTGATATTCACAAGAAGCATCTGCTTTAAGTGGACCATTCCACACATAAAAGAGATCTCAGAAAACCTATGATCAAGAATTGTTGCTTCTGATAAAGTTGGAAAGGGTTACAAAGTTATCTTGAAGAGCTTAGATATTCATCTGTCCACAGTTAGACAAACTGTCTATAAATGGAGACGATTTAGTACTGTGGCTACTCTCCCTAGAAGTGGCTGTCCAGTCAAGATGACTCAAAGGGCACACCGCAGCATGCTCTATTGGGTAAAACAGACTCCTAGGGTGACTAAAGACTTGAAGGATAAATTAAACTGGTTATCATCTCTGTTCATGAGTCTTCTATTTAGAAAACATTAAACAGGCATGGTGTCCATGGCAGGATACCACGTAGGAAGCCGCTGCTTTCCGACAAAAACAGTGCTGCACGCATGAAGTTTGTCAAAGAACACCTTGACACTCCACAGCTCTGCTGATAAAATGTTTTGTGGACTGATGAAACTATAGCTGAATTGTTTGGGAAGAACACGCATAACCACGCATGCCGTAAAAAGGACACTGCATACTAACATAAAAACATCATCCCAACGGTGAAGTACAGTGGAGAGAGCATCATGATTTGGGGCTGCTTTGCTGCTTCGGGGCCTGGACCACTTGCAAACATCCAAGGAAAAATAATTCAGAGTTTATCAAGATATCCTACAGGGTAATGTCAGGGTGGCTGTGCATCAGCTGAAGCTCAGTGGAAGTTGGGTGATGCAGCAGGACAGAATGGCTTAAAAAAAAAAAAAAAAAATCCACCTTTTGGAGTTGCCCATTCAGAGCCCAGAGATAACCCAATAGAGATGCTGTGGAATGACCTCAAGAAAGCCATTCACACCAAACATCCTAAGAATATGGCTAAGCTGAAGCAGTTCTGTACGGAAGAATGGTCCAAAATTGTTCTGATCGTTGTGCAAGTCTAATCCGCTGCTACCGGAAATGCTTGGCTGAGGTTATTGCTGACAAAGGAGGATCAACCAGTTATTAAATCCAAGGGGTTAATTACTTTTTCCACAGCACTGTGAATATTTAATGAGATGTGTTCAATAAAAACAATAAATATTATAATTGTTTGTGTGTTGTTTGTTTAAGCACATTGTGTTTGTCTATTCTTGTGACTTTGATGAAGATGTGATCGCATTTTATGACCATTTAAAGCAGAAAACCAACTAAATCCAAAGGGTTCACTTACTTTTTTTTGCCACTGTTAATGCAAAAATAAATCCATATTACAGGAATATTACAGAGGGACCTAAACGTGTGACACCACAAGTGAAAACACTTCCCATATAGCATTCTTTTCTAATAGAATAAAACATTTTTTTTATTACAATTTATATTATCAACAATTAATCACACAAGTGCTGTACTGCTCTTGTTCAGACTGGTGGTTGATTTAGAAAGTCAGTAAATGCACATGTACAGTAAGTTTCAGAGAACAAGCCGTAGAGCTGTCCAGGGTGCTGAATCTTTGAACCACTGTACTGTCCTCTATTTCACTTTCACGTCTCGGAAATCACCACTTGCTCATATCAAGTCTTCGTAAACTTTTTTCACTCAGTGTGTTTCAGCTAGAGATATGAAACAGGTGAGAAAGAATTTTAGTAAGGAATTGTTTTGGAACTGGGAATATGACATGAACTTCTCTATCTAAAACTATTTTAAGTTAAATTATTTAAATGTTTATAATAATATTTTTAATATAATTTTTATTATGCATGCAGCTTTTATAACCTCATTTTAACAGAAAGATTACATGGAATATTTGCTCTTAAAAATACATTTTTTAAATCGCAGGACTATTTAAAATGAGCTAGTAATGGCAAACAGTGATTAAAACTGTGAAAACTGTAAAGAAATGGCCTAAAATATACACTATGCCTAAATCTTGATGTTGATAGAGAAAAAAAGAAGAAGAAGAAGAAAAAAAGCTCTTGGACATACACGTAAACTACCTAACTGTATTGCAAGTTGCAAGAGTACTCCAGTTTCTAATAGTGGGTCAGAGTAACTGAGTAAACATAATACTGACTCCTCACCATGACTCACAGCCAAGAAGTGATGGACAGCACACTGAAATCAGATCATAGTGGTGACTATCCGTCCAAACGTTTCACACTAGCATTCAGATTATTGATTAGCCAATGATTCCCTTTTGGAAAGGACTGAACCTACATAAAAAAAAAAAACATCTAAAACCAGTGACTGAAACTCAAGGAATAGGAGATCTAACATACTACATGCAATCAATGTTTGTGTGTTGAGGAGAAAAAAGGGTAGTTTTAGGGGTTTTACGAGCATGTGCTAGATCCATTGTCCTTGGTCACCTCTGCCGGACATGTTTGACCTCTAGGATACCCCTCTGGTGCAGAGAGTGAGTGAAGGTCATTGGTTTCTAAGGAGATATCCATAATAATCCTTTAGTCTCTACTGTCTCATCTGAGGGAGGCATAAATGCTGCCAGCTGTTTCATCATCTGCATTAATGACTCTTTTATGTTTCCATTTGAAAAAATGACACAATTTTCATAAGTTGATGATGATGATGATGACTATGCAGCCTACATACGCTAAATCTCCACACTCAAATTTTCTGAAAGGCTGTTTGGGTGTATGTTTGGGGGAGATCATCATGGATGTTACTTTGTTTTAAAAAGTGGTGGTGGGGGGGGGTGGGTGGGGTGGTTGGTATCACAAAGTGGCAAAACTCATGAATATTAATTAGATTATGTGGAGATAATTTCAAAAAATCTTTAACTGTTTCGGTAAACAGTCGGTCTTGAGGACCAATTTAAGAGCTCCAATAAATATTTCACGTAATTAATTTGATTACTTGATCCGTACATATGGCACTGTTAGTACTTGGATTTTGTTATATTTTGCAAGAATGACTGATTGGTCTCATGGAAACTCCTGTTTAAGAACTGAAGATGTTTCTTCGACATTAGACACGTAGCTGACAAAAAAAGTGGGGACAAAATGGTGGGGACAAAGTTGGCAAAGGCAAAAAGTGGTAGGGACATGTCCCACCCGTCCCACCCATAAATTACACCTAAAGAGTTCATGTACTGTCCAATTTCAAGAGAGTAAAAATGTTTAAACATACTACATCTAGATATAATTTTAGGGTGGTATTATATATGTATTTTAAAAGGAGTTAGATCATATCCTAATATACAAATAAAACTAATAAACTAACAAGTGATTAACTGTATTTGGAATGGTAACATATTGCTTACTGCACAGAATGCACTGAATATGGCCTACTATTTTTTTTTTATGTTAAATTCTCATGTTAAATTCAGTGAACGGCTTTTGCAGTTGGCATCGTTACAACGGTTATTCTGCATGTTAAATCCAGTGTTGTGTAGTCTTAACTTTTGATTGATGTTTATGATTCTGTCACATGACCCTCAGAAACACGCCTAATTATCATATGAACAGAGTTCGGGTTCTGTTTGTAATGTTACTGCTTTAATTAGTTAAAGCTTTCTGACTAACACGTCTAGCGGGTGCTGTGCAGTTTCCTCTGAAATGAGTCAGCAACCCGTGTTCTTATTAAGAGTGTGTTGGAGAAGCTAATGAATGGCACCCAAGAATCCTGCATGAATATTTAATTGGAAAGTGGATGCGCCTGTAATTGTCTTTGAGCGGTGATGGGCTGCATGTGTTTGAGGCACATGACAATGGAGAGATGACCGTCACCTGCAAATCCAAACCACACTCATTAGACCAGAACTAAAGCAGAGCAGTAGCCCGCACTGACTCACCACTCCTCATTCATTCAGTAATGATCAGCTCTGTATAAAATGTCTCAGAGGCTGAGAATACTTGGGCTCACACGTCTAGGTCTTTACAGATCTTGAAATCCATCTATAGCAGTTATTTAAACAACAGGGAGAAATTGAAGTAAGGAATAATTGACGACGAACCATTGAATTGTTGAAAAATAATGCACAACCGAGGTGGTAATGCAGACACAACACACAGCAGAGTGACCGTTTCACCTTGGGTGTGCATTATTTTTCAACAATTCAAGGGTCAATTATTCCGCTTATTCCACAGTTACCACACCTTAATATATCATTCAGGGTTTTATATCTCAAGACATTTTCTGGTTTTCATCTCTAAAACACTCTTGTGAGTGGAACTACTTTCTTCCGCCACGGATTCAACGTCTTGCTTTGATACAGCTCAAGCCTTCGTTGCGTTCGAAAACGTCACTTTAAAACTAGCAATGGAGGATAGTGAGGCTTGTGCTGCTTTACTCAAGGATTTACTGGAGTAATGAGGTAGTTCATTTCTATGTGTGTGTGTGTGTGTGTGTGTGTGTGTGTGTGCATGTGTTTGTTTTTGAGGGATTGAAAGAGAGAAACTCAGAAACTGAGGGAGTTCGCTTCTGGGATTACCTTTTTTTGTTGCAGCTCGAAAGTAACATCGCTTCAAAATCGCCAAGATGTAGGTTTAAGCACTTCTCAGCAGTAGCGAGGTAGCGCGTGCTTTTCACTATAGCTATGTGAGGCTGATAAGGGCAAAATACAGGGATCCCAAGGACACTTTTCAATCGAAATTGAAATAAATGTAGGATATTACAGACATTGTTTGTCATTCTTATTCGATGTACCTAACCAATGTCTTTGTTTTAATTGGTTATTTTGTTGTGGTAGCCTGTAGGGCTCTTTAAAATAACTGAAATAATTTGGCAAAGTGGTATGGAACCGTTATGTGGCCAAGAACTGGAACTACTTCATAGTCGTGCGTTTACTTGAAAAATAATTGCACACCTTAGAACATCCGTCAACCAATCAGAATCAAGCATTCAACAGACCAGTGGTATAACAAGTTGTACTTGGCTACTAAGTTTTTCTACCTCATCAAGATGTCCCTGGCGAATCCAGTGAGAAGAAACTTTATGATTTGGGTTCAGTTTTTAAGAGCATTATAAATTAAATAACGAACAAATGAATGAAATAGAAATAGAAATGCGTTATTACACATGCATATATTCAGGGTGAAATGCGTTAAAATATTGTCCCAGTTGACCCGAATTCACCCTATAAGTAGCCTAATAGCCTATGTAGATTTTATATAAAATATTTAATATTTTCTCATTTTCTATAAAATGAAAGGATGGATACCCCAAGCATTAAAATATTTGCGGGGTAATTTATAGCGGTTTTTGGGGGCAATTTGTCATATGGATGTCTGAGTTTCATTACATTAAGAAAATGCTTTTATTATCCATTTATATTTATGAATGTTATGTGTATTTATAAATTAGGAATTGTAGGCGTGCATGCAAGGAATTTGTCCTCATGTTGTCCAAATGGTTGTCTGTGAATGTTGTTTGAAACACAAAAAGCAGTTCACCTTCATTATGTCTTATGTTTTATTGTATTATCTGCTTGAGATGTGTGGTTTCCCCATTGAGACATGTATTGGGCATTGATGTGCAATAAGCCAAAAGCAGAAATACTATTTTGTATTTTAATAACAGAAGAGAGATGGAGATTAATTGATGGGCTTATATTTCCTGTTTTCTGGCATTGAATAAAAAAGGTTCAGGTGAAAATTTGGACCATAAATAGCTTGTTTCCTCTCAACACACTGTGTATTGATTGACTGATTATTATTATTATTATTATTATTATTATATAAAGAACACCATTCGCTATTAAAACACAGTAAATCAGTTTTTGGTTACACACAAGTTTCTGACAATATTTGAAAAAAAAAAAAATATTAATAGGTTACACATTATATGGCGTGTCAAGTATTTTATATTTTATATTTTAGCAGAAAGTGTTGAACTAATGACACGTTTTCAATCTTTTCCATAGATTTTCTTTCATGACCTGAATGACTTGAAAACTAATATTGTTTTTTTTTTTTTTATGATGCATATGTGTATACTTGTATTTGATGTTTTTTTTTTTAGAAAATATGTGTGGTTTTTACCCTGAAATTTCATATATGAAATATGTTCATTTATGGTTTTTACTGACAGTCACATACTTGTACATATATGCAACATATATGAAAACGGCAATTTTTGTAGTGAAATGTGTTACAACTTTGTTTCACAAATAGGCCTATTGGTGGAATTTGAATATGTATATGCTAAAATATATGAACTGATTTTTTATATATATATATATATTTACACACACACACACACGTTCATATATGGCCATATATCAGATTTCTGTATTGGAAGAAAACATCACACTATACTACATAAGATTTAAAATCGGGCGTCTTAAATTTGGGAGAGATAATAAATGATAAGACAGGCGAAACATGTTAATGAAAAAGTCCAAGTGATATTTATCTAGTGTTTGGAAAGTGATCCGTTATTGCTGTCCCAGTGTCCATCCACTGTGTGTGTGTGTGTGTGTGTGTGTGTGCATGACTTGCAGAGTGTCATTACAAACTGTCCGAGGAAAGGTTTAAGAGGGGAGGGCACATTCTATTCCCCAGGCTAGGTGTTCTCGTGATTGGCCCATTGGCGAATTCGGACCCTATCGCCGCCAAAATGTGCAATTCATCAGCTCAGTGAAGTTGAGCATCACGTAGACTTAACTTAAAGGTTTGGGAGGTAATAGAGATGCTACAGTGACCCGTGTCCTATATGATTCACACAGGAATAAATACCGAACACTGTTTTATGCTGTTTCGGGGCCCCATCAATGATCTTTTTTTCATCTAAGAACAGGCTGAAGACATTGTGGAGACATGGCTGAAGGTGAGGTCTTCCAGTGGGGGTCAATGAGTGAAGAGAGACGGGAATAAAGGAGAGGGGGTGGGACGGATCTCCTTCATTGTCTTTCAGATTTGGGGATCTTTCCAAAAGGCTCTTCCCAGAAGCCTTGTCATTTCCACGTCGTTACCGCTAAAATGCGCCCAAACCCTTTTGTTTGTTCGTTTCTTCTGGCGTCGATAAAGCAGTTTTTATTGTTTTGAAATGCGAGAGAAAGGAAAAGTGTCTTTTTGAATACTGATGGACGAAATGGGCTCGGTGTATGAACAGTATTACACAGGTGAGTTGGGTTATTAAATGATTCATTACTGAACACTGAAGCAAGTTGAACTTTTACCAGGAGCAGTTTACTCAGGCGACGCTAAGACCGTTTAAGTATGATTTTAAAGAAAGAAACATCTATCATATGGTTTCTTTCAATCTGGGACAAGTTCAGAGGTGTAAAAATACGTAATTGCGCTTACCAGATCTTTAGCTAGAAAACATTAGTTGGTTTATCTGTTCATTTGTATGGTTGATATTGTGTTACTATTGCAGTTTTTTTAAATATGAGTTTTTATGCTGTTATTTTGATAGTATAAATTTAGCAGGCTGCTGAAAAAGTATCCAAGGAATATGCTTGGATCGGAGGCTCATTTTGGAACATTTCAATCACTCGCGTTTCGAAAACTCTTTTGGCATTTTCACGCCACGTGAGGGATTCATTGATATTTGCGCATGTGGGGTTGCATGTGAATTGTGTTTTTGTTTGTGTGCTTTTTTAAAGGGTGCTGTGCAAAAACAGAGGACGACGAAGACGCGGGCTCGTTTCACGGCAGTGGGGTTTGTAAATGGTTTAACGTGCGGATGGGCTTCGGGTTTCTGTCCATGACCCATCAGGAGGGAATGTGTCTGCAATCACCCGTGGATGTGTTCGTACATCAGGTGAGAACAAATCTAGCTTTTGTATTTTCTAATGATTCAAGTGACATAAATACAGGCTACCATGCGTAAACACATAGTTGAGTCATATTTTAACTGCCCTTTATCAAGCTGTAATCCAGAGTTGGTGTTGATGAGAACATTTTATTGTGACAACACATTAAACAACTTTAAATGCCACCATACATGTTTATATTTGCACATACACACAAAAAGAATATATTAAAAATGAAACCGTTAGACTGACAGTGATCTGTGTGCGTTACACTCATAAAAATACATGTCTGACACTGGAGAACCTTTTAAAGAACTTTTCACTGAAGACTTTTATATCAGGATCTTGACTCGTACAAATAAAGGTTCAGTAATACAGTCCTATATTTGTATAATTTCATGAGTTGGCTTATAAAGTTTTGATGTTTGGTACTTTAAGATTAGTGTGTTGGTTTCTGGGGGTCTGTAAATCAATAGTAGGCTACTTCTAGTTCTTCAAAAAGGCTCTCCTGTCAGGCTGTACAAGCTTTTTTTGGTTCTAACAAGAACGTTTATTTTTAAGAGTGTAAAACTTCGTGTCAGTGTTCGTGTTTTTTTAAAACACATTTTCCAGATGTGTTACATTATTCAAAAATACATTACAAATGCAATTCAATTGATGGACATGTTTTCAAATACTGAGTTCAAAGTCATTTGGATGTTTTTATTATTATTATTATTATTAATTATTAAATTAAAATGTGTCCTGGCCAAATTCCCCCCATTGGCCCTTATCTATCATGGCCTCCTAATAATCCCCATCCAATAATTGGCTCTATCGCTCTCCTCTCTACCAATAGCTGGTGTGTGGTGAGCGCACTATGGCTGCTGTCGCATCATTCAGATGGATGCTGCACACTGGTGGTGGTTGAGGAGAGTCCCCTTTTCACTGTGTAAAGCGCTTTGAGTGTAGTGTCAGAAAAGCGCTATATAAATGTAATGTTCGTTCATTCATTCATATTATTATTCAAACATGCCATGTGGTGTAGTCGTCCAAGTGTGCGTTTCCCAAACAACGACGTAACCTACTGCGTAACCACCATAGTAGGCTGCGATGCATCGTTAGATAAACTAACTAGCTAGTCACGAATGTTTCCCGAAACCCTATAGTAACTATATCACACATCCATCATTCAAACCACGTTGGTTCAACAATGTAGAGCTGTCGTTAATGATGTTACTCAGGGGGTGGAGTAATAACTTCTGCAGAGATGGAATGGATATCAAATTATAACAGCTCATTTACACACACAGAAAGTCGTTTATTGTGAAAAAACTGCTTAAGACACGAAATAGACATTTATGTTTATATGCACTTTGTAAGTGGCGTACACTTTTTATTACAGTATAAAGCAGCTCGGTCAGTAAGCAGCTCCACAGCAACTTTATTTCCCTGACGCTGCTGTAAATAACGAACATGGCATCTGACTACTTCTGTTATTTTCTGTTTTCCGTTGTTTCGCTTTATTTTCACATTTCCTCTGTTGCTTGTGTGTTTGATTTCATTGTGACCTCTTGCAGCATTGAGCTGCAATAGTGGGGTTTCCCTCTTACCTCCGGGGCACTTGAGCACATACATATGCACACATTTCAAAAACCAATGAGAACGTCACTTTTGTTCTTGACACAATGAAAGATACAGAATTAAACATATGGAGTGAAAGATACAGGCTGGGTCTGGCAAACGGGGCTTTGGTGAAGCTGTGTGGTGCTGCATGGCAACTAACATACGATTTTCAAGTTGCTTTTCAGTGACAGAGAAGTTAAAACCCTTCACAATCTGAATTTAAATACAAAATATAATATCCCATTTGATGACAAAAAAATATTATTTTTTAACGTGTTTAGAGTTAGTGCTTTTCTAATACACTGGGAATTCATCCAGTAGTTTAACATTTAGAAATGAGCACATACTTGTGACTTGGTGCATCACAGTAGCATTGGAATGCCAGATCAAATGTAAGCAATTATTGTGTGAATCATGTCATGCAATGTCATTACTTCATTATCAACTATCAGAATAATGTCATTAATAAACATGAAAATTTGTACATAATTTACGAGTTGGTTATTTCGTATGGTCTCGTACGATTTTGTTCGCATAAACTCACGTGCAAATTTCCGGATGTCTAATGCGGAAGTAAGCGCGAGTTCCGCGCACGAGGCGTTAAGGACATACTTATTAATAGTATGCCCTTACCCAAACCCCTTATCTAAACCTAACCAATCAGTAGAGTGTGTAAACATGATAGGATGCTGTTGTGTGTGATAGAAGCAAGTAATTGTCATGTATTAGATGGAAACGATGTCCAGCAACATCATTGGCTGTTGTGAAAGTCATAGGAATTCCAACAAGTGCAGTCGCACGATATCATACGAATTAGGCAAATTTTGAAAAGTTGTACGAATCCTGACAATTCCGCCGTGAGAGTGTGTTGCATAAATTATATACGGTAAGTGTGATTAAGAATCCTATGTATGGAATGAAATACAAACCTTTATTGTTTTGTGATGACCCACCATCACACACACTACAACAGTCAAGTATACTAAAGCTGGCTATGTAAAGATTTTCTCAATACACAAGATAATAGCCATGATAATATAAGCCAAACATGACACAAAACACATCCTTTATTTAAATCCTCAGAGAATTCTAAAGAGAGTCCTTACTTCTCATTTTTCCCAAGCCACAGCATGAAAACAATGAAAAATAAACAGCATGAAAGCAGCCTATTTTAAAACCAAAAACCCATTAACAGATGAATGCAATAATTTGATAATCAAATTAAGCTGTGCCGTATTACTGTCACAAATCATCGATGAAACGCTCACATTTAGCTAGTTAATTTAGATGATTATTAGCCACCAAGGTGTTTCTATCCATTCCTCAGGCACATCAGTAGCAGGTGTTTTAATGATTCTCCTAACAAATACAGTGTCTATGTGTGTATCAAATGCTCAACAATGGCAGCTTTACAAAGAATCCTACAGCTTGAGCACAGAAGGTGATGCATGTATATAAATGGCTACATAAGGACAATTTTCTCCCCACTTGACTCTCTATCTGATGACGACATCATAAGAAAATTCTAGATTTACAAGGACCAAGATCCTTGAATTGCTGCAGGTTGTGAAACCACACCTTCAGAGGGCCATAAGAAGAAACTCTGCCTTAAGTCCATTAGTGCAGTTCTTAGCTGCACTGCATTATAGTGCTGTGGGAAGTTTTATGGAGGTGGATGGTATAAGCCTGTGGCTCAGCAAGTCTGTTGTTTTTTTTTTTTTTTGTCAATAAAACATGAAATTCTTGAAAAAATAAATGTTGGCATAACTAGTGCATAATATTTTTTTATTTCTTAAAAAAAAAAAATTATCAGCTTATTTTTGAAGGTTGATTAAGATTTAAAAAGTCATGTGGTGTAGCCATTTTATTGTAATAAAAATACCCTTTTAAATGAGCAGCTGCCTCATGACTTCAGGTCATTGTGTAAAATTACCCAGAGATTAGAACATTTTACAGGCAAGCAGCCTTGCACATAGTGTCAAGTGATCTCTCTGTAAGTAAGAGGTCTTTGGTTACCTCCAGAGTGGCTGCCTGGGAGGCTGAACAGGGGGTGGTCAGGCTTAGTGCAGATTGTGTCTAGGTCTCATTGACTTCACATTATGATGTAACAATTGAGATCAACATGAAATGAAAATATACCCAACATGATTTGCTTTTCTTAAAGGAATAGTTTGGCCAAATTCAACCCTCATGTTGTTTCAAACCCACATGGCTTAATACCTTACTCCTTTTGTGTTCCAGGGGAGAATGTTAGGGACTGATAGCCTCAGTCACCATTCACTCTCATTGTATAGAAAAAGATGCAATGAAATTGAAATGGTGACTGAAATATGTACAGTATATGACTCATTACAGAATTAAAATGGGTTGTGATTGGCATTTCATGTTGACTTTAAGCATAGTGTTCTAGTCATTCATGTCATGTTGACTTGTAAAAAGCATTCACATCTTCATAGAACTCGTAATTTGTAGTAAACTGAGTTATTTGAAAGCTCTGACTTGACTGTTGTGACATCAAGTTAAAAGAACCAATCTGACAGCACACTCAACAGTTAAAGATAGTGAACACACATTGTTAATAATGAGGCCAATTGTACCTGGAGCACTTTAGTTGTTAAACATTTTGCAAGATCATTTAGAGGCGAATTAATGTAGTGATAAATGTTTTGCTGTTATCAACAACAAAGCCATACTGACGTTATGAGTGTTGCCATAGAAACCTGCTGAGGTCCGAAGATGTGAACAGCTCCAAGTAGAATCTAAGAGTTTCCAACTCATAACTACACAAGTTCCGACACGTGTACACCGCTTTATTCTGAACTTGAAACAATAGTCGATGGACTGCAGACAACCCTTTTAGATCAACATTAAGAGTACACGTGTGAATTTGACCTTGGTTGTTTAAAGGAAGATCTTAGGCCATTCTTGGGTTGTCTGGGTTTTGATAACCAGGAGGCACCCCAAAACTTACCCCAGTCTCTTTCTGTGGATGTATTGATGATGCTAAGAGTAGGGTGACAGCTGTGGGACCTACCAGGTTAAAGAGACAATGGCTGTCATTGTCAGACCCATGGGAGGAAATCCTGCCTCCTTTAAATCAAAGAATCACTGAATGAATAGTGTTTGTGTGTGGGAATGACCAAAACAAGGGTAAGATGGAGAGACATTTCATTATTAATGGGAACATAGCAGTTGAAAGATATGCTGAGAGAGAATGTTGGGAATGGAGACCAAGAGAATGGAGAAAAGGGGGGCAGGGAGGAAGTATTTGAGGGGAGGGGGGTTGTTAGCTGAACTCATTCATAAAAAAGCCTCTGTAGTTAAAGAGGAGGGCGAGTGGTAGAGGAGGTCAAAGGATGGGGGTAGGGTGGCAGTTAGGCCTGAGTCCTTTCTTAGCGGCCCTCCTACCCACCCCCCTCTGTGAGATAAGTGTCAGGGTTAAGCTTGACATCATGTGAGAGCAACAGTGTGGACCACCGCGAGCCTCCCACCCGATGTAGATGCGCGGTGTTAAGGAAGCTCTTACTCATAATTTGAAGTACTCAAAGGTGATGTTAGTAATTTTTCTAAATGTTCAAATGCTTTCTTTATCCCAGTTTAATATGCAGAGTTAACTATCAGTATGTCATGGTTGATTTGATATGGTTGATACACTACTCAAGCTTGTAGCCTTTTATGGTTTGAGTCGGAGATAAGTCCGCGACAAGCAGTCTCTGATCGTATTCTGTGCTCATCGCCGATGGTCTTGTAGCGTGCACACTTCTGAAACTCGCCCTGACTAGTTGCATACATTACATCAGATTTCAAAGAAACCCGTTTGAAATCTGTCCGACGAGTCATCAGGTGTGCCTACTGTTCCAACATCACCCCCCCGCCCCCATTCTGTTCAAATCATTGCCCTTCATGTTGTTATCACAAATAAACACTGTTGCTATATGTGTGGGTCTATTAGTGAACACATTTTGGATTGTAGCTTTAATTAGGGAGGAATGGTGTTGTAATTGACTTGTATTGTGCACTTGGCTTTAGCCACACTACATGCTGCAAACAAAAAGTTGATATAATAAATTTGCAAATATAGCCACAAACAGCATTTATTCAGGTACAAGCAGTTTGAAAATGTGGAGAAAATGACCAAAGTTTTCAAATTTGAAAGAACAGATTTGTCTGGGGAAAAGTGTTTTCCTTACTAAGTATTGTAGTTACTTTGTAGTTATGGTTTTTACAGACTTCTTAAAGTTGAATCTAATCCAATCTAAACTGATAAAATCTAAACGAACTTTTTCGAACTCCCCTTAGATGTTGGTCTGTTTAACACGAAATTACCTTGAGACCCTTATGTACGGTGGCCCAGATGTGCACAACACAACAAAATGTACGAAGTAAACAAAAGTTCACAACACAGAAATGAAGCCACAACTCAAAGAATTAGGTCTCAACACAATGAAATGAAGCTACAAGACAAAAATTAAGAAAGGAATCATGAATCAGGTGTTTTACTTTGGCACAGCCAAATTTTATGTTGCCTGGAGACAACACCATATAAGGTTGCCACCTGTCCAGTAAAATACGGGATTGTCCCATATTTAAAGATGAAATGATGTGTCCCATATCGAATCAATACGGGATGTGATTTGTCCCATATTTAAGATGGTCAGATCATGGTGAACATGGTGAAATCATTCCAGATTGCTAATTTAACACTGATAAAAGTTGGAAATTCTGCTTATGGTGGGTAAGGGTCTGTCTGAAAAGTCCATACATTGTACTAAAACTGGATTTATTTCTATATAAATGTCAATAAGATGTATCAATGCAATCACAGAGTCATAAAGACAAGTACAGTTGAAGGAATAAAAAACAACAAATGATAAAAAAAATACTTAAAAACCAACCAAAATGTATACATAAGATAAAGATAAATCATTGAAAAAATTTATATATATATAAAAGTTGTATTTTTTTTTAAGTCAGGGTTCTCATTTTAGCATATAAGAAAGGATATGCAATTTTTTAATTAATTACTCAACGCATTTTGTGCTAAAACTTGCCATATAGTTTAATACAGTACTCAGCTTCACAATGCACAGATGTCTTTGCCAAAATGTATTTAGTTAAATTAAAACATAAATCTACTTTACTCACATTGGGAATGTCTTATCCTGTCCTATCCTTCTAATCTAGGCAGATAATACTGACAATAAAGTTTAAAAAATGTTGCCCCCTAGAGCTAGGAGCATTTCTGTTGTGTAGTGGCTGAATTTATTTGTGTTGTGGCTTGATTTCTTTGTGTTGTGAACTTTTGTTTGTTTTGTAAATGTTGTTGTGTTGTTCACCTCTGGACCACCATACTCATGACAAAAAGAGCTCAAAAGAATATTTATTCTTCTAATCATTTAGAAAATATAAGCCAATTCATTTTTTTTTTTTTTTTTTTTTTGGCCATGGCTAACATACACTTATCAACCTACATCTTCTGAACAATTTCACATCTTAAAATCTTTTGATAACCTTTTGTCACGAGGGTCTCTAGATGATACATGCAACATTTCTTGCGAATTGAACCATCTGGGAGGAGTAGTTTTTTTTTCTAGAAAAAATTAATTGACAACTGATATCGGAGATATACATTTTGTTTGACTCAACTCAGGGAATCAGGAAAAAGTATTTTCATTCTAGCCCATAGGGTTGCGACATATTATCAAAAATGTAAAAGTGCTTATAGTGCCACCAAGTGGTAGGTGTATGTTCGTGTGTGTGTGTGTGTGTGTGTGTGTGTGTGTGTGTGTGTGTGTGTGTGTGTGTGTGTGTGTGTGTGTGTGTGTGTGTGTGTGTACGTGTGCGCGCGCTTGTGTGCACCTGAGTAGTGGGTGGATGAACACAATCCTGCCAAATTTTGTGTCTCAAATTTGTTTTTTTTTTGCTGCCAAGACACTTAGGGCAAAAAAATATAATAAGAGTAATAATAATAATTATAATAATGAGAATAATATTGAAAATCAAAATCATTTTCTTTTTATATTTTTCGTATTTTCATAAGAGGTGCTTGACCCTATGTCAGCTAGGTCCGTGTACTTTTACATCCATTCCTTTTTTCTTTTTTTAACCCAAAAATGAAAAATTAAAATGTGTGTTTTTCTTTATTGGTCTTAACACTGATAAATAAAATAAGCACATACAAACTCATTTCCTGTTGACCATTTTATTTTCTATTTAAAAAGGAATAAAGAGATTGGGGAGAAATGCTCAATTTTTGTTTTACACCTTCAGTGTTTAAAAAATTAATTTACGCCTTGAATAATTGATACGCACATGTGAGCGGCGCTGAAACGCCGCTTTCAACTGATTGGTCAGCTTGCCCCATCATCTGTAACCTACTGCCTTAATCCCATCAGCTAGAATTAGAGTTGGGATCGCTCTGCAAATTTGTCTCAATTTTCATTCAATATTGTCCCGAACCACCACTAACTGTAAACTATGCATTCCATATGTATTAGAATCTTGCTGCTGGCACATCATGGTGTTTTAGCGAGGTGTTGCCTCTAATGGACGACGCGTGAGATATTGTAAGCCACATCACTTGGCATGCTGACTGGGAGTTGGTCTATTAAATATTATTTTTATTTTTAATAACATTGTATGATTTTGTAGTGACTGTAGTGCCCCGTCCCATTGATAAGGTGATAACTTTTACCTTTAACAGAAATAGACAAATGCACTAGAAAACACACTAATTTATATAACAGAATTGAAAACATACTGACGAACAGCAGTGATTAAATATTTCTCAACACAAAAAAAGCCAGCTTGCATACAGCTAACAAGATTAAATAACAAGAGCCGTCCAGTGACACACTGAGAGGGAGAATGTGTGGAATTTACTACAGATCACTGGGGGGTTTAATGTGTAAAAGAGCAAAGACAACATTCTCCCAAGGCATGTCCTGGCAAGAAGATAAGCAATCTTCCTAGGGCTGATTTTAAGGTATTGGTTCAACACCACCGAGCAGATGTTCTTTTAAACAGCTTGGCTGAAATTAACATGGAGACCAAAGATCTAGTGAGTTGGTTTGTGTTAGATGATGGCACCATTTGGCTGTTTTTTAAGAGTCAAGTAGAAGTGGTTTTAAATGGTAGATCCTTTCTTGAGCCCCATTTCCATATGCCTATGGAGCAACTATCTCAGGCATGCGAGGTTCCCCCACCTCTTCCCACAGCAAACGCACAACACTGAGCAGGGTAAGCATTAACCAGATGGAGTTATTTTGGGGGAGCTCATTGGCCCACCCCAGTCATCACAATGGCCACACTTTAATTGTCTCATCCAGGTCTCTAAAACTGAGATGTTGGTGCTAGTGACTGAAGGATAGATATTGGCATGTTCCATATCCAGTCCACAAAGATGCCTTTATCTGGTCATTTTTTTGAAAGCATCACTAGTTTAATTTGTCTAACAATGACCAACAGTGTATGTCCATGCAACACAGGAGATGTCATTTTTTTCTTTCTTTTTTCTTCTTTTGTGTGAAAGTCCAAAATTTGTGTCTCTTCCAGCACATCTCAAATTCTGTATTTTGTTAAATAGAATTCTGTGCTGGAAATGACGCTGATGGAAATGACATTTTTAACATTTTTGAAATAAAATGGCCAACTCCTTTGTCTTGCTATGGCTAATTTCATAGCAAACATTTTGTGCATCGCAAATACACACATTAAATAATATTTTCACACTTGTTACATAATATGGCAAAATTGCAGCTTTATTGGGAATGACTGCTCACAAGTGATATTAACCTAGAATTTGACACTTGACGACTTTGTAAACAAGTGCACTAACTATTAAAGAAACTGTATTATGGGCAAAATTGTTTGGTTTGATGGAAAATCATAGGATTTGAAATATTTATTAAAAAAATAGCAATTATTTTTACAAACAATAATGAAGTGGTTTGTTTATTTCAGTCTTTTGTTTAGATTAGCACAGCTTATATAACAAAAATGTATTTGTTTTAAAAAAAAATTTTTATTTTAATTTATAATGGATTTTCATTGTTTAAAATTAAAAGTCTAGATCTGGGACAAGGCTAAAATGCTAAAATGTATACATAAAAGGCATTTTAATATAAAAATATAAAAAAATAAATGATGAAGGCCTTGTAAAAAGTCTGTTTTAATGAGACCTTCATATAACAATAGGAAATTAATTAATTTTTAAAAATAAAAATCAACCCATTTAAATAGCTTAAAGTTGATGGAACATGCATAAATGCAGTCTGATAGAGCAGTTGAAATGTAAATGTAGCAATAGCAGTAATGTGCCTTTTATTTAATCAACGATTATATGAAGATGATGAGTTAACGAAAAGGAGCAGTTATAATAGCAATTTTATTTGAATATTCCATGTCCTTTTTTTTTCTTTCCCCCCTCCTGTTAGGTAAGCACTGTCCATGCTATATATACACTAATTAAATGTAACACTGTTATCTGAAGGACAATTCATGGCCTTTGTAGACATGCAAAACCCTAAAACTATACTAAATGTTCCCAATAAATAAAGTTAATATCTTTTAACCTTGCTACAAATTAGACTAAAATAAAATGTAATAATCAACTTGTAATTAAGAATCAAAGACAAAAAGTATGCATCTTTCTTAAATCCTAAGCTAAATCTAAAATTATACAGTAGTTAGTTCCAGTCCTTGAATCTGATTGGACAAGAGGCATTCCAGGAATGCTGATAAAGAAGTCATATCAGCACTGGTATGCTTCTCTGTTTGTATCACTCCGCTTGTGTTTGTGGTGTTCCAAACTACAGTGTAAGAGCACTGCAGGTGTGTCGTAGTTTAGATCTGGAGATTTTGATTGATCCCTGTGACAAAGATATAAGCTGACAGGTGGTGATGAGCGAGTTGAGTTGACGTTGAAAGTCTGTGCTGTCAGTCAGAGAGCGGGTTTCATTGACGTCATCGGCTTGTCTCAGTACATGATCGCTTGGATTACTACTACACTATAGCAGTTAAACTAACAGCTTCAGCATTACTGCCTATCACAGCTGATGGAGTAATTACACACACTTAGGGTGCCTGCCACCTTGTGCCAACGATTGAATCACAGCCATGCTGATATACAGCCATAACAGCACTTTTGCTTGCGCAATATTGCACTGACTGCACACTCAATGGGCATACTTTTTCCTAAAAGCTGAAACTGTATGTCAGATTATGTAGGAACATCTTATTTTGTGAATTGATTAACTTGATTATCATCCATTGTTTATTTTGTTTAGATTTTTTGGGTTTTATTAAAGAGACTTTTTCATGGGCAGACCACAATTTCTCTGGTGCAGAGGTTGCGAGCGGAACAGAACTGGGGCAATCCGTGGATCTGCCTGAGATGATGCACGCAACTCGAGCTTTCTCTTTACACAGCGTTACGTGCCGACCTATAGAACGCTGAAACGCTAGAACATATTCTACTGAAACACATGGGAAAGATATATAATGGTTCTGGGGGCAGAGGACACACTGGTTGACGAGAAGGGCCACAGCAGTCGAAGTGCCCTCCGTATTGCCAACACTGCTTGGTCATCTCAAAAGCTCACTTGAATTTGTTGTAGATCATTAGCTAGCTTTAAACCAGTAGTCTCAGAAGGTACTTTACAAAAACGCTGTCTGTTAAGTGATTGACTGACTAGGCAATGAAGTAATAAGGCAACTGCCTTTGATTTTGGACACAGCCATTGACCGATACAGATCTTCAGAGTTTATTAGCAAAGAGACCAGAGAAGGAAGCCATTTTGATTTTGAGGGCTACATGACTAGTTGGTTGTGGTGGTTTCAGTATGAAGATGATTTAGAATGCTGTTGGGGGCAGGGAAGATGCAGTTTGTGCTGGTTCTTACAGAAACACACACCTTGGAGAGAGAAGATAATGTCGAAGAATGCTGACGTTTAACGTGGTTCTCGAATAAATGTTTTGAGGAGATTGCAAACTGCAAATAAAATGCAAAGTGCTACTTATTATCATGCATATAATCATGGTGTCTTATTTCAGATGCTTACCTGGGTTAATCTCCATCTTACTTTGAACAAACCTTTCAGTCAAGTGTGTGTTTGTGTTTTGCCATCACTTGGATGGCATTAAAAAAAAAAGTTTTTCATTACAATATACACTCACCAGCCACTTTATTAGGTACACCTGTACATTTGCTTATTCATATGATTATCTAATCAGCCAATCGTGTGGCAGCATTGTAATGTATAAAATCATGCAGATATGGGTCTGGAGCTTCAGTTAGTGTTTACATTAACCATCAGAATGGGGAAAAAATATGATCTCAATGATTTGGACTGTGGCATGATTATTGGTGCCAGATGAGCTGGTTTGAGTATTTCTGTAACTGCTGATCTCCTGGGATTTTTACACACAACAGTTTCTAGAGCAGGGGTCGGCAACCTTTTTGACATGGAGTGCCATTTTTTATTTTCCTGGTCAATGGCTGTGCCGACATCCCCTAATTTAATTGTTTGTTTTTCATTACAAATGATATTATCAGCATAACAGTTTGAGTGAAAAATTTATGCAAAACCTGATGACTATAATATAATCATGAACCTGCTTGTGAATTTTCACAGAGCATCTTAAGTGCTTTAATGAAAGAAAACCTGTTCTTTTGTACAAAATGAGTTAACACAGTTAATGTCACAAATTTGCTTATTTGATTACTGATCATAAATTTGTGTGGAATCTTAAATATTTCTTATATCATGTCATTTTTCAAAATCATGCAGAGGGGTAATTACTTGCACACAAGCAACAGCGAGAGAGGAGCAGTCTATTTTATTTATATTAAGTTTTTCACATCTGCATTCCAGTCTACAGCTTGATGTAATCCTTCCTCATGATCACGCAGCGTGTTTTCATCAGCTGAATGGGAGACTAAACACTATTAAAGTGTGACGAGACTCACTCTGCGCTTGCAAACCATTCACGCATCACAAGCCGATCAACTATTTAGCCCATTTCAGTGAATCACATTTGCAAAATACTAAAACCTTTTCCCAGGTTTAATTTATATTTTGAATAGACTCAGATTTTTGAACTACACGATGTGGGTTTATATTTTCTCTTTTAATCGTTTATTGTAATTTTGAATATGACTATGGTTTAATGAGAGTGTACCTGTATGCTGGGTTGGAAATCTCAAGGATTAATGGTGGTGGTAACTCAGATAACCCCTCTGTACAATTGTTGTGAGCAGAAAAGCATCTCAGAAAGCACAACATGTCGAACCTTGAGGTAGATGGGCTACAACAGCAGAAGACCATGTTGGGTTCCACTTCTGTCAGCCAAGAACAGAAAACTGAGGCTGCAGTGGGGCTACCATCTGTGTACCTCAGCAGAAATCCAGATTTGCCAGACCAGGTGATGTTTTTCCAATTGTCTACTCTCCAGTTTTGGTGAGCCTGTGCCCACTGCAGCCTCAGTTTCCTGTTCTTAGTTGACAGTAGTGGTACCCGGAGGGGTCTTCTGCTGTAGCCCATCCGCCTCAATGTTAGACGTGTTGTATGTTCAAAAATGCTTTTCTGCATAGAACTGTTGTAGCGTGTGGTTATATGGGTTACAGTCACCCTCCTGTCAGCTTGGACCAGTCTGGCCATTCTCCTCTGACCTCTGTCATTAACAAGCCGTTTTCACCCACAGAACTGCCGCTTGCTAGATGTTTTTTTTTTTTGCACCATTCCCTTTACACGCTAGAGACAGTTGTGCGTGAAACTCCCAGGAGATCAGCAGTTACAGAAATACCAACCCGATCTCACAAAAACTTTTACATATTTTACGAGTTGGCTATTTCGTATGATTTTGTACGATTTCCGTGCAAATGCCCGGATGTATAATGCAGAAGTAAGTGCGAGTTCCACTAGCGAGGTGTCAAGGACATGCTTAATAATATTATGCCCTTACCCAAACCCCTTATCTAAACCTAATCGATCAGATGTGTCAACATGATAGGAAGCTGTTGTGTTTGACAGAAGCAAGTAATTGTCACGTATTAGATGAAAATGATGTCCAGCGACGTCATTGGCTGTAGTGAAGGTCGTACGAATATCATGCGAATTAGCCAAATTTAGAATAGTCGTACAAATCCTTACGATTTCGCTGTGAGATTTCGCCCCATTTACATTAACTTAACATGGCATGGGCTCAAGGTTTGTACAAAACATGATGATTGTTTTATCCTGCATGATGGAAGCAAGTAAATCTGATCTTGTGTACTAAGGTGTTAACATGGTCAATGTCACAACTTTTGTCATTTGATTGGTAAAATAATGCAGAAAATTAAATAATTTTACATAACTTTTCTTTGTTTATATATTTTATATATAATGTACTGTATGTTAATATTCCAAGTGTGTGCATGAGCACATATACAGTTTATGCATACACTATGTATGCTGCTTGTAGGATGGTGCCACACGAAATTTCATTGTACAGATTATAATGACAATAAATAAATTCAATTTATACAATTCTTGAACATTTTATTTACTCTGACTTTTGGACCCCACTTTACATAAGTGTGACAAGGAGGAGGGCGTGGCCGGGGCGTGATGGAGCACGGCCGGCGCTGAATCGGCTGATCAGCGGGAGAGCAAGATAAGGGGCGGCCGGAGACGCCGGTTCGAGAGAGAGAGTTGCATGCGGCTACGTTGCATGTGTGTCTGTTTATGTTTGTTTAAGTTCATTTATGCATTAAAAGTTTATGTTGATTGTTCAGCCGGTTCCTGCCTCCTCCTTGCCCAACCATTACCTGTTACAATATGTCATCAAGAAATGTAATATCTATATAATGATACATTTTTATTCCTCATCACGATCATTTATTTGACAAATTGGTAAGCTAAGCCAATGATCCAAGTGTTTGAAGCAGTGTTTTTACCATCTCTCTACAGAGCAAGCTTCATATGGAGGGCTTTCGCAGTCTGAAGGAAGGGGAAGCAGTGGAGTTTGCATTTAAAAGGTCTTCTAATGGTCTCGAATCCTTACGGGTAACGGGGCCAGGCGGGGCACAATGTGTAGGCAGCGAGAAAAATCCCAAATGTGCCCAGAAGCGTCATTCAAAAGGAGACCGGTGGGTGAAGAACATCTTTGTTTGACCATGCTCTATGAATGATTTAAGACTTTAGACCAGCTCTAAGATCTAAGGTGGGCCATAAGTCTCTTAGGGTGGGCTGTAAAGTTGACACTATCAAAAATAACCATTATATTAGCCCTTTTTTATTTTTAATGTGGTACCATGGTAATTCAATGGTATTCTTTAAAGTACTATCATGGCACATTAAACATTCAGTACCTTGGTAGAGGTATTTGTTTAGGCATAATCATCCTCATATACTAGGCACATCCCCATTTACATTTTGCTTTTTTCTTTGAGACTATTCCTAAAAAACCTTCCCAATTTTCTTTTCGGCCCTACTTTAAAGGCATCTTTAACTACAATATATTTATTGTGAAACTAAACTGACATGTTTTTCAGCTAAATTCTCACATGATTCACATTTGATGTTACTGCAGTTGAGGTACGGGTATGTTTAGAAGTAGAGTTATGGGTTGAGGTAACTTTTGTTAACAGTGTAATTACAGATGTAATTAAATGCAGGTACTTAAAAGCAAGTACAATGCAACAACACTTATGTACATAATAAATACACTGTATTAAATGCTAAAGTTGTTCAAGACACCTAATATAAAGGTGGTACTTTTTTTCTTGTATAAAATTAGCCTCAATTTCACAAGCCACTGGTCATTGTTGGTTAAGCTACATTGAAACTGAAAGCTGTTCATAATCAGTGTAAGGTTTAATCTGATTATAAAGTAATTAGTTACTGAAATCTAATTACTTTTAGTCAAAGTAGTGTAACACATTACATTTTAAATTCTTGTAATCAGATTACAATTACTGACCTTCATTTAAGGTAATTACCTTTAAGTATATTACTTGGGTTACACATTTCTTAGATAATATGTTTAATACATTTAAAATATTAAGCCAGGTGTTCAAATGTACGTCTGTTTGCATTTCTGTGAAAGCTGAAGGGTGTGCGACAATGAACAAGGAGAAAATGGACATTAGTTTTTATTTGTTGAGCGGAAGAGCAAAAATGTTTCTGTGAAGTGTTTTATTAAGTAACTTGATAGTAAAGTAATAGTTAAATAATGTAATTACCTCTCCGATGAAGTAATCAGTAAAGTAATCTGATTAAAAAGGAAACAATAAAAATGTAAAGAGTTGCCACATTTTGCATAAATATTTTCAAATCAAATATCCATATTTCTTTTCAATATGATGAGACAGCACTTGAATGAAACCTGATGAGGTCATCATGAATGATTATCGTTGCATTATGTTTCACTTTTTTTTTTTATATAGTAGGTAGTATACAGTGTACCCACTATTCAGTCAGTAGTATGTTAGTAGTCCATTTGGTTTTTAAAGTTGTTTTTTTAATGACTAATAAGTAATTCACAAATGTAATATAAAACAATGATATGCGGTTATAACAACATGAGTAATAGGACTACTTTCATGCAGTACTTGCCAAATAGTGAGACTTTTAACTGTATAAATATACTTTTTCAGACTTTTTTTAATCAAAAAACATAAAATGCCCTAACTCATGATTTGTCACAATGCAGCAAAAAAATAAAAAAAATAAAAATAAAAATAAAATAATAATAATAAAATATTATAGTGAGATTAAAAGGAGGGATTATGTCATTTTTGTTTTTATTTTCATTACTGTAATGACTTGACTGACTTGAGTTGTCACTTTCCTTGTCACGTTGATGTCAAAAGAATGGTGCAGCTCCCAGTGTTGTCCTGACTTAACTAGTTCTAGTACCTAAAGTGAGCGTGAAGAGTTGAAAAGTGTTTTTGCACTCACATCAGATATCATATAATAAAGCCTGACAACCACTAAGCCATACTAAACTTTATGTACAGATTTCTAATGTTGGCAGCTTTTTAATACATGCTTTATAGATGTTAAGATACATTTTCATATGTTACTAATGTTGAATAAGTGTCATTAAGCATTTATAACATGATGTAAAATGGTTTACTATTTGACAAGTATTGCATGACAGTTGATGTTTTTATTCATGTTGCTATAACCGTATATCAGTGATGTATATTGCATTTTGAAATTAAACATGATGAAAAATGATCCCCAACAAACTATATGTGGATTATTTAAATAAATATTTTCTAGATTTCCTTTAAACAATAACAAACATCGTTAGTGCATGCAGTTCTCGTCATTTTTGTCAGCAGTATGTTATAATTAAAATCACTTTGTAATTGTCATGTGTCTTTTGTCTCGTCTTGGTTATTGTTGACAAAAAAAACAAAAAAAAATTTAACGAAAAAAAAAACAACATTTCTGTAATTTTGGTGGCGGGATTAACACTTGCAATGTTTATAGAAAATGTGCATTCTACGCACAGAATGCATAGTCTTTACTGCAGAAATGGTAAAAGTAGTATGTATCCTGTTCCAAACATTGTCATTTGCCCACAATCTTGAAAGTGGCCGCCTCCATTTTAAAGCAGTGCATTGTTATTACAGTAACCTGCGACAATGTATCAGTCATGCGATTAACATAATCAGAAAACTTGAATAGAATTCTACATGTGGCAATTCCCATTTTGTAAAATGTACTTTTTCCTGCTGGTTATCATTGATATTCTGTCTCTCTGTCCATGCCTCATGATGGAGAATCAGATCCTGTCCATTTAATTAATAACAGATGTAGGTGCCTAAGAAAGGTCAAAGGTGAATGCAGCCATAGCAACCCTGAGGTGTGATGTATGTGAGCTGGGTGGGGGTGGGCAGAGGGGAACAGGGATCAAAGTGCAAAGGTCAGGCTGCATATTGAAACAAAGAGCCAAAGAGATGCCCCATCTCCTCGAAAACCTGCCTCCTTCCCCTGCCTGAACAATAACACCCTCAAACATGCAGAATAGTGGGGTACTGAAACAACAATGTTGCATACCACTGTTTGAAACATTTACTGTTCCATTCTGTGTTCCATTTCAAGTACTGTTTGTTTTTACAAAATAGCTGCCAGTATAGAGTACATACTGCACACTGCTGAATAGTGAGTAAGCTAGTAGTCCATTCCAAACAAAACCTGATCATTTTATCACTGGCCAATGATTTCAAAAGTTATAGCGCGCTCTAATGGTCACTTATGCAAATAACAATTGTTTCTCTGCACCATTTATAGATGCTTCAACTGTGGAGGGCCAAACCATCACGCCAAAGAATGTCAGCTGCCGCCTCAGCCAAAAAAGTGCCATTTTTGCCAGAGCATCTCCCACATGGTGGCCAACTGCCCAATCAAGGCACAGCAGTTATCACCGGGATCTCAGGGAAAGTCCACAACTTCAACAGCGGGAGAAGAGGAGGACATGTGTCACACCCCCTTACCCCTCGAGAGCTCTGATTAGATGGTGGAAATCATCAGGGAAACACAAGTGGCAATCAAAAAGTTTCAATAGAATGCTGCTTTTGGAACTAACTCAGGTTTTTGTTTTTAAATCAGCATAAATGAATGTTTTCTCTCACTTTTGTACTTTAGTCAGGAAGTTTGGATGACATCAGATGATAATTAATTTTCAAAGGTGTAGAAAGAAAATGGTGATCATTATCCTATCCCATTCAATTTTTTTATTTTATTTTATTTATTTTTTTGGAAAATCTTTGTAAAACTACAGAGCCCCTGAAAGGACAATGCAGGATTTTTTCCCCCCTAAAATAGTTTTGCATGCCCTTGCAGTAGTTTTCCTACAGTAACCATATTTTAACCATGATATTCGTAGTGAAACCATAATGATAATACAGGAAAATGAAAACTATGGTAATAAAAATCATAATTTTGTGGGTATCATGGTTTTACTAATGCAAATACGATAGTTTAACTATGGTTTTACTGTAGTAATATTATGGTAACACTTTTAAATAAGGTTCCATTTGTTAACATTAGTTAACAACATTAGTTAACATGAACTAACAACGAATAATACATTTACAGCATTTATGAATCTTGGTTAATGTTAATTTCAACATATGACTTTTTAAATCAAATGTTCTACATGTTAACATTAGTTAATGCACTATGAACTAACAAACTAACAATGAACAATTGTATTTTTATTAACTAACATTAACAAAGATTAATAAATGCTGTAAAATATATATATTGTTCATTGTAAGTTCATGATACCTAATGCCTTTACTAATGTTAATAAATGTAACATTATAATAAAGTGCCACCAATATTGTAGACTGTAGTAACCATAGTTTTTGGCGGAAAACGTTTTTTTTTCTTTTTTTTTTTCTATAGTAATATTGTAGTAACCATGATTGTTTTAGGCTAACAGTTTTTTTTTTTATTATTATTATTTTATTTTTATTTTTTGATGGAAATCATGGTTTTAATACAGTATACTGTATGGTTTTACTATAGATTAACCATGGCTAATCTTGTGGTTACTATAGTTTTACCACAAATACCATGATATTTGTAGTAAAATTAATAACCACAAAATTAGGATTTTTATTACCATAGTTTTAGTTTTCCTGTATTAGTACTATGGTTTTACTACAAACATCAAGGTTAAAATATGGTTATTTTGGGGGCCTGGGTAGCTCAGTGAGTATTGACACTGACTACCACCCCTGGAGTCACAAGTTCGACTCCAGTCAGGTCTCCTAAGCAACCAAATTGACCCAGTTGCTAGGGAGAGTAGAGTCACATGCTGTAACCTCCTCGTGGTCACGATTAGTGGTTCTTGCTCTCAATGGGGCGTGTTGTAAGTTGTGTGTGGATCGCGGAGAGTAGCATGAGCCTCTATATGCTGTGAGTCTCCGCGGTGTCATGCACAACAAGCCACTTGATAAGATGTGCAGATTGACGGTCTCAAAAGTGGAGGCAACTGAGACTTGTCCTCCGCCACCTGGATTGAGGTGAGTAACCACACCACCACGAGGACCTACTAAGTAGTGAGAATTGGGCATTCCAAATTGGGAGAAAAGGGGATAAAAAATTAAATAAAAAAAATATGGTTATTTTAGTAAAATCATGGTAAATTTATTGTGAGAGAACGCAAAACTATTGCGAGGGCATGCAAATCTTATTGCGAAGGAACGCAAAATTATAATAAATAAATAAATACAAAAATCCCCGCCCTGTCCTCTAAGGGGCTCCATATAAAACAGTCTTGACCTAACCTATTTTCTTTAGATCCTTGCATATTTCCACAGAATTTATTTGGAGTTATTCCAAATCCAAAATATACCTGGCTAGTTCACCAAGATGGATGAAGAAATGGATCTATACAAAGGGTATGTATACACTGGTGGCCAAAAGTTTGGAATAATGTACAGATTTTGCTCTTATGGAAAGAAATTGGTACTTTTATTCACCAATTTGGCATTTTACTGATCACAATGTATAGTCAGGACATTAATAACTTAAAATACTTCAAAGAGTTCTCATCAAAAAATCCTCCACGTGCAGCAATGACAGCTTTGCAGATCCTTGGCATTCTAGCTGTCAGTTTGTCCAGATACTCAGGTGACATTTCACCCCACACTTCTTGTAACACTTGCCATAGATGTGGCTGTCTTGTCGGGCACTTCTCATGCACCTTACAGTCTAGCTGATCCCACAAAAGCTCAATGGGGTTAAGATCCATAACACTCTTTTCCAATTATCTGTTGTCCAATGTCTGTTTCTTTGCCCACTATAACCTTTTCTTTTTGTTTTTCTGTTTCAAAAGTGGCTTTTTCGTTGCAATTCTTCCCATAAGGCCTGCACCCCTGAGTCTTCTCTTTACTGTTGTACATGAAACTGGTGTTGAGCGGGTAGAATTCAATGAAGCTGTCAGCTGAGGACATGTGAGGCATCTGTTTCTCAAACTAGAGACTCTGATGTACTTATCCTCTTGTTTAGTTGTACATCTGGCCTTCCACATCTCTTTCTGTCCTTGTTAGAGCCAGTTGTCCTTTGTCTTTGAAGACTGTAGTGTACACCTTTGTATGAAATCTTCAGTCTTTTAGCAATTTCAAGCATTGTATAGCCTTCATTCCTCAAAACAATGATTGACTGACGAGTTTCTAGAGAAAGCGGTTTCTTTTTTGCCATTTTTGACCTAATATTGACCTTAAGACATGCCAGTCTATTGCATACTGTGGCAACTCAAAAACAAACACAAAGACAATGTTAAGCTTCATTTAACGAACCAAATAGCTTTCAACTGTGTTTGATATAATGGTAAGTGATTTTCTGGTACCAAATTAGCAATTTAGCATGATTATTCAAGGATAAGGTGTTGGAGTGATGGCTGCTGTCTAGATTTGATCAAAAAATGACTTTTTTCAAATAGTGATGGTGCTGTTTTTTACATCAGTAATGTCCTGACTATACTTTGTGATTAGCTGAAAGCTAATTTCCTTACAAAACAGCAAAATCTATACATTATTCCAAACTTTTGGCTGCCTATGTATATATATATATATATATATATGCGCACAATAATTAATATAAAACAATCCCATTTTACACACACACACACACAATTGGCTGGTATATGACCTAGACATGTTCTTGACTGATTTTGTGAGACACACCCTGGAAATGTTTAGCATGTCTATGTGTGAGAGACTTATTTTATTTTTTTCTCTGCTAGTAAAGTGTCTTGGATTTGTACTGAAATAATCAACACACATCATGTTTACAAATTGCAATAAGCCTGGATATTACAGTGGTGAAATGCAAATCTATCTATCTGGCTTAAAGTACATTATCTTTCTTACTGATGATGGAATGTATTGACATCAACAAGTACATTTGAAAAATCATATAAATTTCCCTTTTTTTGCTGTTGTTTTCTAAGCGTATCAAGATTTTCTCATTGTTTATTTTTTCAATCTATTACCTCCGTTCCGAAGGAAAATGTGGATGTTAAAAGAATGTGGCATAAGATCTTTGCTGATTGTAATTGTGTGTATCAAATTTCTGCCTTTTAGTATTGTTAGTCAGTCATCTTTGATTATTTGGTTGCATGGTTACTGGATAGATACTAAGGGCAAGGCACAGTGGGCTTACTGGACTGTTTAATGCTATGTGATTGTAATGGAAGGCTCGTCCTCATTTAAAAAACTAGGGGGTTCTAGGAATCTTCTTGAAGGAATATACCATATTCTCAACTTGAAAACTCGAGCCAGAACAATAGCACGTTTTTATGATAATCACTTGTTGTACTTTGTTAAAAGACATTTCATTTTTTTATTCTTTTTTATTTTTATATAAGTTATAAGAAACTCCAATGACGTGGCAAGGTTCTCAACATTTACTCCATTTCTAGAGGAGATACTGACCAACTTGACCTCACTTTATTGTAAATAACTATTGTAATCTTTGTAAACCACTGTTATTTATTTGTAGCCACACAAGCTGACCTCAGACTAAACTTGTGAAGTTCAGACAGACTCTGTTCGATCCTAGTCACAACAAGAGCTAATTGTTTTTTGTAGGTTCATTTTTTCCTAGTAATTTACATATCAGTTGACAGTGGGGGATCGAGGGACAATGGGGGATCGAGAGAAGATTGCAGTGTTTAAACCATGCCAAAAATGACGATACTCTGATGCACTGTTTATTTAAGGCCATTTTTTGTGGACCTCTATTGCAAAGTAATTCAATGTTGAATATGTATCCCCATGAATGCAGTCAAAGTTCTCTTTCTGGACAGGGAGGTTCTCAAATTTCACCACATTTGAGGAAAAGGCTAGCATTTGCCAAATAGAAGCATAATTAATTGTGTGCTCTGTTTCCTTGAAGGTCCTCAAGCTTTCAAAATCTCATAGGAAAGGTTGAAGGGATAGTCCACCTCCAAAATAAAAATTCTCTAATTTTGTTCCAAACCTGTATGTCTAACTTCCCTCTGTGGAACGGAAAAATAGATTGTTTGCCTTAGTTATCATTCATTTTCATTGCATCTTCTTTTTTCCTTAAAATGAAGGTGAATGGTGATTGAGGCTAACATTCTGCTTAACATTTATGTTTTGGATGAACTATCCCATTAAGTTTAGAGGGAGAACAGGCAAAATCTGGGATTTCTGCAACATTAGTGGCACCAAACGAAATTGCAATTAGTTGTGTCAGCGTTCAACCGTGCCAGACATAGAAGCATGATTTTGGGGTGTAACTCTGTTTGTCTGTCCAATGAAAAACAGGGTGAGTGTTTAAAACATGTTTGAACACTGTCCATTAGAAATGGCACACTTCACCTTTAAAATGTCCTTTTGAACTATATGGATTACCAGTACTGCAGCATAACACAAACCAATTTGCATTCAACTCAAGGAAACTGACTAGGGTGAGTTTAGCGGCATTCCAAACTCAAACAAGATGTGATGAGAATGGTTGACCAATCAAAGCACTGCTTGTGTTGAGCACAGATAAAGTGTTACTAAAAAAATTGTTGGAGTCAAACCACATCAATCACCTCAAAATGGCTCATCCGCTCAACAAGTGTGTTTTTGCTGTACAGAGACAGCTTTGCCTCCCAAACAAATACAGTGTAATCCTGTTTGTATTATCTTATTGCATGGTAGTAGGTGTTAGAGTAGAGTAGTCAGGGATGGGTGGATAGGTTTTTGCATCAAACAACCAATTGAAACATGATGTTTTTAATAGAAGGGGTGTGAGGGTTTCTTTCTCATTGAGATGGTATTCCATCAGCCTGAGATTTGAGCCATTTTACAATGTCCAGCATCTCTTGAGTCTATTTCATGCCATTATTGTACATATTACATTATCATTTCCATATTGTGTATTGTGTGTTTTTTATCTGAAATGAGAACAAGTTATGCAACTTGTTTTAAATCTATACAAATCTACCTCAGGATGTGTTGGAATGTATTAAATGGATATTGTCACCAGGGCATTGTCCTTTTAAATGTGATGTGTATGTCTGTCTTTTTTTAGGTTTAATATGTTTAATTTAAGAGAGAGGTGTGATTGTTTCAAATGTAGCTGCACTGTTTAAACTCAGTATTGGTAAAAAGTAATCAAAGTTTTGGTTTACATGTTGGCAAATTATTATTAGAATTGTTTTTTTTTTATCACTGAGAGGTGCAACTGCAATTTTGCTTCAGTTATCATTTTGCTGTTTTTTAAATTTTTTTTAGAGATTGACAACTCAGGAATATGTTATAAGAATTTTGTGTTTGTGTTTCTAATTAATCACGAGGATAATCAGTGTTGGTGACCTTTTATTATTATAAGTATTATTATTGCTTATCAATCTAATTTTTAGTTCGGTCTTGCTCACTGATGCTCAGGGTTACAAATGCTGTACAAACATGAAGCCCTGCTCATGTTCATGTTGGTTTTTGTTATGTTTTCCTTTGAAGGTTCTACACTATGGTCAAGGCTGTGTGTTCCATTGTGTTTTTGTGTTTGAGTGACCAAAGAATGTAGCCACATTGACTATGTTTGTGGAGTGTCTTCTGCAGTTATTTTAATGAGAACTTTTCCATTTTCAATGAATTGTGATGAAGCATGCAAAGAATGCTGTGCCCGAGATGTGTTTTATTGTTAACATTGACCACTGCTTTCTAGTGAATAAATATGTTTTTTTTTTTTTTTGTGACACTGTATACTTTTTACTCTCTTTGCTTGTCTTGGTATTTAAAAACATTGACCAATGCAGTGAACTATTTATTAATTGATCAAGGTTGTTGTGTAGGATGGAGCACGATTTGTTTTCATGAAAAGCTCATGAATTTTGTTGCACATACCAAAATCACAATGATTGAACAGCACTAATGAACCCTCCTATTGTCGTAAGAAATCGCACTCTACGTTTGTCCTTCGCATCTTTTTTAAAGACAATTCAAAATGCATAAATTCTTGATTGTGTACAACTGTGAAAGACTCCACTTTAATGAAAATCTGTTTTATTGTTGTCCCAAAGTGTATAATAATAGAGCAAAAATGAAGTTTATTGAATATTAATGGAGTAACATAATTTGTAAGGAAAAATTCGCAAATTTAAGTTCAAAAACTTGGCAAAATTTGGCAAAGGATGTCTTGTGTTATATTTATTTCAATCACTAATCAGTAATTTACTTTAATATAACAACTTATAGATTTATTCTACTTTTAGAAAATGAACAGTGTACATTTTAGTTACAATTTAAGTCCATGCTTATTTCACAAATTAATCTCTTTCGACCTCTCCAGCAGTCAAAATGGGCTCACTTTGCACATCCATTGCAAACAATCTATTTCTTCCCAATTTGTTGCAGCGTTAAAGGGGTTTAGGAAGGTGCTGTAGTGTTTCTTTCAGACATAGGAGAAAATAACATCCAGTAGGTTTTTTTTTTTTATCATGGGGCTTCTTTAGCCTCACATAGCCAGAAATATAACTATGGCAAAGGTCTCCAAGTAGGTATAAGCAAAGGCTGGAGACCTCCAAATGGGAACGGGATCTCCAAAAGAGGACGGGGTTACTCCAGAAGGGGCGTGGCTACTCCAAAAGGGGGTTGCACCAACTCCAAAAGGGAGCGTCACTTCCACTCACTGTTAAGTTTAGGGAAAGAGTTAGGTAAGAGGCTCCCTGTCTCTTTAATGGAGGTTTGGAGCTCCCACCCCTTTTTGGAGCAAGGTCTGGACTCTATAGCAGCTTGAACTGGCCAAGAACCGCCCATTTAGACAGGAAAAGCCCTCTAACTGACATGTTAATTGATCAATCACAGTCGGTTTTGTAATTGCGGGGTGTTTAGGGGCAGGGTTATCAGAGATGTATCATACCATAATAAAATCTGTCATGGGAAAAGAAATAATTGATATAATGGTGTGCGAGTCTCCGCGAGCGATTACACAGAAAACACACAGGAGAAGAGCATAAAATGTGTAGAGATCCTAAGCACAGCACAGAAAACCTCATTATAGAGAATTTCACAGACATAGCTAAGAAAACAAAGCAGAAAATGCATTAGAAATATACAATACATATATATATATATATATATATATATATATATAAAACTGTACTTTTTTGAAACTATAATTATCAGGACGAAGTCTTAGCGTGATGTGCTAAAGAAAGAGGGGCGGTGATTCTTCCTTTCACTTCAGTTCCCAATTTTAAAAAGACAGGCGGCGGGTGCGCGCAGGAGGAGGAATCTTCGCGACAATGACGCGCGCTTGCGGGCACGCGCTCACGGACACACAAGTCTCTGCGAAAGAGAGAAAGGAAGAGAGGTAGAAGGAGTGTGGCGGCCTCCGTTTATAATGGCTGCCCGAAAAAGAGAAGTGGCAAAGCAGTTACATTGGGAATAAGATTCGTCTTGCACAGGTAAATATTTATTGTGTTTGTGCGCGTGTAGCGGCACTCATTGTCTGAGCCTGTGTCGGACGGCTGCGCAGGTGCATGTGCTGCTGGTGGGGTTTTGTTATGAAATAGACCTTTACTCATATTGCCAACGCAGCATATGAGCACCATACACATCGAAATACACGCTGCTAGTATGTGTTGAGCTGTTATAATGTGTAATATCATGTAAAGTACAGGCAGTGGTATCCAGCTGGAAAGGCGAAAAACAGCGGCGCTGTTTCGGAAAGACACCGAACCAACAGGCCTTTACACAACAAAAGCACACGACTGCATTTCAGACACAACAGTCGAGTGTTTTCTGCTCGTGTGCGGCGCTGTCCTGCGTTCAATATTCAATCTGTGAGTGTGTCATTTTGACTGTGGCCTTTGATCGCTGCCTCATGTCAAGCTGCTTCCGCATACACACACACACACACACACGTGTGTTGGCAGCGCAGTAACGTTTGTTTACCTTTGTACTAACGGCGGGGTTTTGTTTCAGGTCAGTCCGACTCAAAAAGCGATAGTTTTCCTGTAAAAATGTTCGGGAACATATATAGGTACTGTCAGATGATACATTATGTAAAAATGTGTGTGTGTGTGTGTGTGCGCGCGCGCATTGGGTAGCGTGGGGCAACTTGTCACACGGGGATATTTCATTATAAGATTTTGATTCAAAAGTCCAACCACACAAATGCTTGTTTTCTGTAGCACGTTTTCAGTGTTGCTTTAAACGCTTAACATGTCTTAAATTATCATTCTTTTTGTGAATTATGTCCAACATTTAAATCCAATATCATATTTAGGCTATGTAATAGTGAACACGCACACAGAAAAACAGAATATCATTACGTGGATACATTCAGGCCAAGGTGACTATATTGAAGTGTTACACAAAGTTTTCAAAATTGTCAGGTTGTCATATTAGCATGTTGGCCAAAGCAATGGTCTGATATTTATGTATGTTACCTGTTCAGTTTTTGCTGTTGTATGCTTCAAAATTGTTTTACTCCATACATTTTACTGAGAAGGCATTAAATTGTACTGCATTTAGGCTGTTCATGTCAGGTTCCATGTGTCAACTTACCCCATATAGTGTGATAACATACCCCAAAAGGTAAAAGTGTGTTAAATGAACTTTATATTTTATTCTGGGCAATAACGGCGGAAATGTTCAAGCTTTTTATGGCCTATACAGAAACTGACTTTCAATAATAAAACAAACCCTGAGAATTATTCACTGGAGTAAAAAGTGTGACAGCTCCAGTCTCCCCTATGTACACACAGATATTAATGAAGTCCATTAAGCCACTTATTTGACTGCCTAATATAAACATTAACCTTAAAATTGAAACCCTCTAAAGCTGTCCTGTTCTAACCACTGTACTAACACAATCTTATACTGACAACTGTTTGACAGTCTTTTTCAAGGTTTCTCAATGTATGATAAAAAGGTGATAAAGCGTGTTGTTGTATTATCTCAAAGAGCCAGACATTCGACTAATGACAAGTCTGTTTCATAATTTAGCTTATTGTGTCCAAGGAACACCCACTAAGACAGCAAGAAACCATCTGACCAAGCGACCAACCATAGTTTGCTTTTTACATAAATCTTAAAACTGGTGCTACTGCAATATTAGACACAGATGTGCAGAAATGTGGCAGCTCATTAAAAAAAAAAAAAATGACTCAACAGCCTGTGTGAAGTTACAGTCCGCACCAAAAAAAAGGAATGAATGGGTGAGTGCTTTGAAAGGCGTGGTTTTTGGCTAAATATTCTCATAAACTGAATTTTTAATATTCTTACATGGGCTGGGATGAAGAGATATTATAAAGTATATGTATCTGATGTTTTTTGTTTTTTTAGGTTTTTTTTTTAAAGAAATTAAATTACACAGTAATTTGATTAAAAACTGTGGAGACAGTGAATCAAAATTGAGGCAAACCATTTTATCAGTCACTTAAATCACAGTAAAGAGAAAAGCGTAATTTCATGGCAATTACACACCTGATATGATAACATTAGTGTAAGTGATCAACTGCTCATAACGCCTCATGACACACTCACTATGATGCTGAAAACTCTATTTACTATCGCCTTTACTAAGACCTGAATCAGTACATTAATTAATTTACCTTGGAGCGAATATAGGTGTCCTTGCTGATGTTATACATGTTCATTTGGGATTGAGGACTGACACATTTTAGTCCATAGCATGCTCTTCTCAATATTTATTTGAAGACTTTTAATAAAGAAAGAAAAAACACTGTGTATCCTCTCTAGGTGCCTCGTGTCAATATTACAAGTTACCCATGCAACAACGTTTAACATTTTTTGTTTTTGGATCATTTCTATAAAATTCAGCATAAAACTACCAAACACACATTACTCCCATAGACTCTTGTTGGGAAATAGCAAGTGCTTGTCAGATTAATGGCAGGTGGCAACAGTTGCTAAGATAGGATTGGGCAGAAACACTTTGAAGGCGGGCTAAGTGAAGGGTCAGTTGTGTGGCAGAGCACCGCTGCTGAATAGCGGTGCAGGAAACATTCGTTACCAGTATATCAAACTATTTTTATATATAATCATAGACCCCTGCAGATAGAGTCCAGTCATCAGAAAAGTTTCAGTCTGGAATTTTTTTTTCTGGAAATTTTTAGTTTTTGGGAGACCACACACTTTGTAAACACTCCGTGAATTGAAATGCACAATCCAGAAATAATAATAGCGTGGTGCTTTCTACTATAGCTATGCGAGGCTGATAATACATTGAAACATTAAAAGTTATTTCAGATAATATAAATTGTTGTATTGGTCAAGTCGCGGGGGTGCGGCTCTATTTGTTGGTCGCGACTGGAGTCTCGGTGTGTGTGTGAGTGTATGTAAGTGCAGGGGAGACGAGGGAGCACGAGGGCTCTTTTTAAAATTGAAATAAATGTAGGATATTTTAGACATTGATGTTCTTAACCGATTTACTTTAACCAATGTCTTTGTTTTAATTGGTTATTTTGTTGTGGTAGCCTGTACGGCTCTTTAAAATAAGTGAAATAATTTGGTGATATGGAACCGTTATATGGTCAAGACTTGGAACTACTTCATAGCTGTGCGTTTACTTGCACACCTTAGAACGTCCGTCAACCAATCAGAATCAAGCATTCAACAGACCCGTGGTATAATTATTTTTTATTCATTGTCGTTTTCATATAAATGGTGAAAAAACGGTTTTACGGATGTGACATCTTTTTGTTACAGACGTTACATTTGTGAAAGCAGCACTTATATCATGAGGGGAAACCATCCAAAACACTGAAATCTGCAGACTTCAACCTCTGAAATATATTATATTACATTTATAATACTCATCAAGGCTGCATGATCAATAGAAATAAGATTGAAATTGCCATTTTTCTTTCTTTTAAAAAGAAAAGCCTTTATATACTACATTTTGCAACACTGATCTTAGAATTGATGTCGAAACTCTTTCAAATATTCTTCTATTTTGTTGTATTGTCTAAACCAGTGATTCCCAACCCTGTTCCTGGAGGCCCCCCAACACTACACATTTCAGATGTCTCCCTTACTAAACACACCTGATTCAACTCATCAGCATGTTAGTGGAGACTCCAAGACCTGAATTGGGACCTGAAGTGTCAGAAAAGAGAGAGAAACAAAATGTGCAGTGTAGGGGGGCCTTCCAGGAGCAGGGTTGAGAACCATTGGTCTAAACTACTTGTCCTTTTTTATTTTTCTACATATGTCATTGCTGCAAATGCAAATAAAAACTTGAAGAGAGAGTTTTTTTTATTTATTTATTTATTTTTAATAGAAAAAAAAAGTGCGCATGCATGACTGCGTAGTGAAGGTTTCCGCCTCCGGTCACACGACTCGTAATCCGCCATTTTTTTACAAATAATTTGAGACATGTTTGAAGGGATTGTGGATAATTGAAGGCCATGAAGAATGCACTTGATGCATCCTACAAAATGTGGTAAATGAAGGATGTGAAACGAGGCAGCTTTCCAAGGGTCCTCACAATTGAGATGGCTTTTGGTGCTTGATGATGTGGCAGCCGAGATATCCAGCCTAATGAGGCTGAAGCCTTCCGATTAATAAGGACCCATATTCAATTTGACATCAAAATGTTCCATTCTGTTCCGTGTGATTTACAAAAAACTGATCAAATCAGAGCAGCACCACTTCTCCCTCGTTTTCTCTCTCTCTCTCTCTCTCTCTCACGTGTGCGTGTGTGTGTGTGTGTGGGATGGGACGTTTAACAAAAGTCATTTGCACTCTCTATGTGGTGGATTGTAGGGCTGGGCGATATCTGACAAATGTCCCGATGCCGATTTCAACATTTATTGACAGATGACAGTCAACAATATTGGGAAATTACAAAACCAAGGAGTTTAGAAGTTGCCAAACATATTAAATAGTAACCCAGGTTATGAAATTAGCACCCGCCAAATGCGGTTAGCCTATATGGCAGGTAATTTTGCTCATCAACCTGCCACTGTGGCTGGCTAACTATAAGACGTATCATGACACATCACTGATTTAAGAAACACACTTTATTATATTTTTAAGAACAGATGAAAGAAAAGCCGTCAGATTGCATCAGTGCGCATCTCTGATGCTATATTTGTTCAGAGGCAAGCAGCGGGAGCATGTCTCGTGGAACATGCGCATGTTAAGAGTTCTCACTCTTCTGTTTCAATTGTCTGGAAACTGTTTGCAAGAATAGTGTCATCTGTGAGAATGCTCCAAATGACCTCAGACCATCTCAGGAGGTGCTCGAAGTTTAGTCCGCTTTATTTCCACGTTCACGCCAGTTTGCGCTTAACATACAATTTGAACGCAACTCTGCAGGTACATGTGTATACAACCTAAACAAATTCACCCTGAACCTAAAATTGATTTATATTTCAATTATTATGATTGTTTACATTTATAATTGTCTTTAGATATTAATTTGTATTAGTAATTCTGCACCTGTTGTAGAGGGGTAAGTGTGTAACGGCAAATGGAAGGGTGGTTATATCCGATTAAAAAAAGAAAAATATCTTTGGTTTGAGTTTTTCATGTTTCAATAAATAATTTAATTTTGAAAGCAAAATCAATAAAGAAAGAATATTCACGATCCCTTGGCCGGGTGGTTGATGTAATCGGATATAGCAATAATTTTTTTATAAAAATATAACGCATTCCTTCCATATCACCTAGTCCTAATGGAATGTACTGCTACACCAGCATGAAACGCGAACACCAGCGGAGTGGTAGGCTACTGCGGTCAGCAGCATCTACAGTTTAACATTTTTAGAAAATTGCAATTGAGACAAAAGTCATTCAGACACTTGATGCGTGAGACCAGCAATGTCTCCTGAAAATGATTGAAGAATATGCATCGATTAATCATTCACAATAAGACTAGTAATGTGCATTAAGAACATAAATAGGAAAATAAAAATATGTATGTATGTATGTATGTATGTATGTATGTGTATGTGTGTGTATATATATATATATATATACACACACACACACACACATTTATTTCATGCCAACGTTAAATTTGCTTTGGCGACCTGCCTGCGTCCCAAAGTTATTCAAACATTGTTCCAACAAATACCTTTATCACTCCATTCATGATTTTTGTTTGTGTCATTGCTGTCTTTTCTGCAACATAGGTGAGGAAGAAGAGGATGGTGAGCAGTGAGGCAAAGTACGAGCTGATCCAGGAGGTGGGCCGGGGCAGTTACGGTGTGGTATACGAGGCAGCTGTACGGCAAACTGGCGCTCGCGTGGCTGTAAAGAAGATCCGCTGTCACTCTCCGGAGAACGTGGAGCTGGCCCTGAGGGAATTCTGGGCCCTGAGCAGCATCCAGAGCCAGCACCCAAACGTTATTCACTTGGAGGAATGTGTCCTGCAGAGAGACGGTCTCGCTCAGAGGATGAGCCACGGCTCCAGCTCTTCACTGTACCTAGAGGTACATTTCCCACAACGCACAGCTGAGACAATGAACACAAAGGGCATACATTTTAGGTTAATAGTGGGTCTTGTTCACTTAAAAATGCATACAAGCACAGAAAAAAATCCTCATGCAGAATTTCCACTGGAATAGGTGCGTACAAACAAATTTGTTCTTGCCCTCATTCTAATGTTACAGCCATTTGTCACTCTGCAAAAATATCCTTGTGCTTTCTCATAAGAGTATGCACAGCAAGATCTTTGAGTAAAGCCATGTGTGCCATTCACAAAACCCTTTGAAACATAATAAACATCTTTTTGACAGCTTTATAGTGAGCCTACACTATAAGGCTGTTAAATAAAAATTTGAAATTGGATTTTTTTTAATGTTTTTTTATTTAAGATTAAAATGTACATTCAAATAATAAAGCGGTGCATTTGAATTTTGGATGTGTGCCAAGCACTGACGGTCACTGACTGATCAGGTTCTTGTGTCAGAAAAGTTAGATGCAGTGGAACGAATATAACTGAAAGCAGGTTTTTGAGATGCGTTTGACACTGCATCTAAAAAAAAAACACTGCACTTCTGCACGAGAACCTGAAATCACGGCAAGACTCTGCCCAATTGTCAAAGACATCCATCTAAGGCATGTTTACAGTGAAAGTTGATTGAAAAAAGTGAGGATACATGCAAAAAAGCATTCAGTGTACCATGCGGGACTAAGTTAATATTGAACTGTCTTTTGAAGCGTTTTTCTCATTTTACTTTTTACTTAAATCTTATTTTATTTATTTATCCACTTTAGTTTAAAATGAAATTGACTTTTAACAGCCAGGTATGTTTGCCCATGACTTAATTTTGGTCAGAAGGAATCACTTTTTTTTCTTTTTTTTTTTTTGTCATATCACAGTTGACATCGCAGTTACAGTATTTTTCAAAATAATGGCAATTATGTCCAAATTGTTCAGCCCCAGTGAAATATTTGGCTGGTCATATTCATGAATGTGCAATATGAGTCTTTATCATGTGAGTGAACTTCATTTCAAACACTTTTCAAGAATGCTATTCATTTATTTTTGCTTTAAAGTTTCACTTAGTGCAATTGTTAATTGGCAATCTGCATAAACAAAGTCTGGGCCACTTGCAGCTTATTCTAGCCAAAAATGGACCCTAAAGCCCAGAATATACTTCAGGTTTTGACGGGAATGCTTGGCATCTGCGTACAGTCGAACACTAGCCTTTCAAAGTCTTGCAACAACTCAAATGTGAATGTTGCACCCTTGTGGACTCACTAAATAGTGGAAACAATTTCATGCGCATACTGCTTGCTCGAGTACGCACGGTTAGAAAAAAGGTGGTGCGCGTGTTCAGTGCTCGAGCACACTGCTGATGACGAAATTTACACTATGCGTCCTTGGGCTTTAGACAGTAAAAGTTTGTTTGAGTTGCATGTAAACTGACCAGTCAAAGTTACTGAAGGCGCACTCAGTAACTTTTGTCTTTGTGTCATCTTGGACTTACACTGACACCTAGCGGCTTGGATGCAGCATCATTTAAAATCAGTAGTTTTCAAATGTCATTGTAGAAATTTAGCATTCACAGTCAGTCATGATTACTTTAATAAATGAGTGAAAGTGTCAAATAACAGGACGGTTACTGAGATTAAGTGAGTAGTATTCGGCTGGTCATGTGATTCTAACATGGCAGCCCCCTTGTGTGGACCCTCTCCATGTAGAATAAAACAGCTTTTATAAGGTTACTGATATGTCTGGAGTCTTCATTTAAATGTGAGTGCTTGTGATTAATGGATGTAATGTTCTTCTTGTGTATATCTAGTATACTTGCTACTCTAAGATTTGACGCTATACATTTGCCAATCCAGTAATTATTTCTTCCTTAGAGCCATTGTAACAGCCTCGTACAAGCCTACTTTGTTTCCCAGTACTAATAAAAACGTGTGCAGCCTGACTCCCAGTTGTTGTGAAAAGCCAGCCAATCAGATTAGAGCTAGATCAAGAAAGCTCTTGACATTTTAGTGTACATTAAACATCAGATGGTCACCAAACTGACTGTGGCTATGCAACCTGAGGCTGAAACGAATTGGAAAATAGATGAGTGCATTTCTTTAACTAACCCTTTAGTTAAAGAGATTGTACTTTCAGTCTGCACTCTGTTGAATTATTTAGCTTCTAAAGAAAGCTATCTTACGTTGTGATCAGAAAGACTGCTGTCATTAACCACAGTGTTTTATGAGAAAGCAGGGCTAATTTGACATGCCACACATGAATCCAGTGCAGAGGTTATCAGAGGAAGGATGTGGTGAAATGTAGCAACACATGACATGTAGCAGTGCTTCTCTATGGACAGTGGTGGTGTTGTGTTTCAGATAAGATGTGCTGTGATTGGCTGCCTGAACAAATACATACAGTATACATACATCATGTGTAAACACTTGTATCCTGCAATGACAACTAGTGCAGTATCAAAAAAATATATATTTATAATTTTTATATATATATATATATATATATATATATATATATATATATATATATATATATATATATATATATTAATTATAATTATAAATATTTTGTTTTGATACTGCACTAGTTGACATTGCAGGATGCAAGTGTGTAAATGTATACATGATGTAAAGTATTTGGACACTTAAACCACACTTAAGAATAGGGATGGGAATTTTAGAGGAATTCAGGTTCTCATTCTGGTTCAGATTACTGATGTTTAATGGCTCCATTTAATGATTCTTTTTTTTTAATTTTTATTTAAGAAATGCAGTTCTCACTGAATTTACTGCTGTCAGTAGCCTGTTACCAAATGATGAGATTATTTCAGATTTCGTTAATAAATTTGTAGAATTGCACATTCGGGAACCATTAACTTTCACAAAAAGATGTTAATGTTTGAAATGATAAAACCATTGGTATAGTGTTCAAAATAAAGAAATTATTGTGACAAGGGACTAAAAATGAAATGTTTTTGTTAGTAATGTTCTTTTTAAAATGACGGTACTCTATGTTAAGGGTGCGTGATATACACTCACTGAGCACTTTATTAGGAACACTAATACTGAGTAGGGCCTCCCTTTGTTCTCAAAACAGACTAAATTCTTTGTGACATGGATTCCACAAGATGTTGGAAACATTCCTTTGAGATTTTGGTCCTTTTTGACATGATTGCATCATGTAATTTGTGCAGATTTGTCAACTGCACATTCATGCTCCCGTTCTACCACTTCCCAAAGGTTATCTATTGGATTCAGATCCGGTGACTGGGGAGGCCACTGAAGAACAGTGAACTCATTGTCATATTCATGAAACCAGTTTGAGACTACTTTTACTTTGTGACATGGTGTATTATAATGCTGGAAGTAGCTATTAGAAGGTGGGTAAATTGTGGCCATGAAGGGTCAGCAACAATGATTAAATAGGCTGTGGCGATCAAGCGATGATTGATTGGTATTAATGGGCCCAAAGTGTCCCAAGAATACATTCTTTATACTATTACACCACCGCTACCAGCCTGGACTGTTGACACAAGGCAGGCTGAGTCCATGGATTCATGGTGTTTGCACCAAACTCTGACCCTACCACCTGTGTGCCTCAGCAGAAATCGAGATTCATTAGACCAGGCAACGTTTTTCCAGTCTTCAACTGTCCAGTTTTGGTGAGCCTGTGCCCACTACAGCCTCAGTTTTCTGTTCTTGGCTGACAGAATTGGAACCCGACGTGGTCTTCTACTGTTGTTGCCCATCCGCCTCAATGTTCCACATGTTGTGCATTTTGAGATGCTATTCTGCTCACTACAGTACTATTGTACAGTGGGGTTTTTCTGAGTTTCTGTAGCCTTTCTGTCAGCTCAAACCAGTCTAGCCATTCTCCGTTGACCTCTCCCATCAACAAGGCGTTTCCGTCAGCAGAACTGCTGCTCACTGGATGTTTTTTTGTTTTTGGCACCATTCTGAGTAAACAATTGAGACCGTTCTACTTGAAAATCCCAGGAGATCAGCAGTTTCAAAAATACTCTAACTAGCCCATCTGGCACCAACAATCATGTTTTAGGGCTGCAACTAACGATTATTGTCGATGATTATTCGTCTATTCGGGCGAATTTTGCTACGATTAATCATTAGCTCTTAACCGGCTATTCAGCTTGTGCCCCGAGTTAAAAGGTTGTATTAAACATGCTTACTAACAATAAAGAGGACAAAATCATAATTTAAAAATACCTCTTAATGATATTCACTGAATTAAAGGATTTTTTTTTTTAATTCCGTTTAATTCAATAAAATATTCACTGCAAAAAATCATTATCATCAAGTGTTTGTCTTGTTTTCCATTTAAAAGTGTCTAAAAATCCTTAAAACAAGATACATTTAATTTAGAAGCAACATACAGTATGATATTAAGAATTGCTTTAAGAGAATGTATCTTAAATATAAGTGTATTTTGCACGTTTATACTTCTGCGAGTGCATCAAAGACAAAATATACTTACATTCAAGATATGTTCTCTGAAAGCTCTGCAATCTTATATGCTGCTTCTCAGGTGAATGCATAATTTTTTTTAATTTATTTTTTATTTTTAGATATTTTAAAATATTATATTTTTTTTCATATTATATTCAAAATTCTCAGATAACAATTTTTTCTTCTCCAGCATAGCTCCTAAAGTAAATGTACGTTGTTTTAAAGGAGTTTTTGATATTTATTTTGGAAAACTAGCCAAAACAACAACAAATCAAAAATGTATTTTGTTGCAGTACATGAGTTTGTTCACTTCGATCCATCTTTAATTCACAAAAAAACATACTCCTTTTAATAAAGCCTCCTATTGCCGATTTGCTTTATGATAAGAAACACACAGTGACACTTACTGTATATTATGATTCAATGCCTCATGAGCCATCACATAATAATCTAGCTGCAGCGAGTGCGCTCACAAGGGACGAGCGTGCCCGCCTCAGTGTGTGCATCAGCCGGGTTCAGTTTCAATCTCTCTCCCCCTTAGATCGGGTCTCTTGACGTGACTCGATGAATCGCGCTGACTGCACAGAGAAATGGCAGTTTTGGAGTTTATACTAATTTACATGAACTGCTTTATTATTTGAACTTTAATAAAGGATGCATTAAAGGTGCAATATGCAACAACTTTTTTTTTTGCCAATGTGTGAACGGCTTGTAACGCAACTTAAAAAATTAGCCTTGCCTCAGTGCTTCCACTATACAACAGCGTCAACAGAGAGTCTGCAACACTAGGTAACGTTATCTTAGAGATGGAATCCAGCAATCGTCCGGCTCCCAGCACAACACCGACTCCTACACACACAAACAAAACATTTATCTACTAAATCCCATCTGGCAAAGTGGGAAGGTGATCGTGGTCGAGCGAAAACTAGAGTGAACATCAGCAGGGCATTTGATTCCTGGAGGGACCTTCGTTTGGTTTTGGGGATCAAAACTGACCCTGAATTGCCGTTCTTATTGGACAGGTAAGCTTACGTAACTGCAAAGCGTGTGAAATATAGTGCCATAAGGATTGATCTGTGTAATTTTAGCTAACTTGATCTTGCCTGCTAACGCTGATGAATTGCAAGCTACTTTGCTTTGTAACTTTCAAATAATTTCAACGATCTTCTCTTTATACTAAAAGTCAGCTATACAGGATACATCTAAGCAGATACGCTGGTTTCTTGATCGTAGTACAACATATGACAAACAATAGTGCAACAGTAAACTGTCTGGTATAGTTCGATAGTGTGTAGCTGTGTTTGTGTATCAGTGTGCTATGTTAGCTGATAAGTAGTTTTAGTTTAGTCTCAAAGTTTGTAGTAAAAGAGTCATAACTGTGTAATTTTAATTATGCTACCTCATCTGTCAGCATGATGCCAGTGAATCACGTTCAGTCTCAGTTCAGTTTGTATGTTACATCATTGTTTTGGCCAATGCTCACGTCCCTATGGATTATGTGCACGAGCGAGAGCACGAGCAACAGTTAGCTGGCTGCAGTTCACTTAATGGCCACAGGTGTCATTAATAACAAGGGTTTATGAATCTTACATACTGCACCTTTAAAGATATAACGCCGGGGTATTTCCTTTAAAGACGCTCGACACGCAAGTTTTGCTTAAGCGGAATGACAACTCCGACTCCGCTTCATTTCACAATGAGAGTGCTTCTAAATTTACTTATTTTGTATTTTTGTATAATTTTCTCATACTTTACATCACCTGAAGCTGTTTAGAAAGTTTGTAGTGCTTCTGTGAGTTGTCGTCTTCCTCACCTCAATCAGGTGCAAGCTGAAGTGCTCCGCTCGTGCCATCGTTAGAGTTTCATGTGATCTTATGTTACGTTAAATGAGATCAAATGACTATTTGACAAGGAAAATTTTTGTCGGCAATTTTTATTGTCGACGTTGTCTATAACGTTGACTAATTATTTTAGCCCTAATCATGCCATGGTCAAAATCACTGAGAAACTTTTTTTCCCCCATTCTGATGGTTGATGTGAACATTAACTTAAGCTTCTGACCCATATCTGAATAGTTTTATGCATTGCACTGCTGCCACACGATTGGCTGATTAGATAATGGCATGAATAAGAAAGTGTACAAGTGTACCTAATAAAGTGCTCAGTGAGTGTACCATTTGCAGTGTTACCAGATCTCACAGGAGAAACAAGGGACCTGGTCTTAAAAAGCAAACTCAAAATAAGGGACCTAACCCAAAATATGTGATAAGTAATTACATTTTTTTACCATGTGGGGGAATTATCAGCATAGAAATTACAACAAGCATAGTATACAGCCTATATAAAATAGCCTAAAATAAATGTCTTCAATAAATGTATCAATATTAAATATATCCCCAAAAATATTTCAAATATACATCTGGCCAACTAAAACCAGTGATTAGCCTAAATCTCTCTCTCCAGCATGCACACTACTTGGATTAAGCATCACCTTATGCGAGCCTGTTTGTTTTTGTTTTTTTAAAACCTTGGTGTACCCACAGAGAGAGGATACAATGTTCCACTGTTGCTTATGAAGTCTGGAATAAACTTTATATTGATTTAAGAACCAACAGTATGGTTAAACAGACTTATTGCTCTTGGAACTTTTATCTGTAATACGCCATATGAAACTGAACATTATGACAAAGGCCTGAATAAAAAAAAATGAATGAATCATTTAATTTTAATTACAGATCTGCTTCTCAGTCAAAATCTGGCAACATCAAATCTTTATTAATGCAGAATTTCTACAAATAATTCAGTGAAGACTTGGAAAAAACTGAGAAATTTTTTATCTCTACTATTTTTCCTTGTTTCTGGATTATCTTTGCATGTATATGTAGTAATTATATATAGTTGTTAAAAAGATCTTCAACTTAAAAAAAAGTGAAGCCTAATTTTTTTGGCCTACAAGAAGTGGTGTTATTCTGAAAATGTATTGTGATGAACTCTTTGGTCTTTGGTTCCATGAAAAAATAATTGGATCATATTAACCAGTTACCAGCATTTAAAAGTAAAGTTTTCACTCCAGAACAATTGAAAGGGACTTCGATCCCATTTTCGGTTACGTTCTGCAAAACATTTTGTTCGTTTTCATTACGTCTTTCAATTCTTGATTGTGAGACTTTTGAATTTCCAAGAATTAGTGGAACTTGTTCATAGTTTGTGCTAAATGCCACCTGTAGTTACTCTGTTAGGACACCTGTGTGAACTTGAGGTAAATTGACTTCATACATATTCTAAAAATCACTGCCATATTAGTTGATTAACCAGAGGAATATCACCCTGCAGCTCTCACCTGGTTACCCACTGAAGCTAAGCAGGGTTGATCCTGGCTAGTGCCTGGATGGGAGACCTCCCTGGGGAAAACTACGGTTGCTACTGGAATAGGTATTAGTGAGGCCAGCAGGTGGGTGCTCACCCTGCAGTCTGTGTGGGTCCTAATGCCCCAGTATAGTGATGGGGATGAGGTCCTGACTCTGTGATCATTAAAAATCCTAGGGCATTTCTCGAAAAGATTAGGGGTGCAACCACATTGTCCTGGTCAAAGTTGCCCATTGGCCTCTATTTATCATGGCTTCCTAATAATCCTATATATATATATATATATATATATATATATATATATATATATATATATTATAGAGAGAGAGCACACTATGGCTGCCGTTGCATCATCCAGATGGATGCTGCACACTTCTGGATTAGATTCACCCGCTACAATGTAAAGCACTTTGAGTGCCTAGAAAGTGCTTTATAAAATGTAAGGTATTGATTATAATTAATAATTGCAAAAATGTCAATTATTAAAAAAAACAAAAATCTGTTTTGCAATCAGAAACTACTAAAAAGGTCATGGAAATTCATTGGTGAACCCTGTATTCATGCCATGAAATTCAAACAGGTTTAAGTGTCCAAATACTTAAGGGGTTACTGAATATTTAAAGTATGTGCTACACAATTACAGCAATTGTTCTAACTTTGTATTTGTTTATATGCACTCAGTTGGTGGAGACCTCCCTAAAGGGCGAGATCACATTTGACCCGCACTGCGCCTACTACCTGTGGTTCGTTATGGACTTCTGTGATGGTGGAGACATGAATGCCTATCTGCTGTCTCGCAAACCCAGCCGCAAAACAAACACCAGCTTCATGCTGCAGCTGGGCAGCGCACTTGCCTTCCTTCATCGCAATCAGATCATTCACAGAGACCTCAAACCTGACAACATTCTCATCTCGCAGGGCCGCAGCCCGGCCGGGTCGCCTGAGCCCACTCTAAAGGTGGCCGACTTCGGCCTCAGCAAAGTCTGCTCGTGTTCGGGTCTGAACCCTGAAGAACCAGCCAGCGTCAACAAGTGTTTCTTGTCCACAGCTTGTGGGACGGACTTCTACATGGCCCCGGAAGTCTGGGAGGGCCACTACACCGCTAAGGCGGACATTTTTGCGCTGGGGGTGATTATATGGGCCATGGTGGAGCGGATCACATTTGTGGACGTGGAGACGCAGAAGGAACTGTTGGGAAGCTACGTACAGCAGGGGGAGGATATTGTCCCATTGGGGGAAGCTTTGTTAGAGAACCCCAAGATGGAGCTCCACATCCCAGCCCGGAAGAAGAGCATGAACGCTGGCATGAAGCAGCTCATTCGAGAGATGCTGTCTGCCAATCCGCAGGAGCGACCCGATGCTGTCGAGCTGGAGCTCAGGCTGGTTCGGATCGCATGCAGGGAACTCGACTGGGACACGTGAGAGTACGGCGTCTTGGACAGGGGTGAACTTTTTTGTATTTCCTGCCATCTAGGAAGACTCTTTCTTTTGAGCATCAGAACACATTGTTTGGAGGCAGAAATGGGTTTTTAAGGGGTGATTACACTGGTCCTTGGTCTTTTCTACTCTAAAAAAGGTGTAGTACAACACATCCATTGGTGATAAATAGCCTTTACAGCAATGTTAAATGCTCTTTTAATGTCTCAACTCTCCACAAGCACATAGGGACTTTGGTGTCATTAAGGAAAAACATCAGATTTCCACTTGTTGATGACTTCCCATTTACCCACATCATGTTTAGTGGTGCCAGAACATTCCAGTACTAAGAAATCAGACAGCATGTAGGGCTGGGCGGTATAGCTATAATAAAAGTGGAGTTTGATACTTTGAGGCTTTAAATATTTTTTTTAATCGTAGAAACCGTCTTTGCCAAGTAAATTCAAAACGTTAATGTTTTTTCAAATGTCAAATCAACCAAATTTCAGAAACTTCCCCTGATGAAAGTTTTGATTTTCTTAATACTTTTTCTGAATAGAAACATAAATGATGATGAAAATCAAAATTAAATGTCCTGGATCAATATTAACTGCGGCGATTTTCACCTAGGATTTTGGAGCATAGCTCAAAAAATTATCTTAAAAAGCTGTCTGCATCATTATTTTAGTTTTACACATAGGTTGGTTTATTACTAAAATCAGTTGACTTCAGTACCCCTTGTTGCATTCTATGCCAATGGTGAAAATGCATTTGGTGTTATTTTTCTGAAGTTGGAGTGCCTATAGCACAAGAAATAATATTAAGATATCTTTATATTGTTTTAGTTTCTGGTTCAGAACAAAGTTTACTTTTTGTATCTTATTTTTTAAGATGCTAAATGGTTAAGTCTCAGATATATGGGGCTCTCAATGTGGCTCCATCCGTAAATTTGCTAAATTCTACCAATTTTCTATTGTTGAAAGCCAAATGTGGGTTAGATGGTATGAAGCTAGTTTTTCATGTCCAACAAAATGAAGGCCTGAAGTACAAATATATTGAAACTAAAATCAGTTGTATAAGTGTCTGGGTGTTAGAGATCTCAAACTTGGTGGGATGGTCTACCAAGTAGTTTTGCTCAAATCGAAAGCGAAAATTTTCATTTTGAACCTAGTCTCGCGTAGCCAGACCTTTCACTAAAACGGCAAGGGTTTGAACAATATAGCAGCTTAAATTGGTCAAGAACTGCCCACTTACACAGGAAAAATGATCCATCACAGTCAGTTTTGCCATTACGTGCGGTTTAGGGGCAGGGTTATCGGAGATATACGATACCATAATAAAAGACTGACATGGTGGAAGAAATAATTTTTATAATAGCGCTGCTGTCTCCATGATTTGCACAGAGTGTAAGTACAGCACAGAAAACCTCATCACAGAGAATTTCATAGACAACAATACAGAATATAAAAGTCTGCATGTGGATTTCCACTTTACTTTCTGCAACATTGTTTAAAAGCGTTTTCCAATTTTGTGTGCTATGTGCATCAGACGTTAGAGCACAGACTGTGGGTGGTCTGACAGCGTGCTGACTGAGACTTTTGACCCCATCAACAAAATAATGGATTACTCTGTAAATATAGATCCATGGTATATAATATAATATTTAGACTTTCATCATCATTTATGTATTTCATCAGAAAAAATTATCAATAACAAAATGTTGAACCAGGGGCCTCTGGTTGAGTAAAATGCTGTAAAAGTCTAGTTAACAACAAGCAGTGAATTTTTTTTCACTAAATAAAATTGTTCATTTATAT